>NC_092625.1:621875-1243750 GCF_047663525.1 Anas platyrhynchos
TAAAGGTCAGATACCGTAAGAAGCAGAAAGTGTGAAGGAAACTTCCTTCTGGCTGATACAGCTCCATATCTAGTTGTCAAGTATGAAGAGAGCAGTGCTAAGTTTCTTGGGGAGAGGAAAACAAAGAGGCTGGGAGAGTGTACAAAGAAAAAAATGGGATTCCCTATTTCAGGAAATCCTAGGAACTGGAAATAGAGATTGGAAGAGTGCTTTAAGCCAAGACAGACATGTTTTAAAACTAAAACCTAGGAGTTGAATGAACCAAGAAATGAATCCCTTTTGATTATGCAGTTGCGTCCAGTGTTATCTTGGGAAATATGGTTTCCACATAAAACGTATCTGGGGCTTGAAGTTCTCCTAAGGCCCTTCTCTGTGTATTCCCTACTGTTTGGTAAGCGCTGAGGTCACACTGCAGACAGCAGCACGTCCCCTCCCCACTACTTAGCTGTCTGTTCTCACAACACGTCTAGGAACAGAATGGCTTGGACACAACTGCGCCTAGGACCGAGTTCATTCAAGCTGCTGGACGAGGTAAAAGCTCTGGACAAGCGAAGGGGAGGGAGGGATGGGTGGACATACAATATGATCACTTTAATCTCATTTCTCTAAGAATCCTGGCTGAGAAAACAAAACAAAACAGAATCAAAAAGAACAGAACAGAACAGAACAGAACAAATGAAGCAAGCAGCTAGCTTGCTGGAGACCTTGTCTGGGAAGCAGTGAAAACACTTGCAAACAAAAACACGTCAAAGGACTAACTCTTTGAGCTTAATTCTAATCCAACAGCATAACCTCAAAGTCCTGTTTCTGTTCGTAACAGGCTGGTCCAGTAACATGTCCCATTGGATGACTTTGCAGCATAGATGTCAGGAATGCAGCTTGGGATCCCCTCCTTCTACTCAGAGTTCACTTTGAAGGGATGAGCAAGTAATTCTTCCTGGGTTGACGGAAATCTAAAGTCTGTTTTCTAACACTCTTGCAGACGCTTCTCTGTCCATCGGCCTGTCCTGCCAACTCTGGTGTGAGTGTGAAGTTGTGGCAAGAGGGATTTCCCATTCCTATTTGACCTGATGGACACCAGCTTTCCTCGGAAATGGCTGATGTTGCTGAGGAGGCAGCAGTATCAAAGCCCTTGCTGATGAAGGTACAACCAGCTGGGGAGGCTTTGGCATTTCTGCACAACGCTGCTCCCTGACTGTCACTCCAGACTCAGATTCGGAAAGAAGCAAAGCAAGCTAGAGGAAAACTGGATGTCCTGGTAATTTTCTTTTTCTTTTATTTCTTCATTCTTCACTTGTAAGAAAATCTAAATCTTAACCCTTTGTTTGAAAACACGGCTTTATGGAAATGCTTATGGGTGTGCTCCTTCACCTTGTGTGGAACCTGCTTCACCTCGCTTCAGCTATAGGACACCTATGCTCCAATTTATGCTTCCCATGATAAAGCGGTGTTCTTTCGGTGTTCTTTTCTGTGATGCTTGCAGGCGAGGTTGAAAAGAGTTGTCAGTAGGATTCTTCGTTTCCTTTGCAGTATCCAAAGCTCCGTATTACCGTGGATCTTCTCCTCTGATCTGGAAAGCTTCACAGGCCAAAACAGAATTGAGATGAAGAAGGAAATAGAGAATGCTGACCAATATTGCCAAGTACCACCCGTAAGTTTTGTGAAAGAATCCGGTGCATTTCTGTAGTGGTAGAAAGTTCATAAAATCATCGTCGTGCACTTGAAGGCAAGCAATGCTGTAAAAATGAAGAATGCAAGGCCCTGCTTAAGGACAATCTTCAGGCTGCTTCTAGATCAACAGCTTATTTGCTTCTTCCACAACCTCATCTCCGCTTGCTTAGAAGTTGTGAAGGTCGGAAGCACACTCCGTCTTTTTCATCCCCTCTGTGTATCTTTTCCCTGACAGCAACTTCTGTCTTGGCTCTTCACATCCAGCCAGAGCAGTTGCTTTGCCTCCGCAACCTGCAGGCTGACCTCTCGTGTGTACCTGTGCTGGACTGAGGGTAATGCTTGTAACGCACACAGATGCTGCATTCACTGTGACTTTTAGAAAAGAGAGCAAGAAGCTAACCTGCACAGCAGACTCTTAGGTTTCTGTATCTCTCTCTCTCTCTCTCTCTCTCTCTCTCTCTATCTGCATATATATTTCAGTACTTATTTACTTCTTTAAAGATACCTTAAATAGAATAGATACTTTAAGAAAGCTTACTTGTTCTTCCCCTTTCCTTGTTTTTAACGTTTGCTTTTCTAACCAATCCTTAATGTTACAACATGGGATTGATGCAGTACTCAGTCCTTAGAAGTTCTCAAAGCACATCAGTGATTTCTCTATTTCTCAACCTTTCCATCTTCATTGAGATCTCTCATCTGAATTTAGGTATGAGGTGAAGAAGAACACTGCAAGCAGCTGAAGCCGTATCAGACACATGCTTCTGCTAGGAAGTCATTCCGAGTGATTCCACGGTGTACTTTAGACAGGTTTGCTCTGGTCCTCTGGACTCAGCATCCCCAAGGGATATTTCAAAGCTCTCGGAAGGACCCGTCATTATCTCTGACACTGCAGCCTCCAGTAGGAAGGGGTAGATATTCCTTGCCCTTGTGCGAAGGAACTACTCAGTTAGCTGTTTCTAACCCAAATCTCGTTGTTGTCTTCTATTGACAGACACCACCCGGCTAGCCAAGCTAAACCGCTGAAAATGGAAGGAGTGGGACATCTTGCAAAGCCTGCTGCTGCTTCTAAGCAGAAGTGCGCTGTAGGTGGGGACACAGCAAGAGGAAACGTCCAGGCCACGGTGGAACTGCAAGGCACCTGTCTGAGCCACACAACGAAGTCAGCGATTCCCAGTTGGAGACTGTTGCTCGACCAGTGACACAGCAGCTGGAGCGCTTCTGGTTGCTGCTGATGGGTTCCCGTGAATCAGCCAGGGACAGGAGCTATGAGAACGACTGAAGCGATTTGAAGTTACCCGAAAGAAAGAAGAGAGGAGAGAAGAAGACAAGAGGGGAGGGAAGGGGAGGGAATAAAAGGAAGGGAGGGGAGGGCAGGGGAGGGGAGGGCAGGGGGAGGGTAGGATAGGATAGGATAGGATAGGATAGGATAGGATAGGATAGGATAGGATAGGATAGGATAGGATAGGATAGGATAGGATAGGATAGGATAGGATGGGATGGGATGGGGTGGGGTGGGGTGGGGTGGGGTAGGGTAGGGTAGGGTAGGGTAGGGTAGGGTAGGGTAGGGTAGGGTAGGGTAGGGTAGGGTAGGGTAGGGTAGGGTAGCATAGCGTAGTGTAGCGTGTTAGAGGGGAGGGGAGCATAGGAGAGTATAGGGTAGTGTAGGGGATCGGAGTTTAGGGGAGTGTAGGGTAGGATACGGGAGGGGAGTGTAGGAGAGTGTAGGGGAGGGGGGCATAGGGTAATGTAGGGTAGTGTAGCGAACGGGAGTTTAGGGTAGGATAGGGGAGGGGAGTGTAGGAGTGTGTAGGGTAGTATAGGGGAGGGGAGTGTACAGAGTGTAGGGACAGGGAGCATAGGGGAGGGGGTGTAGGGGAGGGGAGGAGACGGGAGGGGAGGGGAGAGGATGGGGGGGAGGGGAGGGGAGGCAAAAGTGGGGAGAGGAGGCAAAAGAGGGGAGGGGAGGGGAGGGGAGGGGAAGGGAGGGGAGGGGAGGGGAGGGGAGGGGAGGGGAGGGGAGGGGAGGGGAGGGGAGGGGAGGGGAGGGGAGGGGAGGGGAGGGGAGTGCTACCATAAATAAAATTGCCAAATACATGACATTTTGGATCTGGAGCCAAATCTTTGTGTACATGTCCTCTCCGTAGCCCCACGTGCTGACCACCCACCCGAATCTATCATACTGTTGGTCACAAAGAACAGGGAGCATAGGGGAGGGCAGGGGAGTGGAGGGAAGGGAAAAGAGGGGATGGGAGGGGTGGGGAGCGCTACCATCAATAAAATTGCCAAATACGATGAAGGAGCAGCAGAGCCTGCAACCTCCAGTCCCCAACATCCTCCAACCACCCCCCACTGCTCCGTGGGAAATAGATAGAAGAATCAAGACTGAGGTTTAGCCTGGGATGGAGGTAGTGTGGCGAGGTGGTTTTCTGTTTGGTTGGTTGGTTGGTTGGTTGGTTGGTTGGTTGGTTTTAAAGTTTTTAAATTCTCACTGTCCTACTTTGTGATCAGTTGGCAATAAATTCAATTACTCTTCCCCAAGCCAAGTCTGTTTTGTCCATGAAGCCATCTTCCAGTCCTGAAATAAGAAAGGAAACAGACCTGCAAGCAACTGTTACACAAGTGCAGGAAGAGTGACAAAGGAGGGTTTTGAGGCATGAAGTTACTGCAAGGATGCTCTGCTCTTTCCTCACTTCAGTATGAAAAGCACGGCACTAGTGGGTGGTCTGTGGTGGTAGTTGTTTTTTTGTTGTTTGTTTGTTTGTTTGTTGTTTTGTCAGCTCCACCCCACAGTATTTTGCTTGTTCTACTTGTTTTGGTGTGCCCCCATTCCCTCCCTCAAGGTAAAACATCCCTAGGGGCCATAACTTGCTGTTAGCAAACAAGATCTTGCAAAAGAGTGAAGTTAACATGGCACCACCTGCACTGGTGTATAAATAGTTCAAATATTTTCCCTCACTTTCCTGTAACTTTCCTGTAAATTGCTGGTCAGGAGATAACAAGTGGAGAAATTTAGGATAAGAGAGAGAAAGTTGTGTTTCCTATTGCCCTGGAGTTTCTGTTGGTCTGGCCACGGAAATGGAGTACTCAAAATCCTCAGGGCACTCAGTTTATACCAGATTTGTCCTAAAACTGCAGTATTTCTAGGCCCTTGGGATTCTTATCAATTAAAACATACTTTTTCACGCACAGAAGATGCAAAAAAGTGCGTCTACTGCAGTATGCAGACAGAGCCAGTCCTGTCTCTTGATTCCTTCTGCCTTCTGCCTGAAGAGCAGCAGACAATCGAGTTCTTGTCTTCAGTAGCTACGGCCTTAACCAACTGTGCAGTCTGTCCATTCATACACAGAGGAGGAAAAATAGCGTGGAATAACTCCTCTCCTTTGTGCTAACAGAGGAGGGTACAGCTTCCTCACTCCAACCCCACCGAGGCAAACCAGTCAGCAGTGCACGCCAGAGCCTCTGTCTCTTCCCCATCTCATGATGTGCAGCTGGATCACTCTCCCTTCTATCCCCAGGATCGCTTTCAGCACAGTCACAGAAGGGTCAGACTCACAGCTTTAGGAGCCATCAGAAGAGGCTTTCACTCTTCTGCCACCACACCCCCTATACACATGCAATTTCACACATGCAAAGAGACACCATGGATTGGGGAGTTGCACAGAGAGGAGACCACACCCGTTTGCCTGCCTGCAGTTTGACACCAGTAGGGAGGTAATTCCCGTCAGGAGTTTCCATAGAGATGACAGAATATGGCCCTAGGGTCCTGCTGCTTCTTTCAGCCCTAATTCTTCAAATCCATAGGAACGGAAGAAACCTTCCCAGCCAAGTGCTGCATATCTTGAAGGTTGGAGAACCCACAGCCTTCTGCTTCATTTCATTTTAAAGATCAATCCCAATGTCACTCCCATAGAAGTAGTGGAAGCCATCTGGCTGGCTTGGCTTTCTCTCCAAAGAAGACCAAATGAGAGTTGGTCACGGGTGAGGATGAGCCCTGACAGTTCCTGCATTTTGGTTCTCCTGCAGCCCACAAAGCTCTCACTGCCTTGCCTGAATTTGAACCCCTTTGGAACCAAATCTACAGATTATCTCTGTAAATCCAAAACAGCACTTATTCACCATGTGAACAACAAATGCCTGGGATGGTTAACAGCACTTAGGTGCAAAAAAGAGCCCCCGCAGGAGCAGGCCCCGGGCCGCAGCTGCAGCCATGGAGAGGAGCCCACGGGGAGCAGGGGCAGAGAGGGACCTTGGAGGAGGGAACTGTATCCTCTTTTTTCATCGGTGCTGAGATTGAGGATCAGGATTTCGTGGTAGGAATTTGTTTAGATGAACCAATTTACCTCCATATGGGTTTTGTATGTTTGTTTCACCTTGTCTTGCAGGACCATCTTGGCTGGGTCTGCAGTGTTGTGCAAAAGTGAAGTTTTTCACAATAAAGAGCAGCTTTTTTTTCGGGGAAAAGGCTGAGGTGGCCTTCATCAGAGTCTTGTGACCTGAAAATGCAGAAAATGGGTGCATGGCTGGCTGGATGGGTGGGTGGGAGTTGGGAATTCAGCCTTGGGATCAGAACTGGGACGTTGTTGGGATAGGAAATGATCAGTGGGATGGGAAGTGATGATGGGGATAGGAACTCATTGGGATGGGATAAATGGGTTTTATTTTTATTGCATTAAATCCACTTTATTGACTGTGTTGTACAGTATGGCGTTGTTTTATTACTATAAAATTATGATGATTATTATTTAATCTTATTAATTAAACAATTTTTATACGTTATTATATTATAAATTATAAATATTAATATTTATTATATTGTTTTTATTCCTTTTCTACCCTATTAAACTCTCTTTATCCCAGTGCACTGCTTTGGACTTTAGTTTTCCTTCCGAGTCGTTGTGGATTCACTCCGGATGGGGGGACATTAGTGAATGCCTGTGTGCTTCAGATCCAAGGTAACCTTTGCCCTCAACTCAAGATACATGTTTGCATCTATTGTCGTGAAACAATGTTAACAACATCAACAAAAAAGTTCCCTACTTGCTAGCAGCATCCCTACGTTTGCTGGGGTCTGCTCTGTGCATTTTGAAGACCGTTCCATGCTATTCAGCCCCTTCAGGAGGAAATGGATGGTTCTAGGAAAATGCGTCTTGACCTGATGCAAAGCTGTGACTCAGCACCCTGCAGCCGCCGCAACCCCTGGCATTTTACCTGCAGCCCCTCCAACAACTCTGATGTTCCCTGCATCGACTTCAACCACTGCGCTGGGACCTGAGGCCCCTCAAACCCGTGTCACTCGCCCTGCAGCCCCTCCAGCCCCTGGCATGTTCCCTGCAGCACCTCGAGCCCCTGGCATGTTCCCTGCAGCCACTCCAAGCCTGGCACAGGCCCTACAGCTGGCTGCGGGGACTATCCAGAAATCTGCTCCAGAAATACAGTGATGGCAAGGAGCCCTCCACTTCATGCTTCCTTTTTTTTCTAGCTGGAAGCATTCAGAGTTGTCAACGGAATTGGTTTGGAGGAGTAGGAAAGACAGAATTGCTGGGTTTCTGCTTTCTCCCAGAAACTATCAGACCACAACATGACAGTTGTCTTTCTTTTACGTAATTTTACACCTGGATCTTTCTCACTTTTATGAGTGTGGGGTATTCCTTCTTTCTCCCTTTACCTTCCTCCCTCCCTCCCTCCCTTCCTTCCTTCCTTCCTTCCTTCCTTCCTTCCTTCCTTCCTTCCTTCCTTCCTTCCTTCCTTCCTTCCTTCCTTCCTTCCTTCCTTCCTTCCTTCCTTCCTTCCTTCCTTCCCTCCTTTCGTTCTGTCTCTCTGTCTGTCTGTCTCTCTTTCTCTCTTTCTGTCCAGCACTGATTTTATGGCTACGTGTGCATATCCACAGTGTACAGTTTTTCTCCGTTCCGTTTCTTCCCTGAGTCTTGCCCCTCTTCCCTGCAACTGAACAGCATTGCCTTGATCAAGGAAGTGGCAACATGCGGCTTACACAGTAAACTGCTGAAATTACAGCTATAACCATGGAGCACAGCTGCCGATCAACACAAGACCACCAATCGCTCACATTTCTAAACTGCTCGTCACAATTCTTCCGTATGTAGGCTGTGATGCTGCTCATTTCTTAAGCACCCATCCATTTCTTCTCTTCCCAGACCCTCAAAGTGTCCTGGTCAAACCACCTCCCTTCCTCTTGCCCCATCTGGCTCTCCCACCTTCCTTTTCCCTCAAGGCTCAACTTTTTTTTTTTTTTTTTTCCAGCATAGCTGCTCCATAGAAGCTGCTGCTGCCCACCTCCGAGTTGACTAGGGCTGAACTACTGAAAAAGAAAAGAAAATCTATAAATAAGAGTGAGAGATTGTGAATACCCAACCATCTCTTAAAAGCAGGATTTTAAGAGAATAAGTAATTGATAAATGGAGTTAAGATCGGAGGGAAAAAAATCCACTGTTGCAATCGATAGAGTTAAGAAGTTTTTCAAGTACATTAGGAACAAAAATTAGAGTAATGACACAGATCTGATACGGGATGGGTATTGCTTCAGTGAGAAATGATGGAAAAAAACACAACACAACACATGTGTATGTGTTGTTGGGTATTTGTAAAAAAACAAACAAACAAAAAACAGGTTAATGAAAACTGCATGCTCAATTAGATGATTTTTTTGTTGTCATTGGTATGGAATTGTGGGCTTTACAACACAATATGTGTTATATATATATATTATATATGTTTTATATATGTTTTATATATGTTTTAATAAAATAAGGAAATGATATTTTTTTTCTACGTTTGTGGTTTCCAAACTGTAGTTAATAAACATTAAACAAGATGCAATAGGATCTCGTTAACTCTTTTGTTTGAAAAAACAGTGGCCCTGATCGAGAGGTGCAAGTTAGAGGAGACAATATTCGGTATTTCTCTATGTTGTCATTTATTGGTGAAGATGAAAGTCTGCAGTTCATGTTCATGACACTAGCATGACAACATGACCACAAGGGGGACTGTCTGGTAGTGAAAAGGAACTTCAGCATGGATTAAAAATCTTTGCCTTTCTTTATTCTGAACTGTTTTTCTTATGGCTGCTAGAGAGAGATTCTCTGCCTTAGAAATAAAACTGCCCAGGCTGTTCTGATAAACCTGTAGGGTTAAGGCACTTCTACCAAAACAGATTTCAAAAGGCAAGAAGTCAAAAAGCAACAATTCAGTAATCTGTGTACGCTTCTATATTAAGTTTTAAGATCACCTGGTTTATATTTAGTTCACACAAATTAACCAAACATAGCAGCATACAACCTAAGAAAAGCTTAAGAAATGTATTAGATGCACAGATAAAGTGCTGTAACAGAGAAACTTGTGTAAATCTATTCTAAAATAAATAAGGTACAGTTAAACCACCTTTGACTCGTTTTAACTCGGAAAGAAATAACCTAAGTTTTAATCATTTGAATTTTAAGGTCAAGGTGAAATATACCATAACTATAACAGTGGTTGTGATCTGTATCAACTATTTGAGGCTCCTGTTCCTCTTGAGGTCTCCCAGAAACAGGAAGGCTATTGCAAAATGTGTCCATTAGACATAGTTCCTTTTACAGAAACATTTTTGTAATAAAGTCTGGTTGCTCAAATACATGTTAAAATATTTAACAAGGAAACAATTTTCTCCTGATCCAGTCAATCTTTTAAACAAGACAATGTATTTTTCCTATGACGCAGCCCACAGGAGGGAACAGAAGTAAACATCCTCCTGAACTGAAGACTGTTTTGCTTGAAGAACTAAACTATTGCATTATTATATGAGAGCAAGAAATATCCATTTGGGTTATCCCTTTCTCCAAACATGGTGCCCAGTGATACATGTATTTTTGCCTTAATCTCAAAGGCCCGTTTGTCTCCAGGTAAGGTACGTTAAAAAGAGATTCCCTTTAAGCATCTTATCACAAGATCTCTTACTGCCTTTCCATCCGGGGAAGCTTGTGTGTTAAACTGCCCTTGGAGTTTTGGATGCTACTAGATTTCTGTGCTCTGTTATCCATAATTTCAGGCACTTCGGGGCTAACATGGCTGTTTAAGTCAATGCAATAATATTACCAATATATTCAACACTCAGAAGAGTCACCACAGTTTCCTTCACACACTCAGGATTTCAAATTCTTCTTCCAATTCAAATAGCTTGTCAGTAGATTCAATGAGTTCTGTAAAAAAAGATAAAGAAAAAAATGCTTCTAAAGACATGCCTGATTTTGTTCACTTAAAAAAAAAACTTTGAAAGACGCATTCCAGAAAAGTACTTTGTAAGAGTGAAAAAAAAAATCTGTGCTAGCAATTGTATGGCTTGTTTGGATACATGCCTGCTATATATTGCTTGACACTCACAAAGGATAGTTATTCTACCTGTGATTATTCTTTTATTTGCTAACGAGGAACATAACATTGCACAATTAGGCTTTTAATCGGTGCCTTACCTGCTCCTGTGGTTGTCACTTCTGGTTTTGTTGGAGGTATGAAAGGAGGCCAGTGTGGCGGGTGCTTCTGGACCAGCTCAAACATCCGTAGACTCTGCTGCTTTAGAATCTCCTGAGGACAGAATGCTTTCATTTTAAAAGCTGGCTCGGGGGACGCTTCAAACACAAAACGTGTCTGCTTAATTGAAAGTGTTTTTTAATTACGCATGTCCATCAGGAAAAAAAAGTCTTTATACAGACATACTGTGAAATCCAAGCACCATGGTCTCTGTAATACATCCCTAGTTAAAACACATCTGGAAGACAAATCTCTTGAACTGTACTACAAATTATCAGTCTTATCATCTTTTGATATCAGCTTTGATATCTGCAAACCTGTAATTTTGTTTACAGGTAGCAAGCACACTAGGAATGTACAATATTTTCTGCTTTTTAAAAGAAAGTTGCTTGCATAGAACTCTCCTCAAGTTTTCTGTTGATCAATAGCACAAAAGACAGATCTATCAGCTCCTCCAAAGGGGAAAAAAAAAAAAAAAAAAACGCATCAGATTTTGAAGGACAGGTTTTGGTCAGGAAAAAAGGTGTTCCTGAAGCCAAACGCTATTCCTCTTCAAAGAGAAGTTACCTTCTGTCCTGTATTTCAGTTATTTACAAACTGTTTTCCTTAGATGATTTTTTTTTTTTTTAATAAATGCCCTTAGAGGTTGATGGTACTTTACATTCAGACGTCTGGTGCTTAGCTTAACAGCTGCATGCAGAAACATCCTCAAGTCTGTTTCCTGTGGCAGCCAGCACCTTCTGTTCTCCCTAGATCAGCAGGAGCTAGAGGCCTGCAGCACTTACAGAATCAGATCTTTAAGATAGCAGGGACTAACAGTCATAATTAGAACACGCAATCTATTATGTCAAACAATAAGAAAGGATCAGGAAGCAAATCATTGATACATCACTACAATATGGCAGTTAAACCTTAGTCATTTAGTGAGAATTAGAAGTTAAAAGCAAGTGTAACACCTTCAAGTGTGGATGTTTACACCCATTTTCCAACTGGCAGGGTTTGTGGCTGGTAAAGTGCTGAACAATTTCCAATTAGCAATTCAGTAGTATTGCCTTACCCTGATGCTTTAATGCATTCTTCTCCATGGCTCATACAATTTGTATACAAAGGAAAATGCAAAGGAAAATTTTACAAAAAACAGACAATAAAAACCAGACTTTATAAAGAACAAATCGAGATGCTAAGTTCCCACTCTTACCTTTTGTACAAGACTACACCGGTTATCAAAATCACATTCTTCTTTGCAAAAGAAGCCCTTAGGGGAAAAAACAAACACACAGAGTTTTACCTTTGCTGATGGTAGGTATGTGGTACCAGCAGGTAAGGCGGTTTGACCTCTGATACAGTAATGCCCTGTACGATCAGTAGATATAAGACTCCAAATATGTGGCAGCTCTAGGGAGAGAACCCACGGGGAGAACAAGGCCCTGCAAACCCCTAACGAAATAGTCAAGCAAAAAATAGCAGCAGCTCCTGTGTGCTCCTCCATGGAGCGCCACCCAGTTCCTACAGTCCAGGTATCAGCAGAAGCTGAAAACTTGTAGATGATGGACCACCTAAGGAACATTTCCATTCTGGTATCTATACTGAAAATATTTGCTCTTCATTATGATTTTGTCTGTCTCGTTGCATCATGCCACATTTTGCACAGTTACGTAGTTAAGTATTAAAACAAAACAAAACAAAAAAACTTTCTAAAAAGCAGCAGTATTAAAAAACAGGTATGTGAATGAATGACAGATACCGGTATCTTTACAGATTGTTTAAAGCTTTAGAAACACATCCCACTGGTGACAACTGCCAATCACCCAATCACAGGATACTGGCATGGGATCAGATCCAACTTTTTCAAATACCACAGTACCCCCATGACATTTTGGGTGAATTACAAATAATACATTTGTATTTGTAATTTGGGGTGAAATACAATAATTCCACTTAAACATTTTCAACTTATGATATAAAGTAAGTTTAAGTAACTTGTCTAGAGGTGACCAAACATAAAGTAGTGATAGAATAAAACACGTAAACCTGTTTCAGTTCCTTGCTCTGACCATTATAATGCCTCTTGAAAGAAGTAAAAGCTGCTCAGTAAAGAAAACAAAGCGAGCTCCCTACAGTACAGACAGCTCCCCACTTGCCCTAAGATTCTCCATGTAGTTATGTACAAACTACTATGTGTTGATCACAGAAGACAGCTTTGTGATCTTGGTTCTGTTCAAGGAGATGCATTGCTGCCCTTACCAATGTAGAGAGACATTACTTTGAGATAAAGTACATGCATTCAAGATTTCCTGACACTTACTAAAGCTACTGAAGGGTCCAAATTCATGATCTTCATTCTATGTGGGGCTTCCTGGCAGTGGAAACTCTCATCGTCAACCGTGCCATTTTCTTCTGAATCTACAAAGCTTTGAGTGGTGTGAGGGTCCAGATAGATCAGCTCATTGCCTGGATGGGTAAAAGCCGTATGTTAAAAATAAGCAAGTGACATTAATAAGCACTTGGTCCAGAACTGTAAAATAGAAATTAGATTGCCATCGCAGTCAGTATAATCTAGACTTTCCAGCTAGGGATTCTTTAAGAGAATCGGAAGGTTTAGACACAGCGTTTCCCACAGGGTATTTAGTATAACTTCCTATTGTCACCTATTACTGTAATTTTTTGGTTGGTTATGTTCTATCTTTGTCACATACTTTTATTTTTCCATGTGAGATCCAGTACTTTTTTTTTTTTTAAATCTCAAGTGTTGTAAACACTAGCATTTGACAGATTAAAAGGTACAGGATGTTCACAGATGCAATCTGTAATCCCATTAGGCATTCATTCAGAAATTGGAACAAAAAAGCCTAACTAAAACAGGTTAGGTTTTACAAAAGGACAAAATAGGGTTGCAAAATTTTGGCCCAAAGTGGGGTGAAATCTGAAGGAATGCATTTTAAATTAATTAGAGCAATACTTAATAACAGAAGGTATGCAAAAGGTGAAAAAGATACTGCTATCAGAAACAGTTTTGAAATACAAGAAAATAAAAGTGACATTTGACCAATACACTTGTCAAATGCTATCAGCTATTCTCAGTATGTTGCTCTTGTTGATGTCATCACTTATTTTTACACCTAGCTTTGCTGTTAACTTTCTGCTCCTGTTAAGGATCATCTCATACTGTTTCTAAACTCTTTTAGATATGCTTCTTCATTTATTTTATTCTATTCTCATCTTTCTTTACTTCTAGAGGTTCACGCTTAGACCCCTTACTATTTCCCCTTCAAAAAATGTTCTCTTTTGATCATCTGCACATTTGGAATAAGTTTCTTTTTTCCTTACCTAAAAATCCTATGAAATAATAGGCATTATTTGGTTTCCCTCCTAATGCTCCCAAAGACTGTGGCATCTTAAAGCATTCCTAGGAGTTCAAAAGGAATAAAGGAAATTGTCATTCATTTCTTTACTGACATCACAGATACCCAAACTTATTTGACAGTAACAAGCAATGAATTGAAAGAAAACCTTACTTTAAATGCATCAATATATACGGGATTTATGTGATTTATCCCTAGTCGTAGAGGTATAATAAGCAAGAGGGCTTTCCAGCCTGTGCAGAGTCCTCCTGCCTTCTTGCTTCGGCCAAGAGCACTTCTGTGCAAATGTGCACTGCTGTGGGACGCGCTGCTGCTCTGAGGAGGGGACCAGCACATTTTTTCTGCGGGAATAAAACTAGAAATCAGTCAACGCACAGAGGAACACAAAGCAGATCTTCCTCTCAGTAGTGAATTAAGCTAGTTTGCCAGGGATCTTTATAGGGCACCCAAGACAAAACGAGCCGGGCATGGCAATTACAGCTATTTAGTAGAAGTAATTCTAGCAGACAGTATGTGCTGGCACGTCCAAGTGAGACGTTAGATCAATGATTGGAGGATGACAATTTAAGACTGCAGTGACATGTCCTATTAATGTTATTAATAGTGTCAAGCTTTGCCTATAAAACGCCAGAGAAATGAAATGGCAGCAATGATGACAGTAGAAATTCTTCAAGGAGCTCTTCACATCCAGTGATGTGAGCACGAAGTTGGCATCAGGGATCAAAAAAACACAACTGAGTTTGTATGTCCTTCTTCCCTCTTCTTACCCTTGCAAGACAAACCCATGCCCCCCCAAGTATTTGTTCATGTTTAGATACATGCTGGCAAATGGAGTCAAATCAGAAACTGTTACCAGAAAACTGATGAGGTGTCACTTCCTGATGTCTTCAATGACCACCGTATTGCCCATAGATACATAAACTGCTAATGAATTCCATTCATCAAATAAAGCAAGCTTCCTAGAAAACATTAAGGTACTAATTAATATAAACTAGTTGGATCAAAAGGGTAGCTTTACACTCAGAACCATTTATTTATTTATTTTTTCTTAAGAAAAAACATCCTTTCTGCATTTTTTAAAGTCTCCATGTAAGAAAAAGAAAACTTTAAACATTAAATGTTTAATATCTTTAGAAAAATAGGTACTGAGTGGTACCAGGAAAAACATATGCGCTGCACCATGTGCAAACTGTTTTGTCTTACTGCTAAGTGCAGTGACAGTAACAGTTCAACTACATCAAGTTTATTACTTTTTATTGCACTCGACAGTCTCTGCACTGGGTTCTTGCCCAATTGTGTCTTTTCTCATCTGGAAAAGAAAAAAATTCCTATGCCAGTTTTGCAGATTACTTTTTGCTTAAGAAATTCCACTGAATTCAGTGGAATTACTTCTGCCTGAGCCTGCGTGCACAGCAGAAATGGGGCGTTAAAAGCTAAATCAGCTAAGGGTTTGGGGCACCAAAACTTCAGTGGGAGACAGCAGCACACAGTTTTATGTCCACTTCTGCAAAATCCAAACCTTTGCGGAAGGGAGCTACACTCTTAAGCTGCACTGGCAGAATTAGCTGTTTCAAATAAGCCAGAAAGAAATGGGGGTGAGCGTTTCACCATGAAAAACTTGGCCATGAAAGATCTGGAGTCCAGGGCATGCTTCAGCTCCCCTCCCTCTTCAGATCATGTGCCTGTTCCAGGGTGTCAAAGACTTGCTGCTGAGCTCGCAGGACCTGTAGCCTAGCCCCTGCCTGAGGTAAGACACCTCCACGTACCCCTGGAGAACTGAGCAGCCTCAGTTCCTTTCAGTGTGGCTCCCAGACTATGAGGAGCTGCCCATCTTTATCCAGTAGCCTTGCTGGCAGAACTGCTGCTCAGAAAGGGAGGAATTGCAGCTCAGTTCCCTCCTCAGCCGAGATGGCTTCTCTCTGATGTTTCACACCACCACTCCGACCTACACGGTGGCACTCTCGACCTGCCAGAGCTGTGCCACTGTGCAGAAAGGAATATACATCTGTGGTGTGACTGGTGAGGGCATGCAGACGGCGTAGCAGGAGACTTTCCTGCAGTTTCTTCTCCTCAGGCTCTTCCTTTATTAAAATTTAGAGGTCACCCATTCCCAACTCAGTACCTGCACACCGAGCTGTGGCATGACATTCCATGCTGCACTTGTAAATAGATGGCAAGTACATTCCTGACTGTGGGACAGGGGGAGATGCAGCCTTCAAAACTCTGCCTGGGCCTTCTCTTGGCTGCCCCAGGGGAGTACGTTCTGAATGAGACTGGTATGATCTCACTTACTTTAGTACTTGAGCAACTGTATTTGGTCCAAACCATTCTCCAATTGACTTCCCCTCTCCAACACCCACCTGTGCTGTTTTCATAGTGAAAAAAAGACACACGTACACAAAATCAAAGAAAAATGAGACCATAAAGAATGTGGGAACAATATACAGTAAATACTGTGACTGTCAAACATTCTAGAGTAACTGCAATCTGTATTTAGCAATAACAATTATTTTCTCAATCTATGCTCTTTTCAAAACTTAGGGAGTGCCAGTTTCTTTAATAAACAAAAGGCTTCTAAACTACAATGAGAATTACAAGTTAACAAATGTTAGTGCCCTTTATTACAAATTACAGCAATAAGCTACAAGACTGTCTATTCTAACATTACTGACTCTGGTACCCAAGGCTTACAGAGTTTATCAAGAGCTACATTCTAGTACATGGCTTTATTTAGGTCTCAGGGAATGTTTCTGTACTACTAGTCTTTGCGCCCATCTGCATACCTTTTTATTTTTGTATAAGCATACACCTTGTCTTCACATCCACTTTTTAAAATTATGAATTAACATACTGCAAATTAGTGATTCAACACAGTAGAAATTTCAGTGGAAAAAACCTGAAAGTTTATGTTTGTTCTTACCCATCTGGTGGATTGAATAACAGCAAGCCTTCCTGTCGAGAAAGCATCGTAGGATTCTGTGATATTCTTCTGGTTGTTTTTTGTGTTTTTCCCATTGCCAATCTGAAAGGAAAAATTGATATAGAATAAAAAATGGTGACGTTTTCATTACACTGATCAAATGTCTAGACAGCAGAAAGCTTTATAATGAGATGTTAAAAGACATTTCAATTCATCTCGAATATTTACATTTTGTGTAGAGCTCCTAGAATTCCAAGCTTGTTATTTATCATCAAGCTGCCCTTTATCATCATAGGCTAGAGTGTAAAAACAGGGAAAATAAAACAAAACAAAAACATCAACTGCAAACATATTCTGACGGATCATGCTGCGTGTTGATAGCCATTCCAGTATCTCTGAGCTTCCAAGATTATTTAAAAGTACAGGCTGTGTTTAGACCTTGTTGGATTTCTAAGCACCCATTAAATAACAACATAAGATCCATACAGAAAGTCCAAACACTCCACTGGCAGCATCCTGGGATGTGACATGCATGCTTACGAGCTTGCACCAGGGGGGTTTGGACCTCGTGCTGCTGACAAGTGAGTAGTGAAGAGAAGGGTAAGAGCACTGTCCCACGGTGGCAGGTTTTCCCTTGGCCTCAACTTGGGTGTTACACTAAAAGGTTTATAAAAGAATGGCGACAGGATTCCCCATTTGTTCTCCTTCTATGCCTATTTCTCTGCTTCAGGCTGGGATGATTTCACCCAGCTGAATATGAATTGATTCATTAGGAACTGTTACCAGGGCATCAAAGAAAGTCTCACTAATAAATTCAGGGTTTGTGCTTTTAATGGAGTACTTACGAAGAAGCGTCTGCAGACAATACCGAAGTTCCCTCAGGACCAGCACTCACCTCTCCCTAAGTGTCTGCAGATCAGTGCTTGGGCCAGCATCATCTGCCCGCATCGCAGCATACATCCCCAGCCAGCGTCCGACGAAGGACCCGTGCCTCCTGTTAGGAAAGTTCATCACAATCAGTGCAGGCTTTCAACTGGGTGCAGCACCACAGAGGACATTTCAGACTGCTAGAAAACAGATAGGGCTGCTGAAGCCTCCATGAACTGTCCTACAGATAAAAGGCACACAGCAAGACTTTGGTTCCATGCTGTTGGTCTAATTCTAATCTCTGCATTGCACAAATAAACAAAATTCATTTATTCCTTGTGGAGCTGACTTACTCTTTTCATTCTTCAAGCAGCATTCACAAACCATTTACTGCATGCTATACAACATGATCACCTGTTTACATACAGACATAAATAAACACTGATTTTAATAATCTTCATGTTTGCATAAACAGTTAAAATGATGCTCAAAATGCGCTGATACTCTAGAAATATTTTCCCAGCCTACGATGCCATCACTTATCTTGCTATTTAATTTAGAACAATACAGCAAATCTGCAGTATACTCACCACTAGGCAAAAACTTTCTTCTATACGTAAACCACACGTAAACCACAGTAAACCACGCGTGAACACACCTTGGCTTATTGTCTGACTTTGGCTTATGGTGCGTCTGTTGCTGTGTCCAGCACAGTGCAGCCCCTAAATTGCTACCAAAACCTTGCCACAAACCTCAATCCCCCTGTTAAAAGAGACCCTCTTGTTTGTTGCCCTTCTTTCGACACTCTCTAACAGGTTTATGTCTTTTTCTTATACTGTGGAGCCCAAAACTGCACTCAGTACTCAGTACATGGAATACCAACAGAGACCGCCTGGCATTTTCTCTTCTCTGCAGAAGCTCTGTTGCTAACACTGTCCAGAAATCACCACTGTCACAGACAGTAGTAGCATTCCCTCCTCCCACAGTTTGTTCTTCCCCCCAAGACTTAGACACCACCCAGAAAAAGAAGAATAATAATACTAATAAAATAAAATAAAATAAAATAAAATAAAATAAAATAAAATAAAATAAAATAAAATAAAATAAAATAAAATAAAATAAAATAAAATAAAATAAAATAAAATAAAATAAATAAAATAGTCAAAAGCCATCAGGAAGGCAGTGGTGCAGACTGTGGAGAGCCTGGGTTCAAATCCTTCTTCTGTGAGGCTCTGAACCTATATCCCACCACAATCTCTCTGCTAATGTATGGCAGGGAAAGGAGGAAGAAAGAACATATCTCCTGCACTTTCCATTTATTGTTGACTGACAATTCTGTAGAGTTATAAAGCCTCAATCAGTGAGATACAGGGTTCTTCTCACACTGTCTCACTGTGCCCTAAGCGGAACAGCTCTCATTTAATAGATGCTTCACCACAAAATCATGAGTCATCTGCAGTTTTGAACTTTTCTGGGATCAAGTCCCTTCAGATGGTTGAGGAATCTGCTCCAGCACCTATGTAAACTGGTGCTCTACTAAGCTAGTGAGTGAACAAGAGAGAAATCCTCTGCTAGATGACTTGACAAATTGGGTCTGAAAATAGTGTTGAGGCAGAATAGTCCACGATTTTTGCCTTGGGTGCACAGAGGGATTGGGTGTTGTAGACTTCTTTTATTCTTCATTAAGATAAACATTTTCAAAAATGTGCTTGTTCAACCTTGCTCCCACTGTGTGCATG
The DNA here is from genome assembly GCF_047663525.1 of Anas platyrhynchos. Taxonomy (NCBI): domain Eukaryota; kingdom Metazoa; phylum Chordata; class Aves; order Anseriformes; family Anatidae; genus Anas; species Anas platyrhynchos. The sequence goes on from NC_092625.1 coordinate 640,955, forward strand.
GGAGGGAGATAACTGAAAGTGGGGAGCGTTGCTTGGATCCTGCAAGTGGCTGAGGTCCAGTGGGGTTGGAGGCTTTCTTCCTCCTTTTGGAAATGCAAAGCAACCCTGCACCTCCCCTGCACTTGCAGAAGGATCGTGACAGCCCAAAGCACAGCGGCTTTGTAATTGCTGCACACACTTCGATCGGATTTACGTGGCAAGGGTTTGGTAGCAGGGGCCTGCAGGGATGGCGTCTGTGAGAACAGTCCAGACAACAGCCAGCTCCAGATAGCTCCAAAAGGGCCCCGGCGCTTGCCAGAGCTGAGCCAATAAGCGATGTTGTTTGCACCTCTGGGAGAGCAGATGTAAGCAGGGGGAAATACTGCTGCACAACAGAAGCTGGAAGAGCAAGGAGTGAGAAGCAGCCCTGCAGCCCCCAAGGTGAGTGCAGCAGGAGGCAGGAGGTGCTCCAGGCTCACAGCAGCAGTTCCCCTGCGGGCTGTGCAGGGAGAGGCCCCTGGTGGAGCAGGCTGTCCCCCTGCACCCATGGGTCCCACATGGAGCAGATCTCCACGCTGCTGCCCCCCTGTGGGTGGAGGAGCCCCCGGTGGAGCAGGTGGCTGTGGCCTGGAGGAGGCTGCGGCCTGTGGAGAGCCCCCGCAGGAGCAGGCCCCGGGCCGCAGCTGCAGCCATGGAGAGGAGCCCCCGCAGGAGCAGGGGGGCTGGGGGGAGCTGCCGCCCAGCCGTGGGGGAGCCGTGCTGGAGCAGTTTGCTCCTGGGGGATGGATGGATGGATGGAGCCCGTGGGACGGAGCCGTGTGGGAGCAGTGCTTGAGGAGCTGCTGCCTGTGGGCAGCCCGTGTGGGATCAGCTGGGGAAGGACGGCATCCCATGGGAGGGACCCCACGGGGAGCAGGGGCAGGGAGGGACCCTGAGGGTCACTGTGCTGAGTCTGCTTTGCCCGTCACGATACTTGTTGAGCCATCGCCCTGTCCTTATCTCAGCCCTGGAGCCCTTTGCATCGTATTTTCTCCCCCTTTCCCTTTGAGGAGGGGGAGTGAGAGAGCGGCCGTGGTGGAACTCGGCTGCCCACCCGCTTTGAACCACCGCAGTTGCAAAGTCCTGGGAAAGATTTCTTTCAAGAAATTAAACAAGGTGTTTAACAAAGAAATGCAGAGTTTCCTTTTGAAGGCTTCCTGGAGAATTGGGCTTCTTTCCTATTCCCAGCTCAGAGGAAGGGAATTGTTGATTTCACCTTCTTTTTTCTGACATGGAAATCAAAGGTGAACTGCTCTACAAGGACGGGCAACGTCTCAGAATCAAGCTCTTTTGCTCTGTAGTCCTTTCTCAAGGAAAAGATTGATCACACACCTTCCACAGATGTAGGGGAGCAGAGAACAATTTGGGAACTACTCTAATTCAAGTCAGTTTGGGCATAGTGGTACTTCCCTAGCTGTTTCTGAGACAGACGCATTAGCAACAGAGAGTGTTGTGCCGTCACTGGGAGGCGCCTGCGGTGATGACTTCAGAAACAGAACTGAATTGTGTCACCACAGCACTTTGGCAACAGCTGCCTCTGTGCACGTTTAGCTGGGAGGCACAGAGAAGGGTGCTGGATGCGATGAAACCACGTGAGGATTTGTGGATCTCCCCTTGAGGTGCACAGAGAGGGACCATGCCCTTCTGTAAGTGTTTTGATGCTTGGCTGAGGAAAAAAATGTGGTTTTGTTGTGAATGCTTCATTGTAGTATTCTGTAGTTTGTGTCAAGTCCTTACAGAAGCCTCAAGGTTGGTACTTTGCTCAATGATGGAGCTGCACAGAGTGAGAACAGACCCAATGTACGGGTGAGGGCCTCTGCACGTTCTCTTCTTCCTACAGACGATCAACAAATAAGGGGAGACAGAGAAGAGTGTGCTGTGGTCCTCCCATAGACCGCAAGTACTAAAGCATAAACAAGAGGCTTAAGAGTCCCCCTGTCATGTTAAAATTCAGGCAGCAATGGACTTCCTCACACGGGCTGGCCTGTCGACTAGTGTCTCAGGCTGTGGCGTATGAAGATGCACTCCATCTGCTTTCAGGGTAGCAATGGCAGTGGGCAAGCTGCCTGACCTTAACATTTGTCATTTCATTATTTCATTTCTCACCTGAGTTTTGGTGGTTCTCCACGATTCATTCTTGGTCTAGAGAAAAAAAAAAAAAAAAAAAAAAAAAAAAGTGAATTTGGATCAAAATAAAAGGATAAAAGGATTTCCTTTCCATTAATTACATGTTCTTACCTTTGTAACAGATTTGGTTATTGACTTAGAAGGCAAATATCTGGCCAGACTGCAAGACTTGTGCTCGCAGCGTGGGACAGCTCTCGTAAAGGTGATTCAGGGCAGTTTCTGGAAAACAAGACATCAGATCTCCCAAACAGCTTTCTTTGTGCTAATGTAGGAAGGGTGAGTAAGTGTAAAGGTAAGAGCCCAGATACCGTAAGAAGCAGAAAGTGTGAAGGAAACTTCCTTCTGGCTGATACAGCTCCATATCTAGTTGTCAAGTATGAAGAGAGCAGTGCTAAGTTTCTTGGGGAGAGGAAAACAAAGAGGCTGGGAGAGTGTACAAAGAAAAAAATGGGATGAGCTATTTCAGGAAATCCTAGGAACTGGAAATAGAGATTGGAAGAGTGCTTTAAGCCAAGACAGACATGTTTTAAAACTAAAACCTAGGAGTTGAATGAACCAAGAAATGAATCCCTTTTGATTATGCAGTTGCGTCCAGTGTTATCTTGGGAAATATGGTTTCCACATAAAACGTATCTGGGGCTTGAAGTTCTCCTAAGGCCCTTCTCTGTGTATTCCCTACTGTTTGGTAAGCGCTGAGGTCACACTGCAGACAGCAGCACGTCCCCTCCCCACTACTTAGCTGTCTGTTCTCACAACACGTCTAGGAACAGAATGGCTTGGACACAACTGCGCCTAGGACCGAGTTCATTCAAGCTGCTGGACGAGGTAAAAGCTCTGGACAAGCGAAGGGGAGGGAGGGATGGGTGGACATACAATATGATCACTTTAATCTCATTTCTCTAAGAATCCTGGCTGAGAAAACAAAACAAAACAGAATCAAAAAGAACAGAACAGAACAGAACAGAACAAATGAAGCAAGCAGCTAGCTTGCTGGAGACATTGTCTGGGAAGCAGTGAAAACACTTGCAAACAAAAACACGTCAAAGGACTAACTCTTTGAGCTTAATTCTAATCCAACAGCATAACCTCAAAGTCCTGTTTCTGTTCGTAACAGGCTGGTCCAGTAACATGTCCCATTGGATGACTTTGCAGCATAGATGTCAGGAATGCAGCTTGGGATCCCCTCCTTCTACTCAGAGTTCACTTTGAAGGGATGAGCAAGTAATTCTTCCTGGGTTGACGGAAATCTAAAGTCTGTTTTCTAACACTCTTGCAGACGCTTCTCTGTCCATCGGCCTGTCCTGCCAACTCTGGTGTGAGTGTGAAGTTGTGGCAAGAGGGATTTCCCATTCCTATTTGACCTGATGGACACCAGCTTTCCTCGGAAATGGCTGATGTTGCTGAGGAGGCAGCAGTATCAAAGCCCTTGCTGATGAAGGTACAACCAGCTGGGGAGGCTTTGGCATTTCTGCACAACGCTGCTCCCTGACTGTCACTCCAGACTCAGATTCGGAAAGAAGCAAAGCAAGCTAGAGGAAAACTGGATGTCCTGGTAATTTTCTTTTTCTTTTATTTCTTCATTCTTCACTTGTAAGAAAATCTAAATCTTAACCCTTTGTTTGAAAACACGGCTTTATGGAAATGCTTATGGGTGTGCTCCTTCACCTTGTGTGGAACCTGCTTCACCTCGCTTCAGCTATAGGACACCTATGCTCCAATTTATGCTTCCCATGATAAAGCGGTGTTCTTTCGGTGTTCTTTTCTGTGATGCTTGCAGGCGAGGTTGAAAAGAGTTGTCAGTAGGATTCTTCGTTTCCTTTGCAGTATCCAAAGCTCCGTATTACCGTGGATCTTCTCCTCTGATCTGGAAAGCTTCACAGGCCAAAACAGAATTGAGATGAAGAAGGAAATAGAGAATGCTGACCAATATTGCCAAGTACCACCCGTAAGTTTTGTGAAAGAATCCGGTGCATTTCTGTAGTGGTAGAAAGTTCATAAAATCATCGTCGTGCACTTGAAGGCAAGCAATGCTGTAAAAATGAAGAATGCAAGGCCCTGCTTAAGGACAATCTTCAGGCTGCTTCTAGATCAACAGCTTATTTGCTTCTTCCACAACCTCATCTCCGCTTGCTTAGAAGTTGTGAAGGTCGGAAGCACACTCCGTCTTTTTCATCCCCTCTGTGTATCTTTTCCCTGACAGCAACTTCTGTCTTGGCTCTTCACATCCAGCCAGAGCAGTTGCTTTGCCTCCGCAACCTGCAGGCTGACCTCTCGTGTGTACCTGTGCTGGACTGAGGGTAATGCTTGTAACGCACACAGATGCTGCATTCACTGTGACTTTTAGAAAAGAGAGCAAGAAGCTAACCTGCACAGCAGACTCTTAGGTTTCTGTATCTCTCTCTCTCTCTCTCTCTCTCTCTCTCTCTCTATCTGCATATATATTTCAGTACTTATTTACTTCTTTAAAGATACCTTAAATAGAATAGATACTTTAAGAAAGCTTACTTGTTCTTCCCCTTTCCTTGTTTTTAACGTTTGCTTTTCTAACCAATCCTTAATGTTACAACATGGGATTGATGCAGTACTCAGTCCTTAGAAGTTCTCAAAGCACATCAGTGATTTCTCTATTTCTCAACCTTTCCATCTTCATTGAGATCTCTCATCTGAATTTAGGTATGAGGTGAAGAAGAACACTGCAAGCAGCTGAAGCCGTATCAGACACATGCTTCTGCTAGGAAGTCATTCCGAGTGATTCCACGGTGTACTTTAGACAGGTTTGCTCTGGTCCTCTGGACTCAGCATCCCCAAGGGATATTTCAAAGCTCTCGGAAGGACCCGTCATTATCTCTGACACTGCAGCCTCCAGTAGGAAGGGGTAGATATTCCTTGCCCTTGTGCGAAGGAACTACTCAGTTAGCTGTTTCTAACCCAAATCTCGTTGTTGTCTTCTATTGACAGACACCACCCGGCTAGCCAAGCTAAACCACTGAAAATGGAAGGAGTGGGACATCTTGCAAAGCCTGCTGCTGCTTCTAAGCAGAAGTGCGCTGTAGGTGGGGACACAGCAAGAGGAAACGTCCAGGCCACGGTGGAACTGCAAGGCACCTGTCTGAGCCACACAACGAAGTCAGCGATTCCCAGTTGGAGACTGTTGCTCGACCAGTGACACAGCAGCTGGAGCGCTTCTGGTTGCTGCTGATGGGTTCCCGTGAATCAGCCAGGGACAGGAGCTATGAGAACGACTGAAGCGATTTGAAGTTACCCGAAAGAAAGAAGAGAGGAGAGAAGAAGACAAGAGGGGAGGGAAGGGGAGGGAATAAAAGGAAGGGAGGGGAGGGGAGGGGAGGGCAGGGGGAGGGTAGGATAGGATAGGATAGGATAGGATAGGGTAGGATAGGATAGGATAGGATAGGATAGGATAGGATAGGATAGGATAGGATAGGATAGGATAGGATAGGATAGGGTGGGGTAGGGTAGGGTAGGGTAGGGTAGGGTAGGGTAGGGTAGGGTAGGGTAGGGTAGGGTAGGGTAGGGTAGGGTAGGGTAGGGTAGGGTAGGGTAGGGTAGGGTAGGGTAGGGTAGGGTAGCATAGCGTAGTGTAGCGTGTTAGAGAGGAGGGGAGCATAGGAGAGTATAGGGTAGTGTAGGGGATCGGAGTTTAGGGGAGTGTAGAGTAGGATACTGGAGGGGAGTGTAGGAGAGTGTAGGGGAGGGGGGCATAGGGTAATGTAGGGTAGTGTAGCGAACGGGAGTTTAGGGTAGGATAGGGGAGGGGAGTGTAGGAGTGTGTAGGGTAGTATAGGGGAGGGGAGTGTAGCAGAGTATAGGGACAGGGAGCATAGGGGAGGGGGTGTAGGGGAGGGGAGGAGACGGGAGGGGAGGGGAGGGGATGGGGGGAGGGGAGGCAAAATTGGGGAGAGGAGGCAAAAGAGGGTAGGGGAGGGTAGGGGAGGGGAGGGGAGGGGAGGGGAGGGGAGGGGAGGGGAGTGCTACCATAAATAAAATTGCCAAATACATGACATTTTGGATCTGGAGCCAAATCTTTGTGTACATGTCCTCTCCGTAGCCCCACGTGCTGACCACCCACCCGAATCTATCATACTGTTGGTCAGAAAGAACAGGGAGCATAGGGGAGGGCAGGGGAGTGGAGGGAAGGGAAAAGAGGGGATGGGAGGGGTGGGGAGCGCTACCATCAATAAAATTGCCAAATACGATGAAGGAGCAGCAGAGCCTGCAACCTCCAGTCCCCAGCATCCTCCAACCACCCCCCACTGCTCCGTGGGAAATAGATAGAAGAATCAAGACTGAGGTTTAGCCTGGGATGGAGGTAGTGTGGCGAGGTGGTTTTCTGTTTGGTTGGTTGGTTGGTTGGTTGGTTGGTTGGTTGGTTGGTTTTAAAGTTTTTAAATTCTCACTGTCCTACTTTGTGATCAGTTGGCAATAAATTCAATTACTCTTCCCCAAGCCAAGTCTGTTTTGTCCATGAAGCCATCTTCCAGTCCTGAAATAAGAAAGGAAACAGACCTGCAAGCAACTGTTACACAAGTGCAGGAAGAGTGACAAAGGAGGGTTTTGAGGCATGAAGTTACTGCAAGGATGCTCTGCTCTTTCCTCACTTCAGGATGAAAAGCACGGCACTAGTGGGTGGTCTGTGGTGGTAGTTGTTTTTTTGTTGTTTGTTTGTTTGTTTGTTGTTTTGTCAGCTCCACCCCACAGTATTTTGCTTGTTCTACTTGTTTTGGTGTGCCCCCATTCCCTCCCTCAAGGTAAAACATCCCTAGGGGCCATAACTTGCTGTTAGCAAACAAGATCTTGCAAAAGAGTGAAGTTAACATGGCACCACCTGCACTGGTGTATAAATAGTTCAAATATTTTCCCTCACTTTCCTGTAACTTTCCTGTAAATTGCTGGTCAGGAGATAACAAGTGGAGAAATTTAGGATAAGAGAGAGAAAGTTGTGTTTCCTATTGCCCTGGAGTTTCTGTTGGTCTGGCCACGGAAATGGAGTACTCAAAATCCTCAGGACACTCAGTTTATACCAGATTTGTCCTAAAACTGCAGTATTTCTAGGCCCTTGGGATTCTTATCAATTAAAACATACTTTTTCACGCACAGAAGATGCAAAAAAGTGCGTCTACTGCAGTATGCAGACAGAGCCAGTCCTGTCTCTTGATTCCTTCTGCCTTCTGCCTGAAGAGCAGCAGACAATCGAGTTCTTGTCTTCAGTAGCTACGGCCTTAACCAACTGTGCAGTCTGTCCATTCATACACAGAGGAGGAAAAATAGCGTGGAATAACTCCTCTCCTTTGTGCTAACAGAGGAGGGTACAGCTTCCTCACTCCAACCCCACCGAGGCAAACCAGTCAGCAGTGCACGCCAGAGCCTCTGTCTCTTCCCCGTCTCATGATGTGCAGCTGGATCACTCTCCCTTCTATCCCCAGGATCGCTTTCAGCACAGTCACAGAAGGGTCAGACTCACAGCTTTAGGAGCCATCAGAAGAGGCTTTCACTCTTCTGCCACCACACCCCCTATACACATGCAATTTCACACATGCAAAGAGACACCATGGATTGGGGAGTTGCACAGAGAGGAGACCACACCCGTTTGCCTGCCTGCAGTTTGACACCAGTAGGGAGGTAATTCCCGTCAGGAGTTTCCATAGAGATGACAGAATATGGCCCTAGGGTCCTGCTGCTTCTTTCAGCCCTAATTCTTCAAATCCATAGGAACGGAAGAAACCTTCCCAGCCAAGTGCTGCATATCTTGAAGGTTGGAGAACCCACAGCCTTCTGCTTCATTTCATTTTAAAGATCAATCCCAATGTCACTCCCATAGAAGTAGTGGAAGCCATCTGGCTGGCTTGGCTTTCTCTCCAAAGAAGACCAAATGAGAGTTGGTCACGGGTGAGGATGAGCCCTGACAGTTCCTGCATTTTGGTTCTCCTGCAGCCCACAAAGCTCTCACTGCCTTGCCTGAATTTGAACCCCTTTGGAACCAAATCTACAGATTATCTCTGTAAATCCAAAACAGCACTTATTCACCATGTGAACAACAAATGCCTGGGATGGTTAACAGCACTTAGGTGCAAAAAAGAGCCCCCGCAGGAGCAGGCCCCGGGCCGCAGCTGCAGCCATGGAGAGGAGCCCACGGGGAGCAGGGGCAGAGAGGGACCTTGGAGGAGGGAACTGTATCCTCTTTTTTCATCGGTGCTGAGATTGAGGATCAGGATTTCGTGGTAGGAATTTGTTTAGATGAACCAATTTACCTCCATATGGGTTTTGTATGTTTGTTTCACCTTGTCTTGCAGGACCATCTTGGCTGGGTCTGCAGTGTTGTGCAAAAGTGAAGTTTTTCACAATAAAGAGCAGCTTTTTTTTCGGGGAAAAGGCTGAGGTGGCCTTCATCAGAGTCTTGTGACCTGAAAATGCAGAAAATGGGTGCATGGCTGGCTGGATGGGTGGGTGGGAGTTGGGAATTCAGCCTTGGGATCAGAACTGGGACGTTGTTGGGATAGGAAATGATCAGTGGGATGGGAAGTGATGATGGGGATAGGAACTCATTGGGATGGGATAAATGGGTTTTATTTTTATTGCATTAAATCCACTTTATTGACTGTGTTGTACAGTATGGCGTTGTTTTATTACTATAAAATTATGATGAATATTATTTAATCTTATTAATTAAACAATTTTTATACGTTATTATATTATAAATTATAAATATTAATATTTATTATATTGTTTTCATTCCTTTTCTACCCTATTAAACTCTCTTTATCCCAGTGCACTGCTTTGGACTTTAGTTTTCCTTCCGAGTCGTTGTGGATTCACTCCGGATGGGGGGACATTAGTGAACGCCTGTGTGCTTCAGATCCAAGGTCACCTTTGCCCTCAACTCAAGATACATGTTTGCATCTATTGTCGTGAAACAATGTTAACAACATCAACAAAAAAGTTCCCTACTTGCTAGCAGCATCCCTACGTTTGCTGGGGTCTGCTCTGTGCATTTTGAAGACCGTTCCATGCTATTCAGCCCCTTCAGGAGGAAATGGATGGTTCTAGGAAAATGCGTCTTGACCTGATGCAAAGCTGTGACTCAGCACCCTGCAGCCCCCGCAACCCCTGGCATTTTACCTGCAGCCCCTCCAACAACTCTGATGTTCCCTGCATCGACTTCAACCACTGCGCTGGGACCTGAGGCCCCTCAAACCCGTGTCACTCGCCCTGCAGCCCCTCCAGCCCCTGGCATGTTCCCTGCAGCACCTCGAGCCCCTGGCATGTTCCCTGCAGCCACTCCAAGCCTGGCACAGGCCCTACAGCTGGCTGCGGGGACTATCCAGAAATCTGCTCCAGAAATACAGTGATGGCAAGGAGCCCTCCACTTCATGCTTCCTTTTTTTTCTAGCTGGAAGCATTCAGAGTTGTCAACGGAATTGGTTTGGAGGAGTAGGAAAGACAGAATTGCTGGGTTTCTGCTTTCTCCCAGAAACTATCAGACCACAACATGACAGTTGTCTTTCTTTTACGTAATTTTACACCTAGATCTTTCTCACTTTTATGAGTGTGGGGTATTCCTTCTTTCTCCCTTTACCTTCCTCCCTCCCTCCCTCCCTCCCTCCCTCCCTCCCTCCCTTCCTTCCTTCCTTCCTTCCTTCCTTCCTTCCTTCCTTCCTTCCTTCCTTCCTTCCTTCCTTCCTTCCTTCCTTCCTTCCTTCCTTCCCTCCTTTCGTTCTGTCTCTCTGTCTGTCTGTCTCTCTTTCTCTCTTTCTGTCCAGCACTGATTTTATGGCTACGTGTGCATATCCACAGTGTAGAGTTTTCTCCGTTCCGTTTCTTCCCTGAGTCTTGCCCCTCTTCCCTGCAACTGAACAGCATTGCCTTGATCAAGGAAGTGGCAACATGCGGCTTACACAGTAACCTGCTGAAATTACAGCTATAACCATGGAGCACAGCTGCCGATCAACACAAGACCACCAATCGCTCACATTTCTAAACTGCTCGTCACAATTCTTCCGTATGTAGGCTGTGATGCTGCTCATTTCTTAAGCACCCATCCATTTCTTCTCTTCCCAGACCCTCAAGGTGTCCTGGTCAAACCACCTCCCTTCCTCTTGCCCCATCTGGCTCTCCCACCTTCCTTTTCCCTCAAGGCTCAACTTTTTTTTTTTTTTTTTTTCCAGCATAGCTGCTCCATAGAAGCTGCTGCTGCCCACCTCCGAGTTGACTAGGGCTGAACTACTGAAAAAGAAAAGAAAATCTATAAATAAAAGTGAGAGATGGTGAATACCCAACCATCTCTTAAAAGCAGGATTTTAAGAGAATAAGTAATTGATAAATGGAGTTAAGATCGGAGGGAAAAAAAATCCACTGTTGCAATCAATAGAGTTAAGAAGTTTTTCAAGTACATTAGGAACAAAAATTAGAGTAATGACACAGATCTGATACGGGATGGGTATTGCTTCAGTGAGAAATGATGGAAAAAAACACAACACAACACGTGTATGTGTTGTTGGGTATTTGTAAAAAAAAAAAAGAAACAAAAAACAGGTTAATGAAAACTGCATGCTCAATTAGATGATTTTTTTGTTGTCATTGGTATGGAATTGTGGGCTTTACAACACAATATGTGTTATATATATATATTATATATGTTTTATATATGTTTTATATATGTTTTAATAAAATAAGGAAATGATATTTTTTTTCTACGTTTGTGGTTTCCAAACTGTAGTTAATAAACATTAAACAAGATGCAATAGGATCTCGTTAACTCTTTTGTTTGAAAAAACAGTGGCCCTGATCGAGAGGTGCAAGTGAGAGGAGACAATATTCAGTATTTCTCTATGTTGTCATTTATTGGTGAAGATGAAAGTCTGCAGTTCATGTTCATGACACTAGCATGACAACATGACCACAAGGGGGACTGTCTGGTAGTGAAAAGGAACTTCAGCATGGATTAAAAATCTTTGCCTTTCTTTATTCTGAACTGTTTTTCTTATGGCTGCTAGAGAGAGATTCTCTGCCTTAGAAATAAAACTGCCCAGGCTGTTCTGATAAACCTGTAGGGTTAAGGCACTTCTACCAAAACAGATTTCAAAAGGCAAGAAGTCAAAAAGCAACAATTCAGTAATCTGTGTACGCTTCTATATTAAGTTTTAAGATCACCTGGTTTATATTTAGTTCACACAAATTAACCAAACATAGCAGCATACAACCTAAGAAAAGCTTAAGAAATGTATTAGATGCACAGATAAAGTGCTGTAACAGAGAAACTTGTGTAAATCTATTCTAAAATAAATAAGGTACAGTTAAACCACCTTTGACTCGTTTTAACTCGGAAAGAAATAACCTAAGTTTTAATCATTTGAATTTTAAGGTCAAGGTGAAATATACCATAACTATAACAGTGGTTGTGATCTGTATCAACTATTTGAGGCTCCTGTTCCTCTTGAGGTCTCCCAGAAACAGGAAGGCTATTGCAAAATGTGTCCATTAGACATAGTTCCTTTTACAGAAACATTTTTGTAATAAAGTCTGGTTGCTCAAATACATGTTAAAATATTTAACAAGGAAACAATTTTCTCCTGATCCAGTCAATCTTTTAAACAAGACAATGTATTTTTCCTATGACGCAGCCCACAGGAGGGAACAGAAGTAAACATCCTCCTGAACTGAAGACTGTTTTGCTTGAAGAACTAAACTATTGCATTATTATATGAGAGCAAGAAATATCCATTTGGGTTATCCCTTTCTCCAAACATGGTGCCCAGTGATACATGTATTTTTGCCTTAATCTCAAAGGCCCGTTTGTCTCCAGGTAAGGTACGTTAAAAAGAGATTCCCTTTAAGCATCTTATCACAAGATCTCTTACTGCCTTTCCACCCGGGGAAGCTTGTGTGTTAGACTGCCCTTGGAGTTTTGGATGCTACTAGATTTCTGTGCTCTGTTATCCATAATTTCAGGCACTTCGGGGCTAACATGGCTGTTTAAGTCAATGCAATAATATTACCAATATATTCAACACTCAGAAGAGTCACCACAGTTTCCTTCACACACTCAGGATTTCAAATTCTTCTTCCAATTCAAATAGCTTGTCAGTAGATTCAATGAGTTCTGTAAAAAAAAATAAAGAAAAAAATGCTTCTAAAGACATGCCTGATTTTGTTCACTTAAAAAAAAAAAACTTTGAAAGACGCATTCCAGAAAAGTACTTTGTAAGAGTGAAAAAAAAAAATCTGTGCTAGCAATTGTATGGCTTGTTTGGATACATGCCTGCTATATATTGCTTGACACTCACAAAGGATAGTTATTCTACCTGTGATTATTCTTTTATTTGCTAACGAGGAACATAACATTGCACAATTAGGCTTTTAATCGGTGCCTTACCTGCTCCTGTGGTTGTCACTTCTGGTTTTGTTGGAGGTATGAAAGGAGGCCAGTGTGGCGGGTGCTTCTGGACCAGCTCAAACATCCGTAGACTCTGCTGCTTTAGAATCTCCTGAGGACAGAATGCTTTCATTTTAAAAGCTGGCTCGGGAGACGCTTCAAACACAAAACGTGTCTGCTTAATTGAAAGTGTTTTTTAATTACGCATGTCCATCAGGAAAAAAAAGTCTTTATACAGACATACTGTGAAATCCAAGCACCATGGTCTCTGTAATACATCCCTAGTTAAAACACATCTGGAAGACAGATCTCTTGAACTGTACTACAAATTATCAGTCTTATCATCTTTTGATATCAGCTTTGATATCTGCAAACCTGTAATTTTGTTTACAGGTAGCAAGCACACTAGGAATGTACAATATTTTCTGCTTTTTAAAAGAAAGTTGCTTGCATAGAACTCTCCTCAAGTTTTCTGTTGATCAATAGCACAAAAGACAGATCTATCAGCTCCTCCAAAGGGGGAAAAAAAAAAAAAAACGCATCAGATTTTGAAGGACAGGTTTTGGTCAGGAAAAAAGGTGTTCCTGAAGCCAAACGCTATTCCTCTTCAAAGAGAAGTTACCTTCTGTCCTGTATTTCAGTTATTTACAAACTGTTTTCCTTAGATGATTTTTTTTTTTTAAATAAATGCCCTTAGAGGTTGATGGTACTTTACATTCAGACGTCTGGTGCTTAGCTTAACAGCTGCATGCAGAAACATCCTCAAGTCTGTTTCCTGTGGCAGCCAGCACCTTCTGTTCTCCCTAGATCAGCAGGAGCTAGAGGCCTGCAGCACTTACAGAATCAGATCTTTAAGATAGCAGGGACTAACAGTCATAATTAGAACACGCAATCTATTATGTCAAACAATAAAAAAGGATCAGGAAGCAAATCATTGATACATCACTACAATATGGCAGTTAAACCTTAGTCATTTAGTGAGAATTAGAAGTTAAAAGCAAGTGTCACCCAGTAACACCTTCAAGTGTGGATGTTTACACCCATTTTCCAACTGGCAGGGTTTGTGGCTGGTAAAGTGCTGAACAATTTCCAATTAGCAATTCAGTAGTATTGCCTTACCCTGATGCTTTAATGCATTCTTCTCTATGGCTCATACAATTTGTATACAAAGGAAAATGCAAAGGAAAATTTTACAAAAAACAGACAATAAAAACCAGACTTTATAAAGAACAAATCGAGATGCTAAGTTCCCACTCTTACCTTTTGTACAAGACTACACCGGTTATCAAAATCACATTCTTCTTTGCAAAAGAAGCCCTTAGGGGAAAAAACAAACACACAGAGTTTTACCTTTGCTGATGGTAGGTATGTGGTACCAGCAGGTAAGGCGGTTTGACCTCTGATACAGTAATGCCCTGTACGATCAGTAGATATAAGACTTCAAATATGTGGCAGCTCTAGGGAGAGAACCCACGGGGAGAACAAGACCCTGCAAACCCCTAACGAAATAGTCAAGCAAAAAATAGCAGCAGCTCCTGTGTGCTCCTCCATGGAGCGCCACCCAGTTCCTACAGTCCAGGTATCAGCAGAAGCTGAAAACTTGTAGATGATGGACCACCTAAGGAACATTTCCATTCTGGTATCTATACTGAAAATATTTGCTCTTCATTATGATTTTGTCTGTCTCGTTGCATCATGCCACATTTTGCACAGTTACGTAGTTAAGTATTAAAACAAAACAAAAAAACTTTCTAAAAAGCAGCAGTATTAAAAAACAGGTATGTGAATGAATGACAGATACCGGTATCTTTACAGATTGTTTAAAGCTTTAGAAACACATCCCACTGGTGACAACTGCCAATCACCCAATCACAGGATACTGGCATGGGATCAGATCCAACTTTTTCAAATACCACAGTACCCCCATGACATTTTGGGTGAATTACAAATAATACATTTGTATTTGTAATTTGGGGTGAAATACAATAATTCCACTTAAACATTTTCAACTTATGATATAAAGTAAGTTTAAGTAACTTGTCTAGAAGTGACCAAACATAAAGTAGTGATAGAATAAAACACGTAAACCTGTTTCAGTTCCTTGCTCTGACCATTATAATGCCTCTTGAAAGAAGTAAAAGCTGCTCAGTAAAGAAAACAAAGCGAGCTCCCTACAGTACAGACAGCTCCCCACTTGCCCTAAGATTCTCCATGTAGTTATGTACAAACTACTATGTGTTGATCACAGAAGACAGCTTTGTGATCTTGGTTCTGTTCAAGGAGATGCATTGCTGCCCTTACCAATGTAGAGAGACATTACTTTGAGATAAAGTACATGCATTCCAGATTTCCTGACACTTACTAAAGCTACTGAAGGGTCCAAATTCATGATCTTCATTCTATGTGGGGCTTCCTGGCAGTGGAAACTCTCATCGTCAACCGTGCCATTTTCTTCTGAATCTACAAAGCTTTGAGTGGTGTGAGGGTCCAGATAGATCAGCTCATTGCCTGGATGGGTAAAAGCCGTATGTTAAAAATAAGCAAGTGACATTAATAAGCACTTGGTCCAGAACTGTAAAATAGAAATTAGATTGCCATCGCAGTCAGTATAATCTAGACTTTCCAGCTAGGGATTCTTTAAGAGAATCGGAAGGTTTAGACACAGCGTTTCCCACAGGGTATTTAGTATAACTTCCTATTGTCACCTATTACTGTAATTTTTTGGTTGGTTATGTTCTATCTTTGTCGCATACTTTTATTTTTCCATGTGAGATCCAGTACTTTTTTTTTTTTTTTTTTTTAAATCTCAAGTGTTGTAAACACTAACATTTGACAGATTAAAAAGTACAGGATGTTCACAGATGCAATCTGTAATCCCATTAGGCATTCATTCAGAAATTGGAACAAAAAAGCCTAACTAAAACAGGTTAGGTTTTACAAAAGGACAAAATAGGGTTGCAAAATTTTGGCCCAAAGTGGGGTGAAATCTGAAGGAATGCATTTTAAATTAATTAGAGCAATACTTAATAACAGAAGGTATGCAAAAGGTGAAAAAGATACTGCTATCAGAAACAGTTTTGAAATACAAGAAAATAAAAGTGACATTTGACCAATACACTTGTCAAATGCTATCAGCTATTCTCAGTATGTTGCTCTTGTTGATGTCATCACTTATTTTTACACCTAGCTTTGCTGTTAACTTTCTGCTCCTGTTAAGGATCATCTCATACTGTTTCTAAACTCTTTTAGATATGCTTCTTCATTTATTTTATTCTATTCTCATCTTTCTTTACTTCTAGAGGTTCACGCTTAGACCCCTTACTATTTCCCCTTCAAAAAATGTTCTCTTTGGATCATCTGCACATTTGGAATAAGTTTCTTTTTTCCTTACCTAAAAATCCTATGAAATAATAGGCATTATTTGGTTTCCCTCCTAATGCTCCCAAAGACTGTGGCATCTTAAAGCATTCCTAGGAGTTCAAAAGGAATAAAGGAAATTGTCATTCATTTCTTTACTGACATCACACATACCCAAACTTATTTGACAGTAACGAGCAATGAATTGAAAGAAAACCTTACTTTAAATGCATCAATATATACGGGATTTATGTGATTTATCCCTAGTCGTAGAGGTATAATAAGCAAGAGGGCTTTCCAGCCTGTGCAGAGTCCTCCTGCCTTCTTGCTTCGGCCAAGAGCACTTCTGTGCAAATGTGCACTGCTGTGGGACGCGCTGCTGCTCTGAGGAGGGCACCAGCACATTTTTTCTGCGGGAATAAAACTAGAAATCAGTCAACGCACAGAGGAACACAAAGCAGATCTTCCTCTCAGTAGTGAATTAAGCTAGTTTGCCAGGGATCTTTATAGGGCACCCAAGACAAAACGAGCCGGGCATGGCAATTACAGCTATTTAGTAGAAGTAATTCTAGCAGACAGTATGTGCTGGCACGTCCAAGTGAGACGTTAGATCAATGATTGGGGGATGACAATTTAAGACTGCAGTGACATGTCCTATTAATGTTATTAATAGTGTCAAGCTTTGCCTATAAAACGCCAGAGAAATGAAATGGCAGCAATGATGACAGTAGAAATTCTTCAAGGAGCTCTTCACATCCAGTGATGTGAGCACGAAGTTGGCATCAGGGATCAAAAAAACACAACTGAGTTTGTATGTCCTTCTTCCCTCTTCTTACCCTTGCAAGACAAACCCATGCCCCCCCAAGTATTTGTTCATGTTTAGATACATGCTGGCAAATGGAGTCAAATCAGAAACTGTTACCAGAAAACTGATGAGGTGTCACTTCCTGATGTCTTCAATGACCACCGTATTGCCCATAGATACATAAACTGCTAATGAATTCCATTCATCAAATAAAGCAAGCTTCCTAGAAAACATTAAGGTACTAATTAATATAAACTAGTTGGATCAAAAGGGTAGCTTTACACTCAGAACCATTTATTTATTTATTTTTTCTTAAGAAAAAACATCCTTTCTGCATTTTTTAAAGTCTCCATGTAAGAAAAAGAAAACTTTAAACATTAAATGTTTAATATCTTTAGAAAAATAGGTACTGAGTGGTACCAGGAAAAACATATGCGCTGCACCATGTGCAAACTGTTTTGTCTTACTGCTAAGTGCAGTGACAGTAACAGTTCAACTACATCAAGTTTATTACTTTTTATTGCACTCGACAGTCTCTGCAATGGGTTCTTGCCCAATTGTGTCTTTTCTCATCTGGGAAAGAAAAAAATTCCTATGCCAGTTTTGCAGATTACTTTTTGCTTAAGAAATTCCACTGAATTCAGTGGAATTACTTCTGCCTGAGCCTGCGTGCACAGCAGAAATGGGGCGTTAAAAGCTAAATCAGCTAAGGGTTTGGGGCACCAAAACTTCAGTGGGAGACAGCAGCACACAGTTTTATGTCCACTTCTGCAAAATCCAAACCTTTGGGGAAGGGAGCTACACTCTTAAGCTGCACTGGCAGAATTAGCTGTTTCAAATAAGCCAGAAAGAAATGGGGGTGAGCGTTTCACCATGAAAAACTTGGCCATGAAAGATCTGGAGTCCAGGGCATGCTTCAGCTCCCCTCCCTCTTCAGATCATGTGCCTGTTCCAGGGTGTCAAAGACTTGCTGCTGAGCTCGCAGGACCTGTAGCCTAGCCCCTGCCTGAGGTAAGACACCTCCACGTACCCCTGGAGAACTGAGCAGCCTCAGTTCCTTTCAGTGTGGCTCCCAGACTATGAGGAGCTGCCCATCTTTATCCAGTAGCCTTGCTGGCAGAACTGCTGCTCAGAAAGGGAGGAATTGCAGCTCAGTTCCCTCCTCAGCCGAGATGGCTTCTCTCTGATGTTTCACACCACCACTCCGACCTACACGGTGGCACTCTCGACCTGCCAGAGCTGTGCCACTGTGCAGAAAGGAATATACATCTGTGGTGTGACTGGTGAGGGCATGCAG
Organism: Anas platyrhynchos; assembly: GCF_047663525.1. Classification (NCBI taxonomy): domain Eukaryota; kingdom Metazoa; phylum Chordata; class Aves; order Anseriformes; family Anatidae; genus Anas; species Anas platyrhynchos. The sequence continues at coordinate 658,946 of NC_092625.1, forward strand.
ACGGCGTAGCAGGAGACTTTCCTGCAGTTTCTTCTCCTCAGGCTCTTCCTTTATTAAAATTTAGAGGTCACCCATTCCCAACTCAGTACCTGCACACCGAGCTGTGGCATGACAGTCCATGCTGCACTTGTAAATAGATGGCAAGTACATTCCTGACTGTGGGACAGGGGGAGATGCAGCCTTCAAAACTCTGCCTGGGCCTTGTCTTGGCTGCCCCAGGGGAGTACGTTCTGAATGAGACTGGTATGATCTCACTTACTTTAGTACTTGAGCAACTGTATTTGGTCCAAACCATTCTCCAATTGACTTCCCCTCTCCAACACCCACCTGTGCTGTTTTCACAGTGAAAAAAAGACACACGTACACAAAATCAAAGAAAAATGAGACCATAAAGAATGTGGGAACAATATACAGTAAATACTGTGACTGTCAAACATTCTAGAGTAACTGCAATCTGTATTTAGCAATAACAATTATTTTCTCAATCTATGCTCTTTTCAAAACTTAGGGAGTGCCAGTTTCTTTAATAAACAAAAGGCTTCTAAACTACAATGAGAATTACAAGTTAACAAATGTTAGTGCCCTTTATTACAAATTACAGCAATAAGCTACAAGACTGTCTATTCTAACATTACTGACTCTGGTACCCAAGGCTTACAGAGTTTATCAAGAGCTACATTCTAGTACATGGCTTTATTTAGGTCTCAGGGAATGTTTCTGTACTACTAGTCTTTGCGCCCATCTGCATACCTTTTTATTTTTGTATAAGCATACACCTTGTCTTCACATCCACTTTTTAAAATTATGAATTAACATACTGCAAATTAGTGATTCAACACAGTAGAAATTTCAGTGGAAAAAACCTGAAAGTTTATGTTTGTTCTTACCCATCTGGTGGATTGAATAACAGCAAGCCTTCCTGTCGAGAAAGCATCGTAGGATTCTGTGATATTCTTCTGGTTGTTTTTTGTGTTTTTCCCATTGCCAATCTGAAAGGAAAAATTGATATAGAATAAAAAATGGTGACGTTTTCATTACACTGATCAAATGTCTAGACAGCAGAAAGCTTTATAATGAGATGTTAAAAGACATTTCAATTCATCTCGAATATTTACATTTTGTGTAGAGCTCCTAGAATTCCAAGCTTGTTATTTATCATCAAGCTGCCCTTTATCATCATAGGCTAGATTGTAAAAACAGGGAAAATAAAACAAAACAAAAACATCAACTGCAAACATATTCTGACGGATCATGCTGCGTGTTGATAGCCATTCCAGTATCTCTGAGCTTCCAAGATTATTTAAAAGTACAGGCTGTGTTTAGACCTTGTTGGATTTCTAAGCACCCATTAAATAACAACATAAGATCCATACAGAAAGTCCAAACACTCCACTGGCAGCATCCTGGGATGTGACATGCATGCTTACGAGCTTGCACCAGGGGGGTTTGGACCTCGTGCTGCTGACAAGTGAGTAGTGAAGAGAAGGGTAAGAGCACTGTCCCACGGTGGCAGGTTTTCCCTTGGCCTCAACTTGGGTGTTACACTAAAAGGTTTATAAAATAATGGCGACAGGATTCCCCATTTGTTCTCCTTCTATGCCTATTTCTCTGCTTCAGGCTGGGATGATTTCACCCAGCTGAATATGAATTGATTCATTAGGAACTGTTACCAGGGCATCAAAGAAAGTCTCACTAATAAATTCAGGGTTTGTGCTTTTAATGGAGTACTTACGAAGAAGCGTCTGCAGACAATACCGAAGTTCCCTCAGGACCAGCACTCACCTCTCCCTAAGTGTCTGCAGATCAGTGCTTGGGCCAGCATCATCTGCCCGCATCGCAGCATACATCCCCAGCCAGCGTCCGACGAAGGACCCGTGCCTCCTGTTAGGAAAGTTCAGCACAATCAGTGCAGGCTTTCAACTGGGTGCAGCACCACAGAGGACATTTCAGAGTGCTAGAAAACAGATAGGGCTGCTGAAGCCTCCATGAACTGTCCTACAGATAAAAGGCACACAGCAAGACTTTGGTTCCATGCTGTTGGTCTAATTCTAATCTCTGCATTGCACAAATAAACAAAATTCATTTATTCCTTGTGGAGCTGACTTACTCTTTTCATTCTTCAAGCAGCATTCACAAACCATTTACTGCATGCTATACAACATGATCACCTGTTTACATACAGACATAAATAAACACTGATTTTAATAATCTTCATGTTTGCATAAACAGTTAAAATGATGCTCAAAATGCGCTGATACTCTAGAAATATTTTCCCAGCCTACGATGCCATCACTTATCTTGCTATTTAATTTAGAACAATGCAGCAAATCTGCAGTATACTCACCAATAGGCGAAAACTTTCTTCTATACGTAAACCACGTTAAACCACAGTAAACCACACGTAAACACACCTTGGCTTATTGTCTGACTTTGGCTTATGGTGCGTCTGTTGCTGTGTCCAGCACAGTGCAGCCCCTAAATTGCTACCAAAACTTTGCCACAAACCTCAATCCCCCTGTTAAAAGAGACCCTCTTGTTTGTTGCCCTTCTTTCGACACTCTCTAACAGGTTTATGTCTTTTTCTTATACTGTGGAGCCCAAAACTGCACTCAGTACTCAGTACATGGAATACCAACAGAGACTGCCTGGCATTTTCTCTTCTCTGCAGAAGCTCTGTTGCTAACACTGTCCAGAAATCACCACTGTCACAGACAGTAGTAGCATTCCCTCCTCCCACAGTTTGTTCTTCCCCCCAAGACTTAGACACCACCCAGAAAAAGAAGAATAATAATACTAATAAAATAAAATAAAATAAAATAAAATAAAATAAAATAAAATAAAATAAAATAAAATAAAATAAAATAAAATAAAATAGTCAAAAGCCATCAGGAAGGCAGTGGTGCAGACTGTGGAGAGCCTGGGTTCAAATCCTTCTTCTGTGAGGCTCTGAACCTATATCCCACCACAATCTCTCTGCTAATGTATGGCAGGGAAAGGAGGAAGAAAGAACATATCTCCTGCACTTTCCATTTATTGTTGAATGACAATTCTGTAGAGTTATAAAGCCTCAATCAGTGAGATACAGGGTTCTTCTCACACTGTCTCACTGTGCCCTAAGCGGAACAGCTCTCATTTAATAGATGCTTCACCACAAAATCATGAGTCATCTGCAGTTTTGAACTTTTCTGGGATCAAGTCCCTTCAGATGGTTGAGGAATCTGCTCCAGCACCTATGTAAACTGGTGCTCTACTAAGCTAGTGAGTGAACAAGAGAGAAATCCTCTGCTAGATGACTTGACAAATTGGGTCTGAAAATAGTGTTGAGGCAGAATAGTCCACGATTTTTGCCTTGGGTGCACAGAGGGATTGGGTGTTGTAGACTTCTTTTATTCTTCATTAAGATAAACATTTTCAAAAATGTGCTTGTTCAACCTTGCTCCCACTGTGTGCATGGGAGGGAGATAACTGAAAGTGGGGAGCGTTGCTTGGATCCTGCAAGTGGCTGAGGTCCAGTGGGGTTGGAGGCTTTCTTCCTCCTTTTGGAAATGCAAAGCAACCCTGCACCTCCCCTGCACTTGCAGAAGGATCGTGACAGCCCAAAGCACAGCGGCTTTGTAATTGCTGCACACACTTCGATCGGATTTACGTGGCAAGGGTTTGGTAGCAGGGGCCTGCAGGGATGGCGTCTGTGAGAACAGTCCAGACAACAGCCAGCTCCAGATAGCTCCAAAAGGGCCCCGGCGCTTGCCAGAGCTGAGCCAATAAGCGATGTTGTTTGCACCTCTGGGAGAGCAGATGTAAGCAGGGGGAAATACTGCTGCACAACAGAAGCTGGAAGAGCAAGGAGTGAGAAGCAGCCCTGCAGCCCCCAAGGTGAGTGCAGCAGGAGGCAGGAGGTGCTCCAGGCTCACAGCAGCAGTTCCCCTGCGGGCTGTGCAGGGAGAGGCCCCTGGTGGAGCAGGCTGTCCCCCTGCACCCATGGGTCCCACATGGAGCAGATCTCCACGCTGCTGCCCCCCTGTGGGTGGAGGAGCCCCCGGTGGAGCAGGTGGCTGTGGCCTGGAGGAGGCTGCGGCCTGTGGAGAGCCCCCGCAGGAGCAGGCCCCGGGCCGCAGCTGCAGCCATGGAGAGGAGCCCCCGCAGGAGCAGGGGGGCTGGGGGGAGCTGCCGCCCAGCCGTGGGGGAGCCGTGCTGGAGCAGTTTGCTCCTGGGGGATGGATGGATGGATGGAGCCCGTGGGACGGAGCCGTGTGGGAGCAGTGCTTGAGGAGCTGCTGCCTGTGGGCAGCCCGTGTGGGATCAGCTGGGGAAGGGTGGCATCCCATGGGAGGGACCCCACGGGGAGCAGGGGCAGGGAGGGACCCTGAGGGTCACTCTGCTGAGTCTGCTTTGCCCGTCACGATACTTGTTGAGCTATCGCCCTGTCCTTATCTCAGCCCTGGAGCCCTTTGCATCGTATTTTCTCCCCCTTTCCCTTTGAGGAGGGGGAGTGAGAGAGCGGCCGTGGTGGAACTCGGCTGCCCACCCGCTTTGAACCACCGCAGTTGCAAAGTCCTGGGAAAGATTTCTTTCAAGAAATTAAACAAGGTGTTTAACAAAGAAATGCAGAGTTTCCTTTTGAAGGCTTCCTGGAGAATTGGGCTTCTTTCCTATTCCCAGCTCAGAGGAAGGGAATTGTTGATTTCACCTTCTTTTTTCTGACATGGAAATCAAAGGTGAACTGCTCTACAAGGACGGGCAACGTCTCAGAATCAAGCTCTTTTGCTCTGTAGTCCTTTCTCAAGGAAAAGATTGATCACACACCTTCCACAGATGTAGGGGAGCAGAGAACAATTTGGGAACTACTCTAATTCAAGTCAGTTTGGGCATAGTGGTACTTCCCTAGCTGTTTCTGAGACAGACGCATTAGCAACAGAGAGTGTTGTGCCGTCACTGGGAGGCGCCTGCGGTGATGACTTCAGAAACAGAACTGAATTGTGTCACCACAGCACTTTGGCAACAGCTGCCTCTGTGCACGTTTAGCTGGGAGGCACAGAGAAGGGTGCTGGATGCGATGAAACCACGTGAGGATTTGTGGATCTCCCCTTGAGGTGCACAGAGAGGGACCATGCCCTTCTGTAAGTGTTTTGATGCTTGGCTGAGGAAAAAAATGTGGTTTTGTTGTGAATGCTTCATTGTAGTATTCTGTAGTTTGTGTCAAGTCCTTACAGAAGCCTCAAGGTTGGTACTTTGCTCAATGATGGAGCTGCACAGAGTGAGAACAGACCCAATGTACGGGTGAGGGCCTCTGCACGTTCTCTTCTTCCTACAGACGATCAACAAATAAGGGGAGACAGAGAAGAGTGTGCTGTGGTCCTCCCATAGACCGCAAGTACTAAAGCATAAACAAGAGGCTTGAGTCCCCCTGTCATGTTAAAATTCAGGCAGCAATGGACTTCCTCACACGGGCTGGCCTGTCGACTAGTGTCTCAGGCTGTGGCGTATGAAGATGCACTCCATCTGCTTTCAGGGTAGCAATGGCAGTGGGCAAGCTGCCTGACCTTAACATTTGTCATTTCATTATTTCATTTCTCACCTGAGTTTTGGTGGTTCTCCACGATTCATTCTTGGTCTAGAAAAAAAAAAAAAAAAAAAAAAAAAAAGTGAATTTGGATCAAAATAAAAGGATAAAAGGATTTCCTTTCCATTAATTACATGTTCTTACCTTTGTAACAGATTTGGTTATTGACTTAGAAGGCAAATATCTGGCCAGACTGCAAGACTTGTGCTCGCAGCGTGGGACAGCTCTCGTAAAGGTGATTCAGGGCAGTTTCTGGAAAACAAGACATCAGATCTCCCAAACAGCTTTCTTTGTGCTAATGTAGGAAGGGTGAGTAAGTGTAAAGGTAAGAGCCCAGATACCGTAAGAAGCAGAAAGTGTGAAGGAAACTTCCTTCTGGCTGATACAGCTCCATATCTAGTTGTCAAGTATGAAGAGAGCAGTGCTAAGTTTCTTGGGGAGAGGAAAACAAAGAGGCTGGGAGAGTGTACAAAGAAAAAAATGGGATTCCCTATTTCAGGAAATCCTAGGAACTGGAAATAGAGATTGGAAGAGTGCTTTAAGCCAAGACAGACATGTTTTAAAACTAAAACCTAGGAGTTGAATGAACCAAGAAATGAATCCCTTTTGATTATGCAGTTGCGTCCAGTGTTATCTTGGGAAATATGGTTTCCACATAAAACGTATCTGGGGCTTGAAGTTCTCCTAAGGCCCTTCTCTGTGTATTCCCTACTGTTTGGTAAGCGCTGAGGTCACACTGCAGACAGCAGCACGTCCCCTCCCCACTACTTAGCTGTCTGTTCTCACAACACGTCTAGGAACAGAATGGCTTGGACACAACTGCGCCTAGGACCGAGTTCATTCAAGCTGCTGGACGAGGTAAAAGCTCTGGACAAGCGAAGGGGAGGGAGGGATGGGTGGACATACAATATGATCACTTTAATCTCATTTCTCTAAGAATCCTGGCTGAGAAAACAAAACAAAACAGAATCAAAAAGAACAGAACAGAACAGAACAGAACAAATGAAGCAAGCAGCTAGCTTGCTGGAGACATTGTCTGGGAAGCAGTGAAAACACTTGCAAACAAAAACACGTCAAAGGACTAACTCTTTGAGCTTAATTCTAATCCAACAGCATAACCTCAAAGTCCTGTTTCTGTTCGTAACAGGCTGGTCCAGTAACATTCCCATTGGATGACTTTGCAGCATAGATGTCAGGAATGCAGCTTGGGATCCCCTCCTTCTACTCAGAGTTCACTTTGAAGGGATGAGCAAGTAATTCTTCCTGGGTTGACGGAAATCTAAAGTCTGTTTTCTAACACTCTTGCAGACGCTTCTCTGTCCATCGGCCTGTCCTGCCAACTCTGGTGTGAGTGTGAAGTTGTGGCAAGAGGGATTTCCCATTCCTATTTGACCTGATGGACACCAGCTTTCCTCGGAAATGGCTGATGTTGCTGAGGAGGCAGCAGTATCAAAGCCCTTGCTGATGAAGGTACAACCAGCTGGGGAGGCTTTGGCATTTCTGCACAACGCTGCTCCCTGACTGTCACTCCAGACTCAGATTCGGAAAGAAGCAAAGCAAGCTAGAGGAAAACTGGATGTCCTGGTAATTTTCTTTTTCTTTTATTTCTTCATTCTTCACTTGTAAGAAAATCTAAATCTTAACCCTTTGTTTGAAAACACGGCTTTACGGAAATGCTTATGGGTGTGCTCCTTCACCTTGTGTGGAACCTGCTTCACCTCGCTTCAGCTATAGGACACCTATGCTCCAATTTATGCTTCCCATGATAAAGCGGTGTTCTTTCGGTGTTCTTTTCTGTGATGCTTGCAGGCGAGGTTGAAAAGAGTTGTCAGTAGGATTCTTCGTTTCCTTTGCAGTATCCAAAGCTCCGTATTACCGTGGATCTTCTCCTCTGATCTGGAAAGCTTCACAGGCCAAAAGAGAATTGAGATGAAGAAGGAAATAGAGAATGCTGACCAATATTGCCAAGTACCACCCGTAAGTTTTGTGAAAGAATCCGGTGCATTTCTGTAGTGGTAGAAAGTTCATAAAATCATCGTCGTGCACTTGAAGGCAAGCAATGCTGTAAAAATGAAGAATGCAAGGCCCTGCTTAAGGACAATCTTCAGGCTGCTTCTAGATCAACAGCTTATTTGCTTCTTCCACAACCTCATCTCCGCTTGCTTAGAAGTTGTGAAGGTCGGAAGCACACTCCGTCTTTTTCATCCCCTCTGTGTATCTTTTCCCTGACAGCAACTTCTGTCTTGGCTCTTCACATCCAGCCAGAGCAGTTGCTTTGCCTCCGCAACCTGCAGGCTGACCTCTCGTGTGTACCTGTGCTGGACTGAGGGTAATGCTTGTAACGCACACAGATGCTGCATTCACTGTGACTTTTAGAAAAGAGAGCAAGAAGCTAACCTGCACAGCAGACTCTTAGGTTTCTGTATCTCTCTCTCTCTCTCTCTCTCTCTCTCTCTCTATCTGCACATATATTTCAGTACTTATTTACTTCTTTAAAGATACCTTAAATAGAATAGATACTTTAAGAAAGCTTACTTGTTCTTCCCCTTTCCTTGTTTTTAACGTTTGCTTTTCTAACCAATCCTTAATGTTACAACATGGGATTGATGCAGTACTCAGTCCTTAGAAGTTTTCAAAGCACATCAGTGATTTCTCTATTTCTCAACCTTTCCATCTTCATTGAGATCTCTCATCTGAATTTAGGTATGAGGTGAAGAAGAACACTGCAAGCAGCTGAAGCCGTATCAGACACATGCTTCTGCTAGGAAGTCATTCCGAGTGATTCCACGGTGTACTTTAGACAGGTTTGCTCTGGTCCTCTGGACTCAGCATCCCCAAGGGATATTTCAAAGCTCTCGGAAGGACCCGTCATTATCTCTGACACTGCAGCCTCCAGTAGGAAGGGGTAGATATTCCTTGCCCTTGTGCGAAGGAACTACTCAGTTAGCTGTTTCTAACCCAAATCTCGTTGTTGTCTTCTATTGACAGACACCACCCGGCTAGCCAAGCTAAACCACTGAAAATGGAAGGAGTGGGACATCTTGCAAAGCCTGCTGCTGCTTCTAAGCAGAAGTGCGCTGTAGGTGGGGACACAGCAAGAGGAAACGTCCAGGCCACGGTGGAACTGCAAGGCACCTGTCTGAGCCACACAACGAAGTCAGCGATTCCCAGTTGGAGACTGTTGCTCGACCAGTGACACAGCAGCTGGAGCGCTTCTGGTTGCTGCTGATGGGTTCCCGTGAATCAGCCAGGGACAGGAGCTATGAGAACGACTGAAGCGATTTGAAGTTACCCGAAAGAAAGAAGAGAGGAGAGAAGAAGACAAGAGGGGAGGGAAGGGGAGGGAATAAAAGGAAGGGAGGGGAGGGGAGGGGAGGGCAGGGGGAGGGTAGGATAGGATAGGATAGGATAGGATAGGATAGGATAGGATAGGATAGGATAGGATAGGATAGGATAGGATAGGATAGGATAGGATAGGATAGGGTAGGATAGGATAGGATAGGATAGGATAGGATAGGGTAGGGTAGGGTAGGGTAGGGTAGGGTAGGGTAGGGTAGGGTAGGGTAGGGTAGGGTAGGGTAGGGTAGGGTAGGGTAGGGTAGCATAGCGTAGTGTAGCGTGTTAGAGGGGAGGGGAGCATAGGAGAGTATAGGGTAGTGTAGGGGATCGGAGTTTAGGGGAGTGTAGGGTAGGATACGGGAGGGGAGTGTAGGAGAGTGTAGGGGAGGGGGGCATAGGGTAATGTAGGGTAGTGTAGCGAACAGGAGTTTAGGGTAGGATAGGGGAGGGGAGTGTAGGAGTGTGTAGGGTAGTATAGGGGAGGGGAGTGTAGCAGAGTATAGGGACAGGGAGCATAGGGGAGGGGGTGTAGGGGAGGGGAGGAGACGGGAGGGGAGGGGAGGGGATGGGGGGGAGGGGAGGCAAAAGTGGGGAGAGGAGGCAAAAGAGAGTAGGGGAGGGGAGGGGAGGGGAGGGGAGGGGAGGGGAGGGGAGGGGAGGGGAGGGGAGGGGAGGGGAGGGGAGGGGAGGGGAGGGGAGGGGAGGGGAGGGGAGGGGAGGGGAGGGAAGTGCTACCATAAATAAAATTGCCAAATACATGACATTTTGGATCTGGAGCCAAATCTTTGTGTACATGTCCTCTCCGTAGCCCCACGTGCTGACCACCCACCCGAATCTATCATACTGTTGGTCAGAAAGAACAGGGAGCATAGGGGAGGGCAGGGGAGTGGAGGGAAGGGAAAAGAGGGGATGGGAGGGGTGGGGAGCGCTACCATCAATAAAATTGCCAAATACGATGAAGGAGCAGCAGAGCCTGCAACCTCCAGTCCCCAGCATCCTCCAACCACCCCCCACTGCTCCGTGGGAAATAGATAGAAGAATCAAGACTGAGGTTTAGCCTGGGATGGAGGTAGTGTGGCGAGGTGGTTTTCTGTTTGGTTGGTTGGTTGGTTGGTTGGTTGGTTGGTTGGTTGGTTGGTTGGTTGGTTTTAAAGTTTTTAAATTCTCACTGTCCTACTTTGTGATCAGTTGGCAATAAATTCAATTACTCTTCCCCAAGCCAAGTCTGTTTTGTCCATGAAGCCATCTTCCAGTCCTGAAATAAGAAAGGAAACAGACCTGCAAGCAACTGTTACACAAGTGCAGGAAGAGTGACAAAGGAGGGTTTTGAGGCATGAAGTTACTGCAAGGATGCTCTGCTCTTTCCTCACTTCAGGATGAAAAGCACGGCACTAGTGGGTGGTCTGTGGTGGTAGTTGTTTTTTTGTTGTTTGTTTGTTTGTTTGTTGTTTTGTCAGCTCCACCCCACAGTATTTTGCTTGTTCTACTTGTTTTGGTGTGCCCCCATTCCCTCCCTCAAGGTAAAACATCCCTAGGGGCCATAACTTGCTGTTAGCAAACAAGATCTTGCAAAAGAGTGAAGTTAACATGGCACCACCTGCACTGGTGTATAAATAGTTCAAATATTTTCCCTCACTTTCCTGTAACTTTCCTGTAAATTGCTGGTCAGGAGATAACAAGTGGAGAAATTTAGGATAAGAGAGAGAAAGTTGTGTTTCCTATTGCCCTGGAGTTTCTGTTGGTCTGGCCACGGAAATGGAGTACTCAAAATCCTCAGGGCACTCAGTTTATACCAGATTTGTCCTAAAACTGCAGTATTTCTAGGCCCTTGGGATTCTTATCAATTAAAACATACTTTTTCACGCACAGAAGATGCAAAAAAGTGCGTCTACTGCAGTATGCAGACAGAGCCAGTCCTGTCTCTTGATTCCTTCTGCCTTCTGCCTGAAGAGCAGCAGACAATCGAGTTCTTGTCTTCAGTAGCTACGGCCTTAACCAACTGTGCAGTCTGTCCATTCATACACAGAGGAGGAAAAATAGCGTGGAATAACTCCTCTCCTTTGTGCTAACAGAGGAGGGTACAGCTTCCTCACTCCAACCCCACCGAGGCAAACCAGTCAGCAGTGCACGCCAGAGCCTCTGTCTCTTCCCCGTCTCATGATGTGCAGCTGGATCACTCTCCCTTCTATCCCCAGGATCGCTTTCAGCACAGTCACAGAAGGGTCAGACTCACAGCTTTAGGAGCCATCAGAAGAGGCTTTCACTCTTCTGCCACCACACCCCCTATACACATGCAATTTCACACATGCAAAGAGACACCATGGATTGGGGAGTTGCACAGAGAGGAGACCACACCCGTTTGCCTGCCTGCAGTTTGACACCAGTAGGGAGGTAATTCCCGTCAGGAGTTTCCATAGAGATGACAGAATATGGCCCTAGGGTCCTGCTGCTTCTTTCAGCCCTAATTCTTCAAATCCATAGGAACGGAAGAAACCTTCCCAGCCAAGTGCTGCATATCTTGAAGGTTGGAGAACCCACAGCCTTCTGCTTCATTTCATTTTAAAGATCAATCCCAATGTCACTCCCATAGAAGTAGTGGAAGCCATCTGGCTGGCTTGGCTTTCTCTCCAAAGAAGACCAAATGAGAGTTGGTCACGGGTGAGGATGAGCCCTGACAGTTCCTGCATTTTGGTTCTCCTGCAGCCCACAAAGCTCTCACTGCCTTGCCTGAATTTGAACCCCTTTGGAACCAAATCTACAGATTATCTCTGTAAATCCAAAACAGCACTTATTCACCATGTGAACAACAAATGCCTGGGATGGTTAACAGCACTTAGGTGCAAAAAAGAGCCCCCGCAGGAGCAGGCCCCGGGCCGCAGCTGCAGCCATGGAGAGGAGCCCACGGGGAGCAGGGGCAGAGAGGGACCTTGGAGGAGGGAACTGTATCCTCTTTTTTCATCGGTGCTGAGATTGAGGATCAGGATTTCGTGGTAGGAATTTGTTTAGATGAACCAATTTACCTCCATATGGGTTTTGTATGTTTGTTTCACCTTGTCTTGCAGGACCATCTTGGCTGGGTCTGCAGTGTTGTGCAAAAGTGAAGTTTTTCACAATAAAGAGCAGCTTTTTTTTCGGGGAAAAGGCTGAGGTGGCCTTCATCAGAGTCTTGTGACCTGAAAATGCAGAAAATGGGTGCATGGCTGGCTGGATGGGTGGGTGGGAGTTGGGAATTCAGCCTTGGGATCAGAACTGGGACGTTGTTGGGATAGGAAATGATCAGTGGGATGGGAAGTGATGATGGGGATAGGAACTCATTGGGATGGGATAAATGGGTTTTATTTTTATTGCATTAAATCCACTTTATTGACTGTGTTGTACAGTATGGCGTTGTTTTATTACTATAAAATTATGATGATTATTATTTAATCTTATTAATTAAACAATTTTTATACGTTATTATATTATAAATTATAAATATTAATATTTATTATATTGTTTTCATTCCTTTTCTACCCTATTAAACTCTCTTTATCCCAGTGCACTGCTTTGGACTTTAGTTTTCCTTCCGAGTCGTTGTGGATTCACTCCGGATGGGGGGACATTAGTGAACGCCTGTGTGCTTCAGATCCAAGGTAACCTTTGCCCTCAACTCAAGATACATGTTTGCATCTATTGTCGTGAAACAATGTTAACAACATCAACAAAAAAGTTCCCTACTTGCTAGCAGCATCCCTACGTTTGCTGGGGTCTGCTCTGTGCATTTTGAAGACCGTTCCATGCTATTCAGCCCCTTCAGGAGGAAATGGATGGTTCTAGGAAAATGCGTCTTGACCTGATGCAAAGCTGTGACTCAGCACCCTGCAGCCCCCGCAACCCCTGGCATTTTACCTGCAGCCCCTCCAACAACTCTGATGTTCCCTGCATCGACTTCAACCACTGCGCTGGGACCTGAGGCCCCTCAAACCCGTGTCACTCGCCCTGCAGCCCCTCCAGCCCCTGGCATGTTCCCTGCAGCACCTCGAGCCCCTGGCATGTTCCCTGCAGCCACTCCAAGCCTGGCACAGGCCCTACAGCTGGCTGCGGGGACTATCCAGAAATCTGCTCCAGAAATACAGTGATGGCAAGGAGCCCTCCACTTCATGCTTCCTTTTTTTTCTAGCTGGAAGCATTCAGAGTTGTCAACGGAATTGGTTTGGAGGAGTAGGAAAGACAGAATTGCTGGGTTTCTGCTTTCTCCCAGAAACTATCAGACCACAACATGACAGTTGTCTTTCTTTTACGTAATTTTACACCTAGATCTTTCTCACTTTTATGAGTGTGGGGTATTCCTTCTTTCTCCCTTTACCTTCCTCCCTCCCTCCCTCCCTCCCTCCCTTCCTTCCTTCCTTCCTTCCTTCCTTCCTTCCTTCCTTCCTTCCTTCCTTCCTTCCTTCCTTCCTTCCTTCCTTCCTTCCTTCCTTCCTTCCTTCCCTCCTTTCGTTCTGTCTCTCTGTCTGTCTCTCTCTCTTTCTCTCTTTCTGTCCAGCACTGATTTTATGGCTACGTGTGCATATCCACAGTGTAGAGTTTTCTCCGTTCCGTTTCTTCCCTGAGTCTTGCCCCTCTTCCCTGCAACTGAACAGCATTGCCTTGATCAAGGAAGTGGCAACATGCGGCTTACACAGTAACCTGCTGAAATTACAGCTATAACCATGGAGCACAGCTGCCGATCAACACAAGACCACCAATCGCTCACATTTCTAAACTGCTCGTCACAATTCTTCCGTATGTAGGCTGTGATGCTGCTCATTTCTTAAGCACCCATCCATTTCTTCTCTTCCCAGACCCTCAAGGTGTCCTGGTCAAACCACCTCCCTTCCTCTTGCCCCATCTGGCTCTCCCACCTTCCTTTTCTCTCAAGGCTCAACTTTTTTTTTTTTTTTTTTCCAGCATAGCTGCTCCATAGAAGCTGCTGCTGCCCACCTCCGAGTTGACTAGGGCTGAACTACTGAAAAAGAAAAGAAAATCTATAAATAAAAGTGAGAGATGGTGAATACCCAACCATCTCTTAAAAGCAGGATTTTAAGAGAATAAGTAATTGATAAATGGAGTTAAGATCGGAGGGAAAAAAAATCCACTGTTGCAATCAATAGAGTTAAGAAGTTTTTCAAGTACATTAGGAACAAAAATTAGAGTAATGACACAGATCTGATACGGGATGGGTATTGCTTCAGTGAGAAATGATGGAAAAAAACACAACACAACACATGTGTATGTGTTGTTGGGTATTTGTAAAAAAAAAAAAGAAACAAAAAACAGGTTAATGAAAACTGCATGCTCAATTAGATGATTTTTTTGTTGTCATTGGTATGGAATTGTGGGCTTTACAACACAATATGTGTTATATATATATATTATATATGTTTTATATATGTTTTAATAAAATAAGGAAATGATATTTTTTTTCTACGTTTGTGGTTTCCAAACTGTAGTTAATAAACATTAAACAAGATGCAATAGGATCTCGTTAACTCTTTTGTTTGAAAAAACAGTGGCCCTGATCGAGAGGTGCAAGTGAGAGGAGACAATATTCAGTATTTCTCTATGTTGTCATTTATTGGTGAAGATGAAAGTCTGCAGTTCATGTTCATGACACTAGCATGACAACATGACCACAAGGGGGACTGTCTGGTAGTGAAAAGGAACTTCAGCATGGATTAAAAATCTTTGCCTTTCTTTATTCTGAACTGTTTTTCTTATGGCTGCTAGAGAGAGATTCTCTGCCTTAGAAATAAAACTGCCCAGGCTGTTCTGATAAACCTGCAGGGTTAAGGCACTTCTACCAAAACAGATTTCAAAAGGCAAGAAGTCAAAAAGCAACAATTCAGTAATCTGTGTACGCTTCTATATTAAGTTTTAAGATCACCTGGTTTATATTTAGTTCACACAAATTAACCAAACATAGCAGCATACAACCTAAGAAAAGCTTAAGAAATGTATTAGATGCACAGATAAAGTGCTGTAACAGAGAAACTTGTGTAAATCTATTCTAAAATAAATAAGGTACAGTTAAACCACCTTTGACTCGTTTTAACTCGGAAAGAAATAACCTAAGTTTTAATCATTTGAATTTTAAGGTCAAGGTGAAATATACCATAACTATAACAGTGGTTGTGATCTGTATCAACTATTTGAGGCTCCTGTTCCTCTTGAGGTCTCCCAGAAACAGGAAGGCTATTGCAAAATGTGTCCATTAGACATAGTTCCTTTTACAGAAACATTTTTGTAATAAAGTCTGGTTGCTCAAATACATGTTAAAATATTTAACAAGGAAACAATTTTCTCCTGATCCAGTCAATCTTTTAAACAAGACAATGTATTTTTCCTATGACGCAGCCCACAGGAGGGAACAGAAGTAAACATCCTCCTGAACTGAAGACTGTTTTGCTTGAAGAACTAAACTATTGCATTATTATATGAGAGCAAGAAATATCCATTTGGGTTATCCCTTTCTCCAAACATGGTGCCCAGTGATACATGTATTTTTGCCTTAATCTCAAAGGCCCGTTTGTCTCCAGGTAAGGTACGTTAAAAAGAGATTCCCTTTAAGCATCTTATCACAAGATCTCTTACTGCCTTTCCATCCGGGGAAGCTTGTGTGTTAAACTGCCCTTGGAGTTTTGGATGCTACTAGATTTCTGTGCTCTGTTATCCATAATTTCAGGCACTTCGGGGCTAACATGGCTGTTTAAGTCAATGCAATAATATTACCAATATATTCAACACTCAGAAGAGTCACCACAGTTTCCTTCACACACTCAGGATTTCAAATTCTTCTTCCAATTCAAATAGCTTGTCAGTAGATTCAATGAGTTCTGTAAAAAAAGATAAAGAAAAAAATGCTTCTAAAGACATGCCTGATTTTGTTCACTTAAAAAAAAAAACTTTGAAAGACGCATTCCAGAAAAGTACTTTGTAAGAGTGAAAAAAAAAATCTGTGCTAGCAATTGTATGGCTTGTTTGGATACATGCCTGCTATATATTGCTTGACACTCACAAAGGATAGTTATTCTACCTGTGATTATTCTTTTATTTGCTAACGAGGAACATAACATTGCACAATTAGGCTTTTAATCGGTGCCTTACCTGCTCCTGTGGTTGTCACTTCTGGTTTTGTTGGAGGTATGAAAGGAGGCCAGTGTGGCGGGTGCTTCTGGACCAGCTCAAACATCCGTAGACTCTGCTGCTTTAGAATCTCCTGAGGACAGAATGCTTTCATTTTAAAAGCTGGCTCGGGGGACGCTTCAAACACAAAACGTGTCTGCTTAATTGAAAGTGTTTTTTAATTACGCATGTCCATCAGGAAAAAAAAGTCTTTATACAGACATACTGTGAAATCCAAGCACCATGGTCTCTGTAATACATCCCTAGTTAAAACACATCTGGAAGACAGATCTCTTGAACTGTACTACAAATTATCAGTCTTATCATCTTTTGATATCAGCTTTGATATCTGCAAACCTGTAATTTTGTTTACACGTAGCAAGCACACTAGGAATGTACAATATTTTCTGCTTTTTAAAAGAAAGTTGCTTGCATAGAACTCTCCTCAAGTTTTCTGTTGATCAATAGCACAAAAGACAGATCTATCAGCTCCTCCAAAGGGGAAAAAAAAAAAAAAAACACATCAGATTTTGAAGGACAGGTTTTGGTCAGGAAAAAAGGTGTTCCTGAAGCCAAACGCTATTCCTCTTCAAAGAGAAGTTACCTTCTGTCCTGTATTTCAGTTATTTACAAACTGTTTTCCTTAGATGATTTTTTTTTTTTAATAAATGCCCTTAGAGGTTGATGGTACTTTACATTCAGACGTCTGGTGCTTAGCTTAACAGCTGCATGCAGAAACATCCTCAAGTCTGTTTCCTGTGGCAGCCAGCACCTTCTGTTCTCCCTAGATCAGCAGGAGCTAGAGGCCTGCAGCACTTACAGAATCAGATCTTTAAGATAGCAGGGACTAACAGTCATAATTAGAACACGCAATCTACTATGTCAAACAATAAAAAAGGATCAGGAAGCAAATCATTGATACATCACTACAATATGGCAGTTAAACCTTAGTCATTTAGTGAGAATTAGAAGTTCAATTGTGTCACCCAGTAACACCTTCAAGTGTGGATGTTTACACCCATTTTCCAACTGGCAGGGTTTGTGGCTGGTAAAGTGCTGAACAATTTCCAATTAGCAATTCAGTAGTATTGCCTTACCCTGATGCTTTAATGCATTCTTCTCCATGGCTCATACAATTTGTATACAAAGGAAAATGCAAAGGAAAATTTTACAAAAAACAGACAATAAAAACCAGACTTTATAAAGAACAAATCGAGATGCTAAGTTCCCACTCTTACCTTTTGTACAAGACTACACCGGTTATCAAAATCACATTCTTCTTTGCAAAAGAAGCCCTTAGGGGAAAAAACAAACACACAGAGTTTTACCTTTGCAGATGGTAGGTATGTGGTACCAGCAGGTAAGGCGGTTTGACCTCTGATACAGTAATGCCCTGTACGATCAGTAGATATAAGACTCCAAATATGTGGCAGCTCTAGGGAGAGAACCCACGGGGAGAACAAGGCCCTGCAAACCCCTAACGAAATAGTCAAGCAAAAAATAGCAGCAGCTCCTGTGTGCTCCTCCATGGAGCGCCACCCAGTTCCTACAGTCCAGGTATCAGCAGAAGCTGAAAACTTGTAGATGATGGACCACCTAAGGAACATTTCCATTCTGGTATCTATACTGAAAATATTTGCTCTTCATTATGATTTTGTCTGTCTCGTTGCATCATGCCACATTTTGCACAGTTACGTAGTTAAGTATTAAAACAAAACAAAACAAAAAAACTTTCTAAAAAGCAGCAGTATTAAAAAACAGGTATGTGAATGAATGACAGATACCGGTATCTTTACAGATTGTTTAAAGCTTTAGAAACACATCCCACTGGTGACAACTGCCAATCACCCAATCACAGGATACTGGCATGGGATCAGATCCAACTTTTTCAAATACCACAGTACCCCCATGACATTTTGGGTGAATTACAAATAATACATTTGTATTTGTAATTTGGGGTGAAATACAATAATTCCACTTAAACATTTTCAACTTATGATATAAAGTAAGTTTAAGTAACTTGTCTAGAGGTGACCAAACATAAAGTAGTGATAGAATAAAACACGTAAACCTGTTTCAGTTCCTTGCTCTGACCATTATAATGCCTCTTGAAAGAAGTAAAAGCTGCTCAGTAAAGAAAACAAAGCGAGCTCCCTACAGTACAGACAGCTCCCCACTTGCCCTAAGATTCTCCATGTAGTTATGTACAAACTACTATGTGTTGATCACAGAAGACAGCTTTGTGATCTTGGTTCTGTTCAAGGAGATGCATTGCTGCCCTTACCAATGTAGAGAGACATTACTTTGAGATAAAGTACATGCATTCAAGATTTCCTGACACTTACTAAAGCTACTGAAGGGTCCAAATTCATGATCTTCATTCTATGTGGGGCTTCCTGGCAGTGGAAACTCTCATCGTCAACCGTGCCATTTTCTTCTGAATCTACAAAGCTTTGAGTGGTGTGAGGGTCCAGATAGATCAGCTCATTGCCTGGATGGGTAAAAGCCGTATGTTAAAAATAAGCAAGTGACATTAATAAGCACTTGGTCCAGAACTGTAAAATAGAAATTAGATTGCCATCGCAGTCAGTATAATCTAGACTTTCCAGCTAGGGATTCTTTAAGAGAATCGGAAGGTTTAGACACAGCGTTTCCCACAGGGTATTTAGTATAACTTCCTATTGTCACCTATTACTGTAATTTTTTGGTTGGTTATGTTCTATCTTTGTCACATACTTTTATTTTTCCATGTGAGATCCAGTACTTTTTTTTTTTTTTTTTTTTTTAAATCTCAAGTGTTGTAAACACTAACATTTGACAGATTAAAAGGTACAGGATGTTCACAGATGCAATCTGTAATCCCATTAGGCATTCATTCAGAAATTGGAACAAAAAAGCCTAACTAAAACAGGTTAGGTTTTACAAAAGGACAAAATAGGGTTGCAAAATTTTGGCCCAAAGTGGGGTGAAATCTGAAGGAATGCATTTTAAATTAATTAGAGCAATACTTAATAACAGAAGGTATGCAAAAGGTGAAAAAGATACTGCAAATAAGAAACAGTTTTGAAATACAAGAAAATAAAAATGACATTTGACCAATACACTTGTCAAATGCTATCAGCTATTCTCAGTATGTTGCTCTTGTTGATGTCATCACTTATTTTTACACCTAGCTTTGCTGTTAACTTTCTGCTCCTGTTAAGGATCATCTCATACTGTTTCTAAACTCTTTTAGATATGCTTCTTCATTTATTTTATTCTATTCTCATCTTTCTTTACTTCTAGAGGTTCACGCTTAGACCCCTTACTATTTCCCCTTCAAAAAATGTTCTCTTTGGATCATCTGCACATTTGGAATAAGTTTCTTTTTTCCTTACCTAAAAATCCTATGAAATAATAGGCATTATTTGGTTTCCCTCCTAATGCTCCCAAAGACTGTGGCATCTTAAAGCATTCCTAGGAGTTCAAAAGGAATAAAGGAAATTGTCATTCATTTCTTTACTGACATCACAGATACCCAAACTTATTTGACAGTAACGAGCAATGAATTGAAAGAAAACCTTACTTTAAATGCATCAATATATACGGGATTTATGTGATTTATCCCTAGTCGTAGAGGTATAATAAGCAAGAGGGCTTTCCAGCCTGTGCAGAGTCCTCCTGCCTTCTTGCTTCGGCCAAGAGCACTTCTGTGCAAATGTGCACTGCTGTGGGACGCGCTGCTGCTCTGAGGAGGGCACCAGCACATTTTTTCTGCGGGAATAAAACTAGAAATCAGTCAACGCACAGAGGAACACAAAGCAGATCTTCCTCTCAGTAGTGAATTAAGCTAGTTTGCCAGGGATCTTTATAGGGCACCCAAGACAAAACGAGCCGGGCATGGCAATTACAGCTATTTAGTAGAAGTAATTCTAGCAGACAGTATGTGCTGGCACGTCCAAGTGAGACGTTAGATCAATGATTGGGGGATGACAATTTAAGACTGCAGTGACATGTCCTATTAATGTTATTAATAGTGTCAAGCTTTGCCTATAAAACGCCAGAGAAATGAAATGGCAGCAATGATGACAGTAGAAATTCTTCAAGGAGCTCTTCACATCCAGTGATGTGAGCACGAAGTTGGCATCAGGGATCAAAAAAACACAACTGAGTTTGTATGTCCTTCTTCCCTCTTCTTACCCTTGCAAGACAAACCCATGCCCCCCCAAGTATTTGTTCATGTTTAGATACATGCTGGCAAATGGAGTCAAATCAGAAACTGTTACCAGAAAACTGATGAGGTGTCACTTCCTGATGTCTTCAATGACCACCGTATTGCCCATAGATACATAAACTGCTAATGAATTCCATTCATCAAATAAAGCAAGCTTCCTAGAAAACATTAAGGTACTAATTAATATAAACTAGTTGGATCAAAAGGGTAGCTTTACACTCAGAACCATTTATTTATTCTTTTTTTCTTAAGAAAAAACATCCTTTCTGCATTTTTTAAAGTCTCCATGTAAGAAAA
The DNA here is from genome assembly GCF_047663525.1 of Anas platyrhynchos. Classification (NCBI taxonomy): domain Eukaryota; kingdom Metazoa; phylum Chordata; class Aves; order Anseriformes; family Anatidae; genus Anas; species Anas platyrhynchos. The sequence continues at coordinate 679,498 of NC_092625.1, forward strand.
AGAAAACTTTAAACATTAAATGTTTAATATCTTTAGAAAAATAGGTACTGAGTGGTACCAGGAAAAACATATGCGCTGCACCATGTGCAAACTGTTTTGTCTTACTGCTAAGTGCAGTGACAGTAACAGTTCAACTACATCAAGTTTATTACTTTTTATTGCACTCGACAGTCTCTGCACTGGGTTCTTGCCCAATTGTGTCTTTTCTCATCTGGGAAAGAAAAAAATTCCTATGCCAGTTTTGCAGATTACTTTTTGCTTAAGAAATTCCACTGAATTCAGTGGAATTACTTCTGCCTGAGCCTGCGTGCACAGCAGAAATGGGGCGTTAAAAGCTAAATCAGCTAAGGGTTTGGGGCACCTAAACTTCAGTGGGAGACAGCAGCACACAGTTTTATGTCCACTTCTGCAAAATCCAAACCTTTGGGGAAGGGAGCTACTCTCTTAAGCTGCACTGGCAGAATTAGCTGTTTCAAATAAGCCAGAAAGAAATGGGGGTGAGCGTTTCACCATGAAAAACTTGGCCATGAAAGATCTGGAGTCCAGGGCATGCTTCAGCTCCCCTCCCTCTTCAGATCATGTGCCTGTTCCAGGGTGTCAAAGACTTGCTGCTGAGCTCGCAGGACCTGTAGCCTAGCCCCTGCCTGAGGTAAGACACCTCCACGTACCCCTGGAGAACTGAGCAGCCTCAGTTCCTTTCAGTGTGGCTCCCAGACTATGAGGAGCTGCCCATCTTTATCCAGTAGCCTTGCTGGCAGAACTGCTGCTCAGAAAGGGAGGAATTGCAGCTCAGTTCCCTCCTCAGCCGAGATGGCTTCTCTCTGATGTTTCACACCACCACTCCGACCTACACGGTGGCACTCTCGACCTGCCAGAGCTGTGCCACTGTGCAGAAAGGAATATACATCTGTGGTGTGACTGGTGAGGGCATGCAGACGGCGTAGCAGGAGACTTTCCTGCAGTTTCTTCTCCTCAGGCTCTTCCTTTATTAAAATTTAGAGGTCACCCATTCCCAACTCAGTACCTGCACACCGAGCTGTGGCATGACATTCCATGCTGCACTTGTAAATAGATGGCAAGCACATTCCTGACTGTGGGACAGGGGGAGATGCAGCCTTCAAAACTCTGCCTGGGCCTTCTCTTGGCTGCCCCAGGGGAGTACGTTCTGAATGAGACTGGTATGATCTCACTTACTTTAGTACTTGAGCAACTGTATTTGGTCCAAACCATTCTCCAATTGACTTCCCCTCTCCAACACCCACCTGTGCTGTTTTCATAGTGAAAAAAAGACACACGTACACAAAATCAAAGAAAAATGAGACCATAAAGAATGTGGGAACAATATACAGTAAATACTGTGACTGTCAAACATTCTAGAGTAACTGCAATCTGTATTTAGCAATAACAATTATTTTCTCAATCTATGCTCTTTTCAAAACTTAGGGAGTGCCAGTTTCTTTAATAAACAAAAGGCTTCTAAACTACAATGAGAATTACAAGTTAACAAATGTTAGTGCCCTTTATTACAAATTACAGCAATAAGCTACAAGACTGTCTATTCTAACATTACTGACTCTGGTACCCAAGGCTTACAGAGTTTATCAAGAGCTACATTCTAGTACATGGCTTTATTTAGGTCTCAGGGAATGTTTCTGTACTACTAGTCTTTGCGCCCATCTGCATACCTTTTTATTTTTATATAAGCATACACATTGTCTTCACATCCACTTTTTAAAATTATGAATTAACATACTGCAAATTAGTGATTCAACACAGTAGAAATTTCAGTGGAAAAAACCTGAAAGTTTATGTTTGTTCTTACCCATCTGGTGGATTGAATAACAGCAAGCCTTCCTGTCGAGAAAGCATCGTAGGATTCTGTGATATTCTTCTGGTTGTTTTTTGTGTTTTTCCCATTGCCAATCTGAAAGGAAAAATTGATATAGAATAAAAAATGGTGACGTTTTCATTACACTGATCAAATGTCTAGACAGCAGAAAGCTTTATAATGAGATGTTAAAAGACATTTCAATTCATCTCGAATATTTACATTTTGTGTAGAGCTCCTAGAATTCCAAGCTTGTTATTTATCATCAAGCTGCCCTTTATCATCATAGGCTAGAGTGTAAAAACAGGGAAAATAAAACAAAACAAAAACATCAACTGCAAACATATTCTGACGGATCATGCTGCGTGTTGATAGCCATTCCAGTATCTCTGAGCTTCCAAGATTATTTAAAAGTACAGGCTGTGTTTAGACCTTGTTGGATTTCTAAGCACCCATTAAATAACAACATAAGATCCATACAGAAAGTCCAAACACTCCACTGGCAGCATCCTGGGATGTGACATGCATGCTTACGAGCTTGCACCAGGGGGGTTTGGACCTCGTGCTGCTGACAAGTGAGTAGTGAAGAGAAGGGTAAGAGCACTGTCCCACGGTGGCAGGTTTTCCCTTGGCCTCAACTTGGGTGTTACACTAAAAGGTTTATAAAATAATGGCGACAGGATTCCCCATTTGTCCTCCTTCTATGCCTATTTCTCTGCTTCAGGCTGGGATGATTTCACCCAGCTGAATATAGGAAAGTTCATCACAATCAGTGCAGGCTTTCAACTGGGTGCAGCACCACAGAGGACATTTCAGACTGCTAGAAAACAGATAGGGCTGCTGAAGCCTCCATGAACTGTCCTACAGATAAAAGGCACACAGCAAGACTTTGGTTCCATGCTGTTGGTCTAATTCTAATCTCTGCATTGCACAAATAAACAAAATTCATTTATTCCTTGTGGAGCTGACTTACTCTTTTCATTCTTCAAGCAGCATTCACAAACCATTTACTGCATGCTATACAACATGATCACCTGTTTACATACAGACATAAATAAACACTGATTTTAATAATCTTCATGTTTGCATAAACAGTTAAAATGATGCTCAAAATGCGCTGATACTCTAGAAATATTTTCCCAGCCTACGATGCCATCACTTATCTTGCTATTTAATTTAGAACAATGCAGCAAATCTGCAGTATACTCACCAATAGGCAAAAACTTTCTTCTATACGTAAACCACGTTAAACCACAGTAAACCACACGTAAACACACCTTGGCTTATTGTCTGACTTTGGCTTATGGTGCGTCTGTTGCTGTGTCCAGCACAGTGCAGCCCCTAAATTGCTACCAAAACTTTGCCACAAACCTCAATCCCCCTGTTAAAAGAGACCCTCTTGTTTGTTGCCCTTCTTTCGACACTCTCTAACAGGTTTATGTCTTTTTCTTATACTGTGGAGCCCAAAACTGCACTCAGTACTCAGTACATGGAATACCAACAGAGACTGCCTGGCATTTTCTCTTCTCTGCAGAAGCTCTGTTGCTAACACTGTCCAGAAATCACCACTGTCACAGACAGTAGTAGCATTCCCTCCTCCCACAGTTTGTTCTTCCCCCCAAGACTTAGACACCACCCAGAAAAAGAAGAATAATAATACTAATAAAATAAAATAAAATAAAATAAAATAAAATAAAATAAAATAAAATAAAATAAAATAAAATAAAATAAAATAAAATAGTCAAAAGCCATCAGGAAGGCAGTGGTGCAGACTGTGGAGAGCCTGGGTTCAAATCCTTCTTCTGTGAGGCTCTGAACCTATATCCCACCACAATCTCTCTGCTAATGTATGGCAGGGAAAGGAGGAAGAAAGAACATATCTCCTGCACTTTCCATTTATTGTTGAATGACAATTCTGTAGAGTTATAAAGCCTCAATCAGTGAGATACAGGGTTCTTCTCACACTGTCTCACTGTGCCCTAAGCGGAACAGCTCTCATTTAATAGATGCTTCACCACAAAATCATGAGTCATCTGCAGTTTTGAACTTTTCTGGGATCAAGTCCCTTCAGATGGTTGAGGAATCTGCTCCAGCACCTATGTAAACTGGTGCTCTACTAAGCTAGTGAGTGAACAAGAGAGAAATCCTCTGCTAGATGACTTGACAAATTGGGTCTGAAAATAGTGTTGAGGCAGAATACTCCACGATTTTTGCCTTGGGTGCACAGAGGGATTGGGTGTTGTAGACTTCTTTTATTCTTCATTAAGATAAACATTTTCAAAAATGTGCTTGTTCAACCTTGCTCCCACTGTGTGCATGGGAGGGAGATAACTGAAAGTGGGGAGCGTTGCTTGGATCCTGCAAGTGGCTGAGGTCCAGTGGGGTTGGAGGCTTTCTTCCTCCGTTTGGAAATGCAAAGCAACCCTGCACCTCCCCTGCACTTGCAGAAGGATCGTGACAGCCCAAAGCACAGCGGCTTTGTAATTGCTGCATACACTTCGATCGGATTTACATGGCAAGGGTTTGGTAGCAGGGGCCTGCAGGGATGGCGTCTGTGAGAACAGTCCAGACAACAGCCAGCTCCAGATAGCTCCAAAAGGGCCCCGGCGCTTGCCAGAGCTGAGCCAATAAGCGATGTTGTTTGCACCTCTGGGAGAGCAGATGTAAGCAGGGGGAAATACTGCTGCACAACAGAAGCTGGAAGAGCAAGGAGTGAGAAGCAGCCCTGCAGCCCCCAAGGTGAGTGCAGCAGGAGGCAGGAGGTGCTCCAGGCTCACAGCAGCAGTTCCCCTGCGGGCTGTGCAGGGAGAGGCCCCTGGTGGAGCAGGCTGTCCCCCTGCACCCATGGGTCCCACATGGAGCAGATCTCCACGCTGCTGCCCCCCTGTGGGTGGAGGAGCCCCCGGTGGAGCAGGTGGCTGTGGCCTGGAGGAGGCTGCGGCCTGTGGAGAGCCCCCGCAGGAGCAGGCCCCGGGCCGCAGCTGCAGCCATGGAGAGGAGCCCCCGCAGGAGCAGGGGGGCTGGGGGGAGCTGCCGCCCAGCCGTGGGGGACCCGTGCTGGAGCAGTTTGCTCCTGGGGGATGGATGGATGGATGGAGCCCGTGGGACGGAGCCGTGTGGGAGCAGTGCTTGAGGAGCTGCTGCCTGTGGGCAGCCCGTGTGGGATCAGCTGGGGAAGGGCGGCATCCCATGGGAGGGACCCCACGGGGAGCAGGGGCAGGGAGGGACCCTGAGGGTCACTCTGCTGAGTCTGCTTTGCCCGTCACGATACTTGTTGAGCCATCGCCCTGTCCTTATCTCAGCCCTGGAGCCCTTTGCATCGTATTTTCTCCCCCTTTCCCTTTGAGGAGGGGGAGTGAGAGAGCGGCCGTGGTGGAACTCGGCTGCCCACCCGCTTTGAACCACCGCAGTTGCAAAGTCCTGGGAAAGATTTCTTTCAAGAAATTAAACAAGGTGTTTAACAAAGAAATGCAGAGTTTCCTTTTGAAGGCTTCCTGGAGAATTGGGCTTCTTTCCTATTCCCAGCTCAGAGGAAGGGAATTGTTGATTTCACCTTCTTTTTTCTGACATGGAAATCAAAGGTGAACTGCTCTACAAGGACGGGCAACGTCTCAGAATCAAGCTCTTTTGCTCTGTAGTCCTTTCTCAAGGAAAAGATTGATCACACACCTTCCACAGATGTAGGGGAGCAGAGAACAATTTGGGAACTACTCTAATTCAAGTCAGTTTGGGCATAGTGGTACTTCCCTAGCTGTTTCTGAGACAGACGCATTAGCAACAGAGAGTGTTGTGCCGTCACTGGGAGGCGCCTGCGGTGATGACTTCAGAAACAGAACTGAATTGTGTCACCACAGCACTTTGGCAACAGCTGCCTCTGTGCACGTTTAGCTGGGAGGCACAGAGAAGGGTGCTGGATGCGATGAAACCACGTGAGGATTTGTGGATCTCCCCTTGAGGTGCACAGAGAGGGACCATGCCCTTCTGTAAGTGTTTTGATGCTTGGCTGAGGAAAAAAATGTGGTTTTGTTGTGAATGCTTCATTGTAGTATTCTGTAGTTTGTGTCAAGTCCTTACAGAAGCCTCAAGGTTGGTACTTTGCTCAATGATGGAGCTGCACAGAGTGAGAACAGACCCAATGTACGGGTGAGGGCCTCTGCACGTTCTCTTCTTCCTACAGACGATCAACAAATAAGGGGAGACAGAGAAGAGTGTGCTGTGGTCCTCCCATAGACCGCAAGTACTAAAGCATAAACAAGAGGCTTGAGTCCCCCTGTCATGTTAAAATTCAGGCAGCAATGGACTTCCTCACACGGGCTGGCCTGTCGACTAGTGTCTCAGGCTGTGGCGTATGAAGATGCACTCCATCTGCTTTCAGGGTAGCAATGGCAGTGGGCAAGCTGCCTGACCTTAACATTTGTCATTTCATTATTTCATTTCTCACCTGAGTTTTGGTGGTTCTCCACGATTCATTCTTGGTCTAGAGAAAAAAAAAAAAAAAAAAAAAGTGAATTTGGATCAAAATAAAAGGATAAAAGGATTTCCTTTCCATTAATTACATGTTCTTACCTTTGTAACAGATTTGGTTATTGACTTAGAAGGCAAATATCTGGCCAGACTGCAAGACTTGTGCTCGCAGCGTGGGACAGCTCTCGTAAAGGTGATTCAGGGCAGTTTCTGGAAAACAAGACATCAGATCTCCCAAACAGCTTTCTTTGTGCTAATGTAGGAAGGGTGAGTAAGTGTAAAGGTAAGAGCCCAGATACCGTAAGAAGCAGAAAGTGTGAAGGAAACTTCCTTCTGGCTGATACAGCTCCATATCTAGTTGTCAAGTATGAAGAGAGCAGTGCTAAGTTTCTTGGGGAGAGGAAAACAAAGAGGCTGGGAGAGTGTACAAAGAAAAAAATGGGATTCCCTATTTCAGGAAATCCTAGGAACTGGAAATAGAGATTGGAAGAGTGCTTTAAGCCAAGACAGACATGTTTTAAAACTAAAACCTAGGAGTTGAATGAACCAAGAAATGAATCCCTTTTGATTATGCAGTTGCGTCCAGTGTTATCTTGGGAAATATGGTTTCCACATAAAACGTATCTGGGGCTTGAAGTTCTCCTAAGGCCCTTCTCTGTGTATTCCCTACTGTTTGGTAAGCGCTGAGGTCACACTGCAGACAGCAGCACGTCCCCTCCCCACTACTTAGCTGTCTGTTCTCACAACACGTCTAGGAACAGAATGGCTTGGACACAACTGCGCCTAGGACCGAGTTCATTCAAGCTGCTGGACGAGGTAAAAGCTCTGGACAAGCGAAGGGGAGGGAGGGATGGGTGGACATACAATATGATCACTTTAATCTCATTTCTCTAAGAATCCTGGCTGAGAAAACAAAACAAAACAGAATCAAAAAGAACAGAACAGAACAGAACAGAACAAATGAAGCAAGCAGCTAGCTTGCTGGAGACATTGTCTGGGAAGCAGTGAAAACACTTGCAAACAAAAACACGTCAAAGGACTAACTCTTTGAGCTTAATTCTAATCCAACAGCATAACCTCAAAGTCCTGTTTCTGTTCGTAACAGGCTGGTCCAGTAACATGTCCCATTGGATGACTTTGCAGCATAGATGTCAGGAATGCAGCTTGGGATCCCCTCCTTCTACTCAGAGTTCACTTTGAAGGGATGAGCAAGTAATTCTTCCTGGGTTGACGGAAATCTAAAGTCTGTTTTCTAACACTCTTGCAGACGCTTCTCTGTCCATCGGCCTGTCCTGCCAACTCTGGTGTGAGTGTGAAGTTGTGGCAAGAGGGATTTCCCATTCCTATTTGACCTGATGGACACCAGCTTTCCTCGGAAATGGCTGATGTTGCTGAGGAGGCAGCAGTATCAAAGCCCTTGCTGATGAAGGTACAACCAGCTGGGGAGGCTTTGGCATTTCTGCACAACGCTGCTCCCTGACTGTCACTCCAGACTCAGATTCGGAAAGAAGCAAAGCAAGCTAGAGGAAAACTGGATGTCCTGGTAATTTTCTTTTTCTTTTATTTCTTCATTCTTCACTTGTAAGAAAATCTAAATCTTAACCCTTTGTTTGAAAACACGGCTTTACGGAAATGCTTATGGGTGTGCTCCTTCACCTTGTGTGGAACCTGCTTCACCTCGCTTCAGCTATAGGACACCTATGCTCCAATTTATGCTTCCCATGATAAAGCGGTGTTCTTTCGGTGTTCTTTTCTGTGATGCTTGCAGGCGAGGTTGAAAAGAGTTGTCAGTAGGATTCTTCATTTCCTTTGCAGTATCCAAAGCTCCGTATTACCGTGGATCTTCTCCTCTGATCTGGAAAGCTTCACAGGCCAAAAGAGAATTGAGATGAAGAAGGAAATAGAGAATGCTGACCAATATTGCCAAGTACCACCCGTAAGTTTTGTGAAAGAATCCGGTGCATTTCTGTAGTGGTAGAAAGTTCATAAAATCATCGTCGTGCACTTGAAGGCAAGCAATGCTGTAAAAATGAAGAATGCAAGGCCCTGCTTAAGGACAATCTTCAGGCTGCTTCTAGATCAACAGCTTATTTGCTTCTTCCACAACCTCATCTCCGCTTGCTTAGAAGTTGTGAAGGTCGGAAGCACACTCCGTCTTTTTCATCCCCTCTGTGTATCTTTTCCCTGACAGCAACTTCTGTCTTGGCTCTTCATATCCAACCAGAGCAGTTGCTTTGCCTCCGCAACCTACAGGCTGACCTCTCGTGTGTACCTGTGCTGGACTGAGGGTAATGCTTGTAACGCACACAGATGCTGCATTCACTGTGACTTTTAGAAAAGAGAGCAAGAAGCTAACCTGCACAGCAGACTCTTAGGTTTCTGTATCTCTCTCTCTCTCTCTCTCTCTCTCTCTCTCTCTATCTGCACATATATTTCAGTACTTATTTACTTCTTTAAAGATACCTTAAATAGAATAGATACTTTAAGAAAGCTTACTTGTTCTTCCCCTTTCCTTGTTTTTAACGTTTGCTTTTCTAACCAATCCTTAATGTTACAACATGGGATTGATGCAGTACTCAGTCCTTAGAAGTTCTCAAAGCACATCAGTGATTTCTCTATTTCTCAACCTTTCCATCTTCATTGAGATCTCTCATCTGAATTTAGGTATGAGGTGAAGAAGAACACTGCAAGCAGCTGAAGCCGTATCAGACACATGCTTCTGCTAGGAAGTCATTCCGAGTGATTCCACGGTGTACTTTAGACAGGTTTGCTCTGGTCCTCTGGACTCAGCATCCCCAAGGGATATTTCAAAGCTCTCGGAAGGACCCATCATTATCTCTGACACTGCAGCCTCCAGTAGGAAGGGGTAGATATTCCTTGCCCTTGTGCGAAGGAACTACTCAGTTAGCTGTTTCTAACCCAAATCTCGTTGTTGTCTTCTATTGACAGACACCACCCGGCTAGCCAAGCTAAACCACTGAAAATGGAAGGAGTGGGACATCTTGCAAAGCCTGCTGCTGCTTCTAAGCAGAAGTGCGCTGTAGGTGGGGACACAGCAAGAGGAAACGTCCAGGCCACGGTGGAACTGCAAGGCACCTGTCTGAGCCACACAACGAAGTCAGCGATTCCCAGTTGGAGACTGTTGCTCGACCAGTGACACAGCAGCTGGAGCGCTTCTGGTTGCTGCTGATGGGTTCCCGTGAATCAGCCAGGGACAGGAGCTATGAGAACGACTGAAGCGATTTGAAGTTACCCGAAAGAAAGAAGAGAGGAGAGAAGAAGACAAGAGGGGAGGGAAGGGGAGGGAATAAAAGGAAGGGAGGGGAGGGGAGGGGAGGGCAGGGGGAGGGTAGGATAGGATAGGATAGGATAGGATAGGATAGGATAGGATAGGATAGGATAGGATAGGGTAGGATAGGATAGGATAGGATAGGATAGGATAGGATAGGATAGGATAGGATAGGATAGGATAGGATAGGATAGGATAGGATAGGATAGGGTGGGGTAGGGTAGGGTAGGGTAGGGTAGGGTAGGGTAGGGTAGGGTAGGGTAGGGTAGGGTAGGGTAGGGTAGGGTAGGGTAGGGTAGGGTAGGGTAGGGTAGGGTAGGGTAGGGTAGGGTAGGGTAGGGTAGGGTAGGGTAGGGTAGGGTAGGGTAGGGTAGGGTAGCATAGCGTAGTGTAGCGTGTTAGAGAGGAGGGGAGCATAGGAGAGTATAGGGTAGTGTAGGGGATCGGAGTTTAGGGGAGTGTAGGGTAGGATACGGGAGGGGAGTGTAGGAGAGTGTAGGGGAGGGGGGCATAGGGTAATGTAGGGTAGTGTAGCGAACGGGAGTTTAGGGTAGGATAGGGGAGGGGAGTGTAGGAGTGTGTAGGGTAGTATAGGGGAGGGGAGTGTAGCAGAGTATAGGGACAGGGAGCATAGGGGAGGGGGTGTAGGGGAGGGGAGGAGACGGGAGGGGAGGGGAGAGGATGGGGGGGAGGGGAGGCAAAAGTGGGGTGAGGAGGCAAAAGTGGGTAGGGGAGGGGAGGGGAGGGGAGGGGAGGGGAGGGGAGGGGAGGGGAGGGGAAGGGAGTGCTACCATAAATAAAATTGCCAAATACATGACATTTTGGATCTGGAGCCAAATCTTTGTGTACATGTCCTCTCCGTAGCCCCACGTGCTGACCACCCACCCGAATCTATCATACTGTTGGTCAGAAAGAACAGGGAGCATAGGGGAGGGCAGGGGAGTGGAGGGAAGGGAAAAGAGGGGATGGGAGGGGTGGGGAGCGCTACCATCAATAAAATTGCCAAATACGATGAAGGAGCAGCAGAGCCTGCAACCTCCAGTCCCCAGCATCCTCCAACCACCCCCCACTGCTCCGTGGGAAATAGATAGAAGAATCAAGACTGAGGTTTAGCCTGGGATGGAGGTAGTGTGGCGAGGTGGTTTTCTGTTTGGTTGGTTGGTTGGTTGGTTGGTTGGTTGGTTGGTTTTAAAGTTTTTAAATTCTCACTGTCCTACTTTGTGATCAGTTGGCAATAAATTCAATTACTCTTCCCCAAGCCAAGTCTGTTTTGTCCATGAAGCCATCTTCCAGTCCTGAAATAAGAAAGGAAACAGACCTGCAAGCAACTGTTACACAAGTGCAGGAAGAGTGACAAAGGAGGGTTTTGAGGCATGAAGTTACTGCAAGGATGCTCTGCTCTTTCCTCACTTCAGGATGAAAAGCACGGCACTAGTGGGTGGTCTGTGGTGGTAGTTGTTTTTTTGTTGTTTGTTTGTTTGTTTGTTGTTTTGTCAGCTCCACCCCACAGTATTTTGCTTGTTCTACTTGTTTTGGTGTGCCCCCATTCCCTCCCTCAAGGTAAAACATCCCTAGGGGCCATAACTTGCTGTTAGCAAACAAGATCTTGCAAAAGAGTGAAGTTAACATGGCACCACCTGCACTGGTGTATAAATAGTTCAAATATTTTCCCTCACTTTCCTGTAACTTTCCTGTAAATTGCTGGTCAGGAGATAACAAGTGGAGAAATTTAGGATAAGAGAGAGAAAGTTGTGTTTCCTATTGCCCTGGAGTTTCTGTTGGTCTGGCCACGGAAATGGAGTACTCAAAATCCTCAGGACACTCAGTTTATACCAGATTTGTCCTAAAACTGCAGTATTTCTAGGCCCTTGGGATTCTTATCAATTAAAACATACTTTTTCACGCACAGAAGATGCAAAAAAGTGCGTCTACTGCAGTATGCAGACAGAGCCAGTCCTGTCTCTTGATTCCTTCTGCCTTCTGCCTGAAGAGCAGCAGACAATCGAGTTCTTGTCTTCAGTAGCTATGGCCTTAACCAACTGTGCAGTCTGTCCATTCATACACAGAGGAGGAAAAATAGCGTGGAATAACTCCTCTCCTTTGTGCTAACAGAGGAGGGTACAGCTTCCTCACTCCAACCCCACCGAGGCAAACCAGTCAGCAGTGCACGCCAGAGCCTCTGTCTCTTCCCCGTCTCATGATGTGCAGCTGGATCACTCTCCCTTCTATCCCCAGGATCGCTTTCAGCACAGTCACAGAAGGGTCAGACTCACAGCTTTAGGAGCCATCAGAAGAGGCTTTCACTCTTCTGCCACCACACCCCCTATACACATGCAATTTCACACATGCAAAGAGACACCATGGATTGGGGAGTTGCACAGAGAGGAGACCACACCCGTTTGCCTGCCTGCAGTTTGACACCAGTAGGGAGGTAATTCCCGTCAGGAGTTTCCATAGAGATGACAGAATATGGCCCTAGGGTCCTGCTGCTTCTTTCAGCCCTAATTCTTCAAATCCATAGGAACGGAAGAAACCTTCCCAGCCAAGTGCTGCATATCTTGAAGGTTGGAGAACCCACAGCCTTCTGCTTCATTTCATTTTAAAGATCAATCCCAATGTCACTCCCATAGAAGTAGTGGAAGCCATCTGGCTGGCTTGGCTTTCTCTCCAAAGAAGACCAAATGAGAGTTGGTCACGGGTGAGGATGAGCCCTGACAGTTCCTGCATTTTGGTTCTCCTGCAGCCCACAAAGCTCTCACTGCCTTGCCTGAATTTGAACCCCTTTGGAACCAAATCTACAGATTATCTCTGTAAATCCAAAACAGCACTTATTCACCATGTGAACAACAAATGCCTGGGATGGTTAACAGCACTTAGGTGCAAAAAAGAGCCCCCGCAGGAGCAGGCCCCGGGCCGCAGCTGCAGCCATGGAGAGGAGCCCACGGGGAGCAGGGGCAGAGAGGGACCTTGGAGGAGGGAACTGTATCCTCTTTTTTCATCGGTGCTGAGATTGAGGATCAGGATTTCGTGGTAGGAATTTGTTTAGATGAACCAATTTACCTCCATATGGGTTTTGTATGTTTGTTTCACCTTGTCTTGCAGGACCATCTTGGCTGGGTCTGCAGTGTTGTGCAAAAGTGAAGTTTTTCACAATAAAGAGCAGCTTTTTTTTCGGGGAAAAGGCTGAGGTGGCCTTCATCAGAGTCTTGTGACCTGAAAATGCAGAAAATGGGTGCATGGCTGGCTGGATGGGTGGGTGGGAGTTGGGAATTCAGCCTTGGGATCAGAACTGGGACGTTGTTGGGATAGGAAATGATCAGTGGGATGGGAAGTGATGATGGGGATAGGAACTCATTGGGATGGGATAAATGGGTTTTATTTTTATTGCATTAAATCCACTTTATTGGCTGTGTTGTACAGTATGGCGTTGTTTTATTACTATAAAATTATGATGATTATTATTTAATCTTATTAATTAAACAATTTTTATACGTTATTATATTATAAATTATAAATATTAATATTTATTATATTGTTTTTATTCCTTTTCTACCCTATTAAACTCTCTTTATCCCAGTGCACTGCTTTGGACTTTAGTTTTCCTTCCGAGTCGTTGTGGATTCACTCCGGATGGGGGGACATTAGTGAACGCCTGTGTGCTTCAGATCCAAGGTAACCTTTGCCCTCAACTCAAGATACATGTTTGCATCTATTGTCGTGAAACAATGTTAACAACATCAACAAAAAAGTTCCCTACTTGCTAGCAGCATCCCTACGTTTGCTGGGGTCTGCTCTGTGCATTTTGAAGACCGTTCCATGCTATTCAGCCCCTTCAGGAGGAAATGGATGGTTCTAGGAAAATGCGTCTTGACCTGATGCAAAGCTGTGACTCAGCACCCTGCAGCCCCCGCAACCCCTGGCATTTTACCTGCAGCCCCTCCAACAACTCTGATGTTCCCTGCATCGACTTCAACCACTGCGCTGGGACCTGAGGCCCCTCAAACCCGTGTCACTCGCCCTGCAGCCCCTCCAGCCCCTGGCATGTTCCCTGCAGCACCTCGAGCCCCTGGCATGTTCCCTGCAGCCACTCCAAGCCTGGCACAGGCCCTACAGCTGGCTGCGGGGACTATCCAGAAATCTGCTCCAGAAATACAGTGATGGCAAGGAGCCCTCCACTTCATTCTTCCTTTTTTTTTCTAGCTGGAAGCATTCAGAGTTGTCAACGGAAATGGTTTGGAGGAGTAGGAAAGACAGAATTGCTGGGTTTCTGCTTTCTCCCAGAAACTATCAGACCACAACATGACAGTTGTCTTTCTTTTACGTAATTTTACACCTAGATCTTTCTCACTTTTATGAGTGTGGGGTATTCCTTCTTTCTCCCTTTACCTTCCTCCCTCCCTCCCTCCCTCCCTTCCTTCCTTCCTTCCTTCCTTCCTTCCTTCCTTCCTTCCTTCCTTCCTTCCTTCCTTCCTTCCTTCCTTCCTTCCTTCCTTCCTTCCCTCCTTTCGTTCTGTCTCTCTGTCTGTCTCTCTCTCTTTCTCTCTTTCTGTCCAGCACTGATTTTATGGCTACGTGTGCATATCCACAGTGTAGAGTTTTCTCCGTTCCGTTTCTTCCCTGAGTCTTGCCCCTCTTCCCTGCAACTGAACAGCATTGCCTTGATCAAGGAAGTGGCAACATGCGGCTTACACAGTAACCTGCTGAAATTACAGCTATAACCATGGAGCACAGCTGCCGATCAACACAAGACCACCAATCGCTCACATTTCTAAACTGCTCGTCACAATTCTTCCGTATGTAGGCTGTGATGCTGCTCATTTCTTAAGCACCCATCCATTTCTTCTCTTCCCAGACCCTCAAGGTGTCCTGGTCAAACCACCTCCCTTCCTCTTGCCCCATCTGGCTCTCCCACCTTCCTTTTCCCTCAAGGCTCAACTTTTTTTTTTTTTTTTCCAGCATAGGAGCTCCATAGAAGCTGCTGCTGCCCACCTCCGAGTTGACTAGGGCTGAACTACTGAAAAAGAAAAGAAAATCTATAAATAAAAGTGAGAGATGGTGAATACCCAACCATCTCTTAAAAGCAGGATTTTAAGAGAATAAGTAATTGATAAATGGAGTTAAGATCGGAGGGAAAAAAGTCCACTGTTGCAATCAATAGAGTTAAGAAGTTTTTCAAGTACATTAGGAACAAAAATTAGAGTAATGACACAGATCTGATACGGGATGGGTATTGCTTCAGTGAGAAATGATGGAAAAAAACACAACACAACACATGTGTATGTGTTGTTGGGTATTTGTAAAAAAACAAACAAACAAAAAAAAAACAAACAGGTTAATGAAAACTGCATGCTCAATTAGATGATGTTTTTGTTGTCATTGGTAGGGAATTGTGTGCTTTACAACACAATATGTGTTATATATATATATTATATATGTTTTTTATATGTTTTATATATGTTTTAATAAAATAAGGAAATGATATTTTTTTTCTACGTTTGTGGTTTCCAAACTGTAGTTAATAAACATTAAACAAGATGCAATAGGATCTCGTTAACTCTTTTGTTTGAAAAAACAGTGGCCCTGATCGAGAGGTGCAAGTGAGAGGAGACAATATTCAGTATTTCTCTATGTTGTCATTTATTGGTGAAGATGAAAGTCTGCAGTTCATGTTCACTACACTAGCATGACAACATGACCACAAGGGGGACTGTCTGGTAGTGAAAAGGAACTTCAGCATGGATTAAAAATCTTTGCCTTTCTTTATTCTGAACTGTTTTTCTTATGGCTGCTAGAGAGAGATTCTCTGCCTTAGAAATAAAACTGCCCAGGCTGTTCTGATAAACCTGTAGGGTTAAGGCACTTCTACCAAAACAGATTTCAAAAGGCAAGAAGTCAAAAAGCAACAATTCAGTAATCTGTGTACGCTTCTATATTAAGTTTTAAGATAACCTGGTTTATATTTAGTTCACACAAATTAACCAAACATAGCAGCATACAACCTAAGAAAAGCTTAAGAAATGTATTAGATGCACAGATAAAGTGCTGTAACAGAGAAACTTGTGTAAATCTATTCTAAAATAAATAAGGTACAGTTAAACCACCTTTGACTCGTTTTAACTCGGAAAGAAATAACCTAAGTTTTAATCATTTGAATTTTAAGGTCAAGGTGAAATATACCATAACTATAACAGTGGTTGTGATCTGTATCAACTATTTGAGGCTCCTGTTCCTCTTGAGGTCTCCCAGAAACAGGAAGGCTATTGCAAAATGTGTCCATTAGACATAGTTCCTTTTACAGAAACATTTTTGTAATAAAGTCTGGTTGCTCAAATACATGTTAAAATATTTAACAAGGAAACAATTTTCTCCTGATCCAGTCAATCTTTTAAACAAGACAATGTATTTTTCCTATGACGCAGCCCACAGGAGGGAACAGAAGTAAACATCCTCCTGAACTGAAGACTGTTTTGCTTGAAGAACTAAACTATTGCATTATTATATGAGAGCAAGAAATATCCATTTGGGTTATCCCTTTCTCCAAACATGGTGCCCAGTGATACATGTATTTTTGCCTTAATCTCAAAGGCCCGTTTGTCTCCAGGTAAGGTACGTTAAAAAGAGATTCCCTTTAAGCATCTTATCACAAGATCTCTTACTGCCTTTCCACCCGGGGAAGCTTGTGTGTTAGACTGCCCTTGGAGTTTTGGATGCTACTAGATTTCTGTGCTCTGTTATCCATAATTTCAGGCACTTCGGGGCTAACATGGCTGTTTAAGTCAATGCAATAATATTACCAATATATTCAACACTCAGAAGAGTCACTACAGTTTCCTTCACACACTCAGGATTTCAAATTCTTCTTCCAATTCAAATAGCTTGTCAGTAGATTCAATGAGTTCTGTAAAAAAAGATAAAGAAAAAAATGCTTCTAAAGACATGCCTGATTTTGTTCACTTAAAAAAAAAAACTTTGAAAGACGCATTCCAGAAAAGTACTTTGTAAGAGTGAAAAAAAAAATCTGTGCTAGCAATTGTATGGCTTGTTTGGATACATGCCTGCTATATATTGCTTGACACTCACAAAGGATAGTTATTCTACCTGTGATTATTCTTTTATTTGCTAACGAGGAACATAACATTGCACAATTAGGCTTTTAATCGGTGCCTTACCTGCTCCTGTGGTTGTCACTTCTGGTTTTGTTGGAGGTATGAAAGGAGGCCAGTGTGGCGGGTGCTTCTGGACCAGCTCAAACATCCGTAGACTCTGCTGCTTTAGAATCTCCTGAGGACAGAATGCTTTCATTTTAAAAGCTGGCTCGGGAGACGCTTCAAACACAAAACGTGTCTGCTTAATTGAAAGTGTTTTTTAATTACGCATGTCCATCAGGAAAAAAAGGTCTTTATACAGACCTACTGTGAAATCCAAGCACCATGGTCTCTGTAATACATCCCTAGTTAAAACACATCTGGAAGACAGATCTCTTGAACTGTACTACAAATTATCAGTCTTATCATCTTTTGATATCAGCTTTGATATCTGCAAACCTGTAATTTTGTTTACAGGTAGCAAGCACACTAGGAATGTACAATATTTTCTGCTTTTTAAAAGAAAGTTGCTTGCATAGAACTCTCCTCAAGTTTTCTGTTGATCAATAGCACAAAAGACAGATCTATCAGCTCCTCCAAAGGGGGAAAAAAAAAAAAAACGCATCAGATTTTGAAGGACAGGTTTTGGTCAGGAAAAAAGGTGTTCCTGAAGCCAAACGCTATTCCTCTTCAAAGAGAAGTTACCTTCTGTCCTGTATTTCAGTTATTTACAAACTGTTTTCCTTAGATGATTTTTTTTTTTTAAATAAATGCCCTTAGAGGTTGATGGTACTTTACATTCAGACGTCTGGTGCTTAGCTTAACAGCTGCATGCAGAAACATCCTCAAGTCTGTTTCCTGTGGCAGCCAGCACCTTCTGTTCTCCCTAGATCAGCAGGAGCTAGAGGCCTGCAGCGCTTACAGAATCAGATCTTTAAGATAGCAGGGACTAACAGTCATAATTAGAACACGCAATCTACTATGTCAAACAATAAGAAAGGATCAGGAAGCAAATCATTGATACATCACTACAATATGGCAGTTAAACCTTAGTCATTTAGTGAGAATTAGAAGTTAAAAGCAAGTGTCACCCAGTAACACCTTCAAGTGTGGATGTTTACACCCATTTTCCAACTGGCAGGGTTTGTGGCTGGTAAAGTGCTGAACAATTTCCAATTAGCAATTCAGTAGTATTGCCTTACCCTGATGCTTTAATGCATTCTTCTCCATGGCTCATACAATTTGTATACAAAGGAAAATGCAAAGGAAAATTTTACAAAAAACAGACAATAAAAACCAGACTTTATAAAGAACAAATCGAGATGCTAAGTTCCCACTCTTACCTTTTGTACAAGACTACACCGGTTATCAAAATCACATTCTTCTTTGCAAAAGAAGCCCTTAGGGGAAAAAACAAACACACAGAGTTTTACCTTTGCAGATGGTAGGTATGTGGTACCAGCAGGTAAGGCGGTTTGACCTCTGATACAGTAATGCCCTGTACGATCAGTAGATATAAGACTCCAAATATGTGGCAGCTCTAGGGAGAGAACCCACGGGGAGAACAAGGCCCTGCAAACCCCTAACGAAATAGTCAAGCAAAAAATAGCAGCAGCTCCTGTGTGCTCCTCCATGGAGCGCCACCCAGTTCCTACAGTCCAGGTATCAGCAGAAGCTGAAAACTTGTAGATGATGGACCACCTAAGGAACATTTCCATTCTGGTATCTATACTGAAAATATTTGCTCTTCATTATGATTTTGTCTGTCTCGTTGCATCATGCCACATTTTGCACAGTTACGTAGTTAAGTATTAAAACAAAACAAAAAAACTTTCTAAAAAGCAGCAGTATTAAAAAACAGGTATGTGAATGAATGACAGATACCGGTATCTTTACAGATTGTTTAAAGCTTTAGAAACACATCCCACTGGTGACAACTGCCAATCACCCAATCACAGGATACTGGCATGGGATCAGATCCAACTTTTTCAAATACCACAGTACCCCCATGACATTTTGGGTGAATTACAAATAATACATTTGTATTTGTAATTTGGGGTGAAATACAATAATTCCACTTAAACATTTTCAACTTATGATAGAAAGTAAGTTTAAGTAACTTGTCTAGAGGTGACCAGACATAAAGTAGTGATAGAATAAAACACGTAAACCTGTTTCAGTTCCTTGCTCTGACCATTATAATGCCTCTTGAAAGAAGTAAAAGCTGCTCAGTAAAGAAAACAAAGCGAGCTCCCTACAGTACAGACAGCTCCCCACTTGCCCTAAGATTCTCCATGTAGTTATGTACAAACTACTATGTGTTGATCACAGAAGACAGCTTTGTGATCTTGGTTCTGTTCAAGGAGATGCATTGCTGCCCTTACCAATGTAGAGAGACATTACTTTGAGATAAAGTACATGCATTCCAGATTTCCTGACACTTACTAAAGCTACTGAAGGGTCCAAATTCATGATCTTCATTCTATGTGGGGCTTCCTGGCAGTGGAAACTCTCATCGTCAACCGTGCCATTTTCTTCTGAATCTACAAAGCTTTGAGTGGTGTGAGGGTCCAGATAGATCAGCTCATTGCCTGGATGGGTAAAAGCCGTATGTTAAAAATAAGCAAGTGACATTAATAAGCACTTGGTCCAGAACTGTAAAATAGAAATTAGATTGCCATCGCAGTCAGTATAATCTAGACTTTCCAGCTAGGGATTCTTTAAGAGAATCGGAAGGTTTAGACACAGCGTTTCCCACAGGGTATTTAGTATAACTTCCTATTGTCACCTATTACTGTAATTTTTTGGTTGGTTATGTTCTATCTTTGTCGCATACTTTTATTTTTCCATGTGAGATCCAGTACTTTTTTTTTTTTTTTTTTTTAAATCTCAAGTGTTGTAAACACTAACATTTGACAGATTAAAAAGTACAGGATGTTCACAGATGCAATCTGTAATCCCATTAGGCATTCATTCAGAAATTGGAACAAAAAAGCCTAACTAAAACAGGTTAGGTTTTACAAAAGGACAAAATAGGGTTGCAAAATTTTGGCCCAAAGTGGGGTGAAATCTGAAGGAATGCATTTTAAATTAATTAGAGCAATACTTAATAACAGAAGGTATGCAAAAGGTGAAAAAGATACTGCTATCAGAAACAGTTTTGAAATACAAGAAAATAAAAGTGACATTTGACCAATACACTTGTCAAATGCTATCAGCTATTCTCAGTATGTTGCTCTTGTTGATGTCATCACTTATTTTTACACCTAGCTTTGCTGTTAACTTTCTGCTCCTGTTAAGGATCATCTCATACTGTTTCTAAACTCTTTTAGATATGCTTCTTCATTTATTTTATTCTATTCTCATCTTTCTTTACTTCTAGAGGTTCACGCTTAGACCCCTTACTATTTCCCCTTCAAAAAATGTTCTCTTTGGATCATCTGCACATTTGGAATAAGTTTCTTTTTTCCTTACCTAAAAATCCTATGAAATAATAGGCATTCTTTGGTTTCCCTCCTAATGCTCCCAAAGACTGTGGCATCTTAAAGCATTCCTAGGAGTTCAAAAGGAATAAAGGAAATTGTCATTCATTTCTTTACTGACATCACAGATACCCAAACTTATTTGACAGTAACGAGCAATGAATTGAAAGAAAACCTTACTTTAAATGCATCAATATATACGGGATTTATGTGATTTATCCCTAGTCGTAGAGGTATAATAAGCAAGAGGGCTTTCCAGCCTGTGCAGAGTCCTCCTGCCTTCTTGCTTCGGCCAAGAGCACTTCTGTGCAAATGTGCACTGCTGTGGGACGCGCTGCTGCTCTGAGGAGGGCACCAGCACATTTTTTCTGCGGGAATAAAACTAGAAATCAGTCAACGCACAGAGGAACACAAAGCAGATCTTCCTCTCAGTAGTGAATTAAGCTAGTTTGCCAGGGATCTTTATAGGGCACCCAAGACAAAACGAGCCGGGCATGGCAATTACAGCTATTTAGTAGAAGTAATTCTAGCAGACAGTATGTGCTGGCACGTCCAAGTGAGACGTTAGATCAATGATTGGGGGATGACAATTTAAGACTGCAGTGACATGTCCTATTAATGTTATTAATAGTGTCAAGCTTTGCCTATAAAACGCCAGAGAAATGAAATGGCAGCAATGATGACAGTAGAAATTCTTCAAGGAGCTCTTCACATCCAGTGATGTGAGCACGAAGTTGGCATCAGGGATCAAAAAAACACAACTGAGTTTGTATGTCCTTCTTCCCTCTTCTTACCCTTGCAAGACAAACCCATGCCCCCCCAAGTATTTGTTCATGTTTAGATACATGCTGGCAAATGGAGTCAAATCAGAAACTGTTACCAGAAAACTGATGAGGTGTCACTTCCTGATGTCTTCAATGACCACCGTATTGCCCATAGATACATAAACTGCTAATGAATTCCATTCATCAAATAAAGCAAGCTTCCTAGAAAACATTAAGGTACTAATTAATATAAACTAGTTGGATCAAAAGGGTAGCTTTACACTCAGAACCATTTATTTATTCTTTTTTTCTTAAGAAAAAACATCCTTTCTGCATTTTTTAAAGTCTCCATGTAAGAAAAAGAAAACTTTAAACATTAAACGTTTAATATCTTTAGAAAAATAGGTACTGAGTGGTACCAGGAAAAACATATGCGCTGCACCATGTGCAAACTGTTTTGTCTTACTGCTAAGTGCAGTGACAGTAACAGTTCAACTACATCAAGTTTATTACTTTTTATTGCACTCGACAGTCTCTGCACTGGGTTCTTGCCCAATTGTGTCTTTTCTCATCTGGGAAAGAAAAAAATTCCTATGCCAGTTTTGCAGATTACTTTTTGCTTAAGAAATTCCACTGAATTCAGTGGAATTACTTCTGCCTGAGCCTGCGTGCACAGCAGAAATGGGGCGTTAAAAGCTAAATCAGCTAAGGGTTTGGGGCACCTAAACTTCAGTGGGAGACAGCAGCACACAGTTTTATGTCCACTTCTGCAAAATCCAAACCTTTGGGGAAGGGAGCTACACTCTTAAGCTGCACTGGCAGAATTAGCTGTTTCAAATAAGCCAGAAAGAAATGGGGGTGAGCGTTTCACCATGAAAAACTTGGCCATGAAAGATCTGGAGTCCAGGGCATGCTTCAGCTCCCCTCCCTCTTCAGATCATGTGCCTGTTCCAGGGTGTCAAAGACTTGCTGCTGAGCTCGCAGGACCTGTAGCCTAGCCCCTGCCTGAGGTAAGACACCTCCACGTACCCCTGGAGAACTGAGCAGCCTCAGTTCCTTTCAGTGTGGCTCCCAGACTATGAGGAGCTGCCCATCTTTATCCAGTAGCCTTGCTGGCAGAACTGCTGCTCAGAAAGGGAGGAATTGCAGCTCAGTTCCCTCCTCAGCCGAGATGGCTTCTCTCTGATGTTTCACACCACCACTCCGACCTACACGGTGGCACTCTCGACCTGCCAGAGCTGTGCCACTGTGCAGAAAGGAATATACATCTGTGGTGTGACTGGTGAGGGCATGCAGACGGCGTAGCAGGAGACTTTCCTGCAGTTTCTTCTCCTCAGGCTCTTCCTTTATTAAAATTTAGAGGTCACCCATTCCCAACTCAGTACCTGCACACCGAGCTGTGGCATGACATTCCATGCTGCACTTGTAAATAGATGGCAAGTACATTCCTGACTGTGGGACAGGGGGAGATGCAGCCTTCAAAACTCTGCCTGGGCCTTCTCTTGGCTGCCCCAGGGGAGTACGTTCTGAATGAGACTGGTATGATCTCACTTACTTTAGTACTTGAGCAACTGTATTTGGTCCAAACCATTCTCCAATTGACTTCCCCTCTCCAACACCCACCTGTGCTGTTTTCATAGTGAAAAAAAGACACACGTACACAAAATCAAAGAAAAATGAGACCATAAAGAATGTGGGAACAATATACAGTAAATACTGTGACTGTCAAACATTCTAGAGTAACTGCAATCTGTATTTAGCAATAACAATTATTTTCTCAATCTATGCTCTTTTCAAAACTTAGGGAGTGCCAGTTTCTTTAATAAACAAAAGGCTTCTAAACTACAATGAGAATTACAAGTTAACAAATGTTAGTGCCCTTTATTACAAATTACAGCAATAAGCTACAAGACTGTCTATTCTAACATTACTGACTCTGGTACCCAAGGCTTACAGAGTTTATCAAGAGCTACATTCTAGTACATGGCTTTATTTAGGTCTCAGGGAATGTTTCTGTACTACTAGTCTTTGCGCCCATCTGCATACCTTTTTATTTTTGTATAAGCATACACCTTGTCTTCACATCCACTTTTTAAAATTATGAATTAACATACTGCAAATTAGTGATTCAACACAGTAGAAATTTCAGTGGAAAAAACCTGAAAGTTTATGTTTGTTCTTACCCATCTGGTGGATTGAATAACAGCAAGCCTTCCTGTCGAGAAAGCATCGTAGGATTCTGTGATATTCTTCTGGTTGTTTTTTGTGTTTTTCCCATTGCCAATCTGAAAGGAAAAATTGATATAGAATAAAAAATGGTGACGTTTTCATTACACTGATCAAATGTCTAGACAGCAGAAAGCTTTATAATGAGATGTTAAAAGACATTTCAATTCATCTCGAATATTTACATTTTGTGTAGAGCTCCTAGAATTCCAAGCTTGTTATTTATCATCAAGCTGCCCTTTATCATCATAGGCTAGAGTGTAAAAACAGGGAAAATAAAACAAAACAAAAACATCAACTGCAAACATATTCTGACGGATCATGCTGCGTGTTGATAGCCATTCCAGTATCTCTGAGCTTCCAAGATTATTTAAAAGTACAGGCTGTGTTTAGACCTTGTTGGATTTCTAAGCACCCATTAAATAACAACATAAGATCCATACAGAAAGTCCAAACACTCCACTGGCAGCATCCTGGGATGTGACATGCATGCTTACGAGCTTGCACCAGGGGGGTTTGGACCTCGTGCTGCTGACAAGTGAGTAGTGAAGAGAAGGGTAAGAGCACTGTCCCACGGTGGCAGGTTTTCCCTTGGCCTCAACTTGGGTGTTACACTAAAAGGTTTATAAAATAATGGCGACAGGATTCCCCATTTGTTCTCCTTCTATGCCTATTTCTCTGCTTCAGGCTGGGATGATTTCACCCAGCTGAATATGAATTGATTCATTAGGAACTGTTACCAGGGCATCAAAGAAAGTCTCACTAATAAATTCAGGGTTTGTGCTTTTAATGGAGTACTTACGAAGAAGCGTCTGCAGACAATACCGAAGTTCCCTCAGGACCAGCACTCACCTCTCCCTAAGTGTCTGCAGATCAGTGCTTGGGCCAGCATCATCTGCCCGCATCGCAGCATACATCCCCAGCCAGCGTCCGACGAAGGACCCGTGCCTCCTGTTAGGAAAGTTCAGCACAATCAGTGCAGGCTTTCAACTGGGTGCAGCACCACAGAGGACATTTCAGACTGCTAGAAAACAGATAGGGCTGCTGAAGCCTCCATGAACTGTCCTACAGATAAAAGGCACACAGCAAGACTTTGGTTCCATGCTGTTGGTCTAATTCTAATCTCTGCATTGCACAAATAAACAAAATTCATTTATTCCTTGTGGAGCTGACTTACTCTTTTCATTCTTCAAGCAGCATTCACAAACCATTTACTGCATGCTATACAACATGATCACCTGTTTACATACAGACATAAATAAACACTGATTTTAATAATCTTCATGTTTGCATAAACAGTTAAAATGATGCTCAAAATGCGCTGATACTCTAGAAATATTTTCCCAGCCTACGATGCCATCACTTATCTTGCTATTTAATTTAGAACAATGCAGCAAATCTGCAGTATACTCACCAATAGGCAAAAACTTTCTTCTATACGTAAACCACACGGAAACCACAGTAAACCACGCGTGAACACACCTTGGCTTATTGTCTGACTTTGGCTTATGGTGCGTCTGTTGCTGTGTCCAGCACAGTGCAGCCCCTAAATTGCTACCAAAACCTTGCCACAAACCTCAATCCCCCTGTTAAAAGAGACCCTCTTGTTTGTTGCCCTTCTTTCGACACTCTCTAACAGGTTTATGTCTTTTTCTTATACTGTGGAGCCCAAAACTGCACTCAGTACTCAGTACATGGAATACCAACAGAGACCGCCTGGCATTTTCTCTTCTCTGCAGAAGCTCTGTTGCTAACACTGTCCAGAAATCACCACTGTCACAGACAGTAGTAGCATTCCCTCCTCCCACAGTTTGTTCTTCCCCCCAAGACTTAGACACCACCCAGAAAAAGAAGAATAATAATACTAATAAAATAAAATAAAATAAAATAAAATAAAATAAAATAAAATAAAATAAAATAAAATAAAATAAAATAAAATAAAATAAAATAAAATAAAATAGTCAAAAGCCATCAGGAAGGCAGTGGTGCAGACTGTGGAGAGCCTGGGTTCAAATCCTTCTTCTGTGAGGCTCTGAACCTATATCCCACCACAATCTCTCTGCTAATGTATGGCAGGGAAAGGAGGAAGAAAGAACATATCTCCTGCACTTTCCATTTATTGTTGACTGACAATTCTGTAGAGTTATAAAGCCTCAATCAGTGAGATACAGGGTTCTTCTCACACTGTCTCACTGTGCCCTAAGCGGAACAGCTCTCATTTAATAGATGCTTCACCACAAAATCATGAGTCATCTGCAGTTTTGAACTTTTCTGGGATCAAGTCCCTTCAGATGGTTGAGGAATCTGCTCCAGCACCTATGTAAACTGGTGCTCTACTAAGCTAGTGAGTGAACAAGAGAGAAATCCTCTGCTAGATGACTTGACAAATTGGGTCTGAAAATAGTGTTGAGGCAGAATACTCCACGATTTTTGCCTTGGGTGCACACAGGGATTGGGTGTTGTAGACTTCTTTTATTCTTCATTAAGATAAACATTTTCAAAAATGTGCTTGTTCAACCTTGCTCCCACTGTGTGCATGGGAGGGAGATAACTGAAAGTGGGGAGCGTTGCTTGGATCCTGCAAGTGGCTGAGGTCCAGTGGGGTTGGAGGCTTTCTTCCTCCTTTTGGAAATGCAAAGCAACCCTGCACCTCCCCTGCACTTGCAGAAGGATCGTGACAGCCCAAAGCACAGCGGCTTTGTAATTGCTGCACACACTTCGATCGGATTTACGTGGCAAGGGTTTGGTAGCAGGGGCCTGCAGGGATGGCGTCTGTGAGAACAATCCAGACAACAGCCAGCTCCAGATAGCTCCAAAAGGGCCCCGGCGCTTGCCAGAGCTGAGCCAATAAGCGATGTTGTTTGCACCTCTGGGAGAGCAGATGTAAGCAGGGGGAAATACTGCTGCACAACAGAAGCTGGAAGAGCAAGGAGTGAGAAGCAGCCCTGCAGCCCCCAAGGTGAGTGCAGCAGGAGGCAGGAGGTGCTCCAGGCTCACAGCAGCAGTTCCCCTGCGGGCTGTGCAGGGAGAGGCCCCTGGTGGAGCAGGCTGTCCCCCTGCACCCATGGGTCCCACATGGAGCAGATCTCCACGCTGCTGCCCCCCTGTGGGTGGAGGAGCCCCCGGTGGAGCAGGTGGCTGTGGCCTGGAGGAGGCTGCGGCCTGTGGAGAGTCCCCGCAGGAGCAGGCCCTGGGCCGCAGCTGCAGCCATGGAGAGGAGCCCCCGCAGGAGCAGGGGGGCTGGGGGGAGCTGCCGCCCAGCCGTGGGGGAGCCGTGCTGGAGCAGTTTGCTCCTGGGGGATGGATGGATGGATGGAGCCCGTGGGACGGAGCCGTGTGGGAGCAGTGCTTGAGGAGCTGCTGCCTGTGGGCAGCCCGTGTGGGATCAGCTGGGGAAGGGCGGCATCCCATGGGAGGGACCCCACGGGGAGCAGGGGCAGGGAGGGACCCTGAGGGTCACTCTGCTGAGTCTGCTTTGCCCGTCACGATACTTGTTGAGCCATCGCCCTGTCCTTATCTCAGCCCTGGAGCCCTTTGCATCGTATTTTCTCCCCCTTTCCCTTTGAGGAGGGGGAGTGAGAGAGCGGCCGTGGTGAAACTCGGCTGCCCACCCGCTTTGAACCACCGCAGTTGCAAAGTCCTGGGAAAGATTTCTTTCAAGAAATTAAACAAGGTGTTTAACAAAGAAATGCAGAGTTTCCTTTTGAAGGCTTCCTGGAGAATTGGGCTTCTTTCCTATTCCCAGCTCAGAGGAAGGGAATTGTTGATTTCACCTTCTTTTTTCTGACATGGAAATCAAAGGTGAACTGCTCTACAAGGACGGGCAACGTCTCAGAATCAAGCTCTTTTGCTCTGTAGTCCTTTCTCAAGGAAAAGATTGATCACACACCTTCCACAGATGTAGGGGAGCAGAGAACAATTTGGGAACTACTCTAATTCAAGTCAGTTTGGGCATAGTGGTACTTCCCTAGCTGTTTCTGAGACAGACGCATTAGCAACAGAGAGTGTTGTGCCGTCACTGGGAGGCGCCTGCGGTGATGACTTCAGAAACAGAACTGAATTGTGTCACCACAGCACTTTGGCAACAGCTGCCTCTGTGCACGTTTAGCTGGGAGGCACAGAGAAGGGTGCTGGATGCGATGAAACCACGTGAGGATTTGTGGATCTCCCCTTGAGGTGCACAGAGAGGGACCATGCCCTTCTGTAAGTGTTTTGATGCTTGGCTGAGGAAAAAAATGTGGTTTTGTTGTGAATGCTTCATTGTAGTATTCTGTAGTTTGTGTCAAGTCCTTACAGAAGCCTCAAGGTTGGTACTTTGCTCAATGATGGAGCTGCACAGAGTGAGAACAGACCCAATGTACGGGTGAGGGCCTCTGCACGTTCTCTTCTTCCTACAGACGATCAACAAATAAGGGGAGACAGAGAAGAGTGTGCTGTGGTCCTCCCATAGACCGCAAGTACTAAAGCATAAACAAGAGGCTTAAGAGTCCCCCTGTCATGTTAAAATTCAGGCAGCAATGGACTTCCTCACACGGGCTGGCCTGTCGACTAGTGTCTCAGGCTGTGGCGTATGAAGATGCACTCCATCTGCTTTCAGGGTAGCAATGGCAGTGGGCAAGCTGCCTGACCTTAACATTTGTCATTTCATTATTTCATTTCTCACCTGAGTTTTGGTGGTTCTCCACGATTCATTCTTGGTCTAGAGAAAAAAAAAAAAAAAAAAAAAAAAAAAGTGAATTTGGATCAAAATAAAAGGATAAAAGGATTTCCTTTCCATTAATTACATGTTCTTACCTTTGTAACAGATTTGGTTATTGACTTAGAAGGCAAATATCTGGCCAGACTGCAAGACTTGTGCTCGCAGCGTGGGACAGCTCTCGTAAAGGTGATTCAGGGCAGTTTCTGGAAAACAAGACATCAGATCTCCCAAACAGCTTTCTTTGTGCTAATGTAGGAAGGGTGAGTAAGTGTAAAGGTAAGAGCCCAGATACCGTAAGAAGCAGAAAGTGTGAAGGAAACTTCCTTCTGGCTGATACAGCTCCATATCTAGTTGTCAAGTATGAAGAGAGCAGTGCTAAGTTTCTTGGGGAGAGGAAAACAAAGAGGCTGGGAGAGTGTACAAAGAAAAAAATGGGATTCCCTATTTCAGGAAATCCTAGGAACTGGAAATAGAGATTGGAAGAGTGCTTTAAGCCAAGACAGACATGTTTTAAAACTAAAACCTAGGAGTTGAATGAACCAAGAAATGAATCCCTTTTGATTATGCAGTTGCGTCCAGTGTTATCTTGGGAAATATGGTTTCCACATAAAACGTATCTGGGGCTTGAAGTTCTCCTAAGGCCCTTCTCTGTGTATTCCCTACTGTTTGGTAAGCGCTGAGGTCACACTGCAGACAGCAGCACGTCCCCTCCCCACTACTTAGCTGTCTGTTCTCACAACACGTCTAGGAACAGAATGGCTTGGACACAACTGCGCCTAGGACCGAGTTCATTCAAGCTGCTGGACGAGGTAAAAGCTCTGGACAAGCGAAGGGGAGGGAGGGATGGGTGGACATACAATATGATCACTTTAATCTCATTTCTCTAAGAATCCTGGCTGAGAAAACAAAACAAAACAGAATCAAAAAGAACAGAACAGAACAGAACAGAACAAATGAAGCAAGCAGCTAGCTTGCTGGAGACATTGTCTGGGAAGCAGTGAAAACACTTGCAAACAAAAACACGTCAAAGGACTAACTCTTTGAGCTTAATTCTAATCCAACAGCATAACCTCAAAGTCCTGTTTCTGTTCGTAACAGGCTGTCGCGTTAAAGGGGTGTAGCTGATTAACCGTCACGGGCCCGTTTGGATTCAGAGTACTGAACCAGTCGGACATTCACCAAAACTGGGGGTCCGTTCGGACAATCACCAAAAACGTAATAACCGCCTGGGGGTCCACTCAGACATTCACCAAAAACGTATTAACCACCTGGGGGTCCGTTCAGACATTCACCAACAATGCATTAACCGTCTGGGTGTCTGGTTAGATTCAGAACACTGAATTATCACGGATAATCACCCTCACCCAAGTCACATTAATGAAAGCTATCACAATGCAATCAAGTATGGTTTATTACAGCAACAGATAATCAGGTTCTTTTGGATTGCCGGTGATAGTGACTGTCTGCAAAAGCAAGCTAGTATGCATGAAATACACGGGTGTTATAGGTGTTACAGATGTTACAGATGTCACAGATGTTACAGATGTTATAGATGTTATAGATGTTACAGATGTTATAGGTGTTATAGGTGTTATAGGTGTTACAGGTGTTACAGGTGTTACAGGTGCGCAGCCTAGAAATAAACGCGTTAAAAGGATCAAAGACTCTATAGAGATTTATGAGCAAATATTCAGATCTCACCCAAAAGGCGTCCCAATGGGGGGGGAAGAGAGGCTCAGCCCGTCGACTGATCCCAGGAGTCAGGAGGTCCTAAGGATGTTGTATGTCCTCGGGATGGTATCTCCCCTGACGATGGTATCTTCCCTAACATCCCCTCTCTCTTGGGCCAATTTATATTATTTTCTATCTTTTAGGTGGAGCTTGAGTGGCTCTAGTCAAGCATATCTTAGTTATGATTGGTGTAAAGTTTTCCCGTCTCCGTTTAAAGTAATAGGCTCCGAGAAATTCAGAGCGCATGCTCAGTGAGGGGTGGTCGCACCTTGGAGGCGGGTAGCTTTTGGGATGGAGGTGTGTTTTGGTATTATAATGATATTATAATGAGCAAAAAGTACACTAGGGTACAGCATTTGTCAAAACATGACAGGTCTTTGGCTTAGGGTGGCAAAAAGTGCAGCTTTGTGCACAAGAACAATTGAGGCCCCACCTGATTACAGAGCCTAGCCGTGGTGTCTCCACTCCACTCCACGCTCCGTGGTGTTCCTTAGAGCTAGCACACCAAGTTTCCCCAGCGCGATAGCATCTAAGGTTGGGAGCCTAGGGAATGCTCAGATAATGCAGTTATGCCCTACCCTGAAAGCCTCTTCAATCCTGTACCTTTTCCTTAAAAGTGTGAATGTTAGTTTTATTTTCCTAGTTACTTCAGGCATTTACACCACACAGGCTGGTCCAGTAACATGTCCCATTGGATGACTTTGCAGCATAGATGTCAGGAATGCAGCTTGGGATCCCCTCCTTCTACTCAGAGTTCACTTTGAAGGGATGAGCAAGTAATTCTTCCTGGGTTGACGGAAATCTAAAGTCTGTTTTCTAACACTCTTGCAGACGCTTCTCTGTCCATCGGCCTGTCCTGCCAACTCTGGTGTGAGTGTGAAGTTGTGGCAAGAGGGATTTCCCATTCCTATTTGACCTGATGGACACCAGCTTTCCTCGGAAATGGCTGATGTTGCTGAGGAGGCAGCAGTATCAAAGCCCTTGCTGATGAAGGTACAACCAGCTGGGGAGGCTTTGGCATTTCTGCACAACGCTGCTCCCTGACTGTCACTCCAGACTCAGATTCGGAAAGAAGCAAAGCAAGCTAGAGGAAAACTGGATGTCCTGGTAATTTTCTTTTTCTTTTATTTCTTCATTCTTCACTTGTAAGAAAATCTAAATCTTAACCCTTTGTTTGAAAACACGGCTTTACGGAAATGCTTATGGGTGTGCTCCTTCACCTTGTGTGGAACCTGCTTCACCTCGCTTCAGCTATAGGACACCTATGCTCCAATTTATGCTTCCCATGATAAAGCGGTGTTCTTTCGGTGTTCTTTTCTGTGATGCTTGCAGGCGAGGTTGAAAAGAGTTGTCAGTAGGATTCTTCGTTTCCTTTGCAGTATCCAAAGCTCCGTATTACCGTGGATCTTCTCCTCTGATCTGGAAAGCTTCACAGGCCAAAAGAGAATTGAGATGAAGAAGGAAATAGAGAATGCTGACCAATATTGCCAAGTACCACCCGTAAGTTTTGTGAAAGAATCCGGTGCATTTCTGTAGTGGTAGAAAGTTCATAAAATCATCGTCGTGCACTTGAAGGCAAGCAATGCTGTAAAAATGAAGAATGCAAGGCCCTGCTTAAGGACAATCTTCAGGCTGCTTCTAGATCAACAGCTTATTTGCTTCTTCCACAACCTCATCTCCGCTTGCTTAGAAGTTGTGAAGGTCGGAAGCACACTCCGTCTTTTTCATCCCCTCTGTGTATCTTTTCCCTGACAGCAACTTCTGTCTTGGCTCTTCACATCCAGCCAGAGCAGTTGCTTTGCCTCCGCAACCTGCAGGCTGACCTCTCGTGTGTACCTGTGCTGGACTGAGGGTAATGCTTGTAACGCACACAGATGCTGCATTCACTGTGACTTTTAGAAAAGAGAGCAAGAAGCTAACCTGCACAGCAGACTCTTAGGTTTCTGTATCTCTCTCTCTCTCTCTCTCTCTCTCTCTCTCTATCTGCACATATATTTCAGTACTTATTTACTTCTTTAAAGATACCTTAAATAGAATAGATACCTTAAGAAAGCTTACTTGTTCTTCCCCTTTCCTTGTTTTTAACGTTTGCTTTTCTAACCAATCCTTAATGTTACAACATGGGATTGATGCAGTACTCAGTCCTTAGAAGTTCTCAAAGCACATCAGTGATTTCTCTATTTCTCAACCTTTCCATCTTCATTGAGATCTCTCATCTGAATTTAGGTATGAGGTGAAGAAGAACACTGCAAGCAGCTGAAGCCGTATCAGACACATGCTTCTGCTAGGAAGTCATTCCGAGTGATTCCACGGTGTACTTTAGACAGGTTTGCTCTGGTCCTCTGGACTCAGCATCCCCAAGGGATATTTCAAAGCTCTCGGAAGGACCCGTCATTATCTCTGACACTGCAGCCTCCAGTAGGAAGGGGTAGATATTCCTTGCCCTTGTGCGAAGGAACTACTCAGTTAGCTGTTTCTAACCCAAATCTCGTTGTTGTCTTCTATTGACAGACACCACCCGGCTAGCCAAGCTAAACCACTGAAAATGGAAGGAGTGGGACATCTTGCAAAGCCTGCTGCTGCTTCTAAGCAGAAGTGCGCTGTAGGTGGGGACACAGCAAGAGGAAACGTCCAGGCCACGGTGGAACTGCAAGGCACCTGTCTGAGCCACACAACGAAGTCAGCGATTCCCAGTTGGAGACTGTTGCTCGACCAGTGACACAGCAGCTGGAGCGCTTCTGGTTGCTGCTGATGGGTTCCCGTGAATCAGCCAGGGACAGGAGCTATGAGAACGACTGAAGCGATTTGAAGTTACCCGAAAGAAAGAAGAGAGGAGAGAAGAAGACAAGAGGGGAGGGAAGGGGAGGGAATAAAAGGAAGGGAGGGGAGGGGAGGGGAGGGCAGGGGGAGGGTAGGATAGGATAGGATAGGATAGGATAGGATAGGATAGGATAGGATAGGATAGGATAGGATAGGATAGGGTAGGATAGGATAGGATAGGATAGGATAGGATAGGGTAGGGTAGGGTAGGGTAGGGTAGGGTAGGGTAGGGTAGGGTAGGGTAGGGTAGGGTAGGGTAGGGTAGGGTAGGGTAGGGTAGGGTAGGGTAGGGTAGGGTAGGGTAGCATAGCGTAGTGTAGCGTGTTAGAGGGGAGGGGAGCATAGGAGAGTATAGGGTAGTGTAGGGGATCGGAGTTTAGGGGAGTGTAGGGTAGGATACGGGAGGGGAGTGTAGGAGAGTGTAGGGGAGGGGGGCATAGGGTAATGTAGGGTAGTGTAGCGAACGGGAGTTTAGGGTAGGATAGGGGAGGGGAGTGTAGGAGTGTGTAGGGTAGTATAGGGGAGGGGAGTGTAGCAGAGTATAGGGACAGGGAGCATAGGGGAGGGGGTGTAGGGGAGGGGAGGAGACGGGAGGGGAGGGGAGGGGATGGGGGGAGGGGAGGCAAAATTGGGGAGAGGAGGCAAAAGAGGGTAGGGGAGGGTAGGGGAGGGGAGGGGAGGGGAGGGGAGGGGAGGGGAGGGGAGGGGAGTGCTACCATAAATAAAATTGCCAAATACATGACATTTTGGATCTGGAGCCAAATCTTTGTGTACATGTCCTCTCCGTAGCCCCACGTGCTGACCACCCACCCGAATCTATCATACTGTTGGTCAGAAAGAACAGGGAGCATAGGGGAGGGCAGGGGAGTGGAGGGAAGGGAAAAGAGGGGATGGGAGGGGTGGGGAGCGCTACCATCAATAAAATTGCCAAATACGATGAAGGAGCAGCAGAGCCTGCAACCTCCAGTCCCCAGCATCCTCCAACCACCCCCCACTGCTCCGTGGGAAATAGATAGAAGAATCAAGACTGAGGTTTAGCCTGGGATGGAGGTAGTGTGGCGAGGTGGTTTTCTGTTTGGTTGGTTGGTTGGTTGGTTGGTTGGTTGGTTGGTTGGTTGGTTGGTTGGTTTTAAAGTTTTTAAATTCTCACTGTCCTACTTTGTGATCAGTTGGCAATAAATTCAATTACTCTTCCCCAAGCCAAGTCTGTTTTGTCCATGAAGCCATCTTCCAGTCCTGAAATAAGAAAGGAAACAGACCTGCAAGCAACTGTTACACAAGTGCAGGAAGAGTGACAAAGGAGGGTTTTGAGGCATGAAGTTACTGCAAGGATGCTCTGCTCTTTCCTCACTTCAGGATGAAAAGCACGGCACTAGTGGGTGGTCTGTGGTGGTAGTTGTTTTTTTGTTGTTTGTTTGTTTGTTTGTTGTTTTGTCAGCTCCACCCCACAGTATTTTGCTTGTTCTACTTGTTTTGGTGTGCCCCCATTCCCTCCCTCAAGGTAAAACATCCCTAGGGGCCATAACTTGCTGTTAGCAAACAAGATCTTGCAAAAGAGTGAAGTTAACATGGCACCACCTGCACTGGTGTATAAATAGTTCAAATATTTTCCCTCACTTTCCTGTAACTTTCCTGTAAATTGCTGGTCAGGAGATAACAAGTGGAGAAATTTAGGATAAGAGAGAGAAAGTTGTGTTTCCTATTGCCCTGGAGTTTCTGTTGGTCTGGCCACGGAAATGGAGTACTCAAAATCCTCAGGACACTCAGTTTATACCAGATTTGTCCTAAAACTGCAGTATTTCTAGGCCCTTGGGATTCTTATCAATTAAAACATACTTTTTCACGCACAGAAGATGCAAAAAAGTGCGTCTACTGCAGTATGCAGACAGAGCCAGTCCTGTCTCTTGATTCCTTCTGCCTTCTGCCTGAAGAGCAGCAGACAATCGAGTTCTTGTCTTCAGTAGCTACGGCCTTAACCAACTGTGCAGTCTGTCCATTCATACACAGAGGAGGAAAAATAGCGTGGAATAACTCCTCTCCTTTGTGCTAACAGAGGAGGGTACAGCTTCCTCACTCCAACCCCACCGAGGCAAACCAGTCAGCAGTGCACGCCAGAGCCTCTGTCTCTTCCCCGTCTCATGATGTGCAGCTGGATCACTCCCCCTTCTATCCCCAGGATCGCTTTCAGCACAGTCACAGAAGGGTCAGACTCACAGCTTTAGGAGCCATCAGAAGAGGCTTTCACTCTTCTGCCACCACACCCCCTATACACATGCAATTTCACACATGCAAAGAGACACCATGGATTGGGGAGTTGCACAGAGAGGAGACCACACCCGTTTGCCTGCCTGCAGTTTGACACCAGTAGGGAGGTAATTCCCGTCAGGAGTTTCCATAGAGATGACAGAATATGGCCCTAGGGTCCTGCTGCTTCTTTCAGCCCTAATTCTTCAAATCCATAGGAACGGAAGAAACCTTCCCAGCCAAGTGCTGCATATCTTGAAGGTTGGAGAACCCACAGCCTTCTGCTTCATTTCATTTTAAAGATCAATCCCAATGTCACTCCCATAGAAGTAGTGGAAGCCATCTGGCTGGCTTGGCTTTCTCTCCAAAGAAGACCAAATGAGAGTTGGTCACGGGTGAGGATGAGCCCTGACAGTTCCTGCATTTTGGTTCTCCTGCAGCCCACAAAGCTCTCACTGCCTTGCCTGAATTTGAACCCCTTTGGAACCAAATCTACAGATTATCTCTGTAAATCCAAAACAGCACTTATTCACCATGTGAACAACAAATGCCTGGGATGGTTAACAGCACTTAGGTGCAAAAAAGAGCCCCCGCAGGAGCAGGCCCCGGGCCGCAGCTGCAGCCATGGAGAGGAGCCCACGGGGAGCAGGGGCAGAGAGGGACCTTGGAGGAGGGAACTGTATCCTCTTTTTTCATCGGTGCTGAGATTGAGGATCAGGATTTCGTGGTAGGAATTTGTTTAGATGAACCAATTTACCTCCATATGGGTTTTGTATGTTTGTTTCACCTTGTCTTGCAGGACCATCTTGGCTGGGTCTGCAGTGTTGTGCAAAAGTGAAGTTTTTCACAATAAAGAGCAGCTTTTTTTTCGGGGAAAAGGCTGAGGTGGCCTTCATCAGAGTCTTGTGACCTGAAAATGCAGAAAATGGGTGCATGGCTGGCTGGATGGGTGGGTGGGAGTTGGGAATTCAGCCTTGGGATCAGAACTGGGACGTTGTTGGGATAGGAAATGATCAGTGGGATGGGAAGTGATGATGGGGATAGGAACTCATTGGGATGGGATAAATGGGTTTTATTTTTATTGCATTAAATCCACTTTATTGACTGTGTTGTACAGTATGGCGTTGTTTTATTACTATAAAATTATGATGATTATTATTTAATCTTATTAATTAAACAATTTTTATACGTTATTATATTATAAATTATAAATATTAATATTTATTATATTGTTTTTATTCCTTTTCTACCCTATTAAACTCTCTTTATCCCAGTGCACTGCTTTGGACTTTAGTTTTCCTTCCGAGTCGTTGTGGATTCACTCCGGATGGGGGGACATTAGTGAATGCCTGTGTGCTTCAGATCCAAGGTAACCTTTGCCCTCAACTCAAGATACATGTTTGCATCTATTGTCGTGAAACAATGTTAACAACATCAACAAAAAAGTTCCCTACTTGCTAGCAGCATCCCTACGTTTGCTGGGGTCTGCTCTGTGCATTTTGAAGACCGTTCCATGCTATTCAGCCCCTTCAGGAGGAAATGGATGGTTCTAGGAAAATGCGTCTTGACCTGATGCAAAGCTGTGACTCAGCACCCTGCAGCCCCCGCAACCCCTGGCATTTTACCTGCAGCCCCTCCAACAACTCTGATGTTCCCTGCATCGACTTCAACCACTGCGCTGGGACCTGAGGCCCCTCAAACCCGTGTCACTCGCCCTGCAGCCCCTCCAGCCCCTGGCATGTTCCCTGCAGCACCTCGAGCCCCTGGCATGTTCCCTGCAGCCACTCCAAGCCTGGCACAGGCCCTACAGCTGGCTGCGGGGACTATCCAGAAATCTGCTCCAGAAATACAGTGATGGCAAGGAGCCCTCCACTTCATTCTTCCTTTTTTTTTCTAGCTGGAAGCATTCAGAGTTGTCAACGGAAATGGTTTGGAGGAGTAGGAAAGACAGAATTGCTGGGTTTCTGCTTTCTCCCAGAAACTATCAGACCACAACATGACAGTTGTCTTTCTTTTACGTAATTTTACACCTAGATCTTTCTCACTTTTATGAGTGTGGGGTATTCCTTCTTTCTCCCTTTACCTTCCTCCCTCCCTCCCTCCCTCCCTTCCTTCCTTCCTTCCTTCCTTCCTTCCTTCCTTCCTTCCTTCCTTCCTTCCTTCCTTCCTTCCTTCCTTCCTTCCTTCCTTCCTTCCTTCCTTCCTTCCTTCCTTCCTTCCCTCCTTTCGTTCTGTCTCTCTGTCTGTCTGTCTCTCTTTCTCTCTTTCTGTCCAGCACTGATTTTATGGCTACGTGTGCATATCCACAGTGTAGAGTTTTCTCCGTTCCGTTTCTTCCCTGAGTCTTGCCCCTCTTCCCTGCAACTGAACAGCATTGCCTTGATCAAGGAAGTGGCAACATGCGGCTTACACAGTAACCTGCTGAAATTACAGCTATAACCATGGAGCACAGCTGCCGATCAACACAAGACCACCAATCGCTCACATTTCTAAACTGCTCGTCACAATTCTTCCGTATGTAGGCTGTGATGCTGCTCATTTCTTAAGCACCCATCCATTTCTTCTCTTCCCAGACCCTCAAGGTGTCCTGGTCAAACCACCTCCCTTCCTCTTGCCCCATCTGGCTCTCCCACCTTCCTTTTCCCTCAAGGCTCAACTTTTTTTTTTTTTTTTTTCCAGCATAGCTGCTCCATAGAAGCTGCTGCTGCCCACCTCCGAGTTGACTAGGGCTGAACTACTGAAAAAGAAAAGAAAATCTATAAATAAAAGTGAGAGATGGTGAATACCCAACCATCTCTTAAAAGCAGGATTTTAAGAGAATAAGTAATTGATAAATGGAGTTAAGATCGGAGGGAAAAAAGTCCACTGTTGCAATCAATAGAGTTAAGAAGTTTTTCAAGTACATTAGGAACAAAAATTAGAGTAATGACACAGATCTGATACGGGATGGGTATTGCTTCAGTGAGAAATGATGGAAAAAAACACAACACAACACATGTGTATGTGTTGTTGGGTATTTGTAAAAAAAAAAAAAGAAACAAAAAACAGGTTAATGAAAACTGCATGCTCAATTAGATGATTTTTTTGTTGTCATTGGTATGGAATTGTGGGCTTTACAACACAATATGTGTTATATATATATATTATATATGTTTTATATATGTTTTAATAAAATAAGGAAATGATATTTTTTTTCTACGTTTGTGGTTTCCAAACTGTAGTTAATAAACATTAAACAAGATGCAATAGGATCTCGTTAGCTCTTTTGTTTGAAAAAACAGTGGCCCTGATCGAGAGGTGCAAGTGAGAGGAGACAATATTCAGTATTTCTCTATGTTGTCATTTATTGGTGAAGATGAAAGTCTGCAGTTCATGTTCATGACACTAGCATGACAACATGACCACAAGGGGGACTGTCTGGTAGTGAAAAGGAACTTCAGCATGGATTAAAAATCTTTGCCTTTCTTTATTCTGAACTGTTTTTCTTATGGCTGCTAGAGAGAGATTCTCTGCCTTAGAAATAAAACTGCCCAGGCTGTTCTGATAAACCTGCAGGGTTAAGGCACTTCTACCAAAACAGATTTCAAAAGGCAAGAAGTCAAAAAGCAACAATTCAGTAATCTGTGTACGCTTCTATATTAAGTTTTAAGATCACCTGGTTTATATTTAGTTCACACAAATTAACCAAACATAGCAGCATACAACCTAAGAAAAGCTTAAGAAATTTATTAGATGCACAGATAAAGTGCTGTAACAGAGAAACTTGTGTAAATCTATTCTAAAATAAATAAGGTACAGTTAAACCACCTTTGACTCGTTTTAACTCGGAAAGAAATAACCTAAGTTTTAATCATTTGAATTTTAAGGTCAAGGTGAAATATACCATAACTATAACAGTGGTTGTGATCTGTATCAACTATTTGAGGCTCCTGTTCCTCTTGAGGTCTCCCAGAAACAGGAAGGCTATTGCAAAATGTGTCCATTAGACATAGTTCCTTTTACAGAAACATTTTTGTAATAAAGTCTGGTTGCTCAAATACATGTTAAAATATTTAACAAGGAAACAATTTTCTCCTGATCCAGTCAATCTTTTAAACAAGACAATGTATTTTTCCTATGACGCAGCCCACAGGAGGGAACAGAAGTAAACATCCTCCTGAACTGAAGACTGTTTTGCTTGAAGAACTAAACTATTGCATTATTATATGAGAGCAAGAAATATCCATTTGGGTTATCCCTTTCTCCAAACATGGTGCCCAGTGATACATGTATTTTTGCCTTAATCTCAAAGGCCCGTTTGTCTCCAGGTAAGGTACGTTAAAAAGAGATTCCCTTTAAGCATCTTATCACAAGATCTCTTACTGCCTTTCCACCCGGGGAAGCTTGTGTGTTAGACTGCCCTTGGAGTTTTGGATGCTACTAGATTTCTGTGCTCTGTTATCCATAATTTCAGGCACTTCGGGGCTAACATGGCTGTTTAAGTCAATGCAATAATATTACCAATATATTCAACACTCAGAAGAGTCACCACAGTTTCCTTCACACACTCAGGATTTCAAATTCTTCTTCCAATTCAAATAGCTTGTCAGTAGATTCAATGAGTTCTGTAAAAAAAGATAAAGAAAAAAATGCTTCTAAAGACATGCCTGATTTTGTTCACTTAAAAAAAAAAACTTTGAAAGACGCATTCCAGAAAAGTACTTTGTAAGAGTGAAAAAAAAAAATCTGTGCTAGCAATTGTATGGCTTGTTTGGATACATGCCTGCTATATATTGCTTGACACTCACAAAGGATAGTTATTCTACCTGTGATTATTCTTTTATTTGCTAACGAGGAACATAACATTGCACAATTAGGCTTTTAATCGGTGCCTTACCTGCTCCTGTGGTTGTCACTTCTGGTTTTGTTGGAGGTATGAAAGGAGGCCAGTGTGGCGGGTGCTTCTGGACCAGCTCAAACATCCGTAGACTCTGCTGCTTTAGAATCTCCTGAGGACAGAATGCTTTCATTTTAAAAGCTGGCTCGGGGGACGCTTCAAACACAAAACGTGTCTGCTTAATTGAAAGTGTTTTTTAATTACGCATGTCCATCAGGAAAAAAAGGTCTTTATACAGACATACTGTGAAATCCAAGCACCATGGTCTCTGTAATACATCCCTAGTTAAAACACATCTGGAAGACAGATCTCTTGAACTGTACTACAAATTATCAGTCTTATCATCTTTTGATATCAGCTTTGATATCTGCAAACCTGTAATTTTGTTTACAGGTAGCAAGCACACTAGGAATGTACAATATTTTCTGCTTTTTAAAAGAAAGTTGCTTGCATAGAACTCTCCTCAAGTTTTCTGTTGATCAATAGCACAAAAGACAGATCTATCAGCTCCTCCAAAGGGGAAAAAAAAAAAAAAAAACGCATCAGATTTTGAAGGACAGGTTTTGGTCAGGAAAAAAGGTGTTCCTGAAGCCAAACGCTATTCCTCTTCAAAGAGAAGTTACCTTCTGTCCTGTATTTCAGTTATTTACAAACTGTTTTCCTTAGATGATTTTTTTTTTTTAATAAATGCCCTTAGAGGTTGATGGTACTTTACATTCAGACGTCTGGTGCTTAGCTTAACAGCTGCATGCAGAAACATCCTCAAGTCTGTTTCCTGTGGCAGCCAGCACCTTCTGTTCTCCCTAGATCAGCAGGAGCTAGAGGCCTGCAGCACTTACAGAATCAGATCTTTAAGATAGCAGGGACTAACAGTCATAATTAGAACACGCAATCTATTATGTCAAACAATAAAAAAGGATCAGGAAGCAAATCATTGATACATCACTACAATATGGCAGTTAAACCTTAGTCATTTAGTGAGAATTAGAAGTTAAAAGCAAGTGTCACCCAGTAACACCTTCAAGTGTGGATGTTTACACCCATTTTCCAACTGGCAGGGTTTGTGGCTGGTAAAGTGCTGAACAATTTCCAATTAGCAATTCAGTAGTATTGCCTTACCCTGATGCTTTAATGCATTCTTCTCTATGGCTCATACAATTTGTATACAAAGGAAAATGCAAAGGAAAATTTTACAAAAAACAGACAATAAAAACCAGACTTTATAAAGAACAAATCGAGATGCTAAGTTCCCACTCTTACCTTTTGTACAAGACTACACCGGTTATCAAAATCACATTCTTCTTTGCAAAAGAAGCCCTTAGGGGAAAAAACAAACACACAGAGTTTTACCTTTGCAGATGGTAGGTATGTGGTACCAGCAGGTAAGGCGGTTTGACCTCTGATACAGTAATGCCCTGTACGATCAGTAGATATAAGACTCCAAATATGTGGCAGCTCTAGGGAGAGAACCCACGGGGAGAACAAGGCCCTGCAAACCCCTAACGAAATAGTCAAGCAAAAAATAGCAGCAGCTCCTGTGTGCTCCTCCATGGAGCGCCACCCAGTTCCCACAGTCCAGGTATCAGCAGAAGCTGAAAACTTGTAGATGATGGACCACCTAAGGAACATTTCCATTCTGGTATCTATACTGAAAATATTTGCTCTTCATTATGATTTTGTCTGTCTCGTTGCATCATGCCACATTTTGCACAGTTACGTAGTTAAGTATTAAAACAAAACAAAAAAACTTTCTAAAAAGCAGCAGTATTAAAAAACAGGTATGTGAATGAATGACAGATACCGGTATCTTTACAGATTGTTTAAAGCTTTAGAAACACATCCCACTGGTGACAACTGCCAATCACCCAATCACAGGATACTGGCATGGGATCAGATCCAACTTTTTCAAATACCACAGTACCCCCATGACATTTTGGGTGAATTACAAATAATACATTTGTATTTGTAATTTGGGGTGAAATACAATAATTCCACTTAAACATTTTCAACTTATGATATAAAGTAAGTTTAAGTAACTTGTCTAGAGGTGACCAAACATAAAGTAGTGATAGAATAAAACACGTAAACCTGTTTCAGTTCCTTGCTCTGACCATTATAATGCCTCTTGAAAGAAGTAAAAGCTGCTCAGTAAAGAAAACAAAGCGAGCTCCCTACAGTACAGACAGCTCCCCACTTGCCCTAAGATTCTCCATGTAGTTATGTACAAACTACTATGTGTTGATCACA
Organism: Anas platyrhynchos; assembly: GCF_047663525.1. Lineage (NCBI taxonomy): Eukaryota > Metazoa > Chordata > Aves > Anseriformes > Anatidae > Anas > Anas platyrhynchos. The sequence goes on from NC_092625.1 coordinate 721,253, forward strand.
GAAGACAGCTTTGTGATCTTGGTTCTGTTCAAGGAGATGCATTGCTGCCCTTACCAATGTAGAGAGACATTACTTTGAGATAAAGTACATGCATTCAAGATTTCCTGACACTTACTAAAGCTACTGAAGGGTCCAAATTCATGATCTTCATTCTATGTGGGGCTTCCTGGCAGTGGAAACTCTCATCGTCAACCGTGCCATTTTCTTCTGAATCTACAAAGCTTTGAGTGGTGTGAGGGTCCAGATAGATCAGCTCATTGCCTGGATGGGTAAAAGCCGTATGTTAAAAATAAGCAAGTGACATTAATAAGCACTTGGTCCAGAACTGTAAAATAGAAATTAGATTGCCATCGCAGTCAGTATAATCTAGACTTTCCAGCTAGGGATTCTTTAAGAGAATCGGAAGGTTTAGACACAGCGTTTCCCACAGGGTATTTAGTATAACTTCCTATTGTCACCTATTACTGTAATTTTTTGGTTGGTTATGTTCTATCTTTGTCGCATACTTTTATTTTTCCATGTGAGATCCAGTACTTTTTTTTTTTTTTTTTTTTTTAAATCTCAAGTGTTGTAAACACTAACATTTGACAGATTAAAAGGTACAGGATGTTCACAGATGCAATCTGTAATCCCATTAGGCATTCATTCAGAAATTGGAACAAAAAAGCCTAACTAAAACAGGTTAGGTTTTACAAAAGGACAAAATAGGGTTGCAAAATTTTGGCCCAAAGTGGGGTGAAATCTGAAGGAATGCATTTTAAATTAATTAGAGCAATACTTAATAACAGAAGGTATGCAAAAGGTGAAAAAGATACTGCTATCAGAAACAGTTTTGAAATACAAGAAAATAAAAGTGACATTTGACCAATACACTTGTCAAATGCTATCAGCTATTCTCAGTATGTTGCTCTTGTTGATGTCATCACTTATTTTTACACCTAGCTTTGCTGTTAACTTTCTGCTCCTGTTAAGGATCATCTCATACTGTTTCTAAACTCTTTTAGATATGCTTCTTCATTTATTTTATTCTATTCTCATCTTTCTTTACTTCTAGAGGTTCACGCTTAGACCCCTTACTATTTCCCCTTCAAAAAATGTTCTCTTTTGATCATCTGCACATTTGGAATAAGTTTCTTTTTTCCTTACCTAAAAATCCTATGAAATAAAAGGCATTATTTGGTTTCCCTCCTAATGCTCCCAAAGACTGTGGCATCTTAAAGCATTCCTAGGAGTTCAAAAGGAATAAAGGAAATTGTCATTCATTTCTTTACTGACATCACAGATACCCAAACTTATTTGACAGTAACGAGCAATGAACTGAAAGAAAACCTTACTTTAAATGCATCAATATATACGGGATTTATGTGATTTATCCCTAGTCGTAGAGGTATAATAAGCAAGAGGGCTTTCCAGCCTGTGCAGAGTCCTCCTGCCTTCTTGCTTCGGCCAAGAGCACTTCTGTGCAAATGTGCACTGCTGTGGGACGCGCTGCTGCTCTGAGGAGGGGACCAGCACATTTTTTCTGCGGGAATAAAACTAGAAATCAGTCAACGCACAGAGGAACACAAAGCAGATCTTCCTCTCAGTAGTGAATTAAGCTAGTTTGCCAGGGATCTTTATAGGGCACCCAAGACAAAACGAGCCGGGCATGGCAATTACAGCTATTTAGTAGAAGTAATTCTAGCAGACAGTATGTGCTGGCACGTCCAAGTGAGACGTTAGATCAATGATTGGGGGATGACAATTTAAGACTGCAGTGACATGTCCTATTAATGTTATTAATAGTGTCAAGCTTTGCCTATAAAACGCCAGAGAAATGAAATGGCAGCAATGATGACAGTAGAAATTCTTCAAGGAGCTCTTCACATCCAGTGATGTGAGCACGAAGTTGGCATCAGGGATCAAAAAAACACAACTGAGTTTGTATGTCCTTCTTCCCTCTTCTTACCCTTGCAAGACAAACCCATGCCCCCCCAAGTATTTGTTCATGTTTAGATACATGCTGGCAAATGGAGTCAAATCAGAAACTGTTACCAGAAAACTGATGAGGTGTCACTTCCTGATGTCTTCAATGACCACCGTATTGCCCATAGATACATAAACTGCTAATGAATTCCATTCATCAAATAAAGCAAGCTTCCTAGAAAACATTAAGGTACTAATTAATATAAACTAGTTGGATCAAAAGGGTAGCTTTACACTCAGAACCATTTATTTATTTTTTTTTTTCTTAAGAAAAAACATCCTTTCTGCATTTTTTAAAGTCTCCATGTAAGAAAAAGAAAACTTTAAACATTAAATGTTTAATATCTTTAGAAAAATAGGTACTGAGTGGTACCAGGAAAAACATATGCGCTACACCATGTGCAAACTGTTTTGTCTTACTGCTAAGTGCAGTGACAGTAACAGTTCAACTACATCAAGTTTATTACTTTTTATTGCACTCAACAGTCTCTGCAATGGGTTCTTGCCCAATTGTGTCTTTTCTCATCTGGAAAAGAAAAAAATTCCTATGCCAGTTTTGCAGATTACTTTTTGCTTAAGAAATTCCACTGAATTCAGTGGAATTACTTCTGCCTGAGCCTGCGTGCACAGCAGAAATGGGGCGTTAAAAGCTAAATCAGCTAAGGGTTTGGGGCACCTAAACTTCAGTGGGAGACAGCAGCACACAGTTTTATGTCCACTTCTGCAAAATCCAAACCTTTGCGGAAGGGAGCTACACTCTTAAGCTGCACTGGCAGAATTAGCTGTTTCAAATAAGCCAGAAAGAAATGGGGGTGAGCGTTTCACCATGAAAAACTTGGCCATGAAAGATCTGGAGTCCAGGGCATGCTTCAGCTCCCCTCCCTCTTCAGATCATGTGCCTGTTCCAGGGTGTCAAAGACTTGCTGCTGAGCTCGCAGGACCTGTAGCCTAGCCCCTGCCTGAGGTAAGACACCTCCACGTACCCCTGGAGAACTGAGCAGCCTCAGTTCCTTTCAGTGTGGCTCCCAGACTATGAGGAGCTGCCCATCTTTATCCAGTAGCCTTGCTGGCAGAACTGCTGCTCAGAAAGGGAGGAATTGCAGCTCAGTTCCCTCCTCAGCCGAGATGGCTTCTCTCTGATGTTTCACACCACCACTCCGACCTACACGGTGGCACTCTCGACCTGCCAGAGCTGTGCCACTGTGCAGAAAGGAATATACATCTGTGGTGTGACTGGTGAGGGCATGCAGACGGCGTAGCAGGAGACTTTCCTGCAGTTTCTTCTCCTCAGGCTCTTCCTTTATTAAAATTTAGAGGTCACCCATTCCCAACTCAGTACCTGCACACCGAGCTGTGGCATGACACTCCATGCTGCACTTGTAAATAGATGGCAAGTACATTCCTGACTGTGGGACAGGGGGAGATGCAGCCTTCAAAACTCTGCCTGGGCCTTCTCTTGGCTGCCCCAGGGGAGTACGTTCTGAATGAGACTGGTATGATCTCACTTACTTTAGTACTTGAGCAACTGTATTTGGTCCAAACCATTCTCCAATTGACTTCCCCTCTCCAACACCCACCTGTGCTGTTTTCATAGTGAAAAAAAGACACACGTACACAAAATCAAAGAAAAATGAGACCATAAAGAATGTGGGAACAATATACAGTAAATACTGTGACTGTCAAACATTCTAGAGTAACTGCAATCTGTATTTAGCAATAACAATTATTTTCTCAATCTATGCTCTTTTCAAAACTTAGGGAGTGCCAGTTTCTTTAATAAACAAAAGGCTTCTAAACTACAATGAGAATTACAAGTTAACAAATGTTAGTGCCCTTTATTACAAATTACAGCAATAAGCTACAAGACTGTCTATTCTAACATTACTGACTCTGGTACCCAAGGCTTACAGAGTTTATCAAGAGCTACATTCTAGTACATGGCTTTATTTAGGTCTCAGGGAATGTTTCTGTACTACTAGTCTTTGCGCCCATCTGCATACCTTTTTATTTTTGTATAAGCATACACCTTGTCTTCACATCCACTTTTTAAAATTATGAATTAACATACTGCAAATTAGTGATTCAACACAGTAGAAATTTCAGTGGAAAAAACCTGAAAGTTTATGTTTGTTCTTACCCATCTGGTGGATTGAATAACAGCAAGCCTTCCTGTCGAGAAAGCATTGTAGGATTCTGTGATATTCTTCTGGTTGTTTTTTGTGTTTTTCCCATTGCCAATCTGAAAGGAAAAATTGATATAGAATAAAAAATGGTGACGTTTTCATTACACTGATCAAATGTCTAGACAGCAGAAAGCTTTATAATGAGATGTTAAAAGACATTTCAATTCATCTCGAATATTTACATTTTGTGTAGAGCTCCTAGAATTCCAAGCTTGTTATTTATCATCAAGCTGCCCTTTATCATCATAGGCTAGATTGTAAAAACAGGGAAAATAAAACAAAACAAAAACATCAACTGCAAACATATTCTGACGGATCATGCTGCGTGTTGATAGCCATTCCAGTATCTCTGAGCTTCCAAGATTATTTAAAAGTACAGGCTGTGTTTAGACCTTGTTGGATTTCTAAGCACCCATTAAATAACAACATAAGATCCATACAGAAAGTCCAAACACTCCACTGGCAGCATCCTGGGATGTGACATGCATGCTTAAGAGCTTGCACCAGGGGGGTTTGGACCTCGTGCTGCTGACAAGTGAGTAGTGAAGAGAAGGGTAAGAGCACTGTCCCACGGTGGCAGGTTTTCCCTTGGCCTCAACTTGGGTGTTACACTAAAAGCTTTATAAAATAATGGCGACAGGATTCCCCATTTGTTCTCCTTCTATGCCTATTTCTCTGCTTCAGGCTGGGATGATTTCACCCAGCTGAATATGAATTGATTCATTAGGAACTGTTACCAGGGCATCAAAGAAAGTCTCACTAATAAATTCAGGGTTTGTGCTTTTAATGGAGTACTTACGAAGAAGCGTCTGCAGACAATACCGAAGTTCCCTCAGGACCAGCACTCACCTCTCCCTAAGTGTCTGCAGATCAGTGCTTGGGCCAGCATCATCTGCCCGCATCGCAGCATACATCCCCAGCCAGCGTCCGACGAAGGACCCGTGCCTCCTGTTAGGAAAGTTCAGCACAATCAGTGCAGGCTTTCAACTGGGTGCAGCACCACAGAGGACATTTCAGAGTGCTAGAAAACAGATAGGGCTGCTGAAGCCTCCATGAACTGTCCTACAGATAAAAGGCACACAGCAAGACTTTGGTTCCATGCTGTTGGTCTAATTCTAATCTCTGCATTGCACAAATAAACAAAATTCATTTATTCCTTGTGGAGCTGACTTACTCTTTTCATTCTTCAAGCAGCATTCACAAACCATTTACTGCATGCTATACAACATGATCACCTGTTTACATACAGACATAAATAAACACTGATTTTAATAATCTTCATGTTTGCATAAACAGTTAAAATGATGCTCAAAATGCGCTGATACTCTAGAAATATTTTCCCAGCCTACGATGCCATCACTTATCTTGCTATTTAATTTAGAACAATGCAGCAAATCTGCAGTATACTCACCAATAGGCGAAAACTTTCTTCTATACGTAAACCACGTTAAACCACAGTAAACCACACGTAAACACACCTTGGCTTATTGTCTGACTTTGGCTTATGGTGCGTCTGTTGCTGTGTCCAGCACAGTGCAGCCCCTAAATTGCTACCAAAACTTTGCCACAAACCTCAATCCCCCTGTTAAAAGAGACCCTCTTGTTTGTTGCCCTTCTTTCGACACTCTCTAACAGGTTTATGTCTTTTTCTTATACTGTGGAGCCCAAAACTGCACTCAGTACTCAGTACATGGAATACCAACAGAGACTGCCTGGCATTTTCTCTTCTCTGCAGAAGCTCTGTTGCTAACACTGTCCAGAAATCACCACTGTCACAGACAGTAGTAGCATTCCCTCCTCCCACAGTTTGTTCTTCCCCCCAAGACTTAGACACCACCCAGAAAAAGAAGAATAATAATACTAATAAAATAAAATAAAATAAAATAAAATAAAATAAAATAAAATAAAATAAAATAAAATAAAATAAAATAAAATAGTCAAAAGCCATCAGGAAGGCAGTGGTGCAGACTGTGGAGAGCCTGGGTTCAAATCCTTCTTCTGTGAGGCTCTGAACCTATATCCCACCACAATCTCTCTGCTAATGTATGGCAGGGAAAGGAGGAAGAAAGAACATATCTCCTGCACTTTCCATTTATTGTTGACTGACAATTCTGTAGAGTTATAAAGCCTCAATCAGTGAGATACAGGGTTCTTCTCACACTGTCTCACTGTGCCCTAAGCGGAACAGCTCTCATTTAATAGATGCTTCACCACAAAATCATGAGTCATCTGCAGTTTTGAACTTTTCTGGGATCAAGTCCCTTCAGATGGTTGAGGAATCTGCTCCAGCACCTATGTAAACTGGTGCTCTACTAAGCTAGTGAGTGAACAAGAGAGAAATCCTCTGCTAGATGACTTGACAAATTGGGTCTGAAAATAGTGTTGAGGCAGAATAGTCCACGATTTTTGCCTTGGGTGCACAGAGGGATTGGGTGTTGTAGACTTCTTTTATTCTTCATTAAGATAAACATTTTCAAAAATGTGCTTGTTCAACCTTGCTCCCACTGTGTGCATGGGAGGGAGATAACTGAAAGTGGGGAGCGTTGCTTGGATCCTGCAAGTGGCTGAGGTCCAGTGGGGTTGGAGGCTTTCTTCCTCCTTTTGGAAATGCAAAGCAACCCTGCACCTCCCCTGCACTTGCAGAAGGATCGTGACAGCCCAAAGCACAGCGGCTTTGTAATTGCTGCATACACTTCGATCGGATTTACGTGGCAAGGGTTTGGTAGCAGGGGCCTGCAGGGATGGCGTCTGTGAGAACAATCCAGACAACAGCCAGCTCCAGATAGCTCCAAAAGGGCCCCGGCGCTTGCCAGAGCTGAGCCAATAAGCGATGTTGTTTGCACCTCTGGGAGAGCAGATGTAAGCAGGGGGAAATACTGCTGCACAACAGAAGCTGGAAGAGCAAGGAGTGAGAAGCAGCCCTGCAGCCCCCAAGGTGAGTGCAGCAGGAGGCAGGAGGTGCTCCAGGCTCACAGCAGCAGTTCCCCTGCGGGCTGTGCAGGGAGAGGCCCCTGGTGGAGCAGGCTGTCCCCCTGCACCCATGGGTCCCACATGGAGCAGATCTCCACGCTGCTGCCCCCCTGTGGGTGGAGGAGCCCCCGGTGGAGCAGGTGGCTGTGGCCTGGAGGAGGCTGCGGCCTGTGGAGAGCCCCCGCAGGAGCAGGCCCCGGGCCGCAGCTGCAGCCATGGAGAGGAGCCCCCGCAGGAGCAGGGGGGCTGGGGGGAGCTGCCGCCCAGCCGTGGGGGAGCCGTGCTGGAGCAGTTTGCTCCTGGGGGATGGATGGATGGATGGAGCCCGTGGGACGGAGCCGTGTGGGAGCAGTGCTTGAGGAGCTGCTGCCTGTGGGCAGCCCGTGTGGGATCAGCTGGGGAAGGGCGGCATCCCATGGGAGGGACCCCACGGGGAGCAGGGGCAGGGAGGGACCCTGAGGGTCACTCTGCTGAGTCTGCTTTGCCCGTCACGATACTTGTTGAGCCATCGCCCTGTCCTTATCTCAGCCCTGGAGCCCTTTGCATCGTATTTTCTCCCCCTTTCCCTTTGAGGAGGGGGAGTGAGAGAGCGGCCGTGGTGGGACTCGGCTGCCCACCCGCTTTGAACCACCGCAGTTGCAAAGTCCTGGGAAAGATTTCTTTCAAGAAATTAAACAAGGTGTTTAACAAAGAAATGCAGAGTTTCCTTTTGAAGGCTTCCTGGAGAATTGGGCTTCTTTCCTATTCCCAGCTCAGAGGAAGGGAATTGTTGATTTCACCTTCTTTTTTCTGACATGCAAATCAAAGGTGAACTGCTCTACAAGGACGGGCAACGTCTCAGAATCAAGCTCTTTTGCTCTGTAGTCCTTTCTCAAGGAAAAGATTGATCACCCACCTTCCACAGATGTAGGGGAGCAGAGAACAATTTGGGAACTACTCTAATTCAAGTCAGTTTGGGCATAGTGGTACTTCCCTAGCTGTTTCTGAGACAGACGCATTAGCAACAGAGAGTGTTGTGCCGTCACTGGGAGGCGCCTGCGGTGATGACTTCAGAAACAGAACTGAATTGTGTCACCACAGCACTTTGGCAACAGCTGCCTCTGTGCACGTTTAGCTGGGAGGCACAGAGAAGGGTGCTGGATGCGATGAAACCACGTGAGGATTTGTGGATCTCCCCTTGAGGTGCACAGAGAGGGACCATGCCCTTCTGTAAGTGTTTTGATGCTTGGCTGAGGAAAAAAATGTGGTTTTGTTGTGAATGCTTCATTGTAGTATTCTGTAGTTTGTGTCAAGTCCTTACAGAAGCCTCAAGGTTGGTACTTTGCTCAATGATGGAGCTGCACAGAGTGAGAACAGACCCAATGTACGGGTGAGGGCCTCTGCACGTTCTCTTCTTCCTACAGACGATCAACAAATAAGGGGAGACAGAGAAGAGTGTGCTGTGGAGTGTCCTCCCATAGACCGCAAGTACTAAAGCATAAACAAGAGGCTTAAGAGTCCCCCTGTCATGTTAAAATTCAGGCAGCAATGGACTTCCTCACACGGGCTGGCCTGTCGACTAGTGTCTCAGGCTGTGGCGTATGAAGATGCACTCCATCTGCTTTCAGGGTAGCAATGGCAGTGGGCAAGCTGCCTGACTTTAACATTTGTCATTTCATTTCTCACCTGAGTTTTGGTGGTTCTCCACGATTCATTCTTGGTCTAGAAAAAAAAAAAAAAAAAAAAAAAAAAAAGTGAATTTGGATCAAAATAAAAGGATAAAAGGATTTCCTTTCCATTAATTACATGTTCTTACCTTTGTAACAGATTTGGTTATTGACTTAGAAGGCAAATATCTGGCCAGACTGCAAGACTTGTGCTCGCAGCGTGGGACAGCTCTCGTAAAGGTGATTCAGGGCAGTTTCTGGAAAACAAGACATCAGATCTCCCAAACAGCTTTCTTTGTGCTAATGTAGGAAGGGTGAGTAAGTGTAAAGGTAAGAGCCCAGATACCGTAAGAAGCAGAAAGTGTGAAGGAAACTTCCTTCTGGCTGATACAGCTCCATATCTAGTTGTCAAGTATGAAGAGAGCAGTGCTAAGTTTCTTGGGGAGAGGAAAACAAAGAGGCTGGGAGAGTGTACAAAGAAAAAAATGGGATTCCCTATTTCAGGAAATCCTAGGAACTGGAAATAGAGATTGGAAGAGTGCTTTAAGCCAAGACAGACATGTTTTAAAACTAAAACCTAGGAGTTGAATGAACCAAGAAATGAATCCCTTTTGATTATGCAGTTGCGTCCAGTGTTATCTTGGGAAATATGGTTTCCACATAAAACGTATCTGGGGCTTGAAGTTCTCCTAAGGCCCTTCTCTGTGTATTCCCTACTGTTTGGTAAGCGCTGAGGTCACACTGCAGACAGCAGCACGTCCTCTCCCCACTACTTAGCTGTCTGTTCTCACAACACGTCTAGGAACAGAATGGCTTGGACACAACTGCGCCTAGGACCGAGTTCATTCAAGCTGCTGGACGAGGTAAAAGCTCTGGACAAGCGAAGGGGAGGGAGGGATGGGTGGACATACAATATGATCACTTTAATCTCATTTCTCTAAGAATCCTGGCTGAGAAAACAAAACAAAACAGAATCAAAAAGAACAGAACAGAACAGAACAAATGAAGCAAGCAGCTAGCTTGCTGGAGACATTGTCTGGGAAGCAGTGAAAACACTTGCAAACAAAAACACGTCAAAGGACTAACTCTTTGAGCTTAATTCTAATCCAACAGCATAACCTCAAAGTCCTGTTTCTGTTCGTAACAGGCTGGTCCAGTAACATGTCCCATTGGATGACTTTGCAGCATAGATGTCAGGAATGCAGCTTGGGATCCCCTCCTTCTACTCAGAGTTCACTTTGAAGGGATGAGCAAGTAATTCTTCCTGGGTTGACGGAAATCTAAAGTCTGTTTTCTAACACTCTTGCAGACGCTTCTCTGTCCATCGGCCTGTCCTGCCAACTCTGGTGTGAGTGTGAAGTTGTGGCAAGAGGGATTTCCCATTCCTATTTGACCTGATGGACACCAGCTTTCCTCGGAAATGGCTGATGTTGCTGAGGAGGCAGCAGTATCAAAGCCCTTGCTGATGAAGGTACAACCAGCTGGGGAGGCTTTGGCATTTCTGCACAACGCTGCTCCCTGACTGTCACTCCAGACTCAGATTCGGAAAGAAGCAAAGCAAGCTAGAGGAAAACTGGATGTCCTGGTAATTTTCTTTTTCTTTTATTTCTTCATTCTTCACTTGTAAGAAAATCTAAATCTTAACCCTTTGTTTGAAAACACGGCTTTACGGAAATGCTTATGGGTGTGCTCCTTCACCTTGTGTGGAACCTGCTTCACCTCGCTTCAGCTATAGGACACCTATGCTCCAATTTATGCTTCCCATGATAAAGCGGTGTTCTTTCGGTGTTCTTTTCTGTGATGCTTGCAGGCGAGGTTGAAAAGAGTTGTCAGTAGGATTCTTCATTTCCTTTGCAGTATCCAAAGCTCCGTATTACCGTGGATCTTCTCCTCTGATCTGGAAAGCTTCACAGGCCAAAAGAGAATTGAGATGAAGAAGGAAATAGAGAATGCTGACCAATATTGCCAAGTACCACCCGTAAGTTTTGTGAAAGAATCCGGTGCATTTCTGTAGTGGTAGAAAGTTCATAAAATCATCGTCGTGCACTTGAAGGCAAGCAATGCTGTAAAAATGAAGAATGCAAGGCCCTGCTTAAGGACAATCTTCAGGCTGCTTCTAGATCAACAGCTTATTTGCTTCTTCCACAACCTCATCTCCGCTTGCTTAGAAGTTGTGAAGGTCGGAAGCACACTCCGTCTTTTTCATCCCCTCTGTGTATCTTTTCCCTGACAGCAACTTCTGTCTTGGCTCTTCATATCCAACCAGAGCAGTTGCTTTGCCTCCGCAACCTACAGGCTGACCTCTCGTGTGTACCTGTGCTGGACTGAGGGTAATGCTTGTAACGCACACAGATGCTGCATTCACTGTGACTTTTAGAAAAGAGAGCAAGAAGCTAACCTGCACAGCAGACTCTTAGGTTTCTGTATCTCTCTCTCTCTCTCTCTCTCTCTCTCTCTCTATCTGCACATATATTTCAGTACTTATTTACTTCTTTAAAGATACCTTAAATAGAATAGATACTTTAAGAAAGCTTACTTGTTCTTCCCCTTTCCTTGTTTTTAACGTTTGCTTTTCTAACCAATCCTTAATGTTACAACATGGGATTGATGCAGTACTCAGTCCTTAGAAGTTCTCAAAGCACATCAGTGATTTCTCTATTTCTCAACCTTTCCATCTTCATTGAGATCTCTCATCTGAATTTAGGTATGAGGTGAAGAAGAACACTGCAAGCAGCTGAAGCCGTATCAGACACATGCTTCTGCTAGGAAGTCATTCCGAGTGATTCCACGGTGTACTTTAGACAGGTTTGCTCTGGTCCTCTGGACTCAGCATCCCCAAGGGATATTTCAAAGCTCTCGGAAGGACCCGTCATTATCTCTGACACTGCAGCCTCCAGTAGGAAGGGGTAGATATTCCTTGCCCTTGTGCGAAGGAACTACTCAGTTAGCTGTTTCTAACCCAAATCTCGTTGTTGTCTTCTATTGACAGACACCACCCGGCTAGCCAAGCTAAACCGCTGAAAATGGAAGGAGTGGGACATCTTGCAAAGCCTGCTGCTGCTTCTAAGCAGAAGTGCGCTGTAGGTGGGGACACAGCAAGAGGAAACGTCCAGGCCACGGTGGAACTGCAAGGCACCTGTCTGAGCCACACAACGAAGTCAGCGATTCCCAGTTGGAGACTGTTGCTCGACCAGTGACACAGCAGCTGGAGCGCTTCTGGTTGCTGCTGATGGGTTCCCGTGAATCAGCCAGGGACAGGAGCTATGAGAACGACTGAAGCGATTTGAAGTTACCCGAAAGAAAGAAGAGTGGAGAGAAGAAGACAAGAGGGGAGGGAAGGGGAGGGAATAAAAGGAAGGGAGGGCAGGGGAGGGGAGGGCAGGGGGAGGGTAGGATAGGATAGGATAGGATAGGATAGGATAGGATAGGATAGGATAGGATAGGATAGGATAGGATAGGATAGGATAGGATAATATAGGGTAGGGTAGGGTAGGGTAGGGTAGGGTAGGGTAGGGTAGGGTAGGGTAGGGTAGGGTAGGGTAGGGTAGGGTAGAGTAGGGTAGGGTAGGGTAGGGTAGGGTAGGGTAGGGTAGCATAGCGTAGTGTAGCGTGTTAGAGGGGAGGGGAGCATAGGAGAGTATAGGGTAGTGTAGGGGATCGGAGTTTAGGGGAGTGTAGGGTAGGATACGGGAGGGGAGTGTAGGAGAGTGTAGGGGAGGGGGGCATAGGGTAATGTAGGGTAGTGTAGCGAACGGGAGTTTAGGGTAGGATAGGGGAGGGGAGTGTAGGAGTGTGTAGGGTAGTATAGGGGAGGGGAGTGTAGCAGAGTATAGGGACAGGGAGAATAGGGGAGGGGGTGTAGGGGAGGGGAGGAGACGGGAGGGGAGGGGAGGGGATGGGGGGGAGGGGAGGGGAGGCAAAATTGGGGAGATAATCAAAAGAGGGTAGGATAGGGGAGGGGAGGGGAGGGGAGGGGAGGGGAGGGGAGGGGAGGGGAGGGGAGGGGAGGGGAGGGGAGGGGAGGGGAGGGGACTGCTACCATAAATAAAATTGCCAAATACATGACACCTCCATGTTGACTAGGGCTGAACTACTGAAAAAGAATAGAAAATCTATAAATAAGAGTGAGAGATGGTGAATACCCAACCATCTCTTAAAAGCAGGATTTTAAGAGAATAAGTAATTGATAAATGGAGTTAAGATCGGAGGGAAAAAAGTCCACTGTTGCAATCAATAGAGTTAAGAAGTTTTTCAAGTACATTAGAAATAAAAATTAGAGTAATGACACAGATCTGATACGGGATGGGTATTGCTTCAGTGAGAAATGATGGAAAAAAACACAACACAACACATGTGTATGTGTTGTTGGGTATTTGTAAAAAAAAAAAAGAAACAAAAAACAGGTTAATGAAAACTGCATGCTCAATTAGATGATGTTTTTGTTGTCATTGGTAGGGAATTGTGTGCTTTACAACACAATATGTGTTATATATATATATTATATATGTTTTTTATATGTTTTATATATGTTTTAATAAAATAAGGAAATGATATTTTTTTTCTACGTTTGTGGTTTCCAAACTGTAGTTAATAAACATTAAACAAGATGCAATAGGATCTCGTTAACTCTTTTGTTTGAAAAAACAGTGGCCCTGATCGAGAGGTGCAAGTGAGAGGAGACAATATTCAGTATTTCTCTATGTTGTCATTTATTGGTGAAGATGAAAGTCTGCAGTTCATGTTCACTACACTAGCATGACAACATGACCACAAGGGGGACTGTCTGGTAGTGAAAAGGAACTTCAGCATGGATTAAAAATCTTTGCCTTTCTTTATTCTGAACTGTTTTTCTTATGGCTACTAGAGAGAGATTCTCTGCCTTAGAAATAAAACTGCCCAGGCTGTTCTGATAAACCTGCAGGGTTAAGGCACTTCTACCAAAACAGATTTCAAAAGGCAAGAAGTCAAAAAGCAACAATTCAGTAATCTGTGTACGCTTCTATATTAAGTTTTAAGATAACCTGGTTTATATTTAGTTCACACAAATTAACCAAACATAGCAGCATACAACCTAAGAAAAGCTTAAGAAATTTATTAGATGCACAGATAAAGTGCTGTAACAGAGAAACTTGTGTAAATCTATTCTAAAATAAATAAGGTACAGTTAAACCACCTTTGACTCGTTTTAACTCGGAAAGAAATAACCTAAGTTTTAATCATTTGAATTTTAAGGTCAAGGTGAAATATACCATAACTATAACAGTGGTTGTGATCTGTATCAACTATTTGAGGCTCCTGTTCCTCTTGAGGTCTCCCAGAAACAGGAAGGCTATTGCAAAATGTGTCCATTAGACATAGTTCCTTTTACAGAAACATTTTTGTAATAAAGTCTGGTTGCTCAAATACATGTTAAAATATTTAACAAGGAAACAATTTTCTCCTGATCCAGTCAATCTTTTAAACAAGACAATGTATTTTTCCTATGACGCAGCCCACAGGAGGGAACAGAAGTAAACATCCTCCTGAACTGAAGACTGTTTTGCTTGAAGAACTAAACTATTGCATTATTATATGAGAGCAAGAAATATCCATTTGGGTTATCCCTTTCTCCAAACATGGTGCCCAGTGATACATGTATTTTTGCCTTAATCTCAAAGGCCCGTTTGTCTCCAGGTAAGGTACGTTAAAAAGAGATTCCCTTTAAGCATCTTATCACAAGATCTCTTACTGCCTTTCCACCCGGGGAAGCTTGTGTGTTAAACTGCCCTTGGAGTTTTGGATGCTACTAGATTTCTGTGCTCTGTTATCCATAATTTCAGGCACTTCGGGGCTAACATGGCTGTTTAAGTCAATGCAATAATATTACCAATATATTCAACACTCAGAAGAGTCACCACAGTTTCCTTCACACACTCAGGATTTCAAATTCTTCTTCCAATTCAAATAGCTTGTCAGTAGATTCAATGAGTTCTGTAAAAAAAGATAAAGAAAAAAATGCTTCTAAAGACATGCCTGATTTTGTTCACTTAAAAAAAAAAACTTTGAAAGACGCATTCCAGAAAAGTACTTTGTAAGAGTGAAAAAAAAAAATCTGTGCTAGCAATTGTATGGCTTGTTTGGATACATGCCTGCTATATATTGCTTGACACTCACAAAGGATAGTTATTCTACCTGTGATTATTCTTTTATTTGCTAACGAGGAACATAACATTGCACAATTAGGCTTTTAATCGGTGCCTTACCTGCTCCTGTGGTTGTCACTTCTGGTTTTGTTGGAGGTATGAAAGGAGGCCAGTGTGGCGGGTGCTTCTGGACCAGCTCAAACATCCGTAGACTCTGCTGCTTTAGAATCTCCTGAGGACAGAATGCTTTCATTTTAAAAGCTGGCTCGGGGGACGCTTCAAACACAAAACGTGTCTGCTTAATTGAAAGTGTTTTTTAATTACGCATGTCCATCAGGAAAAAAAAGTCTTTATACAGACATACTGTGAAATCCAAGCACCATGGTCTCTGTAATACATCCCTAGTTAAAACACATCTGGAAGACAGATCTCTTGAACTGTACTACAAATTATCAGTCTTATCATCTTTTGATATCAGCTTTGATATCTGCAAACCTGTAATTTTGTTTACAGGTAGCAAGCACACTAGGAATGTACAATATTTTCTGCTTTTTAAAAGAAAGTTGCTTGCATAGAACTCTCCTCAAGTTTTCTGTTGATCAATAGCACAAAAGACAGATCTATCAGCTCCTCCAAAGGGGAAAAAAAAAAAAAAAACGCATCAGATTTTGAAGGACAGGTTTTGGTCAGGAAAAAAGGTGTTCCTGAAGCCAAACGCTATTCCTCTTCAAAGAGAAGTTACCTTCTGTCCTGTATTTCAGTTATTTACAAACTGTTTTCCTTAGATGATTTTTTTTTTTTAAATAAATGCCCTTAGAGGTTGATGGTACTTTACATTCAGACGTCTGGTGCTTAGCTTAACAGCTGCATGCAGAAACATCCTCAAGTCTGTTTCCTGTGGCAGCCAGCACCTTCTGTTCTCCCTAGATCAGCAGGAGCTAGAGGCCTGCAGCACTTACAGAATCAGATCTTTAAGATAGCAGGGACTAACAGTCATAATTAGAACACGCAATCTATTATGTCAAACAATAAAAAAGGATCAGGAAGCAAATCATTGATACATCACTACAATATGGCAGTTAAACCTTAGTCATTTAGTGAGAATTAGAAGTTAAAAGCAAGTGTCACCCAGTAACACCTTCAAGTGTGGATGTTTACACCCATTTTCCAACTGGCAGGGTTTGTGGCTGGTAAAGTGCTGAACAATTTCCAATTAGCAATTCAGTAGTATTGCCTTACCCTGATGCTTTAATGCATTCTTCTCTATGGCTCATACAATTTGTATACAAAGGAAAATGCAAAGGAAAATTTTACAAAAAACAGACAATAAAAACCAGACTTTATAAAGAACAAATCGAGATGCTAAGTTCCCACTCTTACCTTTTGTACAAGACTACACCGGTTATCAAAATCACATTCTTCTTTGCAAAAGAAGCCCTTAGGGGAAAAAACAAACACACAGAGTTTTACCTTTGCAGATGGTAGGTATGTGGTACCAGCAGGTAAGGCGGTTTGACCTCTGATACAGTAATGCCCTGTACGATCAGTAGATATAAGACTCCAAATATGTGGCAGCTCTAGGGAGAGAACCCACGGGGAGAACAAGGCCCTGCAAACCCCTAACGAAATAGTCAAGCAAAAAATAGCAGCAGCTCCTGTGTGCTCCTCCATGGAGCGCCACCCAGTTCCCACAGTCCAGGTATCAGCAGAAGCTGAAAACTTGTAGATGATGGACCACCTAAGGAACATTTCCATTCTGGTATCTATACTGAAAATATTTGCTCTTCATTATGATTTTGTCTGTCTCGTTGCATCATGCCACATTTTGCACAGTTACGTAGTTAAGTATTAAAACAAAACAAAACAAAAAAACTTTCTAAAAAGCAGCAGTATTAAAAAACAGGTATGTGAATGAATGACAGATACCAGTATCTTTACAGATTGTTTAAAGCTTTAGAAACACATCCCACTGGTGACAACTGCCAATCACCCAATCACAGGATACTGGCATGGGATCAGATCCAATTTTTTCAAATACCACAGTACCCCCATGACATTTTGGGTGAATTACAAATAATACATTTGTATTTGTAATTTGGGGTGAAATACAATAATTCCACTTAAACATTTTCAACTTATGATATAAAGTAAGTTTAAGTAACTTGTCTAGAGGTGACCAAACATAAAGTAGTGATAGAATAAAACACGTAAACCTGTTTCAGTTCCTTGCTCTGACCATTATAATGCCTCTTGAAAGAAGTAAAAGCTGCTCAGTAAAGAAAACAAAGCGAGATCCTACAGTACAGACAGCTCCCCACTTGCCCTAAGATTCTCGATGTAGTTTTGTACAAACTACTATGTGTTGATCACAGAAGACAGCTTTGTGATCTTGGTTCTGTTCAAGGAGATGCATTGCTGCCCTTACCAATGTAGAGAGACATTACTTTGAGATAAAGTACATGCATTCCAGATTTCCTGACACTTACTAAAGCTACTGAAGGGTCCAAATTCATGATCTTCATTCTATGTGGGGCTTCCTGGCAGTGGAAACTCTCATCGTCAACCGTGCCATTTTCTTCTGAATCTACAAAGCTTTGAGTGGTGTGAGGGTCCAGATAGATCAGCTCATTGCCTGGATGGGTAAAAGCCGTATGTTAAAAATAAGCAAGTGACATTAATAAGCACTTGGTCCAGAACTGTAAAATAGAAATTAGATTGCCATTGCAGTCAGTATAATCTAGACTTTCCAGCTAGGGATTCTTTAAGAGAATCGGAAGGTTTAGACACAGCGTTTCCCACAGGGTATTTAGTATAACTTCCTATTGTCACCTATTACTGTAATTTTTTGGTTGGTTATGTTCTATCTTTGTCACATACTTTTATTTTTCCATGTGAGATCCAGTACTTTTTTTTTTTTTAAATCTCAAGTGTTGTAAACACTAACATTTGACAGATTAAAAGGTACAGGATGTTCACAGATGCAATCTGTAATCCCATTAGGCATTCATTCAGAAATTGGAACAAAAAAGCCTAACTAAAACAGGTTAGGTTTTACAAAAGGACAAAATAGGGTTGCAAAATTTTGGCCCAAAGTGGGGTGAAATCTGAAGGAATGCATTTTAAATTAATTAGAGCAATACTTAATAACAGAAGGTATGCAAAAGGTGAAAAAGATACTGCTATCAGAAACAGTTTTGAAATACAAGAAAATAAAAGTGACATTTGACCAATACACTTGTCAAATGCTATCAGCTATTCTCAGTATGTTGCTCTTGTTGATGTCATCACTTATTTTTACACCTAGCTTTGCTGTTAACTTTCTGCTCCTGTTAAGGATCATCTCATACTGTTTCTAAACTCTTTTAGATATGCTTCTTCATTTATTTTATTCTATTCTCATCTTTCTTTACTTCTAGAGGTTCACGCTTAGACCCCTTACTATTTCCCCTTCAAAAAATGTTCTCTTTTGATCATCTGCACATTTGGAATAAGTTTCTTTTTTCCTTACCTAAAAATCCTATGAAATAAAAGGCATTATTTGGTTTCCCTCCTAATGCTCCCAAAGACTGTGGCATCTTAAAGCATTCCTAGGAGTTCAAAAGGAATAAAGGAAATTGTCATTCATTTCTTTACTGACATCACAGATACCCAAACTTATTTGACAGTAACGAGCAATGAACTGAAAGAAAACCTTACTTTAAATGCATCAATATATACGGGATTTATGTGATTTATCCCTAGTCGTAGAGGTATAATAAGCAAGAGGGCTTTCCAGCCTGTGCAGAGTCCTCCTGCCTTCTTGCTTCGGCCAAGAGCACTTCTGTGCAAATGTGCACTGCTGTGGGACGCGCTGCTGCTCTGAGGAGGGGACCAGCACATTTTTTCTGCGGGAATAAAACTAGAAATCAGTCAACGCACAGAGGAACACAAAGCAGATCTTCCTCTCAGTAGTGAATTAAGCTAGTTTGCCAGGGATCTTTATAGGGCACCCAAGACAAAACGAGCCGGGCATGGCAATTACAGCTATTTAGTAGAAGTAATTCTAGCAGACAGTATGTGCTGGCACGTCCAAGTGAGACGTTAGATCAATGATTGGGGGATGACAATTTAAGACTGCAGTGACATGTCCTATTAATGTTATTAATAGTGTCAAGCTTTGCCTATAAAACGCCAGAGAAATGAAATGGCAGCAATGATGACAGTAGAAATTCTTCAAGGAGCTCTTCACATCCAGTGATGTGAGCACGAAGTTGGCATCAGGGATCAAAAAAACACAACTGAGTTTGTATGTCCTTCTTCCCTCTTCTTACCCTTGCAAGACAAACCCATGCCCCCCCAAGTATTTGTTCATGTTTAGATACATGCTGGCAAATGGAGTCAAATCAGAAACTGTTACCAGAAAACTGATGAGGTGTCACTTCCTGATGTCTTCAATGACCACCGTATTGCCCATAGATACATAAACTGCTAATGAATTCCATTCATCAAATAAAGCAAGCTTCCTAGAAAACATTAAGGTACTAATTAATATAAACTAGTTGGATCAAAAGGGTAGCTTTACACTCAGAACCATTTATTTATTTTTTTTTTTCTTAAGAAAAAACATCCTTTCTGCATTTTTTAAAGTCTCCATGTAAGAAAAAGAAAACTTTAAACATTAAATGTCTAATATCTTTAGAAAAATAGGTACTGAGTGGTACCAGGAAAAACATATGCGCTGCACCATGTGCAAACTGTTTTGTCTTACTGCTAAGTGCAGTGACAGTAACAGTTCAACTACATCAAGTTTATTACTTTTTATTGCACTCGACAGTCTCTGCACTGGGTTCTTGCCCAATTGTGTCTTTTCTCATCTGGAAAAGAAAAAAATTCCTATGCCAGTTTTGCAGATTACTTTTTGCTTAAGAAATTCCACTGAATTCAGTGGAATTACTTCTGCCTGAGCCTGCGTGCACAGCAGAAATGGGGCGTTAAAAGCTAAATCAGCTAAGGGTTTGGGGCACCAAAACTTCAGTGGGAGACAGCAGCACACAGTTTTATGTCCACTTCTGCAAAATCCAAACCTTTGCGGAAGGGAGCTACACTCTTAAGCTGCACTGGCAGAATTAGCTGTTTCAAATAAGCCAGAAAGAAATGGGGGTGAGCGTTTCACCATGAAAAACTTGGCCATGAAAGATCTGGAGTCCAGGGCATGCTTCAGCTCCCCTCCCTCTTCAGATCATGTGCCTGTTCCAGGGTGTCAAAGACTTGCTGCTGGGCTCGCAGGACCTGTAGCCTAGCCCCTGCCTGAGGTAAGACACCTCCACGTACCCCTGGAGAACTGAGCAGCCTCAGTTCCTTTCAGTGTGGCTCCCAGACTATGAGGAGCTGCCCATCTTTATCCAGTAGCCTTGCTGGCAGAACTGCTGCTCAGAAAGGGAGGAATTGCAGCTCAGTTCCCTCCTCAGCCGAGATGGCTTCTCTCTGATGTTTCACACCACCACTCCGACCTACACGGTGGCACTCTCGACCTGCCAGAGCTGTGCCACTGTGCAGAAAGGAATATACATCTGTGGTGTGACTGGTGAGGGCATGCAGACGGCGTAGCAGGAGACTTTCCTGCAGTTTCTTCTCCTCAGGCTCTTCCTTTATTAAAATTTAGAGGTCACCCATTCCCAACTCAGTACCTGCACACCGAGCTGTGGCATGACATTCCATGCTGCACTTGTAAATAGATGGCAAGTACATTCCTGACTGTGGGACAGGGGGAGATGCAGCCTTCAAAACTCTGCCTGGGCCTTCTCTTGGCTGCCCCAGGGGAGTACGTTCTGAATGAGACTGGTATGATCTCACTTACTTTAGTACTTGAGCAACTGTATTTGGTCCAAACCATTCTCCAATTGACTTCCCCTCTCCAACACCCACCTGTGCTGTTTTCATAGTGAAAAAAAGACACACGTACACAAAATCAAAGAAAAATGAGACCATAAAGAATGTGGGAACAATATACAGTAAATACTGTGACTGTCAAACATTCTAGAGTAACTGCAATCTGTATTTAGCAATAACAATTATTTTCTCAATCTATGCTCTTTTCAAAACTTAGGGAGTGCCAGTTTCTTTAATAAACAAAAGGCTTCTAAACTACAATGAGAATTACAAGTTAACAAAT
This sequence comes from Anas platyrhynchos, assembly GCF_047663525.1. Classification (NCBI taxonomy): domain Eukaryota; kingdom Metazoa; phylum Chordata; class Aves; order Anseriformes; family Anatidae; genus Anas; species Anas platyrhynchos. The sequence continues at coordinate 742,290 of NC_092625.1, forward strand.
GTTAGTGCCCTTTATTACAAATTACAGCAATAAGCTACAAGACTGTCTATTCTAACATTACTGACTCTGGTACCCAAGGCTTACAGAGTTTATCAAGAGCTACATTCTAGTACATGGCTTTATTTAGGTCTCAGGGAATGTTTCTGTACTACTAGTCTTTGCGCCCATCTGCATACCTTTTTATTTTTGTATAAGCATACACCTTGTCTTCACATCCACTTTTTAAAATTATGAATTAACATACTGCAAATTAGTGATTCAACACAGTAGAAATTTCAGTGGAAAAAACCTGAAAGTTTATGTTTGTTCTTACCCATCTGGTGGATTGAATAACAGCAAGCCTTCCTGTCGAGAAAGCATCGTAGGATTCTGTGATATTCTTCTGGTTGTTTTTTGTGTTTTTCCCATTGCCAATCTGAAAGGAAAAATTGATATAGAATAAAAAATGGTGACGTTTTCATTACACTGATCAAATGTCTAGACAGCAGAAAGCTTTATAATGAGATGTTAAAAGACATTTCAATTCATCTCGAATATTTACATTTTGTGTAGAGCTCCTAGAATTCCAAGCTTGTTATTTATCATCAAGCTGCCCTTTATCATCATAGGCTAGATTGTAAAAACAGGGAAAATAAAACAAAACAAAAACATCAACTGCAAACATATTCTGACGGATCATGCTGCGTGTTGATAGCCATTCCAGTATCTCTGAGCTTCCAAGATTATTTAAAAGTACAGGCTGTGTTTAGACCTTGTTGGATTTCTAAGCACCCATTAAATAACAACATAAGATCCATACAGAAAGTCCAAACACTCCACTGGCAGCATCCTGGGATGTGACATGCATGCTTAAGAGCTTGCACCAGGGGGGTTTGGACCTCGTGCTGCTGACAAGTGAGTAGTGAAGAGAAGGGTAAGAGCACTGTCCCACGGTGGCAGGTTTTCCCTTGGCCTCAACTTGGGTGTTACACTAAAAGGTTTATAAAATAATGGCGACAGGATTCCCCATTTGTTCTCCTTCTTTGCCTATTTCTCTGCTTCAGGCTGGGATGATTTCACCCAGCTGAATATGAATTGATTCATTAGGAACTGTTACCAGGGCATCAAAGAAAGTCTCACTAATAAATTCAGGGTTTGTGCTTTTAATGGAGTACTTACGAAGAAGCGTCTGCAGACAATACCGAAGTTCCCTCAGGACCAGCACTCACCTCTCCCTAAGTGTCTGCAGATCAGTGCTTGGGCCAGCATCATCTGCCCGCATCGCAGCATACATCCCCAGCCAGCATCCGACGAAGGACCCGTGCCTCCTGTTAGGAAAGTTCATCACAATCAGTGCAGGCTTTCAACTGGGTGCAGCACCACAGAGGACATTTCAGACTGCTAGAAAACAGATAGGGCTGCTGAAGCCTCCATGAACTGTCCTACAGATAAAAGGCACACAGCAAGACTTTGGTTCCATGCTGTTGGTCTAATTCTAATCTCTGCATTGCACAAATAAACAAAATTCATTTATTCCTTGTGGAGCTGACTTACTCTTTTCATTCTTCAAGCAGCATTCACAAACCATTTACTGCATGCTATACAACATGATCACCTGTTTACATACAGACATAAATAAACACTGATTTTAATAATCTTCATGTTTGCATAAACAGTTAAAATGATGCTCAAAATGCGCTGATACTCTAGAAATATTTTCCCAGCCTACGATGCCATCACTTATCTTGCTATTTAATTTAGAACAATGCAGCAAATCTGCAGTATACTCACCAATAGGCAAAAACTTTCTTCTATACGTAAACCACACGGAAACCACAGTAAACCACGCGTGAACACACCTTGGCTTATTGTCTGACTTTGGCTTATGGTGCGTCTGTTGCTGTGTCCAGCACAGTGCAGCCCCTAAATTGCTACCAAAACCTTGCCACAAACCTCAATCCCCCTGTTAAAAGAGACCCTCTTGTTTGTTGCCCTTCTTTCGACACTCTCTAACAGGTTTATGTCTTTTTCTTATACTGTGGAGCCCAAAACTGCACTCAGTACTCAGTACATGGAATACCAACAGAGACTGCCTGGCATTTTCTCTTCTCTGCAGAAGCTCTGTTGCTAACACTGTCCAGAAATCACCACTGTCACAGACAGTAGTAGCATTCCCTCCTCCCACAGTTTGTTCTTCCCCCCAAGACTTAGACACCACCCAGAAAAAGAAGAATAATAATACTAATAAAATAAAATAAAATAAAATAAAATAAAATAAAATAAAATAAAATAAAATAAAATAAAATAAAATAAAATAAAATAAAATAGTCAAAAGCCATCAGGAAGGCAGTGGTGCAGACTGTGGAGAGCCTGGGTTCAAGTCCTTCTTCTGTGAGGCTCTGAACCTATATCCCACCACAATCTCTCTGCTAATGTATGGCAGGGAAAGGAGGAAGAAAGAACATATCTCCTGCACTTTCCATTTATTGTTGACTGACAATTCTGTAGAGTTATAAAGCCTCAATCAGTGAGATACAGGGTTCTTCTCACACTGTCTCACTGTGCCCTAAGCGGAACAGCTCTCATTTAATAGATGCTTCACCACAAAATCATGAGTCATCTGCAGTTTTGAACTTTTCTGGGATCAAGTCCCTTCAGATGGTTGAGGAATCTGCTCCAGCACCTATGTAAACTGGTGCTCTACTAAGCTAGTGAGTGAACAAGAGAGAAATCCTCTGCTAGATGACTTGACAAATTGGGTCTGAAAATAGTGTTGAGGCAGAATACTCCACGATTTTTGCCTTGGGTGCACAGAGGGATTGGGTGTTGTAGACTTCTTTTATTCTTCATTAAGATAAACATTTTCAAAAATGTGCTTGTTCAACCTTGCTCCCACTGTGTGCATGGGAGGGAGATAACTGAAAGTGGGGAGCGTTGCTTGGATCCTGCAAGTGGCTGAGGTCCAGTGGGGTTGGAGGCTTTCTTCCTCCTTTTGGAAATGCAAAGCAACCCTGCACCTCCCCTGCACTTGCAGAAGGATCGTGACAGCCCAAAGCACAGCGGCTTTGTAATTGCTGCATACACTTCGATCGGATTTACGTGGCAAGGGTTTGGTAGCAGGGGCCTGCAGGGATGGCGTCTGTGAGAACAATCCAGACAACAGCCAGCTCCAGATAGCTCCAAAAGGGCCCCGGCGCTTGCCAGAGCTGAGCCAATAAGCGATGTTGTTTGCACCTCTGGGAGAGCAGATGTAAGCAGGGGGAAATACTGCTGCACAACAGAAGCTGGAAGAGCAAGGAGTGAGAAGCAGCCCTGCAGCCCCCAAGGTGAGTGCAGCAGGAGGCAGGAGGTGCTCCAGGCTCACAGCAGCAGTTCCCCTGCGGGCTGTGCAGGGAGAGGCCCCTGGTGGAGCAGGCTGTCCCCCTGCACCCATGGGTCCCCCATGGAGCAGATCTCCACGCTGCTGCCCCCCTGTGGGTGGAGGAGCCCCCGGTGGAGCAGGTGGCTGTGGCCTGGAGGAGGCTGCGGCCTGTGGAGAGCCCCCGCAGGAGCAGGCCCCGGGCCGCAGCTGCAGCCATGGAGAGGAGCCCCCGCAGGAGCAGGGGGGCTGGGGGGAGCTGCCGCCCAGCCGTGGGGGAGCCGTGCTGGAGCAGTTTGCTCCTGGGGGATGGATGGATGGATGGAGCCCGTGGGACGGAGCCGTGTGGGAGCAGTGCTTGAGGAGCTGCTGCCTGTGGGCAGCCCGTGTGGGATCAGCTGGGGAAGGGCGGCATCCCATGGGAGGGACCCCACGGGGAGCAGGGGCAGGGAGGGACCCTGAGGGTCACTCTGCTGAGTCTGCTTTGCCCGTCACGATACTTGTTGAGCCATCGCCCTGTCCTTATCTCAGCCCTGGAGCCCTTTGCATCGTATTTTCTCCCCCTTTCCCTTTGAGGAGGGGGAGTGAGAGAGCGGCCGTGGTGGAACTCGGCTGCCCACCCGCTTCGAACCACCGCAGTTGCAAAGTCCTGGGAAAGATTTCTTTCAAGAAATTAAACAAGGTGTTTAACAAAGAAATGCAGAGTTTCCTTTTGAAGGCTTCCTGGAGAATTGGGCTTCTTTCCTATTCCCAGCTCAGAGGAAGGGAATTGTTGATTTCACCTTCTTTTTTCTGACATGCAAATCAAAGGTGAACTGCTCTACAAGGACGGGCAACGTCTCAGAATCAAGCTCTTTTGCTCTGTAGTCCTTTCTCAAGGAAAAGATTGATCACACACCTTCCACAGATGTAGGGGAGCAGAGAACAATTTGGGAACTACTCTAATTCAAGTCAGTTTGGGCATAGTGGTACTTCCCTAGCTGTTTCTGAGACAGACGCATTAGCAACAGAGAGTGTTGTGCCGTCACTGGGAGGCGCCTGCGGTGATGACTTCAGAAACAGAACTGAATTGTGTCACCACAGCACTTTGGCAACAGCTGCCTCTGTGCACGTTTAGCTGGGAGGCACAGAGAAGGGTGCTGGATGCGATGAAACCACGTGAGGATTTGTGGATCTCCCCTTGAGGTGCACAGAGAGGGACCATGCCCTTCTGTAAGTGTTTTGATGCTTGGCTGAGGAAAAAAATGTGGTTTTGTTGTGAATGCTTCATTGTAGTATTCTGTAGTTTGTGTCAAGTCCTTACAGAAGCCTCAAGGTTGGTACTTTGCTCAATGATGGAGCTGCACAGAGTGAGAACAGACCCAATGTACGGGTGAGGGCCTCTGCACGTTCTCTTCTTCCTACAGACGATCAACAAATAAGGGGAGACAGAGAAGAGTGTGCTGTGGTCCTCCCATAGACCGCAAGTACTAAAGCATAAACAAGAGGCTTAAGAGTCCCCCTGTCATGTTAAAATTCAGGCAGCAATGGACTTCCTCACACGGGCTGGCCTGTCGACTAGTGTCTCAGGCTGTGGCGTATGAAGATGCACTCCATCTGCTTTCAGGGTAGCAATGGCAGTGGGCAAGCTGCCTGACCTTAACATTTGTCATTTCATTTCTCACCTGAGTTTTGGTGGTTCTCCACGATTCATTCTTGGACTAGAAAAAAAAAAAAAAAAAAAAAAAAAAAGTGAATTTGGATCAAAATAAAAGGATAAAAGGATTTCCTTTCCATTAATTACATGTTCTTACCTTTGTAACAGATTTGGTTATTGACTTAGAAGGCAAATATCTGGCCAGACTGCAAGACTTGTGCTCGCAGCGTGGGACAGCTCTCGTAAAGGTGATTCAGGGCAGTTTCTGGAAAACAAGACATCAGATCTCCCAAACAGCTTTCTTTGTGCTAATGTAGGAAGGGTGAGTAAGTGTAAAGGTAAGAGCCCAGATACCGTAAGAAGCAGAAAGTGTGAAGGAAACTTCCTTCTGGCTGATACAGCTCCATATCTAGTTGTCAAGTATGAAGAGAGCAGTGCTAAGTTTCTTGGGGAGAGGTAAAAAAGAAGAGACTGGGAGATTGTAAAAGGAAAAAGTGGGATTCCCTATTTCAGGAAATCCTAGGAACTGGAAATAGAGATTGGAAGAGTGCTTTAAGCCAAGACAGACATGTTTTAAAACTAAAACCTAGGAGTTGAATGAACCAAGAAATGAATCCCTTTTGATTATGCAGTTGCGTCCAGTGTTTCTCTGTAGAGAAACTATTTCTTTCTCCAGAAACTCATCTGAGCCTCTGTTCAGATGCTTTCAGTTAGAGATAGTTTAGATTAACAATGTTGGTTCTGAGTCCTTGATATTACATTTGACTATTCATAACCATCACAAAGGACAGATTATTTTTTACCATAATCCTTTAAGAAACTGTAGGGAAACCTGTCATTTCCAAGGGAAACAGAGAATAAATTGGGACCTCTCCCAGAAGCAAGGGAGCATCACATATCTGGCATGTCAGTGAGCAACAGACATATTTTTTGTGGTCGAAGATAGACTGCTTAAGTAGCTTTGCATGCTATTTGAGCACAGTATCAGCCTACTAAATGTAGCACTGCTTATCAGAGAGGGAGTTTTGAGTGACCCCCATGCAAGTTGTATCAGTGTTCACCTGCTCATGACAGGCAGTGGTGCCATGGGCTCCCAGTGCCTCCCCACGATGTCCCAGCCTACCCCAAACCAGAGCCCCTACATCTCTTCCAGAAACTGCAGAAAGTTCTTTGTAAATTCCTGTGAAACTTTCTTCTTCTCTTGTGAACAAATCATTTTTAATTAATGTACAGTATCAAAAGCTGCAGGACTTCATAAATTAATGCAAATCTTGTGTTTGTACAGTAGTATGAGTAGGCATATTACAGAGAACCAGTCTGAAAAAAAAAAAAAAAAAAAAGAAGAAGAATCTCATGGTTTGAGTTCAGTGCACAGATGTCTACTCAGTAATGGATTTCTGGCAATCAAATATTTTCTTTAATGTTATAAGACAGCTTGGTGGTATTTGATCATGATTACCCAAAGCATCCCACCGTGTTTTGGGGTGTAATTGGATGGAAAAGTATTCTACTAATTTATTCTATAAAGCAATTGTCCCATGAAGTAAATACTTCTGTTTATGAGATGCAGCTCATTGTCAAGGTTTCATTTCATAAGTATTTGTGCAGTCTAGATCTTCTACCCTTAATACTTAACCCTGTATCTATTTTCTCTACCCTTGCTGGAAAAGTATGGGTGAATCTGGCTGCCAGAAGTACATAAAATCAACAGAGGAAGGTCAATTTCTCTGGCGATATGTCTAGAGAGGTCCAGTTAACCTGTGTTATAGAGATACTGCTTATACAGAACCAGAGATTCATTGAACCGCCTATGCACCTATAACAAAGTTAAAAGCCCCTCATTTGAATTGTTCTCCTGCTGCCTTCTTTTCTTTTCTTTTTTTTTTTTTTTTTAAAGGAAGCTGAGAAATAGCAGCTCAGACAAAACACACAAATCTGAACTACCTAAATTATGTCGTTGGGATACTGCTACTGAAAGCACATCCCAAAACACCAACTTGCGCTCAGGTCTTGGCTTTGGTCACTCCATGCAAATGTGCTGAATTTCCTCCACCCTCAAGGGGTGTAAAACCAAAGCCCCAGATCTACAAGTCAGGCTGTGCATCACCTCCCTGGCTAGGGCTGCTGAAAGCATCTGGACATGGGAGAGAGAGAAATGCACTCTCTTGCTGAAATTCAGAGAACATTGCTTGCCTGGAGCCTGTGAAGAACCTCCACATGTGTGTTCGGACTGACCACTGCTGGCACTGTTGGGCTGACCACTGCTGACGTTCTTGGACTGACCACTGTTGATATTGTTGCACTGACCTCTGCTGGAGTTGTTGCACTGCCCACTGCTGCCTAAGGACATTCTGAGAAGGGCCTATCCCTGGCCACGTACCTTCATGCCAGTGGTACATCATCTCATGATGTACCCCAAGAAGTCCCAGAAGGCTCAGCAGCTGTCCTGCTTTTGGGGAATGTGAGAGGTGCAGGTTAAGACTGCTGAGGACTGACCAGTGTCTGGGCAAAGGCTCTCACCTGGTTGACTGAGTGCAGTAGGTGACTCCATCTTCAGTTTGGTCAGGGGTAAGGACAGGGACAGGTCCTTTGCTATTTGCAGCTGGAGCCAGGCTGAGATCCTACCTCCACCTCAGATGGCTAGTGGTTGTACCTGGAGCCTTGTTCCTCTAAATAGATGCTGGTAGAAAATTGTGACATGTCAAGAGAACAATGAGTGGAGGAACTATCGTGTCTGTTTTCTGCTTCAGAAACATTTCTCCCTGTTTTCCATGGAAAACTCTGATCCTGTCTTATGCAGAGAGCAGAAGCATGCCTGGCTTTTTGTTCCATTTCTATGCAAGTTTCCAGAGTCAGAAGGACAAACCCAAAAAGAAAATCTGACAACTTCTCTGTATTAGAACAAGAAACAGAGGGCAGAGAGGGCAGAGTCAAGCTATGGATGCCTCTCGAATGCTACAGAAACCTGATTCAGACCAGAGGAAGCACACAGCACCTTACAGGATCAAGATCACCACAAAGGTGAGATGCTACAGCCAAGACATCAGCCTGGTTTAGCTTCTCCTTTAGAAGTCTGTGAGGAGAAGGAAATAAAGTATTTGTATAAGTGCAGGTGGAAAGGGACCTCTGGAAGTCTTCAGTCCACGCTGACTCGCAGAGCAGGGCAATCTCCAATATCTGATCAGATCAGCTGTGGCTTTGTCTAGCTGATCCCAAACACCTATGAGGACAGACTATTCCTCCCAGAGTGAGCTGTTTCAAGTCTGTGCTACACTGAAGATTTTCTATATTAAAAAGAGACAAGACACAGGGGAGAAATATTGGTGCACAGAGGCTTTCCAAATGCTGATTAAATCAGTAGATGAAATAATTTGCCAGATCCTGCTGTTGCTTATCTGTTGCCAGATGTTCCCCATAGCTGTGAAACTGGAAGCTCATCTGCTACTCTTCCAGCATGCCCTAGTCAAACCTTACCCAAGCCTTCAGTATATGCAGTTCATCTGGTGTTTGGTGCTGCACAAATCTAGCATTGAGGGCATATCAGTTTTCTCATCTGCAGTTCTCCATCAGAGAAAATGCAGCAAGTGATGGCTTCCTAATCACAGCCTGAGACAAAGGGACTCATTAAGTATTAGAAGTCCCAGATTTAATTATTCTGATTTCTCTGCACCGTTTTTTATTCTTCATAATATTGTCATTTATATTTATGAGATTACGGAGAGATTTAATGTGTTATAAACTTTCTAAATCCCCCGAGTAAAAAAAAAAAAAAAAAAGCTTTTAAACAAAAGCCAAGTTGAGAGGTTGAGAGGAGGCAGGAAAGAAGAGTGAGTACTGTTGAGCAGGGACATGTGGAAAAGCAAAATAATTCAATCTTTATTGCAATTTGGGAATATATTTCAGTGAACCTTGTCCATACACGGGATGGGGTCAGCCTATAGGAAGCCAATAGTTCCTCAGGAACTTATTCTGACTGTTCAAAGAGGGCCTGTACATAAGGACTAGTGTTTGGGTTTCCACACAGGGATCAGTGCAGCTGGCAGCTCCCCCACGGAACAGCCTTTTCCCACCATTGGTACTGGCTCTGCTTTGCACCTTGTGGTGGATGGTGGGGCACCATGGTCATTCTTCACCTCTGTGACTTCCCGCACCCAGCAGAGCAGGTCAGCCTGCAGTGACCCACCAAGGGACCTCGTTACATGGCTTTACCCCGGGCCCACCATGGAGAGAAGATATTCAAGGGGATCCACTTGTCTCCATACCCGTTACAGCTCTGCTGTTGGGAGGTTTAGAGGGGGAACAGTGTTTCAACACAGCAGGACACCCCTGACTTACAACTAGAGGACATGGTTCTCTTGGAGAGACTGGGTTTGTCCATGCAAGTTAAACTGCTGGAATTAGTCCCAGCTGCAGAGCAATCTCTCTTGGAAGTAATACTTGGAAAGCCTCAGGTGGTAGCCTCCTGATGTGGCAGCTATTTTTTCAGAGAAACAATGTGCATTCTTACCAACTGCATGATATACAGATTTCACCCCCTGTCTCATTTGCCTTCACAAACTCTTGGACGACTTCTTTACCAGAGCTCTCTGCAAAGAAGACTTCCCAGGTCTGCCATGTGCTGCTTCGCTTCTGCCCCTAAATCTGCCCAGGGATTTGGAACAGAACTATGCTAGCCTAGCAGATGATCGGACACTTTGGGATGGGATAGATGACACATAACTTTTTTTTTTTTTTACTCAAAGTACAGGAACATTTAGGTCCCAGGCTTGATTTTCCCATCTGTAGTTATTCAGGATATCCTACAAAACCATCCAAAGTGTGGCTTTGACCAAAAACATCTCCTGAAATCACAATGCTGGAGATCAAAAGTCATGAGTCAAATCAGCATGAGATTGCCCACCTTCTCTGGGCTGTGTCACAGCACAGCAGCCATGCCTGGGGAGTACAAGGCAGAGGCAGCCCTCCATGCCTTCTGGCAGCTCGAGGACTTGGAACACAGCCATACGAAGGGAGCCAGGGCGCTCTCATTCCCAGGGTAGACTGAGTTGCTTTGAAGACAGGTACTAGACCCGGTGGAAATCCCAGCACTCGCAGAAGTTTTCATGTTGCATCTGTGTCCTGTGGGCATTGATCTTGTTCATCCTTTGCCTTCTGCTGGGGACAGCAGCACTCCTCCCTGCACCTGCTAGCTGCTCAGCCAGCACTCCTTAGTCTGGGCTGAATCAGCCCCTTTATGGCTGTGGCAATATTACGGGCATCTCTACCCGTGCTGCTTCTGGCCTGGCTCTTCTGTCTCCTGCAATGCCTGAAGACTGCAGATCTGTGCTGCCTTGTAAAAATTGCCCAGTTTCTGGCTCAAAGCTTGTGGCAAATAGTACCAACAGTAGCCCTGTTTGAAAGCATGGATCCAGATGGGAGGCAAATGTCCTTTCCAGAGCAGAACTGTGCTTTCTAAACACTGGTGCAGCAACTGCAACCACTTTGTCCACTGCTGAGCCCTCTCACAGAGGCGTCTGTACCAGCTTTTCTCCCTAGCCTTGTTTAATTATTCTCCTTACCTTGAAATAACCACAATATTTGCAGAAATAAAAAGAAAAAAAAAAAAAAAAAAGCCTTGCTGATGAAGGTCCGAAAGGAAACACAGAAGAGTGATGCAGAGAAAGCCACTGCTGGGTCCCTTCTTCAAGGGATGTTTAAGGGAGCAATGAGTCTCCATGTGGCCAGGGAACATTCTCCTGTCTCCATCCACATATGAAAAATCCTACTAGCACCTGTAGTACTTTCATATGACATGTGACTTTGCCGAACTGACAGATAGATTTTGCACACACTCAGAGGTGATTTTCAGCCAAAAAAAAAAAAAAAAAAAAGTTAAGATGCAAGAGCAAGAAAACTGTGTCAATGGTGTTTGGCTGTGGCCCAAGCCCAGTAACACAGCAGGCGTGGGAGCTCCCTTGGATGTTTTTGCTTGACGAACTCCCACTTGAAATGGCTGATGAATTTCAATATTTGGACAGATGGCTGGATTCCCAAATCTGATTCTAAAATACACATTGAATCTCCTCAGAGACTGCAATATCCTCCTTTGCAGGTTGTTATTTGCTTGGAAAAGATATTCTTCCTTTCTTGTTTTGGTGACTATAGTTGGTATCTTCTTCCCACTAGTAACTTCACTAGATCTGCGATCATGTTCTTGCTCAGCGTCTCTCCCCATGATGTTTGGAAGTGTTGTGCTAAGGTTTATTGTGTTTACAATAGATAGATTCCTTCTGCAGTCAAGAAGGGCTCTGGTATTACCAAGGAACAAAGACTTGCCTCCATCTGCAAAGATAGGATGAAAATCATAGAATCACATTATAGTTGGGATGATAAAAGGGAAGTGAGAAAAACAAAACCAAAACATGATAATCTTAATTATAGTCATTTAGCCTTCCTCCAAATCAGTGTCATTCTTCTGAAAATCTTCTGGCATGGTCTAGCCTCTGCTGTACCCTTGCTAAAAGCAAGGCACCCACAGTGGAGAAGACATTCACAGTGGCCTGGGTGAGAGCATAGTGTGGGTCAGAAGAAGAGTCAGCATTAAAAGAGAAATTACTGACATCCAGAAGTCCTCATCTGGCCACTAAGGGAAAAAGGGAAAAAAAAAAAAAAAAAAAGGAGGAGAAGGAAGTTTGTGACACCAAGTTTAGATCTAACTTAGGGTCAGGAGAGACCTCCATGCTGGTCAAGGGTCCATCTTCACTGTCCAGGTGCTACCAGTCCAGAAAAGACTTCTGTCAATAATCAGGCTAACACTATTTCTGGTTACTTCAGAGAGAAAACAAGGATGCTGAAGTCTCCTTGGTGGTTGGCAACAGTAAAACATCTGCAAAGCCCAGATGGAGGAAGAAAAGGAGAGGATCTCCTGGAAAAGCAGGAAGTCTTCTTAAGTTCGTGCATCACAAAAGGGGCTGGCTCCAAGTGATGAGTCCAGCAGAGGTGACCATGCTCTCCTGATGGGGCTTGACATGGCATAGCCCTGGATCCTACCATGGATGTCAGTGCCACGGTGTCACACATCCCTTGGGACATTGCCAGCATGGAGTATGAGCATTCAAGGCCATAGGCACTGCTCCTTTCTCACAATTTCTGCTTGAGGTGGCAGGCTCCTCACTCAGCTGGGCTGTTCTTGCTTTAGACTTGTCCACGGTTGTGCAAATAGAACTTTTTTTTTTTTTTTTCCCCAGCAACCAGACTAGGTTGTTTTACTGACAGTGATTTATGAAAGGCTCTCTTCTTTGAGGATATGGTGTTAATTAATTGCTTCTGGAGTACTTGGATAAAAAGAATATTTACTTACACAGTACTCACAAACTAAATATTTTGTGCTTTTCACAAACATTTCTAATATGTGTCCACAGAACAATAGATCAGCCAAATGAAGCAGCTGCAGAAGAGACAGATCATACATACTTCTGAAGTAGTCAATTATTTAAATTAATTAATGAGTAATGACTATGCATGCATTTTGCATATAATTTGACTATTACAATGCCAGAGCATTCAGCCGGAGCCGTAGCAGTCTGTTACTACGCCTTCAGCAGAGACAGACTTCACAGCAATCACAGGGGGTGCTGCTTTACAGAAACTTCAAGGTCTCCCTCCTGGTGCTGCTGCCTGCCAGGAGGCCTTGAGAAACTGAAACTGCATCTCTGTGGATTAGCAGAGTCTCCTGTTTAAACTGGTTCCAAGGAAGAAAAATATGTGTAGGTATCTAACAGAGTAGGTAGGCATCTATTGAGATTCATTCTGTAAAAGGCTAGGCACCTAAAGCTAGATTCTTATCTGTATTCAGGTGCCTTCCTCCCACAAAATTGCTAGGGATTATGTGCTTTTAAAATTCCTACTGGGTGCTTATTTGCATCCATATGTGCCCAACTACATTTCAGAAACTAATCCTGGCAGCCAAGCCTGAATGAATCCGGGGGGAATCCCCTCCCTGCTTTGGGCTCGCTCTGCAGTGCGGGGCATGTTCACATACCCTGCAACAAACACTCTGCTACCCATCGCTCATCTGCCCAGCCTTCCAGAGGTCCGTTGTTGTCTGTGTAGGACCCTTTCCTGCTAACAACCATCAATGCCCATTTTTTTGTGTCCTTTCACCCTTTTTTCTGGAAATTTTCATGAGCTGCACAGCTGTAATAAAATTTGTATGGAAAACTCTCATGTCACCTAAATAACGTAAATAGTGGTTGACATACGAAGACCCATTTTAATGAAACTGTGCCCGGGGTGGTGGGGGAGTCTAGTATATATATAGATTTATTTATTTATTCATTTATTCATTTATTTGTATATAAATGTAAGTTACATGTATAGACATTAATATATAGAGTCATTTTTAATAAAACAAATGCTAAAAGTGGAGAAACAGTACTCTACAGTTTGTTTAAAATAATAATAATAATAATTTAATTTATCTTGTATACAGACCATGCTGACAGCAGTCAAAATACAAAGGACATATTGCATGGAGCTATGCAATAACCCTGTTGGCTTTGTTTTGCATTACATCGTTGAGATCTTGTTTTTTTTTTTTTGTTTTTGTTTTTGTTGTTGTGTTTTGTTTGTTTGTTTGTTTGTTTTTGTTTTGTTTTGTTTTGGCATGTAATTGGGTTAGGAATTTGGAAGATCTGATGCTGCAGCACACTCTCCCTGTGTATTTACAGTGGTGGATTTCTTAGGTCCCTGTATACCTCTCCCATAATAGTGGGAGGACACCTAATGACTAACACTTCAACCGTTCAGAACTGCTACTCTCAGAGGTAACCATGGTGTGAGTGTTTTAGACTAAACACCCCAAGGATTCTTTCCAGTCCTGACTTTGGTGCGAGATAGCTAGTACAGCCATACAGCCAAACTCTGCAAAAAGGTAGCTGTTTCCCCAGAACTCCATGAAAATGGTCCCTGGTCCACGCTAACCCCCGAGGCATTCTGGTTAGTACAGCTCTAAACTGTGCCATGAAGCATGCTTCTGATCAGACACTTTGGGCTGCCATGCCCCCCTGACTTTGCTGAGCTTCTTAGTCTGGATGTAGACCCAGGCTCCCCAAGGCAGGCTGCTGTTATCAGCTTTCAGTGTACTGAAGCCCATCAAGCAGCCCAACTGAGACAGAGAGATGCAGGGAGACTGCTTAAGCCTTATCTTTGCTAAATATCATTCTGGTTTAAAATGTTTAAGAAGCAGAACTGTACCTGAAGGAAATCTCCAGAAAGATTTGCAAAGGGCTAGGGAGCAGCGAGACCAGACAAAAGCTGTTTCTTGTAAGCCTGTAAGCCCTGCCTTGACATTGAGTGTCATTCAAGAGGAAACCATGGAGCTGAACGCCAAGGGCTCCTCAATTATTTTGCAGAGTCTGAGTGGGAGGGTGGCATAACCTTCCAGACCCTCAATAATAACTTCTGTCCCCTGCAGGCAGGGAGGAGTTTTATAAATGATGCAGGTGTCATGGAGACATGATAGTGTCAGAGGAATTAAATCAACTGGAAAAGCATACTGAAAGTGTCTTCCTGGACTGAAGTGGGGCATTAGCCCTTCTGAGTCCTGAGCCAAGGATGGCAAGCACAAATATAAGGGTGCCAACAAATTGGCCATGCTCCTGGGGCTACAGAACCCCCCAAAGAAGCCCTTTGTCCCCATACCCTCTATACAGAGAACCTGGTGACCTGCCATGAAGGCTCAGAGGACTGAGTGGCCTGTTTTTTTCTCCATCCTGGTTGTTGGCTGAGCATCACATGTCCCTTGGTTGCTCCACAACCTGGTCTCAGCTCTCTGCAATGACTCTGGGGATTTGTCTGTCTGTTCATTACAAGAAGTTGAGCCTTGGGGCAATCTTGGGCAAAATCCTCTCTTTCACTGTGAAGAAAGGACCTTCTTTAGTGTGGAGAGGTGTAGATGGAGCCACTGCCAAAAAAAGCAGCTATACTGGAGATGCTCAGCTCCTGAGATTCATCTCTACAAGAGCAAGAGCACCAGCAGAGCAGCAGGTACAAAGGCCTTCCTGGTGGGCAGATGCCTATGTCAAGTGTCCATGAAGAGCTGGGGACACCAAGGTGAGTGAGAAGCCAAAGGGCTAATGGATGGCCTCCAGACTGCCATTATTTATCATAGAATAGAATGACTCGGGTTGGAAGGGACTTCAAAGGTCATCCAGTTCCAGCCTTCTGTCACGTTCAGGGCCACCACCCACTAGATCAGGTTGCCCAGGGCCTCATCTAACCTGGCCTTGAACACCTCCAGGGATGTGGCATCCACAACCCCTGGGCAACCTGTTCCAGTGCCTCACCACTGAATTTCCCCTCTTGCTTGTTTCCCAAGCTGTGTGCATTGGTGTAGAGGCACTTCAGTTGGGCAATCCGTCATATCATGTTTCCAGAACAGTTCCTGATTACATTGGGACAGTTCACAGGTATTTCCCTGTTGCTGCTTAGAGTGATAGTGTTCTTAGATATGCTTTCTTCACTCAGAGAATTAGAACAAAACCAAGAACCCACCAGGTATGTCTCAGTGGCTGGACACAGGGGATTACAAGAAATCAAAGCTGATAGAAGTGGAAAAGGCTAAAGATTTGGAAGACTAATTCTGTATAGCCTGTAGGCAACCATGTTTATGTGGCAAGGAAGAAGCACTGCCTTCTCAAGAGATCACCTCACAAGATACTAAAAGGTTAAATTTTGAAGTGTAAGCCTATGATAAATAAAATACAACTGAAACTTGATGACTGCACAAAGAGCTATGGGTTAGCATAGCTTGGAGTGAAATGCGAGTCTGTGGGAGTGTGGGGAGAATGTTATGCACAGTATGCTTGGCAAATACTTTGGATTGTGGAAGCAGTTAGAAAAGGCTTATGGAGAGTCTTAAAGACTCAGTAAATTTCTCCCAGCTGGACATGCATGGGACACTGAATTCAGGAGCATTCAGGACCGTACGTATTGGTATGGTTTCAAGGCTGAAAGCAAGATGTAGCCCTGCTAACAGTTGGCACAAGTGTTAACTCTGAAGGTGCATTTCTATGAGGAAGAGCCTTTGAGACTGACAGCCCAGCTGGCCTAGGCCACAGGAGTGGTGCTAACGTAATCCCTTTCCTAGGCAGTCATGCCAGTATCAGCTCAGGGGCATGTTGCAGCAGAAGCAGTCAGCTGGCATGCACATTTCATCCTGTCCCAAAGCAGGGTAGCACGTGCTGGCACCCCCACCGCAGTGCTTCACAGTCACATCTTCAGCAGCATCCTCTGCCACATCCCCACCACATCGCCATCGATGGCCTTGAGCAAAAAGCAGTGTGACAGGGCAAAGTGTGTGGGCAGAGCTCTGGGGTCTGGTTCCTAATGGGATCTCCTCATGGGCACTGCAGTGTGCTGGTGGGATTGGTACCCCTTGAAGGGGCAGCTCTAGTAAGATGGAACATCTGCTTTCATAAGGAAACCCACATTGTAAATACTTTTAAGCTCATTTTACTTTGCTTACAGGATGAACCAAGAGCTGAAACACTGTCTGCAACCCTAGCTCTGTGAAGGAGAAGTAACTCATTAGAGGAGATTACAACAGGTGAATTTTAAGGTAATTCATTAAAGCAAGATCATTTTTTCTTTGCTGCTTGCACCTCTACAAACCTCCACTGCAGATCACTGTGTTTCTCCTGCAGAGCTGCATGGTATTGCCAACATCACAGAGGAGCTCCGTCCCTTTCAAACTGCTCAGGGAGGAGATGTTTTTAGTGATTGCTTCTTCTTCTTTATTTTGTTTTCCTTTGTTTTCCCCACAGATGAATGACAAGACAGCCCAGCCTCCGCAACTTGAAAGAATTTTTTTGTCTTTCTTATTTTTTGCATTCAGAAATAATGAGTGTCACATGGCTGGAGAAACAGCGAGTGTGAAGGGCAGCAGAGGACAGTCCAGAGATGTAGGCAAAAAAGATATGTGGCTGAAGTAGAGATCCACAGATACTGTGAAGTGAAAGATCTCCTTGAAAAGTTCTTTGCCATACGGGAAAGTTCTCTTTCAATTTGCTGGAAAGAAGGGAAGATCTAGAAGGAAACACAGAGAGAAAACAGAGATCAAAGTCCAGAAAGTACATCGTTCCATCTGTCATGTGCGTGAAAACGGGAAGGACTGAGCTGGTGCTTCAGGAGCTGGGGTTTCAGGACATCCTCTTGAACAAGTCACCAAACCCCTCAGCCCTGGGGAGTGGGAAGACCTGTGATGTGCACACACCCAGCCATGAGATGACAGCAGGGTTGGTGGCATGGTGTGAGGGGATGTATCATTTATATTAGCAGCATGCCACCCTGAGCACTACTGATAGGTTATGAGCATGATGGGGTCTTCTAGCTGCAAAATGGCATTTGGTTGGAACCATGAGCCACAGGGTGAGTTTGACCTCGTGGTACTCAGTGTGAAACCTGTTGTTTTAGAGCATCACTTGCAGAGTATTGCTGAGCTTAGGAGTAAGAAGAACTGTGGCCTGATTAAACTCAAGGCACTTGGGACACTTTCACGTGCCAGGAGCTCTCTAAGAATCACTCCTGTGTGATTCTGAGTGATTGCAAGAGGTGCTTGGAAGCACTGCAGCAGAAAAGGAAGTAATACAGTGTACCAGGTCTGGCTGGAATGTTAACTTTCCCGGCAGCAGCCCATACAGTGCTGTACTCTGCACTTGTAGCTGGAACAGCAGTGTTATCACACCAGGGTTGTGTCTACTGCTGAGCAGTGCTGGCACAGCATTGGGCCTCTCTCTAACCCTCCTAGGGGGTGGGCAAAAAGTGAGGAGAGAAACATCACTAGGGCAGCTGATCTAAACCAATCAAAGGGATATTCCATACCATGTGATGTCACACTCAGCAATAAAAGGTGGAAACAGGAAGAGGAGGGGAGGGGTGGGCTCTTGTTGTGAAAACATCGTTCCTCCTCCCAAACACTGGCTATGTGCATCTAGGCCCTGCTTCAAGGACATGGTCAATCATCGCTCATTTGTGGGAAGTAGAGAGTAATTTCTTTCCTCTGCACTTCCACATAGCCTTCATTTGTTTTATTTGTTTGTTTTCCTCCTTTTTTTTTTTTTATTTTCCCTTTCCCCCTCCCTTTTCCCCTTCCCCTTTTTATTTCCCTTTAGTTAAATTGTTTAGTTTATAATAATCTTTATTTATTTATTATTATTATTTCCCTTTAATTAAATTATCCTTATCTCAACCTGTGAATTGTTCTTTGCTTTACTTCTTCCCCTCGTCATCTAAAGAGGGGGAGTGAGAGAGCGATTGTGGGGTTTAGCTGCCCAACACAGTAAAACCACCACATACAGGAAGGGAGTTTTCAGTCCCTGATGACTGAAGGAACCCACGGAGACACGGACTCTCTAAGGCAAGATCATTTCACTTCATTCCCACTACTCTAAGAGTCCTGCCCAAGGAACTGCCAACTTGACCAACAGGAAGAAGAAAAAATCAACCTCTGTACTCTTTTTGCTGGAGCCTGTGTCATCTCCTGCTTGCTTCCCACAGCAAAATAGGGAACAGTTGCCAAGTGGACTTGCTGGGGTTGGTCCAAGCTGTCACTGTGCAGTTTGCAAGGGGAGCTGAAAAAATGCAGTTGTCTGCAAGCCAGGAAACTTTCAGCTCTTTTATGATCTTCTTGAAGGTTTGGAGCTTTGTGCTAGTTGAGGAATGCAGGTGCTATAGCAATTAGGAGTCAACACATTTTCATGAAGCCATTGAACATCGCAATTATACTGCGTTGACAAAGGCTATATTCACGACCACATCTGTTATTTTGACTTACAGGAGCTCTTTTGTAAGCCTAGATATGTATTACTCTTGGCTAGCTCCTCTGGGAAATCTGCTCGTCTCACTACCAGCCTTATGATTGCCCAATTACTTTTATTCCCACCTTTGCCCTATCCCATCCTATTGATTTATCCCCTGCTTTAAGGGTGGTTTTATCCAGTCCCCCAAAGTGGAATAGGCTGCCAGTGCTGTTAGCAATTTGTCAAAGACTAAAGGTTCTTGGATCATGGGAAGAAGATCGATCCTGCAGAAAAAGAGTCTGGAACAGGTCTTAAGCCCCAGCTTGGAGAGCACTATTAAGGAGAGCACCATGCAACAAGGCTCCTTCATGCACGAGGTTCTGTAAGCACCAGACCCCACTGACAGCAAAGCCAACAGGGGTATGTGTCAGACCTGCTGGTCACCAAGACAGCCTGTCCCACTGACTCCCAGACAGGCAACCCAGGTTCCAGCACTGCCTTGCAAATGA
The DNA here is from genome assembly GCF_047663525.1 of Anas platyrhynchos. Lineage (NCBI taxonomy): Eukaryota > Metazoa > Chordata > Aves > Anseriformes > Anatidae > Anas > Anas platyrhynchos. The sequence continues at coordinate 761,550 of NC_092625.1, forward strand.
GGGAGATCCAGGAAGGGCTGCAAAGGGACATCAGCCACTGTTCTGTTCACTCCTACAGTTCACTGCTCTTTGAGTCAGGCTTGACCTGTTGGATGAGAATAGGAGTAGTTATCTGAGTAAGAGGAGTGAGGAATATGCTTCAGTGAGGTTTCTTAATAACCTCAAGCTCTACATTGGCTTTCTGAATTTTCTGGCAAGTGACAGTTGGGATGATAAAGGAGCAGTGCCACTTAAAACACAATTTTTTATTGCTCCACGGAATAATGCAAATGATGAAAGAAATCATGAGACTAAATTCTGTCAAAGATGTCTGTTTCTTTCCTACCCATCATTGCAACAGCGTGAGTCTTCAAGAGGCATCTCTTGCCCAGATAAGAGTCAGCAGTGCTACCACCCACCTTATATGGGATGACTCCAGTGAACTGAGGGCAGAGGATTGGTGGATGATAGAAAAAAAATATGAAAAATGGATATTGAGTACCCATCTAAACACAATCACAGCATGGACAAAAGCAAAATAAATTTATTCATATTCCCATCCTCTCCTGGGCTGCAAGTGCTTATATCTGAGACCATTTTTGTGCTTTTCATGGAGATCTGGTCTGTCATTTTGCAGAAATATTAGGTACTCACTTCATCATCTTTGTGGCAAAATGTTCTTGTGTTGTCTTTGTTCTCCTCTTCTTTTTTTTATTTATTTTTTTTTTTTTCCTCATTTATTTCCTCACTAATTGCTTTCTTTCCTTTCCCCTCCAAGCAGAGCTGGCTGGTATGAATGCTGAGCTAGTTCATCTGGGTGTGGAAGAGTGATCTTCCAGACTTCTCCTAGCAGCAGACATGTTGTCCTTGCTTGCTTTAGCGATCTTTCCCGGATTCTTGGCTGGTTCTGTGGACTGACTCTGGGATGGGATTTCCCTAAGCAGATGTCACAGAGCTGCCCCACTTGGAGGCATGAGAGTGCAACCATAGAACCATGGGTTACAAGTTGTTCTTTATACTATGCAGACCTCAAATGCGGCTCAGTTTTCAATTAGATTAAGCATCTTCTTGCCTGTAAGCCTTGGAGTCTGAGAGTTCCTGTAGTTTCCCTTCTCATGCATTGTTATAAGAGGCCTGAAAGCCTGAAAAAGGGACCCAAACACCAAACAGCACTGTTGGACTCCTTTGAACTTTCAAGTCATGTGATACCCATAGCTCCAGCATTATCAAGGAATTTAGGCAGGTTTCAATGGCACCAAGAAGAGTAGCCAGCATTGCCTTCTCTGCTAGCAGTGTGCCCTGACACACTCATTTATGGCTTTATAGAAAGCCATAAAATGTTCTTCTTTTCACCCCAGGAAACTAGTAGGGCTTAGAGGACAGGGAGGTGGGTCCATGGAGCTGATCAGGTCCATTTCTCCAGGTGTTTTGAAGAAAAGTTATGCACTTTGATTTCCTTCAACGATCATCACAGTAGAGATAATCTGTCATCAGGCTGATGTAGTTTGGTTCAATACCATCAGTGGAAGGCCCAGAAAGGAGTACAAACTCACATCAGAAATTACTGTTTCCCTTGTCTCATTGCTGCCTTGCACCAGCTGCCTTTCTGGGGCTGATCTGATAACTTTCACCATATCCTGCATCACCTAGGCTGTTTGGCTCTGACACAGAGCTGTCCCAGAGTCACCCCAGCAGACATCAGACCTTGGTTTGCCTCTTGGAGTTACTGAGAGCACTCTGAAGTTAAAATACATGAAGGATGCAATTGTCCATCGTTTTCTATCCCAACAGAGCACAGCTACATCCAGACAGGGAAAAGATAAATGTGGGAACTGTGTTGGAAGCACCCTATAGAAACAGATCCAAATGGTTCATCAGGAAGTGACTCCCACAGGGGCCTTCATAAGATGGGACCCATGGGGACATCCCTGTCAGCGCTGACCTGCAGAGGGACTGTGCGAGGAGGGTAGCACAGGAGTGCAAAGGTGGGGTTGAAAGAACATCTGCTCCACCACACAGGCTGTGGTGCTGGTGCCCTCACAAACGCAGCACAATGCATCAGGGCAGCAGCAGTGCAAAGGTGCAGAGCCTGTTGAACAGGGGTAACCAAACTCAGGCAGTTACTGAAAGGCTCCCCAAATCCATATGTTGGACCCTGACCTGTCAGGAAGCAACAGCTAGAAATAAATCCCATGTGCAAATCTGTGTTATGGTAGTAGTAGAGGTGCTGTTTGTGCTGGGTTTGGGTCACCTATTTAGGGGTAAAGAGCTGTATTCTGCGCTGAGTATTCCCTGCTGCTTTTCACTATATGGTTGCATAGACTGAGGCCTTATCATCTAAGACCTGTCTTAAACCTAGTTTTCATACAGTGTGGCTTCTGCTGTGTCATTTATTAAAATGTTGGTCCAACCTCTACAGGGGAAGAATTCAGGAGGAATGAGACAATCTGGAAAAGCTCCCTTTTAGAAGTTGCTAAAGGCACCGTCAGATCTGGGTTTGGTATTTTTAGTGTTTCTTCTGGTGGGTGGGGTTGAGTGGTGGGAAACAAAAAAGCTGCTCTTCAGGATAATAGGTAGGGCAAATGCATCTTTTCCTTGTACCCCTTGCCAGGTTTGCTGGATGAATGCAGTGCAAGTACGTATTTTTAGGTGAGAGGGCTTATCAGCTCTAGAAAAATATTACCCAAGCTGATGTTCAAATGAAGATTAAAGCATGAAACCTAGCCAGAAAGGTATCACACACACAATTCTTCCTTGCAAAGCACTGGTTATCTTTCTTAGTGCCCACAGTCTCTTCTGAGAACCATCATCCAAAGTTATACCAGTTAGTCCAGTTGGCACTAGTAACGTTTTTAGGAATACATGAGATGAAGAATCCTGAAGGTAAACAGTTAAAATATTGCCAGACCATGTCCTTAACCTACCAAGATTTTCTAAAGTAGATAGAAAAATAGATGTTTCTTTATGCTCCTTTTATCTATTACCTAAAAGACCCATGACGAACAGTGTAGTCCTTGATGTTGCATTGATTTAAAGCTTGTGGGACCACAGAAAATGCTTTGGGATATATCAGTTAATTAATAGTGAGTTTTGGAAAGACATTTCTTCTCTGCAAAAGAATGGATGCTGGACAGAAATTAAAAGAATTTGTGAAGACCCCAAGGCAGAATCCAATGAGTGATGGATCTGGTTTATGTATTCTTTGCAGAGGACCAGTTCCCTTGTCACTATTCCCGTAATGCTCTGTTAACTCAAATTCAGCTTTATACTTCATGCATAAGCTCTAAAGGAATTAGTTCGTGAAGGAGAAAGACACTTTTGTTTATACACTACACTCATGTCTGAATGATTTTTCTCAGGTTTCTGCCAGTGGCATCAGCAGCCTTCGTTGACACAAATGCAAGGGACAGGACTGTGTGATGGGACTGCTGAGGTGCTCATTAGATCTTGTTTGTTTCTACCATAAAGATCAGATTTAATTTAGCTGTAAAGTTTCATCTCTCGGTCTCACCTCAATGACTGGGCAGGATGTGAAAACTTTCCCTAGTGCCAAGCAGTTTTCACAGCAGTTTCAGTTGGTATGTCAAGATCAAGCAGAAGGAAGTGGAAACAGAATCCAAACAGGACTACAGGAAACCAAGTGTGGGACTCCTCAAATTTATTTGTACATCAGTTGCTGATTCAAAGTTGGTCTTCAAGGTGAAGATAAAGGCAGATTGAATCAGCCCAAGGAAATTCGTTTAGTTTATCAACTAAAGCTATGCACTGCAAGCAGTTCTGTGAGAAGACCCTGATATACCAAGGTGCTGAGAGACTCCTGGAGAAAACTGACAGTCCATTCTCTGCTTGGGTTGCATAGACAGTCTCTTCACTAAAAACTGCCATCTAGTTTTCTATCATTGTGTCTGAGTCAGTTGTGACATAGGGTATGTCTGTGATTCCCTGGTTTCTGAGACATGTCTCAATGGGGCCATGGAATTCAGGGGGTGTAAAAAGGAACAGATATGGGCATTTTTCTCAGAGCAAGATCTATGAATTAGACAGGCAAAGGAAGAAGTAAGAGATGAAAGTGGGGAAACAAAGCATAGGAAGGGGTCAAAGGGAATGCAAAGGCCCTTAGAAGTAGAACTTAATGAAGGAATTGGACTTGATTATCTTTCTGGGTCCCTTCCAACTTGGGATAGTTTTTTGATTCTGTGATTGTATGATTAGAAATATCTCTCAAAGAACAAATGCATGATGGGAAAGCATTGCTACATAAGAAGCAGAGAAAGTAAATGGTGGGTAAGAATCTGTCTTCCTCCTTGGAAGCTTTTGAGAAGGAATCCAAATCGTCCATAAAGAAGAAGATGAAGAAATGACAAGTGCAAGGAAGGAAGTGAAAGGGAGAGAGGAGGACTTGGGCAAGCACCCTGCCTGCAGATGGGCTGGTTGATGAACTGATGGTGTTTGTAACACTTTGCTGCAAAATACATGGACAGCTGAAGGAAGGCAACTATGTCTCTGCCTCCCAGCAAGATATGAGATTTCTACACCCAGAGGCTGATAGATGCCAAGAAGATGGAGTGAGTTCTTAGAGGAACCCCTGTTTGATGCAAAGATTGCTTGGATAGAAATGTCAACCATGGATAACAGAGGTCACTCACAAGGGCATCATTCACTAACTTTGCAGTCCCTTCACGCATAGCCAGGTGGGTCAGCTCAGTACAAGCTTACCCAGAACCAAGGAATGGACAGGCATGGGATGCAGGAGTTCTTGAAGTGCTATCAGGGGTCCCAGCTAGCTCCACCTGCTGCACCAGAGAAATATGGGGTGACCCCAGCCTCCAGTGTCACATCTTCCTGCCCCAGAAAGCTGTCTGGGACATGCTGGCCTTAAAGCCAGGTCCTGCCCTTGCCTTCTGAGTGCCCTTCACTCACCCCGTGGGGTCTGAACCAGGACCTCCCAGGACAAAGTGAATCCTGGTTTGGGGACCTGTGTGGGGAAGAATGCCAAGAATGTGCACGTCTCTGTCATATAGCCTTTGGTCCTGTGTCCTGAAAAGAGGGAACTAACAGACACTCCTACCTGGGCTAAAATTATCTGTCAAGCCATAAGTAAATCGTTCCAAGTAGGTTTTACCTTAACACCACCAACAGTCACAGCAATCCCATGACCTGCTCACACTTGTAATAGCTGTCTGGCTCAGAGGGACCTGCCCACCACATTCTGTGACATGTTTCGGGTAAGACAAAACAGCACACGAGTTTCTTCTCTGTTTTCATTCTGGTTTTCATAAATTTCACATTTCCAGCACTTTGTTCTAGACATATAGATTTACTTCTCTGGTGACAAAAATATTTTTCAATTTATAGAAATGCCAGTTCAATACATCTCTATAGAATATGATGAGACTGGAATTGAATTTCCTGCTTGTTCAGTTTTTTATTAGTGTTTCTTTATCAAGCAGTCTGGCAAAACTAAACACATTTACTTTATATATTCAGTGTCACCATATCTCCATTTACCTTCTGCCTTTGAAATTGAGAACAATAATGCTATTTAGTTCTTTCTGAAGTGGACCCAGACTTTCCGGGTGTGCTTGCCTGAATGTCAGGTGGGCAGATGGGCTCTGGGGTATGAATTCAACATCTTCACCTGCACTCAGAGGGAAGGAGGAAGGAATACGGCATACAGCACTGTAAGCTGGCATGAGTGATGCCAGAAACAGAGTTACCATTGGCAGGACAGGAGGCATCACAGCAAAAAGCTGGGCCATAGTAACCAGAGGGGATTTCTGATAGCACAGTTTTCAAACACCACGATCTGCAATGCTAGAGGTAAACGAAAGAGATGTCATGGAAGGACAAGTACTGTGCTTTGCTACTAGCACAGTTTTCTTTGGTCATCTTAGAGGCAATATGCATAGCAGAACCAAGAGAAGGAGGTGGCAGTGGGAGGAACAAGAACACTTTTGTGATGCCAGGTCCCAGAGCAGACTGGCAGCTGGGGAGACCAGCAGAGTGGGGACAAGTCACCTCAGGGAGGACAGTCTCCAGGATTATTTCTCATCTTCCTGTTTGTTTGCTTGTTTTGCTTGTCCCTGCTATCACACCCTGGTTCATGCATTCACTGGAGCTGGGCTGTCATGACTGGCTGTGTGGGGGCAGCTGTGAGGAGCCACCGACCTGCGAGAGGTGAATGTGAAACTCAGCGACTGGGGTGTTGGGGTGTGATGTGCACCTTGCCAGACCCTAGAGGGGAAGGCTGCCATTGAGATGATAAAGGAAGACATATGAAATAGTTCTTCAGGCTCCTCTGGCTTTTTACATCACAAGAGCAAGTGTCTCTTGCAGCACTGGGGTTCCTCAGTCACCCTAATGAAAGCAAAATGTTGAAGTGTTGACAGTTGCTTTTGATTTATTTCATTCTTTTTTTTTTTTTTTTCTCATCTGTTTTTTCTTGTCTGGTAAGCAGAGCAGGGAGCATTAAACAGACATCCCTGGCACTGCAAGTATGGAGCAGAAGACTCCTTACAGCTGGTTTACACACCTACTTCTCAATACCTCTCAAGGCTTCCTTGTGCAGTGATGTTTGTGTGTCTAACTGGAGCCACCTAGCACAGAGCAAGGCTGTTCACCCAAAAGCAGGTTGCATGGGTTTAGACTGACACACTTTCTGCTGGACTGTGATTAAAAGCCTGTCCTGCAAGAACTAAAGAGTGTGTGTGTGCACGTGTGTGTTCTGTATGGAGCAGCATGGCAGGTTCTCACCCATGGAGGAACAACCAGAGTATGGACCTGTTCTTATGGGGAAGGAGTCCTGGTCCCCAGCCCTACCTACCTGTTCTCTTGTATTCCCAACAAGCTGGCCCAGGACTGGAAGTGCCAGGAAGCCTTGGCTTCTGTCTCACTGTCAGGTGCCCTTTATAACAAGTTCAAGACGTATGGGATGCAGCTGGAGAGCTGAGTGCCAACCCAACCACTTCATCCCTCAAAGACCCAGCTCTGGTCTGTTGTGTACAAGCATTTTCTTCTTCTCAGTTGACTCATTTCCCTGGGTGCGTGGCCTAAGCACCAGAAACACCCTGACTGCATTGTTAGGTCAGTATCTTCCAAATTATTGCTTTCTTTTTACATCTGACACTTTACATGAACACCTGGAGCTGCCAGAAGGCTTGTCAAACTGACAGTGGCACAGAGCAGCATGCGGTGGGTGCCACAACGCTGCCAGGGAATTCAGCCCCAGCACTGGCCAGGGCTCCTGCTAGACTCCTGCCCAAAAGGCTGTCTTTGACCTGGGTTTCTCTGGCAACAGCTAAATAATAAGCAGGCAGACCCTTTTGCAAGGAACAAGTACAGAGAGTTCAGATGTGTCTGGATCTGTTCGGAGCTACAGGAGTCCTGGAGAATTTGGCATGCTGCTGCTGATTAGCCTTTAATTTGCAATGCTGTAATTAAGGCCAAGTGTAGGGAATTCCCAACAATGCTGTAATTCTCTAAAACCAGGAGATGTGAGCAAGCCATCTCTTTCTGTGCCAGGGCCGTAGTTTCCCAGTTTAGTGGCAATTCAGACTTACTGGTTCTGGATCAAAGGGGAAGCTACTGATGCTGAAAGATAAAATAAGCTTTGGTTATTTTCCTGCTCAGAACAGAGAAGAGCTGCTGCTGTCTCCTGCAAGACTTGCATGCCCAGGGTGTGCTGTAAGCTTTGAGCCAAGATTCCTCCCTAAGTGTGGTACATGACTTGTGTGCTTCATATAAAGGGGGCCACTGATGGAGCACTTCCAGCATGGTTACCATTGAGGCCACTTGTGTGGAAAACAGAGCAAGGGCTGATGATCATCTGCATTCACTGGAGAAGGCTGTGATACATGCAGTGATTGTCTTTTCCAGAGCTGTTTTGTGTCTGCAGAGTATGTGGCTGGTGATCCCAGTAAAGTTGGGTTTGTTGTTGTCTCCATCCATCGTTCCCAATCTCTGTGCACAGTGACATCCTGAGAGGTGACAGGATATCTCAGGGAGGAGAAGGAATTACCCCTGCAAAGATCAGTTACCTGTGTTTGTAGGCAGTGTGTATTTAATATTTAAAGTATTATTAAAGTATTAATATTAAAGTATTTAATAATTAAATATTAAAACCATTGCTCCAACTGCGGCTATTTAATTCCCACCAACTATTCCATTCACAATATCCAAAACTGCCATTTAATGTTTTTTCTAACATCAATATATTGACAATACACATAATGCACAAGAAAATTTACAAATTACAAGCGAAGACTCCATATACTGAAGTTATAATTGCACAGGACTTTAAAAACAAGAATTTCTGTAGGTTGCATTTCACCTGTCCACATTTTGGCACTGACGGGAACAATTCAGCAAAACGTAATAAGCCAAAACACACTCTCCATCCAGCAAACGTGATGTGCTCCACTTCAGTTTGCCAGAAGTCTCGTTTACAGGACATCAGAGTTACCGTGGGCAGAGTTACCATGACACATTCGTTGTGGCTCAGCACCCGTCCTGCCGGGCACCATCGGGCTCCGAGCCCCGCAGGGACGGGTGCTGAGCCCTCCTTGCTGGTCCCGGCTTCGAGGGCTTTGTGTTTTGTTTCAGTTTAGGCTGTGGAGAACGCGGCGGGGTGGGCGCGGAGAGCGCGGTCCGTGAAGGAACGGCGAGGGGAAGGAAGGGGGGCGCTGAGGGGAGGAAGGGCTGCAGAGGTTTTAAGTTTATTGTTTGGTGTTTTTTTGTTTTTTTTTTTTGCTTTTTTTCCGCGTCAAGCGTCCCCATTCGATGCGAATGGTGCAGGAATGCATCGCCTAACACGAGTCGGAGAACCTCAAAGCCTTCGCTGAGGGAACTGCAGCCGCAGAGCAGGCAGCAGAGCTCAGCTGCTGAGCACAACGAGGCTCGCTCATCTCGGCGGCTGTGTGGCCTCAGCCGCTCCCGGTGCCTAAAAATAAAGCCAAAATAAAAATAAAAGTAAAAAAAAAAAAGCCGTATGGGAGCTCAGCGGCCCCGGCCGGGGCTACGCACACGGTCCCGGGGCTGCCTCAGCTGCCCACCCGCGCACCAGCCATCAGGAGGGGAAATCGTGGGAGGAAAAAAAGCCACGATGTTTTGAAATTAACACGTGTGTTTTGTTTCTCTGTCGCAGGGTGCTCTCTCCTCCCTTTCTGCCTTCCCCCCCCCCCCGAGGAGCACGTCTCCGCAGCACTGGAGGCAGGAGCTTGCTACACGCAGGTACGGTGGAGGTAAACGCCTTGGTAATGCACCCGTGTGTAAAAACTTACACGGTCGGTGTGTAAACCGACTCAAAAGCCCCTTTCCAGTCTTCTGGAGTTGTCAAGTGGTATTACCGCATCATGCCATGAAAATGAGCGAGGTGCATTTACGGTTCCTTAACGGTGAACAGATTCTCCAAACTAATCTGTGATAAAAGAGCATTTCCTATAAGGAAAAATAAAACTTTCACCTATCTATTTCACAACAATGAAAGGTCCGGGAATCTAGTATTTCCACAGCTCAAAGCCAAAATAGATTACTTAATTATTCATTTCTCCAGATCTTTTTGGTGTAAAATCTGAAAGTAACTCAAACAACAAAATCTTCAGAATAAATTAGGGCATGTGTTAGAACTGAGAATCACAAGAACAGACTTTCACATGTTTTTCAGAACACCTACAAGTAAGTATCAGTTGGGTGTGGTGGCATCCTGTAAAATACCTTTTGTTAAACAGATGGAAATGAAACTTGTGTGCCATCAGCCTCTTGTGGTGGCATGTTGAGAAGTAGCAAAGCTAGTTAGAAAATAATACACATGTACAGATTTAAGAAATGGACAACGTTTCACTGTAGATGTTTATTCTAGTAACAAAAACCTGTGAAGTCCCATATTTTAATGTACAGTGATATATTTTGTCCTATAAAATACAACTTACAGAAATTTCTATCAAGTAAACCTAAACAAACACACTTGCTTTTTGCATACTTTTACGTGTATCTTTAAATTAAAAACATCTCATTAAGAAAAATCTTACACCATAGTAGATGTTTGCATTTAATACCGCCTCTTTGCATTTTAACATTTTGTCTACGGGTTCAGAATACAGACCAATATTACTAATAATTAATATTACTAAATAATTAATAATTATTAAAATTACTCAATAATTAATAATTAATATTACTAATACTTAATAATTAATATTACCAATCTTCTTTTCAAACTTAATGCAGTTTTATACCTTTTTCAGTGGACAGTCTTATATACGCTACCAGCATAAGCAGGGTCTGACAACAGTGACACTTTTTTTTTTTCTTTTTTTTTTTTCAGGAGCAAAACACTTTTAGAGTGGAAAGTACAGGACAATGGAGACATTTCTTAAATTTCCAGCAAAGTTCTGCCAAAAGAAAACCCAAGAAATGTCCCACATAATTAATTTAAATCGAAGAAATAAATTCCATGGCCCATTTAATAAACTTCTTTTATTTAACAAACATCTTTTTCTTTCCTTTGGTATACCAATTCATTTGTAGTCTTAGCTCTTTGCCAATAGATGTCTGATTTTTTTAATTTTTTTGCTGGTTATAAAGGTGCTACTTTTATATACTCTTTAATTGCAGGTTTGTAAAAATGTGAAATTAAAAACCCCTCATCCACATGAAAAACTAGGTACGTTTTTTTTCGTTGTTGTACACTTAACAGATGGATTTCAAAACACAAAATACCTGTATATAAAAAGGAAGATAGTGCACTTTAAGCTTATAACATTCCATTTTCAAATCCTCCGTCCAATAATCAGTAACACTGTTCTTCTGCAGCCTTCTCCTAAATACGCATGGCCCTTCCATTGTAAAATAAACAAGACAGCAATATTTGACTCCTTGTTTAAAGCGTGTGCTGTAGGAACAACTTTGACACCAAAATATCACATACATGAGATGTAAAGGTATGGCTCCTAAGGTCTTGATTAAATTCTTTTACAAAATTACAATTCAAGTTACTGGAAAACACAACTTTATAATTTTAAAAAGCAATATGGGCTCTTCTTAGACTTTTTCCATTTCTGTACTGTAAATGGAAATTTTAAGATAAAGATGCAAGTAGGAAAAACAAAATCTCAGAACAGGTAACGCTGTGAATTTTTATAAGAAAAACATTATGCACAAAATGCAGCAAGTGAAAGTCCAGTATGTTCTTGCCTTTTACCTATTTGAATATTGTCATTCACAGTTGTTCAAAAATTGCTAATTTGTCAGTACATTTTGTAAGGCTAGATTTACAACAGCATTTTTGCAAAAGTGAGAATATACAGTATATACAGAAGACATTGACTCAGTCCTTGCAGTGGTGTATATTATCTATGGGAAATATAACAGCAGTTATAGTTCTATGACTGATTAGTGGAAGATGAAGCTTCTGCTTCTGTTGGTTTCTGACCTTCCTTAGGTGTTTCTGGCTTCATCTCTTTACCGATCTCCCTACTTTTACTCCGATCTTTCCGATCTTTTCCTCTTTCACGATCTTGATCTCTGTCTTGATCTTGCTCTTTTTCCCTGCTTCGATCCCGGTCTCGGTCTCTGTCACGATCTCTGTCTCTGCTTCTTGATCGTTCTCTGTCACGTTGGTTTCTGTCTCTGTTTTTATCCCATTCTTTGTCTCTGTGTCTCTCCCAGTCCCTGTCTCTGTTCCAGTTTCTGCCACGGTCTCTTTCCCAAGGTCTGCCATGTTCTCGATCCCTTCGTCTTTCCTCAAAGGGTCTGCTTTGTCGATTATCTGCTTGCTGAGGCTCTGGCTGATCTAAAACCTTGTCTTTACTTCCTCCTTCGTATCTCTCTCTCTGTCTCCCTTCAAATGTCTGGCCTCTAAATTCAAGATTTTTGCCTTCTCGGAAGTCAGATCCTGACCACTGTCCTTCTGACTCGGGCCCTTGCCCAGGAATACCAGAAAGAGGTGCAGACGGCCCAGCTTCCTCCCACATCTCCTTTCTGTGGCCTGGTGGATGACTGGGAAGGTCCAGGAGTGGTCTTGGGGTTGGCTTCATATTTTGTGGCGACTGTGGTCCATGCTGTGTAGAAAATAAGGAAGGAATGGGACCCTTTTGACTTCCAAATCTTCCAGGGGCAGATCCTCTTTGTCCATCGTTATTTGGAGAAACATGCTCTTCTGAGAACTGTGGCGCTGGGCCTCTAAAATTAGGTCCATGAGGTCCTCCGTGTGCATTGAGCATCAGTGGTGCTGGAGGTCCTCCTTTCTGCCCAGACAAAGAAAACGGACCTCCAGCTCGGTTCTCCTCAAAGTGCTGTGGGAGAGGTCCACCCTCACCCTGAACTGGTGGAGATTCAGTTTGTTCTACAAATTGATGAGGCTGAGGGTTTCTTTGTTCTTCGTATTGCACCGCAGAAAGACCCCTGTCTGGTTCAAAGTGACCAGGTCCCTTTTCCTGAGAAGTAAACATTGGATTTGCCTCGTTTGACCAGGATACTTTGTGCATATCTTGCAAAGACTGACTGTCATTAGATGTGGAGAAATTAGGCTGAAAAGACGTACTTGGAGGTGTCGGAAGCAGCACTTTACGTAAAGGCCTGGATGTAGAAGGTTCTGCAGAAACTGCTTGACTCACATTTTCCAAAGTAACTTGAACAGTATTTTCAAATTTGCTATTAGGTGCCTCTTTTTGGAGCACTGCAGGAGGCTTTTCACTGGAAACCCAGTTATCACCACCGTAACTAAGCTGAGTAGCAGGAATTAAAGTTTTATCTTCCTGACCAAGTGAAGTCTGCAAAGTGTTTGGAAAACTCGCTTGAGGGTCACAGCTCTGGTTTAAAACTTGTGCTTGCTGATTGGAAGATGAAGGTAAATCTACTTTTTGCGCAGCCTGTTGGTCCTGATGGAACAATTCAGTCTCTATTAGGGAAGATTTTGGTGGAGGTGACATTAAAGCATCAGACACCGAGAAGTGAGCCACTGAAACACCAACAGCTGCTCGTTGTTGTCTGAGGGCTTCTTCTTGCTCCTCAGTTTGTCGTTTCTGCTCTTCTAATTGTTTGTTTAATTCTTCTAACATTTTTTGCAGTTCCACCAAGGATGAAGACGCAGATAAATCTGGCACATACGAGGCAGGTGTTTCCACGGAAGTGTTTTTAGTGTCTGTATACATTTTGTTAGGTAAATCATCAACCGTAACTTTTGCTTCCTCCAAGATAGTTTTGTCTTCCAGATCATAGGCCTCATCCTTTGGTTCTGCTGTGTTACTGGGCTTCTCCACACTATACAGTTTTTTGCTTTCACCGGTCTGCATTTCAAAAGCTTTCTCTGGATCATATTCTTCTTCGGTATCGTATGGCCTGTCATCCTCCTCATCTTCTGTAGCTTTGTCTTTTGACATCTGTCCAAACTGTTGTGCAATGGGATCTAGCAAAGGAACAGCTGACACACCTCCATCCACAGCTGCTTTAGCTTCCTGATTTGAAGACTGGACAATTTCAGTCTCCTTAGCAAGAGGTTCAAAAGTCTTCTTTTTACCAAAAAGTGTCTGGAGGATGTACTCAAGAGGTGTGGTAGTTTTTGAGGATGAAGAATGCGTAGCAGTAGCACTTGTAGAAGCGGTAGCTGAAACTGGTGGTGGTACAGTACTTGTGGTTCCACTCTTAATCGAGGACGGTATTTTTAATACTGAAGGTGTAACTGATGAGGTTTCTGGAACGGGAAGTGGGGGTGGAGGTGGAGGAGATCCAGGTAGTGTTGTACTTACAGCTGAGTCTCCCGAATACAGTGTGTATTTCGGAGTTTTCTTTTCTTGTGAAGAAGCTACTGGCCCCTTAGAGTACAGCGATGTTTCTGTTTCCTCTTGCACCTGAATTCGGCTGCGCTTTGTCTCTATTTTGTCTGTATCCATGGTAGTAGCAGGACGCTTCCCTTTCTGACAGATAACCAATCCAAGAATTAAATTCGGACGTGAAGACTCGAGACCTGAAAGGAAACACAAAGATTGCATATGTAAAAAAACTACTATTTTTTATCTGTGTTCTCAATAGGAACTTATCATTTTATATAATGGCAGCTATGAGTCATAACAGTAACAGTTCTTCTAAATTTCATGCAGTGACATTATCCCATAAGCCTATGTGTCTATATTTAATTACTATTTATATAAATTTGTATACAGTAACTAAAAATGTTTTAATTCTTTCCCTGATATTTTTTAATATTGCAGTAACAGGTGAATCTTACTGAAAGATGTCCTTGTAAATGTCTCTGCTGTTCAAAAATTAAAGAAAGTTTTCCTATTTTTGTATTACTACTTTCTACTTATTATTGTCCACTTCCTCCCCCAATCAAATATTTCCTTTCTAAATACTTTGCAAATACCTTATATACACAGAGATACTGATAAGTGAGAAAACCTGGACAAGCAATCTAACTTTCTGTAGGGCTACGTTGGAATTGAAGAACTAGAAATAAAGAGAAAAAAACTAATGCTATTAAAACAAACAAACAGACAAACAACAACAACAAACACTTCACTTTCTGTTACAAAGAAAGCACGAGGCATTGTTAAACTTAATAATTACATTTCTGTTCTAATCTGTGCTAAAATACCGGACTGACATTTACACCATTCCATCAAGGTGACTTTTAACACTGTTGTAGAATTGAGTTTGATGCCACAGACCCTTCCCTAAGTAAGAAATGTGAGCAGAATTACTCCATTGTGAAAGCTTCAGGCTTGAATCCCTGGAGAAGCATTTCCAGAAATGACCAGAAAGTTTCCCATAAAGAGGAAAAATGCAAACAGCTGAAGGTCCATTTCACATTATCGTATTCCTTCCTTGTACATTCACATTTCCCACAGGCACTCGTGGAAGACAAATACAACCAGAATAAAGAGCAGGGAATAAATCCTTTAACATACAGTCAGTGGCAAATGTAGAAAAAACATATAAAGAGAGGATTTTAACTTCTGGATTTAGTGACTTGAGATCCTCATTTGGGAGCCATATTAATATTTGCATCCAGCTAGGAATCAGGAATATAGAAACGAAACTAACAGCAAAGAGATTTACTGTGGTTATACGATGAGGACTCTAAAACCTACACTGTCCCTTATATTCATGACCCTTAAGTAAGAGTTTAAAAGAGGTGTAATATATGAATTTATGTATATCTTTAGTCTCTTACTAAACAAAACCAACTGCTCACTAAGGAACAACTTATAAATAACTAATTATTGCCACTGAAAACTTCTTGATACCAGCAAAACCCCAAACTTCCCATAGTTGCAGATAAATTCTATTTGCCATTACCAGTCATAAGTATGAACCTTTGCTGAAACAACTGAATTCAAAGTTTTAAGGGGGCTCCTAAATTTACTATCTTATGAGAAAATTACATCAGCTGTTTTTATTTGTATAGCTGAAATTATATTCACGTACGCTAAGAAAGAATTAAATGAGGTAAGCCTATTTCTTAAGTTCAATGTGAGGTTTCCTCAGCAAGAGGATTATAACCAGGTAAGTCAAGACGATGACTTCTTCAACACAGCTTCATTAAGCATAAATATTTCATTAAGCAGTAACCTGCCTAAATTCTGAAATTCTGTGTTCTTCTGACTGTGACTGGTAATAGTACAGCACGCCTGTTTTAGCCACATAATGGAGAGACCAGCAAAATCTGGTTACTCACTAGAAGGTCTTTGCAAAAAGACAGAAAAAATTGAGGCCAATGCAAAATCTACTTGAAGTTTCCTATCAGAAGCAGCTCTCATCTTAAGTATTTTGAAAAAAAATAACACTGAAATTTGATTGAATGCATTCTAGTTCCACAGCTGATTTCAGATTACTTCAAAGTTCAGTGTTTGAGTTTTACATAGTTCTGTGGTTGAGAGGATGTTGGCCATGTTGGTTTAAATAAACTTCTATACTATTTCCTACTTGTACATTTAAAACTCAGTGCCAAGTTTTTTCCTCCAGATATAGTATTTCAGTATTTTGTGTTGCCAATTTTCACTTTCTTCCATGGTTAGAAATATATATATATATATACACACGAATCATATATGCATCAAGAAAATGACCTAGCTATACTAACCAAAACTAAGACTTGCTTATAATTTAGTTTGCTTATAATTCTATACAGATTGCCCTTGTGAGAGGGCAGGGACGGCAAGATGTACAACGAAAGGAGGCAGGACAGGAACTAAACAAGTAATTATCTTTGGTGAATCTAAGATTATTTGGAAAGGATCACAAATCCTTGATTCACCCAGTTAAAAACTCCTTTCAACCCACTGCCTAAAAGCAATCCTAGAAATTCTGATCACTATAGTTTACTACCCCAGATGAAGTTACATTAATGCATAACATCAGGGCATAGCTCAAAAGACAGCTTACTTGGGAAGACTGTGTACACTCTGAAGAGACTCAATAGTTAGGTATGATTCACTCTGAGTGACTGCTTTACATTTTTTCTTTATCAGCATGTGAGTAATGACTCCACATTTGGTCAGCATCGACCCGTGCAGAGTATCTCTCAAATCTGTGTTCACCCTAAAACTCCTCGTAAGCATTCACTGTTCTTCTGTCATTAACGTATTGGTTATCTGCTCTTCTGCAGAGACCTGTGATTTGTCCAACTAGTCACAACATGCATCTCAAACATTGACTAATTGAAACGAACAGGTTTCAAAAATCTATTGGACTGTGTATCTAAAATTAACAGCAAAAAGTTAAAAAAAACAGTTCTGAATCCCTGTAAGAGACAGAGATCATCGCTAATAAAAACAGAGTAAAACTTAAACACACGTTCAAGATAAATTCCAGATGAAAGTGTAGAGATGAAAGTGCTAAATAGTGTTGTGTGTATGTGAAACGAGACAAACAAATTCACATACAGTAAACTACCAGAAAAAAAAAAAAAAAAAAAAAAACAAACAATGCTGAACATCCCACCAACACATAATATCTGGTAATAAATATCTGAGGTGGTTGAAGTGAATAGATGTGAATATCCTTCCATGTTCCTCTATATTTATATCACCCATGACAAAGTTTTGTAGATCTTCTAGGCACTACAGCAGGTCAGAGGTCCCCAGTTGTGTTCCAAATCCAGTCCATCAGAAAACAGGAGAGATTCATAATCCGTATACACCTGATGGAGTTGGTTGAGACAGCTGGAATATCTTCCAACTAGGACTTCTGGAGTGATGGGATTATTGTCCTCTCCCTCCTCCCGCCCCCAGTCATATTTATCAAAGTATCTTACACTGTCATGTTTTTTGAGTACTTGCTAAACACTATTTGAAGGTACACAAATTTAAGGAGATAATGACCACTTACCAAAAAATATCTTTATTGGGTATAAAAAACAGTAAATTCCATCAGATGTCAGTAACAAGTATGTATTACAAGTCTTTTACGCTGCGGTATTAATACATGCCTGCAAGTGTTTATACCTATGTTTCTTCTGGGCAATTACCTCCAGTTTTGAAAGAACTTTTCCTATTTACATTTTGTAAAAACCAGCCTGATGTGCCTCATTTCTATGCTAACAAGTCTGTCTACTTTTGCCAGGCCTCCACTTTAAAAGCTTCATTTGAAATGAAATCTACAACAGAAATATAAAAGATAGTGTACAAGGACAGCCTATGTTTGCTCAAGAATGCAAGGAGGGGAAGATCATTTAAATGCTTCCCTAGAGCAGGTTAAAAGCACAGCGGAAGACTGCAGATGTAGCCAATTCAATGGCAAACTCATTCTTATATGTTACTGTCCAGAAAGGAATGTATTTCAGTTATTCGGGCTGGAAAATCTAGCCCACAGTTTAGGACTCTGTCTGCCTCCCTGTGCCAAGTGTTAACACTTACATGTTCTTGTTTTTTGGTTATGAAACAGGAATAATAGTTTTTGCCTACTTTTCAAGAACTGGGTAAATTAAAGACTACCAGGTGCTTACATTCAGCTTATAGAGACTACATGATGACTTAAGGTAGCAACAAGCCTGCCTTTTTAGCTGTAGCCTGAAAACAATGACGTAGACTGTGCACTGTTCAGGGATGGATAAGACAGGCTCAGAGTGTATGAGAAAAATCTTGTCCAAGAACACAAAGCAAGCGCCCTTTGCAATTTCATGCAGGAAAGAAGAGTATTTTCCTAGCATTACATTACTTGTTGGTGGTGTTTTTCTGTTATTGTTTTTTAAGTTGTATGCCATTAACATGTGAAAACCTGGCCAGGCAGAAGACACCTCTGTTTATGAATATAAGCCCTGAGAATGCTTTATTGAGTTTAGTCCTAAACTTGTATTTGGGTAGCAGAGGACAGTCAGCTTGTCAGAAAGGTCAGCTCCTTACATGTTTTAATGTGTAATTATTTTGCGCTGTTTAGTATTTTGCAAACCATCCTTACAACAATGAAGTATTGCCTTCATTGTAACCTGTAGCTCTTAAGCTCCTCAACCTGTTACTCTATATGAAAAAAGGTACTTATTTGGAAACTAAGCATATGCACCGCCTCCATCCTCAGATGAAGATGACTTCAAATTTTGTAATATAAAGGTGTTTCACATCTGAACTCATTCTCATTTCATTCTGTTTCCATGTTCAATGCACAAAGATGGAGCAAATTCAAGCCATACATTACTGCTGATAACTCTAACTAAAAATAGAAGAGCGTAATATATACCAACCTATACCACCTACTGTCTGCCACCTACGCAAAAGGAATTTGCCTGCTCCCAGGCAAACCAATGTTCTGAAGTCAGTGATTTGTCTGGAACTTGATCCAGGTAGCACAGAATATTTCAGACCCCGTGTACATGCATATTGCATGCACAGCGTAATACATACCATGAGATAACAACAATGTAGTGAAACCATAAACGTTACCTTTGTCTTCAGAGATTTCTTGACTGCTCCGTGGGATAAGAGTCTCCTATGTGATTTAGGGGACAGCACATGGCTTGTAGGGACCTAACACTTGGTGGATTTATGGGTTGTTGAAAGTAGGGTCGGTTGAATGTTCTGATAATGTTTGCTTGTTTGTCTCAATATAGTGGCTGTTCTATGTACTCCATTTTATGGGTAAACAAATCCTCCTAACAGCAGAGATTTATCTTGTTGGAAAGGCTATGTGAGTTTCAGACCATGTCACCTTGAGATGATTGACTTTGCAATTTTTTCCTATATGCACACTTTTAAAATGTTTTTATAAAATTATATATTTTTTAATTATGCTTACATTAAACATTCAAAACCAATTGGTCTCTGATTTACTCGTTTTGTAATTTGACCTAGCAGTTAACCTCCCCTAAATTTTGTGCTTACCTGGTCCCTCAAAGGGCAAGAGGTTGGAAGGAATTGGGTCCTTAGAACTCAGTGGGATCAGGTAGAGATTCTTGACATGTCTGTTGTTATTAGTTACAACACCAAAACAACCACGTCTGATAAAATAGGAGTAGAGAGAGATATAGGCAACTTCTTCTTCTTCTGTGGCAGGATGGAAACGAATCAAACGAATCAAAAACAATTCCTGAAATACAAAATCAAAGTGGAAAAATTCAACCTGTAACACATCAGCAAATAAAATTGTTTTCCACTTTCATCCAATATAGGATGAAAGTCTGGAGCAGCTTTAAACCAAGATTTAAGAAAATACTGTCATTCAATTGGTAATATTAAACCAGAATCAATTTTGTCATTTTCAGAAATACCAACTATTTACGTATCTCACATCAAGCTACACCTCTTTAGGTTCAGAATATTCAAATAATTATGAAAGAAATGGAAAATTCTTAGATTATATTTGCATACTGTGCTTCATTTTTACTAAATCCATAAGGGTTTTAGTAGTAAAATTTATTACATACACTTACTAATAATTTCCTAGTCTTTTAAAATTGAATTTCTATCTTCAGTAACTGAATAAATAGATTGTTTATATTCAATCATTAAAAAACAATAGGTTGTATGAATGTTTAACTACTACACAAGGGAAAGACGATTGGCAGCTCAACAGGCAAACCTGTTTCTTCAATAAATCAAAAATTTCAATGGAATAAGTGGTAGCAGTAGTTTTCTAGGTATGATCGACATCAATATAAATTAGTAACAAGGAAATTCTATCAAAAGCTGCTGTATATTTCTTCCTGGTTTTCCAAAGGATTTTAAGTAAATACCTTACAAAGTGAAGATTTGAGTTTGCCAACATAATCCCAGACTGCCTTCGGTGAGATCTTCCCACCAATATGAATCGTGTCTGGTAAATCCTAAACAAGAAGCATTACATGGTCGTATAAGAAAAGGAAAGAGAGGCTACAGTTTTGAACCAGCACAGATTGCCCCATCCCAGTAGCTTAGGCGATAATACAGTACTATGTTTTACTAAACTTGCACATATACATTCCTAATTTCAGACAGGCTGTTTCCAAAATGCAAGGAGTTCATTATGGCATATTACTGGAAGGCTGGCAGTACACACAAAACAGAAAAAGCACTGCCTGACGAAGATAGCAGTGGAAGGTCAAATACTTTTGTATGCCTATCAGCCGATTCTATTTGTTAGCTTTGCTTTTACAGGGAACCTGTTATATGTAGTATAGCTTTTATCTACGCTTTCAATTTATCTGAAATTTTTGCACCCATATGAATTCTAGTTAGCTTCCTGTCATGATGACAGTGACACCTGTTTTAGCAAAAACAACAAGAGAGCCACCAACCCTCCTAAGAAAAGACCTAAACTACATGCCTGAAACCCTCAATCACAACAAATACACTTCTTCAGAGAAGTTAAATAACTGCTCAGTTGTTTCATCACAAGCTGTCATACTACCTAATTAGTTGAATGTACACCCTCCCAAAATATAAAAGCAGTTGCATCAAAGTTAATCAAAGGATGATATTTTTAATAAATGGCCAAACTTTTCTAATAGATCACATCAGTGATCCATCCATCTGTTTGTGAGCAGAACAGGGCATCTCTTTCAAAACACGTGCTGATGATGCTTCTCGTCAAAAACTGATCTTGCTATTATCAAGCTATTATTCTATGTTAGATACTAACATATATAAACATATTAACAGACATGAGAATTCTTCACAAATACGTGAGGAATTTTTTTTAAAAGGCTTTCTCTCCTCCCCCCTGCCTCAGGCTACTGTTCCTATTACTAAAGGAGATTACTAAAGGGATGCAATTTTTTTTTTTTTTGTTACACGTCCAATATAACAACATACACAGTGACCCCAGCCTTTCTAACAACAGGAACTGCAATACATTCTAAACGCATAAACATGTCAGTGCTAACCTCACTAAGATAATCAAAGCACTCAGAGACAGGATATGCTTTAGTGATAAATTTGGCCACACTCTGCAGATTAATAAATCCTTTCCAAATGGTGTTGAGGCGAGAGAGGAAGAGAGAAGTATCGCTGCCTTGAGGTGAGCGTGGCTCAGCAACACTGCAAAACAAATCCAAAAGAGAAACGTTATAGAGCACAGTAAGAATGCTTCCTTCTTCTTCTTTTCTTCCCTCCTCTTATTGATCAATTACTTTATTTTAAAAAAGCAAGTAACAGAAGCCTTAGTAAATGCTTTGTTAATGTTTTCCACTTTCATCCAATATAGGATGAAAGTCTGGAGCAGCTTTAAACCAACCCTCACAAACACTTAATATATTTGAATGCACATGCAGATTTAAAGTCAAATATCTTATAAGTTTTATTTATCTGTTAAAACACATTGAAGAATTTTTACTGTCAATATATAACGATGCTCAGAAAATTTTACCAACTAGAGAAGTTAAACAAGGAGATGACGAATTAAAAATTTAAAGTTCAGGTGATCGCATTTAAAGTTGAACATGCCTTTTGATTATTGGCAGGGGAGGGTAAGAAGCAAAGGGGGACAAACAAACTGACCATAGCGAGACCAGAGATTCAGTGGCTTAGCTTACTATTAAATATACACACCTGATATTGGGTGACTGATGAACAGCTAAGTATCTTGGATCTGGTGAGGACGATGGCTTTGTTAATATTGATTTGGGAACAGTCATAACTGGTTTTGACATTTCCTGCTTTGTCTCCCCTGTTAAAACTTCACCAGATGCAGTACCAGAACGCAGGGCTGTCGTCGTAGTACCAGAGGAGCCGCTCATTGGTGTTCTAGGCTCTCGGCCAGAAACTGTTACAGTTGTGACAACTGCACCAGTGCAAGAGGCAGGAAAAGTCGAAGGTTCTTCAGATGAAGAATCTGTGTTGTTATGGCCTTGGGTTGTAGGAATGTAAGTTCTTTCTAAGCTTGACTGGGAAACTGCTTCTGCTGCAGGTGCAACTTCGGTTTCCTCTGTGTTTTCAGAGGCTGCCTCTTTAGCAGGCTCCGCTGCTGCTGATGGTGCAGAACTTTCATATTTTCTCTGAACTTCTGGTTTAGATTTTGACACTGCTTTTTTATCAGAAGCCATTAATTTTATCTTCTTCGGTGGTAATTCATCTTCAGATGCTGAAATCTGACCTACAAAATTAATTTTAAAGTGTTTTTGATTACTGTTTAACAATGAAAAGGTCTGAAGAGAAAAACAAGTAAGCAAGCAATGCTCTTAATAATTCTTTTACTTCAGACAAAGTCAACACTGTAGATACCTGTACAGATTTTGCAGTTCAGGTCAAAAAGATGGGCTCGATGTTCATTTGTTGTATCCTTCAACATACTGCTAAAAACGTCTGGAGAAGGAGCACTATTTACATTTTGTACAGTTTGGGTTGACTTCTGCTGCTCCTGGAAATGAACAAACACAGAAAACATTCTGGTTGATTGCTAAATTCAATCATAAAAAAATACTTTTGAAACCGTTAATTCCAGTTCTTTAAAAAGATATTAAGGGCTGTGCAGAACTACTGCTCTGAGCAGCACTTACAAAAAGATGGAATTTTGAAATATTCTTCCCCTTTTATCATTTGTTTAAGAATATCATGTCAAACAGAGTTCTCAAATAGTATTTGTCCTCATTTCATTTCATGTAATTCCGAAGTAGATACTATCACATTAACTGCTTCCTGAGAATACAGAATTGTAATACTGATCACATTTTTGGGGGGGAAAACAATTGGCTAAGATTTTGCTGTAAACTGAGGCAAAGGTCTGAAAAACACGCATCGTCTGATATTTTAGAAGCACATGTGATATATGCCCGATATTAGGTTGTTGCATTCCTTCAAACCAAAAGGAAAATGCTCATAGCACACCTACTAGGTGATATTCTTACAGTTCATTGAAACAACCTGCATTTCTGATACAAAATTTGAGGCCCTAGTTAGCATTTATCTCCCTTGGCACCTCCATGCTAAAGCAATAGCTAATACTTATATCAGAATCAGACACCGGGGGAGAATCTTCCATATTTACATCTGGCACTTGTTCCCGTTTTACAGCTGCTTTCTTGATCTCGTGTGATTTGTTTCTTGACTCTAACATCTGAGAGAAACAAAAACACTTTAGTAACAAGTCTGCATACTGATTTTATAATTTTATTTTGTATTTTCTTATCAGTTGGCTAGTGGAAGAGAAAAAGCTTACGTTATTCATATTTCATTAGGAAGAAAACAATATATTAATTATGGGTGGTAAGGGCTGGTGAAGTTACTGGTAGTTCATATCTAAGGACACACTGGAGAATCGTATTGCTTACCGCTTTGGCTGGTTTCTCCTTCCATACAGACAGTTCTTTAGATAAAAGTTCTTCGGGTTTCATTCTCACTAGTTTTGACACTGAGATTTCTCCACGAAGAACATGATGAAAAAGTCCCTAAAAAAAAAAAAAAAAAAAACACACTTTGTTGCCATGCTGAATAACTTAAGCAACTAACATGATTTGCAGTGCTGGACTGTCAAAACCCTTTCAGGTTTCTTAATTCCCTATTAAAAATGCCAGTTAATCTTAAGAAAACTTAGCACGGTGCAGCAACCAGAAACTAATGATGAAATCATCATGAAGTATGAATTTTCCACATTACCATAAAATAGACTATCAATTCTACTGAACAGGAATTTTGAGAGATGAACTGCCACTCCTGTTTCATATCTATAGTAGAATTTTTTTTTTAAAAATTACGTTGTCTAGTCACTATTCCCATCTGCACCAGCTTCTTTTTCCTTTAAAAGATAAATTATCATGTACACAAGTGGTCTCCCATACAAACCACAGAACGTCACAGAAGAAAAACATTTATTTTTTTTCTAAGAATGCCATTCAATAAACAAATATTTCACTACAAAGGCCAATCTTAATAAATACACGCGATCCAACTGGACTTCCATTCCAACTGGATTATTTAATATTTGAATGGCTTTAAAACAATTTTTAGAGCATAATTCATAAGTCTCTCTCTTGAAACTACATATTGATGTATTATTTAAAAAACAGAATATATTTCAGTACGTTTACTGTTTAAGTAAATTCCAAACCTGGTTTTTTGGGTCCTTGAGATTGAACATGATGCTGCGGTATTTACTCTTGTATCGGTTGTCCGTAACTTGAAACAAATTAAACATCTCCTTTTCAATATTGAGTGCTACTTTCCCTACTTCACTCTCTGTCATGACCAGATCATCACTATCATTGACTCTGTCAAAAACAAGAAAGGGTATGCGCATTTACGTTAGGCACAAATTCTTCAGGCAGCATTCATAAAAACTAAATTTTCAGAGGAAGGAGTTAACCACGCTTTTATTCACTCAGTGAGGACTTCCTTAAAACACATTTCAAAGCCAAAGTCTATCTCAGGACCTCAAAATGTCAACAATGGCAACCTTTTGCTACTGTCTACAGAAGACCACGGAAGACAGCCTTAACGAACTGAAGCCAGGTCAGTCCTTACAAATACTCCTACTCATGACACTGCAATTAGTTTTTTGTTGTTGTTTTTTGTCATGAGCTACTGAGGGAGCTAAAACACTTCAGTTTTAATCTTAGACCCTCCACTGTGAACAGCATTTCTATTTCAGAGACACTACCAGAGCACAGTGGCCTAAGTCTTGACAGCTGACAAGAGCTTTAATATTTGTGGGACAATGTTTCAGCTTTTTTTTTTTTTTTTTTTTTTTTTTTTTTTTTTTTTTTTAAATAGTAATACAGTTGCTAACTTTGGGAGAAGAAGGAACCTCTGCCTCAGCAAGCCCTTCCAACCTTTCACTGTGATATTCCCTACACTATGCTTCGTACAACCCCTACATCTCCAAACACCACCATTGCCAGATATCAGCTTCAGGTCACCTGCATTATAAACATCTCTATGCTGTGATTTAATTCTTCAACTGTAATTGTCTCTCACTACAAATGGGATAGTGACTTTTTTTTAAAGGCTTTTTCACATGCCCAATTATTTGGCATCAGATTTTTTATTTTTAATAAAGCTCTAATGCTAAAAATACTTGTAGTAATTTCTAGCACAAATTAAATCCCTTAGTATCACTTAGCAAGAAAGAAACAAAACTCTGCAGGCTAACCCTTTACTTCTAGTTGTAGTTTCCTATATAAAATAAGTGCTTTGAATTCTCACCCACCTCTTCCATAACATTTCTTTTAGGGACTGACGAATATGTTGTCGAATCTGTGAGTTGGGCTGCGACTGGATAGGGCTAGCTTGTGTTTTTGCTTGTCTACTTCCAGATGCAGTAGAAACGGAAGACAGCGAAGGCCTTTTGAGTCCTCCAGCCAAACTGGATGCAGCTAGTTTTTTGGAAACTGGCGAGTCATGAGAAGAAGCTGCTTGTTTTGAAGGAACGCCACCTGTTGAAGGCCATGGTTTCTTGGGAATTTCACCTTTGAAACTCCCAGCAGGTTTAAGCGTCTGCTTCATTAGCGATGTGCTAGACATGGAAGGGGACTTCTTTGGAGAAAAATTTTTAGTGAGGGAAGATGCATGTTTCTCCACCATAGATGCTGAAGCAATAGCTTTCTTTGATGCCCCTATAAACTCTGTCGCTTTATCTTTTTTTCTCTTCTCTTCCTTTTGAGCTGTTAAAACAAAGAAGAAAATGCAGTATTAAATGCTTAACATTATAACTTCCTGTTTATGAAGACCAGCTGCCAACCTATAAGGAAGTCTGTGAAATACCTCTGGAGAACTACCAAGTATATAATTTAAGCCATTCATTTTTAAAGCCTTTTTAAAGCCTTTTTAAAAAATGTGTAAAAGTTGACTTTTTTAAGAAGAAGTTTGCCTTTGATCCTGCAGAGAGCACTTCTCAGAGACTGTCCGAAGAGTTTAAAAGAGTTGCATTTTGGTTGTAAAGGTTGAAAATCTCAGTCACAAGCTATGCAAGAAAATTAAAAAAAAAAAAAAAAGACACCACCTTCAAAGATTCCTGAGTTGGACTTCATGATTAAGCTTCAAAACAAACAAACAAACAAACAAACAAACATTTTCACAAAGTCTTTAAAAAAAAAAAAAAAAGCAACACAACCCATATCTCACATTTAAGCAGAAATCCTCGCTCCAAACTTTCTACTTTAAGGAGCAAGCAAAGAGAGTCAAGTTAAACAACAAATCAATTGCTTAAAATTTTAAATATACGTTCAAGCCATTTGGTTGCTAGTATGAGTATCACACTGTCGCTATAAACTATCAGATCTTCTCATTTACTTTCCAGTTAAACTCTAGATTTAATACTATAATATTTAATAATTAAATATTAAAACCATTGCTCCAACTGCGGCTATTTAATTCCCACCAACTATTCCATTCACAGTATCCAAAACTGCCATTTAATGTTTTTTCTAACATCAATATATTGACAATACACATAATGCACAAGAAAATTTACAAATTACAAGCGAAGACTCCATATACTGAAGTTATAATTGCACAGGACTTTAAAAACAAGCATTTCTGTAGGTTGCATTTCACCTGTCCACATTTTGGCACTGACGGGAACAATTCAGCAAAACGTAATAAGCCAAAACACACTCTCCATCCAGCAAACGTGATGTGCTCCACTTCAGTTTGCCAGAAGTCTCGTTTACAGGACATCAGAGTTACCGTGGGCAGAGTTACCGTGACACATTCGTTGTGACAGCACAAAGGTTCCGAGGGAAACCAAGAAACAACTCCTGAGATGAAGTTGTTCTGATTAGAAAAGCTAAAGTTACTTCCCCAAAAGTCTTTTTTCTCCTCATAAATCTGCATTTGACTACTGACCAGTTTGTGATTTCTTAATTTTTTCATTATTATCTGATGTTTTTAGCTAGCAAGGTTTTGTAATCAGAATTAGTCCCACAGCCCCATCTGCAGAGAGCTATGTGCTTCCTGGGAAGGATGCAGAAATTTAACTTTGGTTAATTTCACCACAAACCAAATGGACCCTTTTGGTCTTCCATACCTGCTACAGTGAGAGCAGACATTATCAGGAAGGGTCTAACAACCGATTTTTCTCAGACTTGAGGGGGACAAAGGTAGGGAGCACCCTTCTGAAGCCCAGTTCGCCCAGTTCAAGAAATCCTATAACAGCATACTGTTTGAATAGAAATACACCTCAGAAAGGGGAAGATTTGGATTACCTGAGAAACAATGTCACTACTCATTTCTGAGTGAAACAGCCTTCCCACCTTTGCCGGTCGTTAAATTCTGTTAGACGCTGAGCGTTTCTAGTAGGCACCTCCAGCAGAACGCAAGCTTGTAACGAGCTGCACTACACTGCCTCTTACTGCCAGCATGTTTCACCACCAATACACAAGCTGGTGGTTAAGATGAACCATAAAACCGATGCTGTACCTGAATTTTCATAAGGCTAGGCAGAGAAGCAGGTGCTAAACGTTGCCTGGAATACAAAGTGAAGAGGAGGATGCAGAAGCACTAGCTATGTGGATCCACTGTGAGTGGATGCCTTGCTAAAGGTTTCTGAGTGAAAGTTATCTGAAGTGTAAGATGAAACACACTACATTAAATCATTCCAAAGAGCGTGAAGATCTTACTAGAGATTAAACTTCTTGTTCACCCACTGTTCCCGTACTTTTCCCTAGGGACTGGTCTCAAGTACTGACAAACTGAACACAAACCCAGGGGGATGTTGAGCTGGACTCACACGGACTTCTCTTCTGTTTCTATTATCTCCCAAAGCCTACCCCACTAACCTTACACTATCCGTCAGGAGGCATTGAGCTATCCCAGGAAGGAGAACAGGGATCAGAAACTATCAGTGACATTTTCAGTTTGGTCTAATGAGGCACCTGGAACTTAATACACTGAGGTAAAAAGCTGAACTACTTTGAATGAACAGTCTTGAAAAGCTAGAAGATGAATATCCAAAATATGTGTACAATAAGGTTGTGAGAATTTCTCTACTTCTGGTTCCTGGTTTATCTTCTGCCCAGACTTGTCTCTTCAGGCCGGTGGGACAGCGCACCTCTGTCTCACTACGGAGCGGCAGGACAGCACAGCTCAGGGTTCAAAATGACCACAGTACAATTCGGTCCTCGGTGCTATGATTTTAGTTCTTTTGGGTTGCAGCAGAAGTACAAAACATGAAATACTAAGCTTACATTCCATACTTACAGTTTTATCATCTGTTCAAATTAGTTAACAAGCACGCTGATAGAACTAAGAACAGCAGTTAAGATATTGTGTATATAAAAAATATATCCGTGCCCCAAACCTTCCTGTGTTCCAACGGCTATATCATGGTAAAACTATATACATGTAAAATAAATAAATAAATGGCACTAGCACAAAGGTAGATTGAAGTTCCCAGGGTTGATAGGCAGCAGCATCAGTATGGGTTCAAGAAGAAAGATGCACAAGCATCCTTTATTCTGCCAGTTCACGTCATGGCTATTTTGAAATGTTTCTACAGTAGAGCACAGAACTCAATGCTTCTTTAGCCAACAGAAAATGAGCAGATATTTCAGCCTCATGGAAGTCTAACAGTCTCACAAACTAAAATACTACTTTATAATTACAACTGTCTACCTAACTACTTGCTGGCAGGGATTCTGCATGTAGTAAAAGATACCTACACTACATAGGCTATTCGGTGTTTCAGAACACCTGTGAAGTACTTTCTCAAATCTGCAGGACACCTCACTACATTTGAAGGATAGTGAAGTGGTGTGTGTGTTTTGACAAAGTATTGAAGGTACTTACATCCTACATATGTTAACAACCTCATCTTAAAAAAAAAAAAAGAAAACACCCTCATATCCCATTTTGACTATGACAAAATGGATAGGCCCTGACAGATTTTTTTGGTTTACTGACAGGATTAGTGTTCTGCCAG
Source organism: Anas platyrhynchos (assembly GCF_047663525.1). Classification (NCBI taxonomy): domain Eukaryota; kingdom Metazoa; phylum Chordata; class Aves; order Anseriformes; family Anatidae; genus Anas; species Anas platyrhynchos. Next base: position 790,785 of record NC_092625.1, read on the forward strand.
ACAATCCAGCTGCACCAACTCACGCTGTCCTTGCACAGCTCTTGTATCCAATGCACAGGAGGGCAGGAGCACACAGCTGAGCGCGGGGAAGGAGCAGGACTGTTGGCGTTAGGTCAGAGGTTGGACTCGATGATCTTGAGGTCTCTTCCAACCTAGATATTCTGTGATTCTGTGATTCTGGCAGCAGCTCACCAGTCCATTGCCTCAGCTGCAAGGCGAGCATGCCCCCCAGCCAGCACCATCTTCTGATGGGCGCTGTTTCTGGTGCGCGTTTGGAAAAGTTACCAGAAGTGAGTACTCTTTTCAGAGAGCAGTATGCCAACACAGGAGGGTCCCCGCCGCCCCTTCAGCCCACCCTAGCGCTGAGGGGACCGAAGGCTCCCCCCGGGCAGCTCCAACCCCGCAAGGCCTACCGAGGAGCCGCCTCCAACAGCCGCTCCACCGCCCCCCTCCCTGCGCCCTGAGGGCGGCTTCGCCAACCGCCATGAGGGGGCGGCTCGGCCCCTCGCCGTCCTGCCGGGCACCATCGGGCTCCGAGCCCCGCAGGGACGGGTGCTGAGCCCTCCTTGCTGGTCCCGGCTTCGAGGGCTTTGCGTTTTGTTTCAGTTTAGGCTGTGGAGAACGCGGCGGGGTGGGCGCGGAGAGCGCGGTCCGTGAAGGAACGGCGAGGGGAAGGAAGGGGGGCGCTGAGGGGAGGAAGGGCTGCAGAGGTTTTAAGTTTATTGTTTGGTGTTTTTTTGGTTTTTTTTTTGCTTTTTTTCCGCGTCAAGCGTCCCCATTCGATGCGAATGGTGCAGGAATGCATCGCCTAACACGAGTCGGAGAACCTCAAAGCCTTTGCTGAGGGAACTGCAGCCGCAGAGCAGGCAGCAGAGCTCAGCTGCTGAGCACAACGAGGCTCACTCATCTCATCATTGCACAATTAGGCTTTTAATCGGTGCCTTACCTGCTCCTGTGGTTGTCACTTCTGGTTTTGTTGGAGGTATGAAAGGAGGCCAGTGTGGCGGGTGCTTCTGGACCAGCTCAAACATCCGTAGACTCTGCTGCTTTAGAATCTCCTGAGGACAGAATGCTTTCATTTTAAAAGCTGGCTCGGGAGACGCTTCAAACACAAAACGTGTCTGCTTAATTGAAAGTGTTTTTTAATTACGCATGTCCATCAGGAAAAAAAAGTCTTTATACAGACATACTGTGAAATCCAAGCACCATGGTCTCTGTAATACATCCCTAGTTAAAACACATCTGGAAGACAGATCTCTTGAACTGTACTACAAATTATCAGTCTTATCATCTTTTGATATCAGCTTTGATATCTGCAAACCTGTAATTTTGTTTACAGGTAGCAAGCACACTAGGAATGTACAATATTTTCTGCTTTTTAAAAGAAAGTTGCTTGCATAGAACTCTCCTCAAGTTTTCTGTTGATCAATAGCACAAAAGACAGATCTATCAGCTCCTCCAAAGGGGAAAAAAAAAAAAAAAACGCATCAGATTTTGAAGGACAGGTTTTGGTCAGGAAAAAAGGTGTTCCTGAAGCCAAACGCTATTCCTCTTCAAAGAGAAGTTACCTTCTGTCCTGTATTTCAGTTATTTACAAACTGTTTTCCTTAGATGATTTTTTTTTTTTAATAAATGCCCTTAGAGGTTGATGGTACTTTACATTCAGACGTCTGGTGCTTAGCTTAACAGCTGCATGCAGAAACATCCTCAAGTCTGTTTCCTGTGGCAGCCAGCACCTTCTGTTCTCCCTAGATCAGCAGGAGCTAGAGGCCTGCAGCACTTACAGAATCAGATCTTTAAGATAGCAGGGACTAACAGTCATAATTAGAACACGCAATCTACTATGTCAAACAATAAAAAAGGATCAGGAAGCAAATCATTGATACATCACTACAATATGGCAGTTAAACCTTAGTCATTTAGTGAGAATTAGAAGTTCAATTGTGTCACCCAGTAACACCTTCAAGTGTGGATGTTTACACCCATTTTCCAACTGGCAGGGTTTGTGGCTGGTAAAGTGCTGAACAATTTCCAATTAGCAATTCAGTAGTATTGCCTTACCCTGATGCTTTAATGCATTCTTCTCCATGGCTCATACAATTTGTATACAAAGGAAAATGCAAAGGAAAATTTTACAAAAAACAGACAATAAAAACCAGACTTTATAAAGAACAAATCGAGATGCTAAGTTCCCACTCTTACCTTTTGTACAAGACTACACCGGTTATCAAAATCACATTCTTCTTTGCAAAAGAAGCCCTTAGGGGAAAAAACAAACACACAGAGTTTTACCTTTGCAGATGGTAGGTATGTGGTACCAGCAGGTAAGGCGGTTTGACCTCTGATACAGTAATGCCCTGTACGATCAGTAGATATAAGACTCCAAATATGTGGCAGCTCTAGGGAGAGAACCCACGGGGAGAACAAGGCCCTGCAAACCCCTAACGAAATAGTCAAGCAAAAAATAGCAGCAGCTCCTGTGTGCTCCTCCATGGAGTGCCACCCAGTTCCTACAGTCCAGGTATCAGCAGAAGCTGAAAACTTGTAGATGATGGACCACCTAAGGAACATTTCCATTCTGGTATCTATACTGAAAATATTTGCTCTTCATTATGATTTTGTCTGTCTCGTTGCATCATGCCACATTTTGCACAGTTACGTAGTTAAGTATTAAAACAAAACAAAACAAAACAAAACAAAAAAAACTTTCTAAAAAGCAGCAGTATTAAAAAACAGGTATGTGAATGAATGACAGATACCGGTATCTTTACAGATTGTTTAAAGCTTTAGAAACACATCCCACTGGTGACAACTGCCAATCACCCAATCACAGGATACTGGCATGGGATCAGATCCAACTTTTTCAAATACCACAGTACCCCCATGACATTTTGGGTGAATTACAAATAATACATTTGTATTTGTAATTTGGGGTGAAATACAATAATTCCACTTAAACATTTTCAACTTATGATATAAAGTAAGTTTAAGTAACTTGTCTAGAGGTGACCAAACATAAAGTAGTGATAGAATAAAACACGTAAACCTGTTTCAGTTCCTTGCTCTGACCATTATAATGCCTCTTGAAAGAAGTAAAAGCTGCTCAGTAAAGAAAACAAAGCGAGCTCCCTACAGTACAGACAGCTCCCCACTTGCCCTAAGATTCTCCATGTAGTTATGTACAAACTACTATGTGTTGATCACAGAAGACAGCTTTGTGATCTTGGTTCTGTTCAAGGAGATGCATTGCTGCCCTTACCAATGTAGAGAGACATTACTTTGAGATAAAGTACATGCATTCCAGATTTCCTGACACTTACTAAAGCTACTGAAGGGTCCAAATTCATGATCTTCATTCTATGTGGGGCTTCCTGGCAGTGGAAACTCTCATCGTCAACCGTGCCATTTTCTTCTGAATCTACAAAGCTTTGAGTGGTGTGAGGGTCCAGATAGATCAGCTCATTGCCTGGATGGGTAAAAGCCGTATGTTAAAAATAAGCAAGTGACATTAATAAGCACTTGGTCCAGAACTGTAAAATAGAAATTAGATTGCCATTGCAGTCAGTATAATCTAGACTTTCCAGCTAGGGATTCTTTAAGAGAATCGGAAGGTTTAGACACAGCGTTTCCCACAGGGTATTTAGTATAACTTCCTATTGTCACCTATTACTGTAATTTTTTGGTTGGTTATGTTCTATCTTTGTCACATACTTTTATTTTTCCATGTGAGATCCAGTACTTTTTTTTTTTTTTTTTTTTTTAAATCTCAAGTGTTGTAAACACTAACATTTGACAGATTAAAAGGTACAGGATGTTCACAGATGCAATCTGTAATCCCATTAGGCATTCATTCAGAAATTGGAACAAAAAAGCCTAACTAAAACAGGTTAGGTTTTACAAAAGGACAAAATAGGGTTGCAAAATTTTGGCCCAAAGTGGGGTGAAATCTGAAGGAATGCATTTTAAATTAATTAGAGCAATACTTAATAACAGAAGGTATGCAAAAGGTGAAAAAGATACTGCTATCAGAAACAGTTTTGAAATACAAGAAAATAAAAGTGACATTTGACCAATACACTTGTCAAATGCTATCAGCTATTCTCAGTATGTTGCTCTTGTTGATGTCATCACTTATTTTTACACCTAGCTTTGCTGTTAACTTTCTGCTCCTGTTAAGGATCATCTCATACTGTTTCTAAACTCTTTTAGATATGCTTCTTCATTTATTTTATTCTATTCTCATCTTTCTTTACTTCTAGAGGTTCACGCTTAGACCCCTTACTATTTCCCCTTCAAAAAATGTTCTCTTTGGATCATCTGCACATTTGGAATAAGTTTCTTTTTTCCTTACCTAAAAATCCTATGAAATAATAGGCATTATTTGGTTTCCCTCCTAATGCTCCCAAAGACTGTGGCATCTTAAAGCATTCCTAGGAGTTCAAAAGGAATAAAGGAAATTGTCATTCATTTCTTTACTGACATCACAGATACCCAAACTTATTTGACAGTAACGAGCAATGAATTGAAAGAAAACCTTACTTTAAATGCATCAATATATACGGGATTTATGTGATTTATCCCTAGTCGTAGAGGTATAATAAGCAAGAGGGCTTTCCAGCCTGTGCAGAGTCCTCCTGCCTTCTTGCTTCGGCCAAGAGCACTTCTGTGCAAATGTGCACTGCTGTGGGACGCGCTACTGCTCTGAGGAGGGCACCAGCACATTTTTTCTGCGGGAATAAAACTAGAAATCAGTCAACGCACAGAGGAACACAAAGCAGATCTTCCTCTCAGTAGTGAATTAAGCTAGTTTGCCAGGGATCTTTATAGGGCACCCAAGACAAAACGAGCCGGGCATGGCAATTACAGCTATTTAGTAGAAGTAATTCTAGCAGACAGTATGTGCTGGCACGTCCAAGTGAGACGTTAGATCAATGATTGGGGGATGACAATTTAAGACTGCAGTGACATGTCCTATTAATGTTATTAATAGTGTCAAGCTTTGCCTATAAAACGCCAGAGAAATGAAATGGCAGCAATGATGACAGTAGAAATTCTTCAAGGAGCTCTTCACATCCAGTGATGTGAGCACGAAGTTGGCATCAGGGATCAAAAAAACACAACTGAGTTTGTATGTCCTTCTTCCCTCTTCTTACCCTTGCAAGACAAATCCATGGCCCCCCAAGTATTTGTTCATGTTTAGATACATGCTGGCAAATGGAGTCAAATCAGAAACTGTTACCAGAAAACTGATGAGGTGTCACTTCCTGATGTCTTCAATGACCACCGTATTGCCCATAGATACATAAACTGCTAATGAATTCCATTCATCAAATAAAGCAAGCTTCCTAGAAAACATTAAGGTACTAATTAATATAAACTAGTTGGATCAAAAGGGTAGCTTTACACTCAGAACCATTTATTTATTTATTTTTTCTTAAGAAAAAACATCCTTTCTGCATTTTTTAAAGTCTCCATGTAAGAAAAAGAAAACTTTAAACATTAAATGTTTAATATCTTTAGAAAAATAGGTACTGAGTGGTACCAGGAAAAACATATGCGCTGCACCATGTGCAAACTGTTTTGTCTTACTGCTAAGTGCAGTGACAGTAACAGTTCAACTACATCAAGTTTATTACTTTTTATTGCACTCGACAGTCTCTGCACTGGGTTCTTGCCCAATTGTGTCTTTTCTCATCTGGAAAAGAAAAAAATTCCTATGCCGGTTTTGCAGATTACTTTTTGCTTAAGAAATTCCACTGAATTCAGTGGAATTACTTCTGCCTGAGCCTGCGTGCACAGCAGAAATGGGGCGTTAAAAGCTAAATCAGCTAAGGGTTTGGGGCACCAAAACTTCAGTGGGAGACAGCAGCACACAGTTTTATGTCCACTTCTGCAAAATCCAAACCTTTGCGGAAGGGAGCTACACTCTTAAGCTGCACTGGCAGAATTAGCTGTTTCAAATAAGCCAGAAAGAAATGGGGGTGAGCGTTTCACCATGAAAAACTTGGCCATGAAAGATCTGGAGTCCAGGGCATGCTTCAGCTCCCCTCCCTCTTCAGATCATGTGCCTGTTCCAGGGTGTCAAAGACTTGCTGCTGAGCTCGCAGGACCTGTAGCCTAGCCCCTGCCTGAGGTAAGACACCTCCACGTACCCCTGGAGAACTGAGCAGCCTCAGTTCCTTTCAGTGTGGCTCCCAGACTATGAGGAGCTGCCCATCTTTATCCAGTAGCCTTGCTGGCAGAACTGCTGCTCAGAAAGGGAGGAATTGCAGCTCAGTTCCCTCCTCAGCCGAGATGGCTTCTCTCTGATGTTTCACACCACCACTCCGACCTACACGGTGGCACTCTCGACCTGCCAGAGCTGTGCCACTGTGCAGAAAGGAATATACATCTGTGGTGTGACTGGTGAGGGCATGCAGACGGCGTAGCAGGAGACTTTCCTGCAGTTTCTTCTCCTCAGGCTCTTCCTTTATTAAAATTTAGAGGTCACCCATTCCCAACTCAGTACCTGCACACCGAGCTGTGGCATGACATTCCATGCTGCGCTTGTAAATAGATGGCAAGTACATTCCTGACTGTGGGACAGGGGGAGATGCAGCCTTCAAAACTCTGCCTGGGCCTTCTCTTGGCTGCCCCAGGGGAGTACGTTCTGAATGAGACTGGTATGATCTCACTTACTTTAGTACTTGAGCAACTGTATTTGGTCCAAACCATTCTCCAATTGACTTCCCCTCTCCAACACCCACCTGTGCTGTTTTCATAGTGAAAAAAAGACACACGTACACAAAATCAAAGAAAAATGAGACCATAAAGAATGTGGGAACAATATACAGTAAATACTGTGACTGTCAAACATTCTAGAGTAACTGCAATCTGTATTTAGCAATAACAATTATTTTCTCAATCTATGCTCTTTTCAAAACTTAGGGAGTGCCAGTTTCTTTAATAAACAAAAGGCTTCTAAACTACAATGAGAATTACAAGTTAACAAATGTTAGTGCCCTTTATTACAAATTACAGCAATAAGCTACAAGACTGTCTATTCTAACATTACTGACTCTGGTACCCAAGGCTTACAGAGTTTATCAAGAGCTACATTCTAGTACATGGCTTTATTTAGGTCTCAGGGAATGTTTCTGTACTACTAGTCTTTGCGCCCATCTGCATACCTTTTTATTTTTGTATAAGCATACACCTTGTCTTCACATCCACTTTTTAAAATTATGAATTAACATACTGCAAATTAGTGATTCAACACAGTAGAAATTTCAGTGGAAAAAACCTGAAAGTTTATGTTTGTTCTTACCCATCTGGTGGATTGAATAACAGCAAGCCTTCCTGTCGAGAAAGCATCGTAGGATTCTGTGATATTCTTCTGGTTGTTTTTTGTGTTTTTCCCATTGCCAATCTGAAAGGAAAAATTGATATAGAATAAAAAATGGTGACGTTTTCATTACACTGATCAAATGTCTAGACAGCAGAAAGCTTTATAATGAGATGTTAAAAGACATTTCAATTCATCTCGAATATTTACATTTTGTGTAGAGCTCCTAGAATTCCAAGCTTGTTATTTATCATCAAGCTGCCCTTTATCATCATAGGCTAGATTGTAAAAACAGGGAAAATAAAACAAAACAAAAACATCAACTGCAAACATATTCTGACGGATCATGCTGCGTGTTGATAGCCATTCCAGTATCTCTGAGCTTCCAAGATTATTTAAAAGTACAGGCTGTGTTTAGACCTTGTTGGATTTCTAAGCACCCATTAAATAACAACATAAGATCCATACAGAAAGTCCAAACACTCCACTGGCAGCATCCTGGGATGTGACATGCATGCTTAAGAGCTTGCACCAGGGGGGTTTGGACCTCGTGCTGCTGACAAGTGAGTAGTGAAGAGAAGGGTAAGAGCACTGTCCCACGGTGGCAGGTTTTCCCTTGGCCTCAACTTGGGTGTTACACTAAAAGGTTTATAAAATAATGGCGACAGGATTCCCCATTTGTTCTCCTTCTATGCCTATTTCTCTGCTTCAGGCTGGGATGATTTCACCCAGCTGAATATGAATTGATTCATTAGGAACTGTTACCAGGGCATCAAAGAAAGTCTCACTAATAAATTCAGGGTTTGTGCTTTTAATGGAGTACTTACGAAGAAGCGTCTGCAGACAATACCGAAGTTCCCTCAGGACCAGCACTCACCTCTCCCTAAGTGTCTGCAGATCAGTGCTTGGGCCAGCATCATCTGCCCGCATCGCAGCATACATCCCCAGCCAGCGTCCGACGAAGGACCCGTGCCTCCTGTTAGGAAAGTTCAGCACAATCAGTGCAGGCTTTCAACTGGGTGCAGCACCACAGAGGACATTTCAGAGTGCTAGAAAACAGATAGGGCTGCTGAAGCCTCCATGAACTGTCCTACAGATAAAAGGCACACAGCAAGACTTTGGTTCCATGCTGTTGGTCTAATTCTAATCTCTGCATTGCACAAATAAACAAAATTCATTTATTCCTTGTGGAGCTGACTTACTCTTTTCATTCTTCAAGCAGCATTCACAAACCATTTACTGCATGCTATACAACATGATCACCTGTTTACATACAGACATAAATAAACACTGATTTTAATAATCTTCATGTTTGCATAAACAGTTAAAATGATGCTCAAAATGCGCTGATACTCTAGAAATATTTTCCCAGCCTACGATGCCATCACTTATCTTGCTATTTAATTTAGAACAATGCAGCAAATCTGCAGTATACTCACCAATAGGCAAAAACTTTCTTCTATACGTAAACCACGTTAAACCACAGTAAACCACACGTAAACACACCTTGGCTTATTGTCTGACTTTGGCTTATGGTGCGTCTGTTGCTGTGTCCAGCACAGTGCAGCCCCTAAATTGCTACCAAAACCTTGCCACAAACCTCAATCCCCCTGTTAAAAGAGACCCTCTTGTTTGTTGCCCTTCTTTCGACACTCTCTAACAGGTTTATGTCTTTTTCTTATACTGTGGAGCCCAAAACTGCACTCAGTACTCAGTACATGGAATACCAACAGAGACTGCCTGGCATTTTCTCTTCTCTGCAGAAGCTCTGTTGCTAACACTGTCCAGAAATCACCACTGTCACAGACAGTAGTAGCATTCCCTCCTCCCACAGTTTGTTCTTCCCCCCAAGACTTAGACACCACCCAGAAAAAGAAGAATAATAATACTAATAAAATAAAATAAAATAAAATAAAATAAAATAAAATAAAATAAAATAAAATAAAATAAAATAAAATAAAATAAAATAAAATAAAATAAAATAAAATAAAATAAAATAGTCAAAAGCCATCAGGAAGGCAGTGGTGCAGACTGTGGAGAGCCTGGGTTCAAATCCTTCTTCTGTGAGGCTCTGAACCTATATCCCACCACAATCTCTCTGCTAATGTATGGCAGGGAAAGGAGGAAGAAAGAACATATCTCCTGCACTTTCCATTTATTGTTGACTGACAATTCTGTAGAGTTATAAAGCCTCAATCAGTGAGATACAGGGTTCTTCTCACACTGTCTCACTGTGCCCTAAGCGGAACAGCTCTCATTTAATAGATGCTTCACCACAAAATCATGAGTCATCTGCAGTTTTGAACTTTTCTGGGATCAAGTCCCTTCAGATGGTTGAGGAATCTGCTCCAGCACCTATGTAAACTGGTGCTCTACTAAGCTAGTGAGTGAACAAGAGAGAAATCCTCTGCTAGATGACTTGACAAATTGGGTCTGAAAATAGTGTTGAGGCAGAATACTCCACGATTTTTGCCTTGGGTGCACAGAGGGATTGGGTGTTGTAGACTTCTTTTATTCTTCATTAAGATAAACATTTTCAAAAATGTGCTTGTTCAACCTTGCTCCCACTGTGTGCATGGGAGGGAGATAACTGAAAGTGGGGAGCGTTGCTTGGATCCTGCAAGTGGCTGAGGTCCAGTGGGGTTGGAGGCTTTCTTCCTCCTTTTGGAAATGCAAAGCAACCCTGCACCTCCCCTGCACTTGCAGAAGGATCGTGACAGCCCAAAGCACAGCGGCTTTGTAATTGCTGCATACACTTCGATCGGATTTACGTGGCAAGGGTTTGGTAGCAGGGGCCTGCAGGGATGGCGTCTGTGAGAACAGTCCAGACAACAGCCAGCTCCAGATAGCTCCAAAAGGGCCCCGGCGCTTGCCAGAGCTGAGCCAATAAGCGATGTTGTTTGCACCTCTGGGAGAGCAGATGTAAGCAGGGGGAAATACTGCTGCACAACAGAAGCTGGAAGAGCAAGGAGTGAGAAGCAGCCCTGCAGCCCCCAAGGTGAGTGCAGCAGGAGGCAGGAGGTGCTCCAGGCTCACAGCAGCAGTTCCCCTGCGGGCTGTGCAGGGAGAGGCCCCTGGTGGAGCAGGCTGTCCCCCTGCACCCATGGGTCCCACATGGAGCAGATCTCCACGCTGCTGCCCCCCTGTGGGTGGAGGAGCCCCCGGTGGAGCAGGTGGCTGTGGCCTGGAGGAGGCTGCGGCCTGTGGAGAGCCCCCGCAGGAGCAGGCCCCGGGCCGCAGCTGCAGCCATGGAGAGGAGCCCCCGCAGGAGCAGGGGGGCTGGGGGGAGCTGCCGCCCAGCCGTGGGGGAGCCGTGCTGGAGCAGTTTGCTCCTGGGGGATGGATGGATGGATGGAGCCCGTGGGACGGAGCCGTGTGGGAGCAGTGCTTGAGGAGCTGCTGCCTGTGGGCAGCCCGTGTGGGATCAGCTGGGGAAGGACGGCATCCCATGGGAGGGACCCCACGGGGAGCAGGGGCAGGGAGGGACCCTGAGGGTCACTCTGCTGAGTCTGCTTTGCCCGTCACGATACTTGTTGAGCCATCGCCCTGTCCTTATCTCAGCCCTGGAGCCCTTTGCATCGTATTTTCTCCCCCTTTCCCTTTGAGGAGGGGGAGTGAGAGAGCGGCCGTGGTGGAACTCGGCTGCCCACCCGCTTTGAACCACCGCAGTTGCAAAGTCCTGGGAAAGATTTCTTTCAAGAAATTAAACAAGGTGTTTAACAAAGAAATGCAGAGTTTCCTTTTGAAGGCTTCCTGGAGAATTGGGCTTCTTTCCTATTCCCAGCTCAGAGGAAGGGAATTGTTGATTTCACCTTCTTTTTTCTGACATGGAAATCAAAGGTGAACTGCTCTACAAGGACGGGCAACGTCTCAGAATCAAGCTCTTTTGCTCTGTAGTCCTTTCTCAAGGAAAAGATTGATCACACACCTTCCACAGATGTAGGGGAGCAGAGAACAATTTGGGAACTACTCTAATTCAAGTCAGTTTGGGCATAGTGGTACTTCCCTAGCTGTTTCTGAGACAGACGCATTAGCAACAGAGAGTGTTGTGCCGTCACTGGGAGGCGCCTGCGGTGATGACTTCAGAAACAGAACTGAATTGTGTCACCACAGCACTTTGGCAACAGCTGCCTCTGTGCACGTTTAGCTGGGAGGCACAGAGAAGGGTGCTGGATGCGATGAAACCACGTGAGGATTTGTGGATCTCCCCTTGAGGTGCACAGAGAGGGACCATGCCCTTCTGTAAGTGTTTTGATGCTTGGCTGAGGAAAAAGATGTGGTTTTGTTGTGAATGCTTCATTGTAGTATTCTGTAGTTTGTGTCAAGTCCTTACAGAAGCCTCAAGGTTGGTACTTTGCTCAATGATGGAGCTGCACAGAGTGAGAACAGACCCAATGTACGGGTGAGGACCTCTGCACGTTCTCTTCTTCCTACAGACGATCAACAAATAAGGGGAGACAGAGAAGAGTGTGCTGTGGTCCTCCCATAGACCGCAAGTACTAAAGCATAAACAAGAGGCTTAAGAGTCCCCCTGTCATGTTAAAATTCAGGCAGCAATGGACTTCCTCACACGGGCTGGCCTGTCGACTAGTGTCTCAGGCTGTGGCGTATGAAGATGCACTCCATCTGCTTTCAGGGTAGCAATGGCAGTGGGCAAGCTGCCTGACCTTAACATTTGTCATTTCATTTCTCACCTGAGTTTTGGTGGTTCTCCACGGTTCATTCTTGGTCTAGAAAAAAAAAAAAAAAAAAAAAAAAAGAATTTGGATCAAAATAAAAGGATAAAAGGATTTCCTTTCCATTAATTACATGTTCTTAACTTAACTAAAAAAAGTGAACTGTGATGAAAATAAAAGTATTTCCTTTCCATTAATTACATGTTCTTACCTTTGTAACAGATTTGGTTATTGACTTAGAAGGCAAATATCTGGCCAGACTGCAAGACTTGTGCTCGCAGCGTGGGACAGCTCTCGTAAAGGTGATTCAGGGCAGTTTCTGGAAAACAAGACATCAGATCTCCCAAACAGCTTTCTTTGTGCTAATGTAGGAAGGGTGAGTAAGTGTAAAGGTAAGAGCCCAGATACCGTAAGAAGCAGAAAGTGTGAAGGAAACTTCCTTCTGGCTGATACAGCTCCATATCTAGTTGTCAAGTATGAAGAGAGCAGTGCTAAGTTTCTTGGGGAGAGGTAAAAAAGAAGAGACTGTGAGATTGTAAAAGGAAAAAGTGGGATTCCCTTGTCCTGGTTTCAGTTAGCACAGAATTAATTTTCTTCCTAGAAGCTGGTGGAATGCTGTGTTTTGGCTTAGGATGAGAAGAGTGCTGATAACACCCCGATGCTTTAATTGTTGCAGAGCAGTGCTTATACTAAGCCAAGGACATCTCAGCCTTTTGCTCTGTCCTGCCAACGGGCAGGCTGGGGGTGCAGTAAGAGCTGGGAGGGGACAGAGCCAGGACAGGTGACCCAAACTAGCCAAAGGGGTATTCCATACCATCTGACGTTATGCTAAACAATATATAGGGGTGGCTAGCTGGGGGGAGGGGGCCGGACTGCTCGGGGTTAGGCTGGGCATCGGTCAGCGGGTGGTGAGCAATTGCATTGTGCATCACTTGTTTGTACATACTATTACTTTCGTATTATCACCATTGTATCATTATTATTATTATTGTTATTATTATTTTTGTTATTATTATTTTCCTGTCTTATTAAACTGTCTTTATCTCAACTCACGGGCTTCACTCTCCATTTCTCTCCCCCGTCCCAGAGAGGGAGGGGGGAGGGTGAGCGAACGGCTGCGTGGTGTTTAGCTGCCGGCCGGGTTAAACCACGACAGCCTTTTTGGCGCCCAACGTGGGGCTCGAACCCACGACCCTGAGATTAAGAGATTAAGATTAATTCTGTGCTAACTGAAACCAGGACACCCTATTTCAGGAAATCCTAGGAACTGGAAATAGAGATTGGAAGAGTGCTTTAAGCCAAGACAGACATGTTTTAAAACTAAAACCTAGGAGTTGAATGAACCAAGAAATGAATCCCTTTTGATTATGCAGTTGTGTCCAGTGTTATCTTGGGAAATATGGTTTCCACATAAAACGTATCTGGGGCTTGAAGTTCTCCTAAGGCCCTTCTCTGTGTATTCCCTACTGTTTGGTAAGCGCTGAGGTCACACTGCAGACAGCAGCACGTCCTCTCCCCACTACTTAGCTGTCTGTTCTCACAACACGTCTAGGAACAGAATGGCTTGGACACAACTGCGCCTAGGACCGAGTTCATTCAAGCTGCTGGACGAGGTAAAAGCTCTGGACAAGCGAAGGGGAGGGAGGGATGGGTGGACATACAATATGATCACTTTAATCTCATTTCTCTAAGAATCCTGGCTGAGAAAACAAAACAAAACAGAATCAAAAAGAACAGAACAGAACAAATGAAGCAAGCAGCTAGCTTGCTGGAGACATTGTCTAGGAAGCAGTGAAAACACTTGCAAACAAAAACATGTCAAAGGACTAACTCTTTGAGCTTAATTCTAATCCAACAGCATAACCTCAAAGTCCTGTTTCTGTTCGTAACAGGCTGGTCCAGTAACATGTCCCATTGGATGACTTTGCAGCATAGATGTCAGGAATGCAGCTTGGGATCCCCTCCTTCTACTCAGAGTTCACTTTGAAGGGATGAGCAAGTAATTCTTCCTGGGTTGACGGAAATCTAAAGTCTGTTTTCTAACACTCTTGCAGACGCTTCTCTGTCCATCGGCCTGTCCTGCCAACTCTGGTGTGAGTGTGAAGTTGTGGCAAGAGGGATTTCCCATTCCTATTTGACCTGATGGACACCAGCTTTCCTCGGAAATGGCTGATGTTTCTGAGGAGGCAGCAGTATCAAAGCCCTTGCTGATGAAGGTACAACCAGCTGGGGAGGCTTTGGCATTTCTGCACAACGCTGCTCCCTGACTGTCACTCCAGACTCAGATTCGGAAAGAAGCAAAGCAAGCTAGAGGAAAACTGGATGTCCTGGTAATTTTCTTTTTCTTTTATTTCTTCATTCTTCACTTGTAAGAAAATCTAAATCTTAACCCTTTGTTTGAAAACACGGCTTTACGGAAATGCTTATGGGTGTGCTCCTTCACCTTGTGTGGAACCTGCTTCACCTCGCTTCAGCTATAGGACACCTATGCTCCAATTTATGCTTCCCATGATAAAGCGGTGTTCTTTCGGTGTTCTTTTCTGTGATGCTTGCAGGCGAGGTTGAAAAGAGTTGTCAGTAGGATTCTTCGTTTCCTTTGCAGTATCCAAAGCTCCGTATTACCGTGGATCTTCTCCTCTGATCTGGAAAGCTTCACAGGCCAAAAGAGAATTGAGATGAAGAAGGAAATAGAGAATGCTGACCAATATTGCCAAGTACCACCCGTAAGTTTTGTGAAAGAATCCGGTGCATTTCTGTAGTGGTAGAAAGTTCATAAAATCATCGTCGTGCACTTGAAGGCAAGCAATGCTGTAAAAATGAAGAATGCAAGGCCCTGCTTAAGGACAATCTTCAGGCTGCTTCTAGATCAACAGCTTATTTGCTTCTTCCACAACCTCATCTCCGCTTGCTTAGAAGTTGTGAAGGTCGGAAGCACACTCCGTCTTTTTCATCCCCTCTGTGTATCTTTTCCCTGACAGCAACTTCTGTCTTGGCTCTTCACATCCAGCCAGAGCAGTTGCTTTGCCTCCGCAACCTGCAGGCTGACCTCTCGTGTGTACCTGTGCTGGACTGAGGGTAATGCTTGTAACGCACACAGATGCTGCATTCACTGTGACTTTTAGAAAAGAGAGCAAGAAGCTAACCTGCACAGCAGACTCTTAGGTTTCTGTATCTCTCTCTTTCTCTCTCTCTCTCTCTCTCTCTCTATCTGCATCTTTATTTCAGTACTTATTTACTTCTTTAAAGATACCTTAAATAGAATAGATACTTTAAGAAAGCTTACTTGTTCTTCCCCTTTCCTTGTTTTTAACGTTTGCTTTTCTAACCAATCCTTAATGTTACAACATTGGATTGATGCAGTACTCAGTCCTTAGAAGTTCTCAAAGCACATCAGTGATTTCTCTATTTCTCAACCTTTCCATCTTCATTGAGATCTCTCATCTGAATTTAGGTATGAGGTGAAGAAGAACACTGCAAGCAGCTGAAGCCGTATCAGACACATGCTTCTGCTAGGAAGTCATTCCGAGTGATTCCACGGTGTACTTTAGACAGGTTTGCTCTGGTCCTCTGGACTCAGCATCCCCAAGGGATATTTCAAAGCTCTCGGAAGGACCCGTCATTATCTCTGACACTGCAGCCTCCAGTAGGAAGGGGTAGATATTCCTTGCCCTTGTGCGAAGGAACTACTCAGTTAGCTGTTTCTAACCCAAATCTCGTTGTTGTCTTCTATTGACAGACACCACCCGGCTAGCCAAGCTAAACCACTGAAAATGGAAGGAGTGGGACATCTTGCAAAGCCTGCTGCTGCTTCTAAGCAGAAGTGCGCTGTAGGTGGGGACACAGCAAGAGGAAACGTCCAGGCCACGGTGGAACTGCAAGGCACCTGTGTGAGCCACACAACGAAGTCAGCGATTCCCAGTTGGAGACTGTTGCTCGACCAGTGACACAGCAGCTGGAGCGCTTCTGGTTGCTGCTGATGGGTTCCCGTGAATCAGCCAGGGATAGGAGCTATGAGAACGACTGAAGCGATTTGAAGTTACCCGAAAGAAAGAAGAGAGGAGAGAAGAAGACAAGAGGGGAGGGAAGGGGAGGGAATAAAAGGAAGGGAGGGGAGGAGAGGGGAGGGCAGGGGGAGGGTAGGATAGGATAGGATAGGATAGGATAGGATAGGATAGGGTAGGGTAGGGTAGGGTAGGGTAGGGTAGGGTAGGGTAGGGTAGGGTAGGGTAGGGTAGGGTAGGGTAGCATAGCGTAGTGTAGCGTGTTAGAGGGGAGGGGAGCATAGGAGAGTATAGGGTAGTGTAGGGGATCGGAGTTTAGGGGAGTGTAGGGTAGGATACGGGAGGGGAGTGTAGGAGAGTGTAGGGGAGGGGGGCATAGGGTAATGTAGGGTAGTGTAGCGAATGGGAGTTTAGGGTAGGATAGGGGAGGGGAGTGTAGGAGTGTGTAGGGTAGTATAGGGGAGGGGAGTGTACAGAGTGTAGGGACAGGGAGCATAGGGGAGGGGGTGTAGGGGAGGGGAGGAGACAGGAGGGGAGGGGAGAGGATTGGGGGGAGGGGAGGGGAGGCAAAAGTGGGGAGAGGAGGCAAAAGAGGGGAGGGGAGGGGAGGGGAGGGGAGGGGAGGGGAGGGGAGGGGAGGGGAGTGCTACCATAAATAAAATTGCCAAATACATGACATTTTGGATCTGGAGCCAAATCTTTGTGTACATGTCCTCTCCGTAGCCCCACGTGCTGACCACCCACCCGAATCTATCATACTGTTGGTCAGAAAGAACAGGGAGCATAGGGGAGGGCAGGGGAGTGGAGGGAAGGGAAAAGAGGGGATGGGAGGGGTGGGGAGCGCTACCATCAATAAAATTGCCAAATACGATGAAGGAGCAGCAGAGCCTGCAACCTCCATTCCCCAACATCCTCCAACCACCCCCCACTGCTCCGTGGGAAATAGATAGAAGAATCAAGACTGAGGTTTAGCCTGGGATGGAGGTAGTGTGGCGAGGTGGTTTTCTGTTTGGTTGGTTGGTTGGTTGGTTGGTTGGTTGGTTTTAAAGTTTTTAAATTCTCACTGTCCTACTTTGTGATCAGTTGGCAATAAATTCAATTACTCTTCCCCAAGCCAAGTCTGTTTTGTCCATGAAGCCATCTTCCAGTCCTGAAATAAGAAAGGAAACAGACCTGCAAGCAACTGTTACACAAGTGCAGGAAGAGTGACAAAGGAGGGTTTTGAGGCATGAAGTTCCTGCAAGGATGCTCTGCTCTTTCCTCACTTCAGTATGAAAAGCACGGCACTAGTGGGTGGTCTGTGGTGGTAGTTGTTTTTTTGTTGTTTGTTTGTTTGTTTGTTGTTTTGTCAGCTCCACCCCACAGTATTTTGCTTGTTCTACTTGTTTTGGTGTGCCCCCATTCCCTCCCTCAAGGTAAAACATCCCTAGGGGCCATAACTTGCTGTTAGCAAACAAGATCTTGCAAAAGAGTGAAGTTAACATGGCACCACCTGCACTGGTGTATAAATAGTTCAAATATTTTCCCTCACTTTCCTGTAACTTTCCTGTAAATTGCTGGTCAGGAGATAACAAGTGGAGAAATTTAGGATAAGAGAGAGAAAGTTGTGTTTCCTATTGCCCTGGAGTTTCTGTTGGTCTGGCCACGGAAATGGAGTACTCAAAATCCTCAGGACACTCAGTTTATACCAGATTTATCCTAAAACTGCAGTATTTCTAGGCCCTTGGGATTCTTATCAATTAAAACATACTTTTTCACGCACAGAAGATGCAAAAAAGTGCGTCTACTGCAGTATGCAGACAGAGCCAGTCCTGTCTCTTGATTCCTTCTGCCTTCTGCCTGAAGAGCAGCAGACAATCGAGTTCTTGTCTTCAGTAGCTACGGCCTTAACCAACTGTGCAGTCTGTCCATTCATACACAGAGGAGGAAAAATAGCGTGGAATAACTCCTCTCCTTTGTGCTAACAGAGGAGGGTACAGCTTCCTCACTCCAACCCCACCGAGGCAAACCAGTCAGCAGTGCACGCCAGAGCCTCTGTCTCTTCCCCGTCTCATGATGTGCAGCTGGATCACTCCCCCTTCTATCCCCAGGATCGCTTTCAGCACAGTCACAGAAGGGTCAGACTCACAGCTTTAGGAGCCATCAGAAGAGGCTTTCACTCTTCTGCCACCACACCCCCTATACACATGCAATTTCACACATGCAAAGAGACACCATGGATTGGGGAGTTGCACAGAGAGGAGACCACACCCGTTTGCCTGCCTGCAGTTTGACACCAGTAGGGAGGTAATTCCCGTCAGGAGTTTCCATAGAGATGACAGAATATGGCCCTAGGGTCCTGCTGCTTCTTTCAGCCCTAATTCTTCAAATCCATAGGAACGGAAGAAACCTTCCCAGCCAAGTGCTGCATATCTTGAAGGTTGGAGAACCCACAGCCTTCTGCTTCATTTCATTTTAAAGATCAATCCCAATGTCACTCCCATAGAAGTAGTGGAAGCCATCTGGCTGGCTTGGCTTTCTCTCCAAAGAAGACCAAATGAGAGTTGGTCACGGGTGAGGATGAGCCCTGACAGTTCCTGCATTTTGGTTCTCCTGCAGCCCACAAAGCTCTCACTGCCTTGCCTGAATTTGAACCCCTTTGGAACCAAATCTACAGATTATCTCTGTAAATCCAAAACAGCACTTATTCACCATGTGAACAACAAATGCCTGGGATGGTTAACAGCACTTAGGTGCAAAAAAGAGCCCCCGCAGGAGCAGGCCCCGGGCCGCAGCTGCAGCCATGGAGAGGAGCCCACGGGGAGCAGGGGCAGAGAGGGACCTTGGAGGAGGGAACTGTATCCTCTTTTTTCATCGGTGCTGAGATTGAGGATCAGGATTTCGTGGTAGGAATTTGTTTAGATGAACCAATTTACCTCCATATGGGTTTTGTATGTTTGTTTCACCTTGTCTTGAAGGACCATCTTGGCTGGGTCTGCAGTGTTGTGCAAAAGTGAAGTTTTTCACAATAAAGAGCAGCTTTTTTTGGGGGGGAAAAGGCTGAGGTGGCCTTCATCAGAGTCTTGTGACCTGAAAATGCAGAAAATGGGTGCATGGCTGGCTGGATGGGTGGGTGGGAGTTGGGAATTCAGCCTTGGGATCAGAACTGGGACGTTGTTGGGATAGGAAATGATCAGTGGGATGGGAAGTGATGATGGGGATAGGAACTCATTGGGATGGGATAAATGGGTTTTATTTTTATTGCATTAAATCCACTTTATTGACTGTGTTGTACAGTATGGCGTTGTTTTATTACTATAAAATTATGATGAATATTATTTAATCTTATTAATTAAACAATTTTTATACGTTATTATATTATAAATTATAAATATTAATATTTATTATATTGTTTTTATTCCTTTTCTACCCTATTAAACTCTCTTTATCCCAGTGCACTGCTTTGGACTTTAGTTTTCCTTCCGAGTCGTTGTGGATTCACTCCGGATGGGGGGACATTAGTGAACGCCTGTGTGCTTCAGATCCAAGGTCACCTTTGCCCTCAACTCAAGATACATGTTTGCATCTATTGTCGTGAAACAATGTTAACAACATCAACAAAAAAGTTCCCTACTTGCTAGCAGCATCCCTACGTTTGCTGGGGTCTGCTCTGTGCATTTTGAAGACCGTTCCATGCTATTCAGCCCCTTCAGGAGGAAATGGATGGTTCTAGGAAAATGCGTCTTGACCTGATGCAAAGCTGTGACTCAGCACCCTGCAGCCGCCGCAACCCCTGGCATTTTACCTGCAGCCCCTCCAACAACTCTGATGTTCCCT
Organism: Anas platyrhynchos; assembly: GCF_047663525.1. Lineage (NCBI taxonomy): Eukaryota > Metazoa > Chordata > Aves > Anseriformes > Anatidae > Anas > Anas platyrhynchos. Next base: position 810,602 of record NC_092625.1, read on the forward strand.
GCATCGACTTCAACCACTGCGCTGGGACCTGAGGCCCCTCAAACCCGTGTCACTCGCCCTGCAGCCCCTCCAGCCCCTGGCATGTTCCCTGCAGCACCTCGAGCCCCTGGCATGTTCCCTGCAGCCACTCCAAGCCTGGCACAGGCCCTACAGCTGGCTGCGGGGACTATCCAGAAATCTGCTCCAGAAATACAGTGATGGCAAGGAGCCCTCCACTTCATTCTTCCTTTTTTTTCTAGCTGGAAGCATTCAGAGTTGTCAACGGAATTGGTTTGGAGGAGTAGGAAAGACAGAATTGCTGGGTTTCTGCTTTCTCCCAGAAACTATCAGACCACAACATGACAGTTGTCTTTCTTTTACGTTCTTTTACACCTGGATCTTTCTCACTTTTATGAGTGTGGGGTATTCCTTCTTTCTCCCTTTACCTTCCTCCCTCCCTCCCTCCCTTTACCTTCCTTCCTTCCTTCCTTCCTTCCTTCCTTCCTTCCTTCCTTCCTTCCTTCCTTCCTTCCTTCCTTCCTTCCTTCCTTCCTTCCTTCCTTCCTTCCTTCCTTCCCTCCTTTCGTTCTGTCTGTCTGTCTGTCTGTCTCTCTTTCTCTCTTTCTGTCCAGCACTGATTTTATGGCTACGTGTGCATATCCACAGTGTACAGTTTTCTCCGTTCCGTTTCTTCCCTGAGTCTTGCCCCTCTTCCCTGCAACTGAACAGCATTGCCTTGATCAAGGAAGTGGCAACATGCGGCTTACACAGTAACCTGCTGAAATTACAGCTATAACCATGGAGCACAGCTGCCGATCAACACAAGACCACCAATCGCTCACATTTCTAAACTGCTCGTCACAATTCTTCCGTATGTAGGCTGTGATGCTGCTCATTTCTTAAGCACCCATCCATTTCTTCTCTTCCCAGACCCTCAAGGTGTCCTGGTCAAACCACCTCCCTTCCTCTTGCCCCATCTGGCTCTCCCACCTTCCTTTTCCCTCAAGGCTCAACTTTTTTTTTTTTTTTTTCAGCATAGGAGCTCCATAGAAGCTGCTGCTGCCCACCTCCGAGTTGACTAGGGCTGAACTACTGAAAAAGAAAAGAAAATCTATAAATAAGAGTGAGAGATTGTGAATACCCAACCATCTCTTAAAAGCAGGATTTTAAGAGAATAAGTAATTGATAAATGGAGTTAAGATCGGAGGGAAAAAAGTCCACTGTTGCAATCAATAGAGTTAAGAAGTTTTTCAAGTACATTAGGAACAAAAATTAGAGTAATGACACAGATCTGATACGGGATGGGTATTGCTTCAGTGAGAAATGATGGAAAAAAACACAACACAACACATGTGTATGTGTTGTTGGGTATTTGTAAAAAAAAAAAAGAAAAAAAAACAGGTTAATGAAAACTGCATGCTCAATTAGATGATTTTTTTGTTGTCATTGGTATGGAATTGTGGGCTTTACAACACAATATGTGTTATATATATATATTATATATGTTTTTTATATGTTTTATATATGTTTTAATAAAATAAGGAAATGATATTTTTTTTCTACGTTTGTGGTTTCCAAACTGTAGTTAATAAACATTAAACAAGATGCAATAGGATCTCGTTAACTCTTTTGTTTGAAAAAACAGTGGCCCTGATCGAGAGGTGCAAGTTAGAGGAGACAATATTCGGTATTTCTCTATGTTGTCATTTATTGGTGAAGATGAAAGTCTGCAATTCATGTTCATTACACTAGCATGACAACATGACCACAAGGGGGACTGTCTGGTAGTGAAAAGGAACTTCAGCATGGATTAAAAATCTTTGCCTTTCTTTATTCTGAACTGTTTTTCTTATGGCTGCTAGAGAGAGATTCTCTGCCTTAGAAATAAAACTGCCCAGGCTGTTCTGATAAACCTGTAGGGTTAAGGCACTTCTACCAAAACAGATTTCAAAAGGCAAGAAGTCAAAAAGCAACAATTCAGTAATCTGTGTACGCTTCTATATTAAGTTTTAAGATCACCTGGTTTATATTTAGTTCACACAAATTAACCAAACATAGCAGCATACAACCTAAGAAAAGCTTAAGAAATGTATTAGATGCACAGATAAAGTGCTGTAACAGAGAAACTTGTGTAAATCTATTCTAAAATAAATAAGGTACAGTTAAACCACCTTTGACTCGTTTTAACTCGGAAAGAAATAACCTAAGTTTTAATCATTTGAATTTTAAGGTCAAGGTGAAATATACCATAACTATAACAGTGGTTGTGATCTGTATCAACTATTTGAGGCTCCTGTTCCTCTTGAGGTCTCCCAGAAACAGGAAGGCTATTGCAAAATGTGTCCATTAGACATAGTTCCTTTTACAGAAACATTTTTGTAATAAAGTCTGGTTGCTCAAATACATGTTAAAATATTTAACAAGGAAACAATTTTCTCCTGATCCAGTCAATCTTTTAAACAAGACAATGTATTTTTCCTATGACGCAGCCCACAGGAGGGAACAGAAGTAAACATCCTCCTGAACTGAAGACTGTTTTGCTTGAAGAACTAAACTATTGCATTATTATATGAGAGCAAGAAATATCCATTTGGGTTATCCCTTTCTCCAAACATGGTGCCCAGTGATACATGTATTTTTGCCTTAATCTCAAAGGCCCGTTTGTCTCCAGGTAAGGTACGTTAAAAAGAGATTCCCTTTAAGCATCTTATCACAAGATCTCTTACTGCCTTTCCATCCGGGGAAGCTTGTGTGTTAAACTGCCCTTGGAGTTTTGGATGCTACTAGATTTCTGTGCTCTGTTATCCATAATTTCAGGCACTTCGGGGCTAACATGGCTGTTTAAGTCAATGCAATAATATTACCAATATATTCAACACTCAGAAGAGTCACCACAGTTTCCTTCACACACTCAGGATTTCAAATTCTTCTTCCAATTCAAATAGCTTGTCAGTAGATTCAATGAGTTCTGTAAAAAAAGATAAAGAAAAAAATGCTTCTAAAGACATGCCTGATTTTGTTCACTTAAAAAAAAAAACTTTGAAAGACGCATTCCAGAAAAGTACTTTGTAAGAGTGAAAAAAAAAATCTGTGCTAGCAATTGTATGGCTTGTTTGGATACATGCCTGCTATATATTGCTTGACACTCACAAAGGATAGTTATTCTACCTGTGATTATTCTTTTATTTGCTAACGAGGAACATAACATTGCACAATTAGGCTTTTAATCGGTGCCTTACCTGCTCCTGTGGTTGTCACTTCTGGTTTTGTTGGAGGTATGAAAGGAGGCCAGTGTGGCGGGTGCTTCTGGACCAGCTCAAACATCCGTAGACTCTGCTGCTTTAGAATCTCCTGAGGACAGAATGCTTTCATTTTAAAAGCTGGCTCGGGAGACGCTTCAAACACAAAACGTGTCTGCTTAATTGAAAGTGTTTTTTAATTACGCATGTCCATCAGGAAAAAAAGGTCTTTATACAGACATACTGTGAAATCCAAGCACCATGGTCTCTGTAATACATCCCTAGTTAAAACACATCTGGAAGACAGATCTCTTGAACTGTACTACAAATTATCAGTCTTATCATCTTTTGATATCAGCTTTGATATCTGCAAACCTGTAATTTTGTTTACAGGTAGCAAGCACACTAGGAATGTACAATATTTTCTGCTTTTTAAAAGAAAGTTGCTTGCATAGAACTCTCCTCAAGTTTTCTGTTGATCAATAGCACAAAAGACAGATCTATCAGCTCCTCCAAAGGGGGAAAAAAAAAAAAAAAAAACGCATCAGATTTTGAAGGACAGGTTTTGGTCAGGAAAAAAGGTGTTCCTGAAGCCAAACGCTATTCCTCTTCAAAGAGAAGTTACCTTCTGTCCTGTATTTCAGTTATTTACAAACTGTTTTCCTTAGATGATTTTTTTTTTTTAAATAAATGCCCTTAGAGGTTGATGGTACTTTACATTCAGACGTCTGGTGCTTAGCTTAACAGCTGCATGCAGAAACATCCTCAAGTCTGTTTCCTGTGGCAGCCAGCACCTTCTGTTCTCCCTAGATCAGCAGGAGCTAGAGGCCTGCAGCACTTACAGAATCAGATCTTTAAGATAGCAGGGACTAACAGTCATAATTAGAACACGCAATCTATTATGTCAAACAATAAAAAAGGATCAGGAAGCAAATCATTGATACATCACTACAATATGGCAGTTAAACCTTAGTCATTTAGTGAGAATTAGAAGTTAAAAGCAAGTGTCACCCAGTAACACCTTCAAGTGTGGATGTTTACACCCATTTTCCAACTGGCAGGGTTTGTGGCTGGTAAAGTGCTGAACAATTTCCAATTAGCAATTCAGTAGTATTGCCTTACCCTGATGCTTTAATGCATTCTTCTCCATGGCTCATACAATTTGTATACAAAGGAAAATGCAAAGGAAAATTTTACAAAAAACAGACAATAAAAACCAGACTTTATAAAGAACAAATCGAGATGCTAAGTTCCCACTCTTACCTTTTGTACAAGACTACACCGGTTATCAAAATCACATTCTTCTTTGCAAAAGAAGCCCTTAGGGGAAAAAACAAACACACAGAGTTTTACCTTTGCAGATGGTAGGTATGTGGTACCAGCAGGTAAGGCGGTTTGACCTCTGATACAGTAATGCCCTGTACGATCAGTAGATATAAGACTCCAAATATGTGGCAGCTCTAGGGAGAGAACCCACGGGGAGAACAAGGCCCTGCAAACCCCTAACGAAATAGTCAAGCAAAAAATAGCAGCAGCTCCTGTGTGCTCCTCCATGGAGCGCCACCCAGTTCCTACAGTCCAGGTATCAGCAGAAGCTGAAAACTTGTAGATGATGGACCACCTAAGGAACATTTCCATTCTGGTATCTATACTGAAAATATTTGCTCTTCATTATGATTTTGTCTGTCTCGTTGCATCATGCCACATTTTGCACAGTTACGTAGTTAAGTATTAAAACAAAACAAAACAAAAAAACTTTCTAAAAAGCAGCAGTATTAAAAAACAGGTATGTGAATGAATGACAGATACCGGTATCTTTACAGATTGTTTAAAGCTTTAGAAACACATCCCACTGGTGACAACTGCCAATCACCCAATCACAGGATACTGGCATGGGATCAGATCCAATTTTTTCAAATACCACAGTACCCCCATGACATTTTGGGTGAATTACAAATAATACATTTGTATTTGTAATTTGGGGTGAAATACAATAATTCCACTTAAACATTTTCAACTTATGATATAAAGTAAGTTTAAGTAACTTGTCTAGAGGTGACCAAACATAAAGTAGTGATAGAATAAAACACGTAAACCTGTTTCAGTTCCTTGCTCTGACCATTATAATGCCTCTTGAAAGAAGTAAAAGCTGCTCAGTAAAGAAAACAAAGCGAGCTCCCTACAGTACAGACAGCTCCCCACTTGCCCTAAGATTCTCCATGTAGTTATGTACAAACTACTATGTGTTGATCACAGAAGACAGCTTTGTGATCTTGGTTCTGTTCAAGGAGATGCATTGCTGCCCTTACCAATGTAGAGAGACATTACTTTGAGATAAAGTACATGCATTCCAGATTTCCTGACACTTACTAAAGCTACTGAAGGGTCCAAATTCATGATCTTCATTCTATGTGGGGCTTCCTGGCAGTGGAAACTCTCATCGTCAACCGTGCCATTTTCTTCTGAATCTACAAAGCTTTGAGTGGTGTGAGGGTCCAGATAGATCAGCTCATTGCCTGGATGGGTAAAAGCCGTATGTTAAAAATAAGCAAGTGACATTAATAAGCACTTGGTCCAGAACTGTAAAATAGAAATTAGATTGCCATCGCAGTCAGTATAATCTAGACTTTCCAGCTAGGGATTCTTTAAGAGAATCGGAAGGTTTAGACACAGCGTTTCCCACAGGGTATTTAGTATAACTTCCTATTGTCACCTATTACTGTAATTTTTTGGTTGGTTATGTTCTATCTTTGTCACATACTTTTATTTTTCCATGTGAGATCCAGTACTTTTTTTTTTTTTTTTTAAATCTCAAGTGTTGTAAACACTAACATTTGACAGATTAAAAGGTACAGGATGTTCACAGATGCAATCTGTAATCCCATTAGGCATTCATTCAGAAATTGGAACAAAAAAGCCTAACTAAAACAGGTTAGGTTTTACAAAAGGACAAAATAGGGTTGCAAAATTTTGGCCCAAAGTGGGGTGAAATCTGAAGGAATGCATTTTAAATTAATTAGAGCAATACTTAATAACAGAAGGTATGCAAAAGGTGAAAAAGATACTGCTATCAGAAACAGTTTTGAAATACAAGAAAATAAAAGTGACATTTGACCAATACACTTGTCAAATGCTATCAGCTATTCTCAGTATGTTGCTCTTGTTGATGTCATCACTTATTTTTACACCTAGCTTTGCTGTTAACTTTCTGCTCCTGTTAAGGATCATCTCATACTGTTTCTAAACTCTTTTAGATATGCTTCTTCATTTATTTTATTCTATTCTCATCTTTCTTTACTTCTAGAGGTTCACGCTTAGACCCCTTACTATTTCCCCTTCAAAAAATGTTCTCTTTGGATCATCTGCACATTTGGAATAAGTTTCTTTTTTCCTTACCTAAAAATCCTATGAAATAATAGGCATTATTTGGTTTCCCTCCTAATGCTCCCAAAGACTGTGGCATCTTAAAGCATTCCTAGGAGTTCAAAAGGAATAAAGGAAATTGTCATTCATTTCTTTACTGACATCACAGATACCCAAACTTATTTGACAGTAACGAGCAATGAATTGAAAGAAAACCTTACTTTAAATGCATCAATATATACGGGATTTATGTGATTTATCCCTAGTCGTAGAGGTATAATAAGCAAGAGGGCTTTCCAGCCTGTGCAGAGTCCTCCTGCCTTCTTGCTTCGCCCAAGAGCACTTCTGTGCAAATGTGCACTGCTGTGGGACGCGCTGCTGCTCTGAGGAGGGGACCAGCACATTTTTTCTGCGGGAATAAAACTAGAAATCAGTCAACGCACAGAGGAACACAAAGCAGATCTTCCTCTCAGTAGTGAATTAAGCTAGTTTGCCAGGGATCTTTATAGGGCACCCAAGACAAAACGAGCCGGGCATGGCAATTACAGCTATTTAGTAGAAGTAATTCTAGCAGACAGTATGTGCTGGCACGTCCAAGTGAGACGTTAGATCAATGATTGGGGGATGACAATTTAAGACTGCAGTGACATGTCCTATTAATGTTATTAATAGTGTCAAGCTTTGCCTATAAAACGCCAGAGAAATGAAATGGCAGCAATGATGACAGTAGAAATTCTTCAAGGAGCTCTTCACATCCAGTGATGTGAGCACGAAGTTGGCATCAGGGATCAAAAAAACACAACTGAGTTTGTATGTCCTTCTTCCCTCTTCTTACCCTTGCAAGACAAACCCATGCCCCCCCAAGTATTTGTTCATGTTTAGATACATGCTGGCAAATGGAGTCAAATCAGAAACTGTTACCAGAAAACTGATGAGGTGTCACTTCCTGATGTCTTCAATGACCACCGTATTGCCCATAGATACATAAACTGCTAATGAATTCCATTCATCAAATAAAGCAAGCTTCCTAGAAAACATTAAGGTACTAATTAATATAAACTAGTTGGATCAAAAGGGTAGCTTTACACTCAGAACCATTTATTTATTCTTTTTTTCTTAAGAAAAAACATCCTTTCTGCATTTTTTAAAGTCTCCATGTAAGAAAAAGAAAACTTTAAACATTAAATGTTTAATATCTTTAGAAAAATAGGTACTGAGTGGTACCAGGAAAAACATATGCGCTGCACCATGTGCAAACTGTTTTGTCTTACTGCTAAGTGCAGTGACAGTAACAGTTCAACTACATCAAGTTTATTACTTTTTATTGCACTCGACAGTCTCTGCACTGGGTTCTTGCCCAATTGTGTCTTTTCTCATCTGGAAAAGAAAAAAATTCCTATGCCGGTTTTGCAGATTACTTTTTGCTTAAGAAATTCCACTGAATTCAGTGGAATTACTTCTGCCTGAGCCTGCGTGCACAGCAGAAATGGGGCGTTAAAAGCTAAATCAGCTAAGGGTTTGGGGCACCAAAACTTCAGTGGGAGACAGCAGCACACAGTTTTATGTCCACTTCTGCAAAATCCAAACCTTTGCGGAAGGGAGCTACACTCTTAAGCTGCACTGGCAGAATTAGCTGTTTCAAATAAGCCAGAAAGAAATGGGGGTGAGCGTTTCACCATGAAAAACTTGGCCATGAAAGATCTGGAGTCCAGGGCATGCTTCAGCTCCCCTCCCTCTTCAGATCATGTGCCTGTTCCAGGGTGTCAAAGACTTGCTGCTGAGCTCGCAGGACCTGTAGCCTAGCCCCTGCCTGAGGTAAGACACCTCCACGTACCCCTGGAGAACTGAGCAGCCTCAGTTCCTTTCAGTGTGGCTCCCAGACTATGAGGAGCTGCCCATCTTTATCCAGTAGCCTTGCTGGCAGAACTGCTGCTCAGAAAGGGAGGAATTGCAGCTCAGTTCCCTCCTCAGCCGAGATGGCTTCTCTCTGATGTTTCACACCACCACTCCGACCTACACGGTGGCACTCTCGACCTGCCAGAGCTGTGCCACTGTGCAGAAAGGAATATACATCTGTGGTGTGACTGGTGAGGGCATGCAGACGGCGTAGCAGGAGACTTTCCTGCAGTTTCTTCTCCTCAGGCTCTTCCTTTATTAAAATTTAGAGGTCACCCATTCCCAACTCAGTACCTGCACACCGAGCTGTGGCATGACATTCCATGCTGCACTTGTAAATAGATGGCAAGTACATTCCTGACTGTGGGACAGGGGGAGATGCAGCCTTCAAAACTCTGCCTGGGCCTTCTCTTGGCTGCCCCAGGGGAGTACGTTCTGAATGAGACTGGTATGATCTCACTTACTTTAGTACTTGAGCAACTGTATTTGGTCCAAACCATTCTCCAATTGACTTCCCCTCTCCAACACCCACCTGTGCTGTTTTCATAGTGAAAAAAAGACACACGTACACAAAATCAAAGAAAAATGAGACCATAAAGAATGTGGGAACAATATACAGTAAATACTGTGACTGTCAAACATTCTAGAGTAACTGCAATCTGTATTTAGCAATAACAATTATTTTCTCAATCTATGCTCTTTTCAAAACTTAGGGAGTGCCAGTTTCTTTAATAAACAAAAGGCTTCTAAACTACAATGAGAATTACAAGTTAACAAATGTTAGTGCCCTTTATTACAAATTACAGCAATAAGCTACAAGACTGTCTATTCTAACATTACTGACTCTGGTACCCAAGGCTTACAGAGTTTATCAAGAGCTACATTCTAGTACATGGCTTTATTTAGGTCTCAGGGAATGTTTCTGTACTACTAGTCTTTGCGCCCATCTGCATACCTTTTTATTTTTGTATAAGCATACACCTTGTCTTCACATCCACTTTTTAAAATTATGAATTAACATACTGCAAATTAGTGATTCAACACAGTAGAAATTTCAGTGGAAAAAACCTGAAAGTTTATGTTTGTTCTTACCCATCTGGTGGATTGAATAACAGCAAGCCTTCCTGTCGAGAAAGCATCGTAGGATTCTGTGATATTCTTCTGGTTGTTTTTTGTGTTTTTCCCATTGCCAATCTGAAAGGAAAAATTGATATAGAATAAAAAATGGTGACGTTTTCATTACACTGATCAAATGTCTAGACAGCAGAAAGCTTTATAATGAGATGTTAAAAGACATTTCAATTCATCTCGAATATTTACATTTTGTGTAGAGCTCCTAGAATTCCAAGCTTGTTATTTATCATCAAGCTGCCCTTTATCATCATAGGCTAGATTGTAAAAACAGGGAAAATAAAACAAAACAAAAACATCAACTGCAAACATATTCTGACGGATCATGCTGCGTGTTGATAGCCATTCCAGTATCTCTGAGCTTCCAAGATTATTTAAAAGTACAGGCTGTGTTTAGACCTTGTTGGATTTCTAAGCACCCATTAAATAACAACATAAGATCCATACAGAAAGTCCAAACACTCCACTGGCAGCATCCTGGGATGTGACATGCATGCTTAAGAGCTTGCACCAGGGGGGTTTGGACCTCGTGCTGCTGACAAGTGAGTAGTGAAGAGAAGGGTAAGAGCACTGTCCCACGGTGGCAGGTTTTCCCTTGGCCTCAACTTGGGTGTTACACTAAAAGGTTTATAAAATAATGGCGACAGGATTCCCCATTTGTTCTCCTTCTATGCCTATTTCTCTGCTTCAGGCTGGGATGATTTCACCCAGCTGAATATGAATTGATTCATTAGGAACTGTTACCAGGGCATCAAAGAAAGTCTCACTAATAAATTCAGGGTTTGTGCTTTTAATGGAGTACTTACGAAGAAGCGTCTGCAGACAATACCGAAGTTCCCTCAGGACCAGCACTCACCTCTCCCTAAGTGTCTGCAGATCAGTGCTTGGGCCAGCATCATCTGCCCGCATCGCAGCATACATCCCCAGCCAGCGTCCGACGAAGGACCCGTGCCTCCTGTTAGGAAAGTTCAGCACAATCAGTGCAGGCTTTCAACTGGGTGCAGCACCACAGAGGACATTTCAGAGTGCTAGAAAACAGATAGGGCTGCTGAAGCCTCCATGAACTGTCCTACAGATAAAAGGCACACAGCAAGACTTTGGTTCCATGCTGTTGGTCTAATTCTAATCTCTGCATTGCACAAATAAACAAAATTCATTTATTCCTTGTGGAGCTGACTTACTCTTTTCATTCTTCAAGCAGCATTCACAAACCATTTACTGCATGCTATACAACATGATCACCTGTTTACATACAGACATAAATAAACACTGATTTTAATAATCTTCATGTTTGCATAAACAGTTAAAATGATGCTCAAAATGCGCTGATACTCTAGAAATATTTTCCCAGCCTACGATGCCATCACTTATCTTGCTATTTAATTTAGAACAATGCAGCAAATCTGCAGTATACTCACCAATAGGCAAAAACTTTCTTCTATACGTAAACCACGTTAAACCACAGTAAACCACACGTAAACACACCTTGGCTTATTGTCTGACTTTGGCTTATGGTGCGTCTGTTGCTGTGTCCAGCACAGTGCAGCCCCTAAATTGCTACCAAAACCTTGCCACAAACCTCAATCCCCCTGTTAAAAGAGACCCTCTTGTTTGTTGCCCTTCTTTCGACACTCTCTAACAGGTTTATGTCTTTTTCTTATACTGTGGAGCCCAAAACTGCACTCAGTACTCAGTACATGGAATACCAACAGAGACCGCCTGGCATTTTCTCTTCTCTGCAGAAGCTCTGTTGCTAACACTGTCCAGAAATCACCACTGTCACAGACAGTAGTAGCATTCCCTCCTCCCACAGTTTGTTCTTCCCCCCAAGACTTAGACACCACCCAGAAAAAGAAGAATAATAATACTAATAAAATAAAATAAAATAAAATAAAATAAAATAAAATAAAATAAAATAAAATAAAATAAAATAAAATAAAATAAAATAAAATAAAATAGTCAAAAGCCATCAGGAAGGCAGTGGTGCAGACTGTGGAGAGCCTGGGTTCAAATCCTTCTTCTGTGAGGCTCTGAACCTATATCCCACCACAATCTCTCTGCTAATGTATGGCAGGGAAAGGAGGAAGAAAGAACATATCTCCTGCACTTTCCATTTATTGTTGACTGACAATTCTGTAGAGTTATAAAGCCTCAATCAGTGAGATACAGGGTTCTTCTCACACTGTCTCACTGTGCCCTAAGCGGAACAGCTCTCATTTAATAGATGCTTCACCACAAAATCATGAGTCATCTGCAGTTTTGAACTTTTCTGGGATCAAGTCCCTTCAGATGGTTGAGGAATCTGCTCCAGCACCTATGTAAACTGGTGCTCTACTAAGCTAGTGAGTGAACAAGAGAGAAATCCTCTGCTAGATGACTTGACAAATTGGGTCTGAAAATAGTGTTGAGGCAGAATACTCCACGATTTTTGCCTTGGGTGCACAGAGGGATTGGGTGTTGTAGACTTCTTTTATTCTTCATTAAGATAAACATTTTCAAAAATGTGCTTGTTCAACCTTGCTCCCACTGTGTGCATGGGAGGGAGATAACTGAAAGTGGGGAGCGTTGCTTGGATCCTGCAAGTGGCTGAGGTCCAGTGGGGTTGGAGGCTTTCTTCCTCCTTTTGGAAATGCAAAGCAACCCTGCACCTCCCCTGCACTTGCAGAAGGATCGTGACAGCCCAAAGCACAGCGGCTTTGTAATTGCTGCATACACTTCGATCGGATTTACGTGGCAAGGGTTTGGTAGCAGGGGCCTGCAGGGATGGCGTCTGTGAGAACAATCCAGACAACAGCCAGCTCCAGATAGCTCCAAAAGGGCCCCGGCGCTTGCCAGAGCTGAGCCAATAAGCGATGTTGTTTGCACCTCTGGGAGAGCAGATGTAAGCAGGGGGAAATACTGCTGCACAACAGAAGCTGGAAGAGCAAGGAGTGAGAAGCAGCCCTGCAGCCCCCAAGGTGAGTGCAGCAGGAGGCAGGAGGTGCTCCAGGCTCACAGCAGCAGTTCCCCTGCGGGCTGTGCAGGGAGAGGACCCTGGTGGAGCAGGCTGTCCCCCTGCACCCATGGGTCCCACATGGAGCAGATCTCCACGCTGCTGCCCCCCTGTGGGTGGAGGAGCCCCCGGTGGAGCAGGTGGCTGTGGCCTGGAGGAGGCTGCGGCCTGTGGAGAGCCCCCGCAGGAGCAGGCCCCGGGCCGCAGCTGCAGCCATGGAGAGGAGCCCCCGCAGGAGCAGGGGGGCTGGGGGGAGCTGCCGCCCAGCCGTGGGGGAGCCGTGCTGGAGCAGTTTGCTCCTGGGGGATGGATGGATGGAGCCCGTGGGACGGAGCCGTGTGGGAGCAGTGCTTGAGGAGCTGCTGCCTGTGGGCAGCCCGTGTGGGATCAGCTGGGGAAGGACGGCATCCCATGGGAGGGACCCCACGGGGAGCAGGGGCAGGGAGGGACCCTGAGGGTCACTGTGCTGAGTCTGCTTTGCCCGTCACGATACTTGTTGAGCCATCGCCCTGTCCTTATCTCAGCCCTGGAGCCCTTTGCATCGTATTTTCTCCCCCTTTCCCTTTGAGGAGGGGGAGTGAGAGAGCGGCCGTGGTGGAACTTGGCTGCCCACCCGCTTTGAACCACCGCAGTTGCAAAGTCCTGGGAAAGATTTCTTTCAAGAAATTAAACAAGGTGTTTAACAAAGAAATGCAGAGTTTCCTTTTGAAGGCTTCCTGGAGAATTGGGCTTCTTTCCTATTCCCAGCTCAGAGGAAGGGAATTGTTGATTTCACCTTCTTTTTTCTGACATGGAAATCAAAGGTGAACTGCTCTACAAGGACGGGCAACGTCTCAGAATCAAGCTCTTTTGCTCTGTAGTCCTTTCTCAAGGAAAAGATTGATCACACACCTTCCACAGATGTAGGGGAGCAGAGAACAATTTGGGAACTACTCTAATTCAAGTCAGTTTGGGCATAGTGGTACTTCCCTAGCTGTTTCTGAGACAGACGCATTAGCAACAGAGAGTGTTGTGCCGTCACTGGGAGGCGCCTGCGGTGATGACTTCAGAAACAGAACTGAATTGTGTCACCACAGCACTTTGGCAACAGCTGCCTCTGTGCACGTTTAGCTGGGAGGCACAGAGAAGGGTGCTGGATGCGATGAAACCACGTGAGGATTTGTGGATCTCCCCTTGAGGTGCACAGAGAGGGACCATGCCCTTCTGTAAGTGTTTTGATGCTTGGCTGCGGAAAAAAATGTGGTTTTGTTGTGAATGCTTCATTGTAGTATTCTGTAGTTTGTGTCAAGTCCTTACAGAAGCCTCAAGGTTGGTACTTTGCTCAATGATGGAGCTGCACAGAGTGAGAACAGACCCAATGTACGGGTGAGGGCCTCTGCACGTTCTCTTCTTCCTACAGACGATCAACAAATAAGGGGAGACAGAGAAGAGTGTGCTGTGGTCCTCCCATAGACCGCAAGTACTAAAGCATAAACAAGAGGCTTAAGAGTCCCCCTGTCATGTTAAAATTCAGGCAGCAATGGACTTCCTCACACGGGCTGGCCTGTCGACTAGTGTCTCAGGCTGTGGCGTATGAAGATGCACTCCGTCTGCTTTCAGGGTAGCAATGGCAGTGGGCAAGCTGCCTGACCTTAACATTTGTCATTTCATTTCTCACCTGAGTTTTGGTGGTTCTCCACGATTCATTCTTGGTCTAGAAAAAAAAAAAAAAAAAAAAAAAAAAAAGTGAATTTGGATCAAAATAAAAGGATAAAAGGATTTCCTTTCCATTAATTACATGTTCTTACCTTTGTAACAGATTTGGTTATTGACTTAGAAGGCAAATATCTGGCCAGACTGCAAGACTTGTGCTCGCAGCGTGGGACAGCTCTCGTAAAGGTGATTCAGGGCAGTTTCTGGAAAACAAGACATCAGATCTCCCAAACAGCTTTCTTTGTGCTAATGTAGGAAGGGTGAGTAAGTGTAAAGGTAAGAGCCCAGATACCGTAAGAAGCAGAAAGTGTGAAGGAAACTTCCTTCTGGCTGATACAGCTCCATATCTAGTTGTCAAGTATGAAGAGAGCAGTGCTAAGTTTCTTGGGGAGAGGAAAACAAAGAGGCTGGGAGAGTGTACAAAGAAAAAAATGGGATTCCCTATTTCAGGAAATCCTAGGAACTGGAAATAGAGATTGGAAGAGTGCTTTAAGCCAAGACAGACATGTTTTAAAACTAAAACCTAGGAGTTGAATGAACCAAGAAATGAATCCCTTTTGATTATGCAGTTGCGTCCAGTGTTATCTTGGGAAATATGGTTTCCACATAAAACGTATCTGGGGCTTGAAGTTCTCCTAAGGCCCTTCTCTGTGTATTCCCTACTGTTTGGTAAGCGCTGAGGTCACACTGCAGACAGCAGCACGTCCTCTCCCCACTACTTAGCTGTCTGTTCTCACAACACGTCTAGGAACAGAATGGCTTGGACACAACTGCGCCTAGGACCGAGTTCATTCAAGCTGCTGGACGAGGTAAAAGCTCTGGACAAGCGAAGGGGAGGGAGGGATGGGTGGACATACAATATGAACACTTTAATCTCATTTCTCTAAGAATCCTGGCTGAGAAAACAAAACAAAACAGAATCAAAAAGAACAGAACAGAACAGAACAGAACAAATGAAGCAAGCAGCTAGCTTGCTGGAGACATTGTCTGGGAAGCAGTGAAAACACTTGCAAACAAAAACACGTCAAAGGACTAACTCTTTGAGCTTAATTCTAATCCAACAGCATAACCTCAAGGTCCTGTTTCTGTTCGTAACAGGCTGGTCCAGTAACATGTCCCATTGGATGACTTTGCAGCATAGATGTCAGGAATGCAGCTTGGGATCCCCTCCTTCTACTCAGAGTTCACTTTGAAGGGATGAGCAAGTAATTCTTCCTGGGTTGACGGAAATCTAAAGTCTGTTTTCTAACACTCTTGCAGACGCTTCTCTGTCCATCGGCCTGTCCTGCCAACTCTGGTGTGAGTGTGAAGTTGTGGCAAGAGGGATTTCCCATTCCTATTTGACCTGATGGACACCAGCTTTCCTCGGAAATGGCTGATGTTGCTGAGGAGGCAGCAGTATCAAAGCCCTTGCTGATGAAGGTACAACCAGCTGGGGAGGCTTTGGCATTTCTGCACAACGCTGCTCCCTGACTGTCACTCCAGACTCAGATTCGGAAAGAAGCAAAGCAAGCTAGAGGAAAACTGGATGTCCTGGTAATTTTCTTTTTCTTTTATTTCTTCATTCTTCACTTGTAAGAAAATCTAAATCTTAACCCTTTGTTTGAAAACACGGCTTTATGGAAATGCTTATGGGTGTGCTCCTTCACCTTGTGTGGAACCTGCTTCACCTCGCTTCAGCTATAGGACACCTATGCTCCAATTTATGCTTCCCATGATAAAGCGGTGTTCTTTCGGTGTTCTTTTCTGTGATGCTTGCAGGCGAGGTTGAAAAGAGTTGTCAGTAGGATTCTTCGTTTCCTTTGCAGTATCCAAAGCTCCGTATTACCGTGGATCTTCTCCTCTGATCTGGAAAGCTTCACAGGCCAAAAGAGAATTGAGATGAAGAAGGAAATAGAGAATGCTGACCAATATTGCCAAGTACCACCCGTAAGTTTTGTGAAAGAATCCGGTGCATTTCTGTAGTGGTAGAAAGTTCATAAAATCATCGTCGTGCACTTGAAGGCAAGCAATGCTGTAAAAATGAAGAATGCAAGGCCCTGCTTAAGGACAATCTTCAGGCTGCTTCTAGATCAACAGCTTATTTGCTTCTTCCACAACCTCATCTCCGCTTGCTTAGAAGTTGTGAAGGTCGGAAGCACACTCCGTCTTTTTCATCCCTCTGTGTATCTTTTCCCTGACAGCAACTTCTGTCTTGGCTCTTCACATCCAGCCAGAGCAGTTGCTTTGCCTCCGCAACCTGCAGGCTGACCTCTTGTGTGTACCTGTGCTGGACTGAGGGTAATGCTTGTAACGCACACAGATGCTGCATTCACTGTGACTTTTAGAAAAGAGAGCAAGAAGCTAACCTGCACAGCAGACTCTTAGGTTTCTGTATCTCTCTCTTTCTCTCTCTCTCTCTCTCTCTCTCTATCTGCATCTTTATTTCAGTACTTATTTACTTCTTTAAAGATACCTTAAATAGAATAGATACTTTAAGAAAGCTTACTTGTTCTTCCCCTTTCCTTGTTTTTAACGTTTGCTTTTCTAACCAATCCTTAATGTTACAACATGGGATTGATGCAGTACTCAGTCCTTAGAAGTTCTCAAAGCACATCAGTGATTTCTCTATTTCTCAACCTTTCCATCTTCATTGAGATCTCTCATCTGAATTTAGGTATGAGGTGAAGAAGAACACTGCAAGCAGCTGAAGCCGTATCAGACACATGCTTCTGCTAGGAAGTCATTCCGAGTGATTCCACGGTGTACTTTAGACAGGTTTGCTCTGGTCCTCTGGACTCAGCATCCCCAAGGGATATTTCAAAGCTCTCGGAAGGACCCGTCATTATCTCTGACACTGCAGCCTCCAGTAGGAAGGGGTAGATATTCCTTGCCCTTGTGCGAAGGAACTACTCAGTTAGCTGTTTCTAACCCAAATCTCGTTGTTGTCTTCTATTGACAGACACCACCCGGCTAGCCAAGCTAAACCACTGAAAATGGAAGGAGTGGGACATCTTGCAAAGCCTGCTGCTGCTTCTAAGCAGAAGTGCGCTGTAGGTGGGGACACAGCAAGAGGAAACGTCCAGGCCACGGTGGAACTGCAAGGCACCTGTCTGAGCCACACAACGAAGTCAGCGATTCCCAGTTGGAGACTGTTGCTCGACCAGTGACACAGCAGCTGGAGCGCTTCTGGTTGCTGCTGATGGGTTCCCGTGAATCAGCCAGGGATAGGAGCTATGAGAACGACTGAAGCGATTTGAAGTTACCCGAAAGAAAGAAGAGAGGAGAGAAGAAGACAAGAGGGGAGGGAAGGGGAGGGAATAAAAGGAAGGGAGGGGAGGAGAGGGGAGGGCAGGGGGAGGGTAGGATAGGATAGGATAGGATAGGATAGGATAGGATAGGATAGGATAGGATAGGATAGGATAGGATAGGATAGGATAGGATAGGATAGGATAGGATAGGATAGGATAGGGTGGGGTAGGGTAGGGTAGGGTAGGGTAGGGTAGGGTAGGGTAGGGTAGGGTAGGGTAGGGTAGGGTAGGGTAGGGAAGGGTAGGGTAGGGTAGGGTAGCATAGCGTAGTGTAGCATAGCGTAGTGTAGCGTGTTAGAGGGGAGGGGAGCATAGGAGAGTATAGGGTAGTGTAGGGGATCGGAGTTTAGGGGAGTGTAGGGTAGGATACGGGAGGGGAGTGTAGGAGAGTGTAGGGGAGGGGGGCATAGGGTAATGTAGGGTAGTGTAGCGAACGGGAGTTTAGGGTAGGATAGGGGAGGGGAGTGTAGGAGTGTGTAGGGTAGTATAGGGGAGGGGAGTGTAGCAGAGTATAGGGACAGGGAGAATAGGGGAGGGGGTGTAGGGGAGGGGAGGAGACGGGAGGGGAGGGGAGGGGATGTGGGGGAGTGGAGGGGAGGCAAAAGTGGGGAGAGGACGCAAAAGAGGGTAGGATAGGGGAGGGGAGGGGAGGGGAGGGGAGGGGAGGGGAGGGGAGGGGAGGGGAGGGGAGGGGAGGGGAGGGGAGGGGAGGGGAGGGGAGTGCTACCATAAATAAAATTGCCAAATACATGACACCTCCGAGTTGACTAGGGCTGAACTACTGAAAAAGAAAAGAAAATCTATAAATAAGAGTGAGAGATGGTGAATACCTAACCATCTCTTAAAAGCAGGATTTTAAGAGAATAAGTAATTGATAAATGGAGTTAAGATCGGAGGGAAAAAAGTCCACTGTTGCAATCAATAGAGTTAAGAAGTTTTTCAAGTACATTAGGAACAAAAATTAGAGTAATGACACAGATCTGATACGGGATGGGTATTGCTTCAGTGAGAAATGATGGAAAAAAACACAACACAACACATGTGTATGTGTTGTTGGGTATTTGTAAAAAAATAAACAAACAAAAAAAAAACAAACAGGTTAATGAAAACTGCATGCTCAATTAGATGATGTTTTTGTTGTCATTGGTAGGGAATTGTGTGCTTTACAACACAATATGTGTTATATATATATATTATATATGTTTTTTATATGTTTTATATATGTTTTAATAAAATAAGGAAATGATATTTTTTTTCTACGTTTGTGGTTTCCAAACTGTAGTTAATAAACATTAAACAAGATGCAATAGGATCTCGTTAACTCTTTTGTTTGAAAAAACAGTGGCCCTGATCGAGAGGTGCAAGTGAGAGGAGACAATATTCAGTATTTCTCTATGTTGTCATTTATTGGTGAAGATGAAAGTCTGCAGTTCATGTTCATTACACTAGCATGACAACATGACCACAAGGGGGACTGTCTGGTAGTGAAAAGGAACTTCAGCATGGATTAAAAATCTTTGCCTTTCTTTATTCTGAACTGTTTTTCTTATGGCTGCTAGAGAGAGATTCTCTGCCTTAGAAATAAAACTGCCCAGGCTGTTCTGATAAACCTGTAGGGTTAAGGCACTTCTACCAAAACAGATTTCAAAAGGCAAGAAGTCAAAAAGCAACAATTCAGTAATCTGTGTACGCTTCTATATTAAGTTTTAAGATCACCTGGTTTATATTTAGTTCACACAAATTAACCAAACATAGCAGCATACAACCTAAGAAAAGCTTAAGAAATGTATTAGATGCACAGATAAAGTGCTGTAACAGAGAAACTTGTGTAAATCTATTCTAAAATAAATAAGGTACAGTTAAACCACCTTTGACTCGTTTTAACTCGGAAAGAAATAACCTAAGTTTTAATCATTTGAATTTTAAGGTCAAGGTGAAATATACCATAACTATAACAGTGGTTGTGATCTGTATCAACTATTTGAGGCTCCTGTTCCTCTTGAGGTCTCCCAGAAACAGGAAGGCTATTGCAAAATGTGTCCATTAGACATAGTTCCTTTTACAGAAACATTTTTGTAATAAAGTCTGGTTGCTCAAATACATGTTAAAATATTTAACAAGGAAACAATTTTCTCCTGATCCAGTCAATCTTTTAAACAAGACAATGTATTTTTCCTATGACGCAGCCCACAGGAGGGAACAGAAGTAAACATCCTCCTGAACTGAAGACTGTTTTGCTTGAAGAACTAAACTATTGCATTATTATATGAGAGCAAGAAATATCCATTTGGGTTATCCCTTTCTCCAAACATGGTGCCCAGTGATACATGTATTTTTGCCTTAATCTCAAAGGCCCGTTTGTCTCCAGGTAAGGTACGTTAAAAAGAGATTCCCTTTAAGCATCTTATCACAAGATCTCTTACTGCCTTTCCATCCGGGGAAGCTTGTGTGTTAAACTGCCCTTGGAGTTTTGGATGCTACTAGATTTCTGTGCTCTGTTATCCATAATTTCAGGCACTTCGGGGCTAACATGGCTGTTTAAGTCAATGCAATAATATTACCAATATATTCAACACTCAGAAGAGTCACCACAGTTTCCTTCACACACTCAGGATTTCAAATTCTTCTTCCAATTCAAATAGCTTGTCAGTAGATTCAATGAGTTCTGTAAAAAAAGATAAAGAAAAAAATGCTTCTAAAGACATGCCTGATTTTGTTCACTTAAAAAAAAAAAACTTTGAAAGACGCATTCCAGAAAAGTACTTTGTAAGAGTGAAAAAAAAAAATCTGTGCTAGCAATTGTATGGCTTGTTTGGATACATGCCTGCTATATATTGCTTGACACTCACAAAGGATAGTTATTCTACCTGTGATTATTCTTTTATTTGCTAACGAGGAACATAACATTGCACAATTAGGCTTTTAATCGGTGCCTTACCTGCTCCTGTGGTTGTCACTTCTGGTTTTGTTGGAGGTATGAAAGGAGGCCAGTGTGGCGGGTGCTTCTGGACCAGCTCAAACATCCGTAGACTCTGCTGCTTTAGAATCTCCTGAGGACAGAATGCTTTCATTTTAAAAGCTGGCTCGGGGGACGCTTCAAACACAAAACGTGTCTGCTTAATTGAAAGTGTTTTTTAATTACGCATGTCCATCAGGAAAAAAAAGTCTTTATACAGACATACTGTGAAATCCAAGCACCATGGTCTCTGTAATACATCCCTAGTTAAAACACATCTGGAAGACAGATCTCTTGAACTGTACTACAAATTATCAGTCTTATCATCTTTTGATATCAGCTTTGATATCTGCAAACCTGTAATTTTGTTTACAGGTAGCAAGCACACTAGGAATGTACAATATTTTCTGCTTTTTAAAAGAAAGTTGCTTGCATAGAACTCTCCTCAAGTTTTCTGTTGATCAATAGCACAAAAGACAGATCTATCAGCTCCTCCAAAGGGGGAAAAAAAAAAAAAAAAAACGCATCAGATTTTGAAGGACAGGTTTTGGTCAGGAAAAAAGGTGTTCCTGAAGCCAAACGCTATTCCTCTTCAAAGAGAAGTTACCTTCTGTCCTGTATTTCAGTTATTTACAAACTGTTTTCCTTAGATGATTTTTTTTTTTTAAATAAATGCCCTTAGAGGTTGATGGTACTTTACATTCAGACGTCTGGTGCTTAGCTTAACAGCTGCATGCAGAAACATCCTCAAGTCTGTTTCCTGTGGCAGCCAGCACCTTCTGTTCTCCCTAGATCAGCAGGAGCTAGAGGCCTGCAGCACTTACAGAATCAGATCTTTAAGATAGCAGGGACTAACAGTCATAATTAGAACACGCAATCTATTATGTCAAACAATAAAAAAGGATCAGGAAGCAAATCATTGATACATCACTACAATATGGCAGTTAAACCTTAGTCATTTAGTGAGAATTAGAAGTTAAAAGCAAGTGTCACCCAGTAACACCTTCAAGTGTGGATGTTTACACCCATTTTCCAACTGGCAGGGTTTGTGGCTGGTAAAGTGCTGAACAATTTCCAATTAGCAATTCAGTAGTATTGCCTTACCCTGATGCTTTAATGCATTCTTCTCCATGGCTCATACAATTTGTATACAAAGGAAAATGCAAAGGAAAATTTTACAAAAAACAGACAATAAAAACCAGACTTTATAAAGAACAAATCGAGATGCTAAGTTCCCACTCTTACCTTTTGTACAAGACTACACCGGTTATCAAAATCACATTCTTCTTTGCAAAAGAAGCCCTTAGGGGAAAAAACAAACACACAGAGTTTTACCTTTGCAGATGGTAGGTATGTGGTACCAGCAGGTAAGGCGGTTTGACCTCTGATACAGTAATGCCCTGTACGATCAGTAGATATAAGACTCCAAATATGTGGCAGCTCTAGGGAGAGAACCCACGGGGAGAACAAGGCCCTGCAAACCCCTAACGAAATAGTCAAGCAAAAAATAGCAGCAGCTCCTGTGTGCTCCTCCATGGAGCGCCACCCAGTTCCTACAGTCCAGGTATCAGCAGAAGCTGAAAACTTGTAGATGATGGACCACCTAAGGAACATTTCCATTCTGGTATCTATACTGAAAATATTTGCTCTTCATTATGATTTTGTCTGTCTCGTTGCATCATGCCACATTTTGCACAGTTACGTAGTTAAGTATTAAAACAAAACAAAACAAAAAAACTTTCTAAAAAGCAGCAGTATTAAAAAACAGGTATGTGAATGAATGACAGATACCGGTATCTTTACAGATTGTTTAAAGCTTTAGAAACACATCCCACTGGTGACAACTGCCAATCACCCAATCACAGGATACTGGCATGGGATCAGATCCAATTTTTTCAAATACCACAGTACCCCCATGACATTTTGGGTGAATTACAAATAATACATTTGTATTTGTAATTTGGGGTGAAATACAATAATTCCACTTAAACATTTTCAACTTATGATATAAAGTAAGTTTAAGTAACTTGTCTAGAGGTGACCAAACATAAAGTAGTGATAGAATAAAACACGTAAACCTGTTTCAGTTCCTTGCTCTGACCATTATAATGCCTCTTGAAAGAAGTAAAAGCTGCTCAGTAAAGAAAACAAAGCGAGCTCCCTACAGTACAGACAGCTCCCCACTTGCCCTAAGATTCTCCATGTAGTTATGTACAAACTACTATGTGTTGATCACAGAAGACAGCTTTGTGATCTTGGTTCTGTTCAAGGAGATGCATTGCTGCCCTTACCAATGTAGAGAGACATTACTTTGAGATAAAGTACATGCATTCCAGATTTCCTGACACTTACTAAAGCTACTGAAGGGTCCAAATTCATGATCTTCATTCTATGTGGGGCTTCCTGGCAGTGGAAACTCTCATCGTCAACCGTGCCATTTTCTTCTGAATCTACAAAGCTTTGAGTGGTGTGAGGGTCCAGATAGATCAGCTCATTGCCTGGATGGGTAAAAGCCGTATGTTAAAAATAAGCAAGTGACATTAATAAGCACTTGGTCCAGAACTGTAAAATAGAAATTAGATTGCCATCGCAGTCAGTATAATCTAGACTTTCCAGCTAGGGATTCTTTAAGAGAATCGGAAGGTTTAGACACAGCGTTTCCCACAGGGTATTTAGTATAACTTCCTATTGTCACCTATTACTGTAATTTTTTGGTTGGTTATGTTCTATCTTTGTCACATACTTTTATTTTTCCATGTGAGATCCAGTACTTTTTTTTTTTTTTTTTAAATCTCAAGTGTTGTAAACACTAACATTTGACAGATTAAAAGGTACAGGATGTTCACAGATGCAATCTGTAATCCCATTAGGCATTCATTCAGAAATTGGAACAAAAAAGCCTAACTAAAACAGGTTAGGTTTTACAAAAGGACAAAATAGGGTTGCAAAATTTTGGCCCAAAGTGGGGTGAAATCTGAAGGAATGCATTTTAAATTAATTAGAGCAATACTTAATAACAGAAGGTATGCAAAAGGTGAAAAAGATACTGCTATCAGAAACAGTTTTGAAATACAAGAAAATAAAAGTGACATTTGACCAATACACTTGTCAAATGCTATCAGCTATTCTCAGTATGTTGCTCTTGTTGATGTCATCACTTATTTTTACACCTAGCTTTGCTGTTAACTTTCTGCTCCTGTTAAGGATCATCTCATACTGTTTCTAAACTCTTTTAGATATGCTTCTTCATTTATTTTATTCTATTCTCATCTTTCTTTACTTCTAGAGGTTCACGCTTAGACCCCTTACTATTTCCCCTTCAAAAAATGTTCTCTTTGGATCATCTGCACATTTGGAATAAGTTTCTTTTTTCCTTACCTAAAAATCCTATGAAATAATAGGCATTATTTGGTTTCCCTCCTAATGCTCCCAAAGACTGTGGCATCTTAAAGCATTCCTAGGAGTTCAAAAGGAATAAAGGAAATTGTCATTCATTTCTTTACTGACATCACAGATACCCAAACTTATTTGACAGTAACAAGCAATGAATTGAAAGAAAACCTTACTTTAAATGCATCAATATATACGGGATTTATGTGATTTATCCCTAGTCGTAGAGGTATAATAAGCAAGAGGGCTTTCCAGCCTGTGCAGAGTCCTCCTGCCTTCTTGCTTCGGCCAAGAGCACTTCTGTGCAAATGTGCACTGCTGTGGGACGTGCTACTGCTCTGAGGAGGGCACCAGCACATTTTTTCTGCGGGAATAAAACTAGAAATCAGTCAACGCACAGAGGAACACAAAGCAGATCTTCCTCTCAGTAGTGAATTAAGCTAGTTTGCCAGGGATCTTTATAGGGCACCCAAGACAAAACGAGCCGGGCATGGCAATTACAGCTATTTAGTAGAAGTAATTCTAGCAGACAGTATGTGCTGGCACGTCCAAGTGAGACGTTAGATCAATGATTGGGGGATGACAATTTAAGACTGCAGTGACATGTCCTATTAATGTTATTAATAGTGTCAAGCTTTGCCTATAAAACGCCAGAGAAATGAAATGGCAGCAATGATGACAGTAGAAATTCTTCAAGGAGCTCTTCACATCCAGTGATGTGAGCACGAAGTTGGCATCAGGGATCAAAAAAACACAACTGAGTTTGTATGTCCTTCTTCCCTCTTCTTACCCTTGCAAGACAAATCCATGGCCCCCCAAGTATTTGTTCATGTTTAGATACA
Organism: Anas platyrhynchos; assembly: GCF_047663525.1. NCBI lineage: Eukaryota > Metazoa > Chordata > Aves > Anseriformes > Anatidae > Anas > Anas platyrhynchos. Next base: position 835,372 of record NC_092625.1, read on the forward strand.
TGCTGGCAAATGGAGTCAAATCAGAAACTGTTACCAGAAAACTGATGAGGTGTCACTTCCTGATGTCTTCAATGACCACCGTATTGCCCATAGATACATAAACTGCTAATGAATTCCATTCATCAAATAAAGCAAGCTTCCTAGAAAACATTAAGGTACTAATTAATATAAACTAGTTGGATCAAAAGGGTAGCTTTACACTCAGAACCATTTATTTATTTATTTTTTCTTAAGAAAAAACATCCTTTCTGCATTTTTTAAAGTCTCCATGTAAGAAAAAGAAAACTTTAAACATTAAATGTTTAATATCTTTAGAAAAATAGGTACTGAGTGGTACCAGGAAAAACATATGCGCTGCACCATGTGCAAACTGTTTTGTCTTACTGCTAAGTGCAGTGACAGTAACAGTTCAACTACATCAAGTTTATTACTTTTTATTGCACTCGACAGTCTCTGCACTGGGTTCTTGCCCAATTGTGTCTTTTCTCATCTGGAAAAGAAAAAAATTCCTATGCCGGTTTTGCAGATTACTTTTTGCTTAAGAAATTCCACTGAATTCAGTGGAATTACTTCTGCCTGAGCCTGCGTGCACAGCAGAAATGGGGCGTTAAAAGCTAAATCAGCTAAGGGTTTGGGGCACCAAAACTTCAGTGGGAGACAGCAGCACACAGTTTTATGTCCACTTCTGCAAAATCCAAACCTTTGCGGAAGGGAGCTACACTCTTAAGCTGCACTGGCAGAATTAGCTGTTTCAAATAAGCCAGAAAGAAATGGGGGTGAGCGTTTCACCATGAAAAACTTGGCCATGAAAGATCTGGAGTCCAGGGCATGCTTCAGCTCCCCTCCCTCTTCAGATCATGTGCCTGTTCCAGGGTGTCAAAGACTTGCTGCTGAGCTCGCAGGACCTGTAGCCTAGCCCCTGCCTGAGGTAAGACACCTCCACGTACCCCTGGAGAACTGAGCAGCCTCAGTTCCTTTCAGTGTGGCTCCCAGACTATGAGGAGCTGCCCATCTTTATCCAGTAGCCTTGCTGGCAGAACTGCTGCTCAGAAAGGGAGGAATTGCAGCTCAGTTCCCTCCTCAGCCGAGATGGCTTCTCTCTGATGTTTCACACCACCACTCCGACCTACACGGTGGCACTCTCGACCTGCCAGAGCTGTGCCACTGTGCAGAAAGGAATATACATCTGTGGTGTGACTGGTGAGGGCATGCAGACGGCATAGCAGGAGACTTTCCTGCAGTTTCTTCTCCTCAGGCTCTTCCTTTATTAAAATTTAGAGGTCACCCATTCCCAACTCAGTACCTGCACACCGAGCTGTGGCATGACATTCCATGCTGCGCTTGTAAATAGATGGCAAGTACATTCCTGACTGTGGGACAGGGGGAGATGCAGCCTTCAAAACTCTGCCTGGGCCTTCTCTTGGCTGCCCCAGGGGAGTACGTTCTGAATGAGACTGGTATGATCTCACTTACTTTAGTACTTGAGCAACTGTATTTGGTCCAAACCATTCTCCAATTGACTTCCCCTCTCCAACACCCACCTGTGCTGTTTTCATAGTGAAAAAAAGACACACGTACACAAAATCAAAGAAAAATGAGACCATAAAGAATGTGGGAACAATATACAGTAAATACTGTGACTGTCAAACATTCTAGAGTAACTGCAATCTGTATTTAGCAATAACAATTATTTTCTCAATCTATGCTCTTTTCAAAACTTAGGGAGTGCCAGTTTCTTTAATAAACAAAAGGCTTCTAAACTACAATGAGAATTACAAGTTAACAAATGTTAGTGCCCTTTATTACAAATTACAGCAATAAGCTACAAGACTGTCTATTCTAACATTACTGACTCTGGTACCCAAGGCTTACAGAGTTTATCAAGAGCTACATTCTAGTACATGGCTTTATTTAGGTCTCAGGGAATGTTTCTGTACTACTAGTCTTTGCGCCCATCTGCATACCTTTTTATTTTTGTATAAGCATACACCTTGTCTTCACATCCACTTTTTAAAATTATGAATTAACATACTGCAAATTAGTGATTCAACACAGTAGAAATTTCAGTGGAAAAAACCTGAAAGTTTATGTTTGTTCTTACCCATCTGGTGGATTGAATAACAGCAAGCCTTCCTGTCGAGAAAGCATCGTAGGATTCTGTGATATTCTTCTGGTTGTTTTTTGTGTTTTTCCCATTGCCAATCTGAAAGGAAAAATTGATATAGAATAAAAAATGGTGACGTTTTCATTACACTGATCAAATGTCTAGACAGCAGAAAGCTTTATAATGAGATGTTAAAAGACATTTCAATTCATCTCAAATATTTACATTTTGTGTAGAGCTCCTAGAATTCCAAGCTTGTTATTTATCATCAAGCTGCCCTTTATCATCATAGGCTAGATTGTAAAAACAGGGAAAATAAAACAAAACAAAAACATCAACTGCAAACATATTCTGACGGATCATGCTGCGTGTTGATAGCCATTCCAGTATCTCTGAGCTTCCAAGATTATTTAAAAGTACAGGCTGTGTTTAGACCTTGTTGGATTTCTAAGCACCCATTAAATAACAACATAAGATCCATACAGAAAGTCCAAACACTCCACTGGCAGCATCCTGGGATGTGACATGCATGCTTAAGAGCTTGCACCAGGGGGGTTTGGACCTCGTGCTGCTGACAAGTGAGTAGTGAAGAGAAGGGTAAGAGCACTGTCCCACGGTGGCAGGTTTTCCCTTGGCCTCAACTTGGGTGTTACACTAAAAGGTTTATAAAATAATGGCGACAGGATTCCCCATTTGTTCTCCTTCTATGCCTATTTCTCTGCTTCAGGCTGGGATGATTTCACCCAGCTGAATATGAATTGATTCATTAGGAACTGTTACCAGGGCATCAAAGAAAGTCTCACTAATAAATTCAGGGTTTGTGCTTTTAATGGAGTACTTACGAAGAAGCGTCTGCAGACAATACCGAAGTTCCCTCAGGACCAGCACTCACCTCTCCCTAAGTGTCTGCAGATCAGTGCTTGGGCCAGCATCATCTGCCCGCATCGCAGCATACATCCCCAGCCAGCGTCCGACGAAGGACCCGTGCCTCCTGTTAGGAAAGTTCATCACAATCAGTGCAGGCTTTCAACTGGGTGCAGCACCACAGAGGACATTTCAGACTGCTAGAAAACAGATAGGGCTGCTGAAGCCTCCATGAACTGTCCTACAGATAAAAGGCACACAGCAAGACTTTGGTTCCATGCTGTTGGTCTAATTCTAATCTCTGCATTGCACAAATAAACAAAATTCATTTATTCCTTGTGGAGCTGACTTACTCTTTTCATTCTTCAAGCAGCATTCACAAACCATTTACTGCATGCTATACAACATGATCACCTGTTTACATACAGACATAAATAAACACTGATTTTAATAATCTTCATGTTTGCATAAACAGTTAAAATGATGCTCAAAATGCGCTGATACTCTAGAAATATTTTCCCAGCCTACGATGCCATCACTTATCTTGCTATTTAATTTAGAACAATGCAGCAAATCTGCAGTATACTCACCAATAGGCAAAAACTTTCTTCTATACGTAAACCACGTTAAACCACAGTAAACCACACGTGAACACACCTTGGCTTATTGTCTGACTTTGGCTTATGGTGCGTCTGTTGCTGTGTCCAGCACAGTGCAGCCCCTAAATTGCTACCAAAACCTTGCCACAAACCTCAATCCCCCTGTTAAAAGAGACCCTCTTGTTTGTTGCCCTTCTTTCGACACTCTCTAACAGGTTTATGTCTTTTTCTTATACTGTGGAGCCCAAAACTGCACTCAGTACTCAGTACATGGAATACCAACAGAGACCGCCTGGCATTTTCTCTTCTCTGCAGAAGCTCTGTTGCTAACACTGTCCAGAAATCACCACTGTCACAGACAGTAGTAGCATTCCCTCCTCCCACAGTTTGTTCTTCCCCCCAAGACTTAGACACCACCCAGAAAAAGAAGAATAATAATACTAATAAAATAAAATAAAATAAAATAAAATAAAATAAAATAAAATAAAATAAAATAAAATAGTCAAAAGCCATCAGGAAGGCAGTGGTGCAGACTGTGGAGAGCCTGGGTTCAAATCCTTCTTCTGTGAGGCTCTGAACCTATATCCCACCACAATCTCTCTGCTAATGTATGGCAGGGAAAGGAGGAAGAAAGAACATATCTCCTGCACTTTCCATTTATTGTTGACTGACAATTCTGTAGAGTTATAAAGCCTCAATCAGTGAGATACAGGGTTCTTCTCACACTGTCTCACTGTGCCCTAAGCGGAACAGCTCTCATTTAATAGATGCTTCACCACAAAATCATGAGTCATCTGCAGTTTTGAACTTTTCTGGGATCAAGTCCCTTCAGATGGTTGAGGAATCTGCTCCAGCACCTATGTAAACTGGTGCTCTACTAAGCTAGTGAGTGAACAAGAGAGAAATCCTCTGCTAGATGACTTGACAAATTGGGTCTGAAAATAGTGTTGAGGCAGAATAGTCCACGATTTTTGCCTTGGGTGCACAGAGGGATTGGGTGTTGTAGACTTCTTTTATTCTTCATTAAGATAAACATTTTCAAAAATGTGCTTGTTCAACCTTGCTCCCACTGTGTGCATGGGAGGGAGATAACTGAAAGTGGGGAGCGTTGCTTGGATCCTGCAAGTGGCTGAGGTCCAGTGGGGTTGGAGGCTTTCTTCCTCCTTTTGGAAATGCAAAGCAACCCTGCACCTCCCCTGCACTTGCAGAAGGATCGTGACAGCCCAAAGCACAGCGGCTTTGTAATTGCTGCATACACTTCGATCGGATTTACGTGGCAAGGGTTTGGTAGCAGGGGCCTGCAGGGATGGCGTCTGTGAGAACAGTCCAGACAACAGCCAGCTCCAGATAGCTCCAAAAGGGCCCCGGCGCTTGCCAGAGCTGAGCCAATAAGCGATGTTGTTTGCACCTCTGGGAGAGCAGATGTAAGCAGGGGGAAATACTGCTGCACAACAGAAGCTGGAAGAGCAAGGAGTGAGAAGCAGCCCTGCAGCCCCCAAGGTGAGTGCAGCAGGAGGCAGGAGGTGCTCCAGGCTCACAGCAGCAGTTCCCCTGCGGGCTGTGCAGGGAGAGGCCCCTGGTGGAGCAGGCTGTCCCCCTGCACCCATGGGTCCCACATGGAGCAGATCTCCACGCTGCTGCCCCCCTGTGGGTGGAGGAGCCCCCGGTGGAGCAGGTGGCTGTGGCCTGGAGGAGGCTGCGGCCTGTGGAGAGCCCCCGCAGGAGCAGGCCCCGGGCCGCAGCTGCAGCCATGGAGAGGAGCCCCCGCAGGAGCAGGGGGGCTGGGGGGAGCTGCCGCCCAGCCGTGGGGGACCCGTGCTGGAGCAGTTTGCTCCTGGGGGATGGATGGATGGATGGAGCCCGTGGGATGGAGCCGTGTGGGAGCAGTGCTTGAGGAGCTGCTGCCTGTGGGCAGCCCGTGTGGGATCAGCTGGGGAAGGGCGGCATCCCATGGGAGGGACCCCACGGGGAGCAGGGGCAGGGAGGGACCCTGAGGGTCACTGTGCTGAGTCTGCTTTGCCCGTCACGATACTTGTTGAGCCATCGCCCTGTCCTTATCTCAGCCCTGGAGCCCTTTGCATCGTATTTTCTCCCCCTTTCCCTTTGAGGAGGGGGAGTGAGAGAGCGGCCGTGGTGGAACTTGGCTGCCCACCCGCTTTGAACCACCGCAGTTGCAAAGTCCTGGGAAAGATTTCTTTCAAGAAATTAAACAAGGTGTTTAACAAAGAAATGCAGAGTTTCCTTTTGAAGGCTTCCTGGAGAATTGGGCTTCTTTCCTATTCCCAGCTCAGAGGAAGGGAATTGTTGATTTCACCTTCTTTTTTCTGACATGGAAATCAAAGGTGAACTGCTCTACAAGGACGGGCAACGTCTCAGAATCAAGCTCTTTTGCTCTGTAGTCCTTTCTCAAGGAAAAGATTGATCACACACCTTCCACAGATGTAGGGGAGCAGAGAACAATTTGGGAACTACTCTAATTCAAGTCAGTTTGGGCATAGTGGTACTTCCCTAGCTGTTTCTGAGACAGACGCATTAGCAACAGAGAGTGTTGTGCCGTCACTGGGAGGCGCCTGCGGTGATGACTTCAGAAACAGAACTGAATTGTGTCACCACAGCACTTTGGCAACAGCTGCCTCTGTGCACGTTTAGCTGGGAGGCACAGAGAAGGGTGCTGGATGCGATGAAACCACGTGAGGATTTGTGGATCTCCCCTTGAGGTGCACAGAGAGGGACCATGCCCTTCTGTAAGTGTTTTGATGCTTGGCTGCGGAAAAAAATGTGGTTTTGTTGTGAATGCTTCATTGTAGTATTCTGTAGTTTGTGTCAAGTCCTTACAGAAGCCTCAAGGTTGGTACTTTGCTCAATGATGGAGCTGCACAGAGTGAGAACAGACCCAATGTACGGGTGAGGGCCTCTGCACGTTCTCTTCTTCCTACAGACGATCAACAAATAAGGGGAGACAGAGAAGAGTGTGCTGTGGTCCTCCCATAGACCGCAAGTACTAAAGCATAAACAAGAGGCTTAAGAGTCCCCCTGTCATGTTAAAATTCAGGCAGCAATGGACTTCCTCACACGGGCTGGCCTGTCGACTAGTGTCTCAGGCTGTGGCGTATGAAGATGCACTCCGTCTGCTTTCAGGGTAGCAATGGCAGTGGGCAAGCTGCCTGACCTTAACATTTGTCATTTCATTTCTCACCTGAGTTTTGGTGGTTCTCCACGATTCATTCTTGGTCTAGAAAAAAAAAAAAAAAAAAAAAAAAAAAAGTGAATTTGGATCAAAATAAAAGGATAAAAGGATTTCCTTTCCATTAATTACATGTTCTTACCTTTGTAACAGATTTGGTTATTGACTTAGAAGGCAAATATCTGGCCAGACTGCAAGACTTGTGCTCGCAGCGTGGGACAGCTCTCGTAAAGGTGATTCAGGGCAGTTTCTGGAAAACAAGACATCAGATCTCCCAAACAGCTTTCTTTGTGCTAATGTAGGAAGGGTGAGTAAGTGTAAAGGTAAGAGCCCAGATACCGTAAGAAGCAGAAAGTGTGAAGGAAACTTCCTTCTGGCTGATACAGCTCCATATCTAGTTGTCAAGTATGAAGAGAGCAGTGCTAAGTTTCTTGGGGAGAGGAAAACAAAGAGGCTGGGAGAGTGTACAAAGAAAAAAATGGGATTCCCTATTTCAGGAAATCCTAGGAACTGGAAATAGAGATTGGAAGAGTGCTTTAAGCCAAGACAGACATGTTTTAAAACTAAAACCTAGGAGTTGAATGAACCAAGAAATGAATCCCTTTTGATTATGCAGTTGCGTCCAGTGTTATCTTGGGAAATATGGTTTCCACATAAAACGTATCTGGGGCTTGAAGTTCTCCTAAGGCCCTTCTCTGTGTATTCCCTACTGTTTGGTAAGCGCTGAGGTCACACTGCAGACAGCAGCACGTCCCCTCCCCACTACTTAGCTGTCTGTTCTCACAACACGTCTAGGAACAGAATGGCTTGGACACAACTGCGCCTAGGACCGAGTTCATTCAAGCTGCTGGACGAGGTAAAAGCTCTGGACAAGCGAAGGGGAGGGAGGGATGGGTGGACATACAATATGAACACTTTAATCTCATTTCTCTAAGAATCCTGGCTGAGAAAACAAAACAAAACAGAATCAAAAAGAACAGAACAGAACAGAACAGAACAAATGAAGCAAGCAGCTAGCTTGCTGGAGACATTGTCTGGGAAGCAGTGAAAACACTTGCAAACAAAAACACGTCAAAGGACTAACTCTTTGAGCTTAATTCTAATCCAACAGCATAACCTCAAAGTCCTGTTTCTGTTCGTAACAGGCTGGTCCAGTAACATGTCCCATTGGATGACTTTGCAGCATAGATGTCAGGAATGCAGCTTGGGATCCCCTCCTTCTACTCAGAGTTCACTTTGAAGGGATGAGCAAGTAATTCTTCCTGGGTTGACGGAAATCTAAAGTCTGTTTTCTAACACTCTTGCAGACGCTTCTCTGTCCATCGGCCTGTCCTGCCAACTCTGGTGTGAGTGTGAAGTTGTGGCAAGAGGGATTTCCCATTCCTATTTGACCTGATGGACACCAGCTTTCCTCGGAAATGGCTGATGTTGCTGAGGAGGCAGCAGTATCAAAGCCCTTGCTGATGAAGGTACAACCAGCTGGGGAGGCTTTGGCATTTCTGCACAACGCTGCTCCCTGACTGTCACTCCAGACTCAGATTCGGAAAGAAGCAAAGCAAGCTAGAGGAAAACTGGATGTCCTGGTAATTTTCTTTTTCTTTTATTTCTTCATTCTTCACTTGTAAGAAAATCTAAATCTTAACCCTTTGTTTGAAAACACGGCTTTATGGAAATGCTTATGGGTGTGCTCCTTCACCTTGTGTGGAACCTGCTTCACCTCGCTTCAGCTATAGGACACCTATGCTCCAATTTATGCTTCCCATGATAAAGCGGTGTTCTTTCGGTGTTCTTTTCTGTGATGCTTGCAGGCGAGGTTGAAAAGAGTTGTCAGTAGGATTCTTCGTTTCCTTTGCAGTATCCAAAGCTCCGTATTACCGTGGATCTTCTCCTCTGATCTGGAAAGCTTCACAGGCCAAAAGAGAATTGAGATGAAGAAGGAAATAGAGAATGCTGACCAATATTGCCAAGTACCACCCGTAAGTTTTGTGAAAGAATCCGGTGCATTTCTGTAGTGGTAGAAAGTTCATAAAATCATCGTCGTGCACTTGAAGGCAAGCAATGCTGTAAAAATGAAGAATGCAAGGCCCTGCTTAAGGACAATCTTCAGGCTGCTTCTAGATCAACAGCTTATTTGCTTCTTCCACAACCTCATCTCCGCTTGCTTAGAAGTTGTGAAGGTCGGAAGCACACTCCGTCTTTTTCATCCCCTCTGTGTATCTTTTCCCTGACAGCAACTTCTGTCTTGGCTCTTCACATCCAGCCAGAGCAGTTGCTTTGCCTCCGCAACCTGCAGGCTGACCTCTCGTGTGTACCTGTGCTGGACTGAGGGTAATGCTTGTAACGCACACAGATGCTGCATTCACTGTGACTTTTAGAAAAGAGAGCAAGAAGCTAACCTGCACAGCAGACTCTTAGGTTTCTGTATCTCTCTCTTTCTCTCTCTCTCTCTCTCTCTCTCTATCTGCATCTTTATTTCAGTACTTATTTACTTCTTTAAAGATACCTTAAATAGAATAGATACTTTAAGAAAGCTTACTTGTTCTTCCCCTTTCCTTGTTTTTAACGTTTGCTTTTCTAACCAATCCTTAATGTTACAACATTGGATTGATGCAGTACTCAGTCCTTAGAAGTTCTCAAAGCACATCAGTGATTTCTCTATTTCTCAACCTTTCCATCTTCATTGAGATCTCTCATCTGAATTTAGGTATGAGGTGAAGAAGAACACTGCAAGCAGCTGAAGCCGTATCAGACACATGCTTCTGCTAGGAAGTCATTCCGAGTGATTCCACGGTGTACTTTAGACAGGTTTGCTCTGGTCCTCTGGACTCAGCATCCCCAAGGGATATTTCAAAGCTCTCGGAAGGACCCGTCATTATCTCTGACACTGCAGCCTCCAGTAGGAAGGGGTAGATATTCCTTGCCCTTGTGCGAAGGAACTACTCAGTTAGCTGTTTCTAACCCAAATCTCGTTGTTGTCTTCTATTGACAGACACCACCCGGCTAGCCAAGCTAAACCACTGAAAATGGAAGGAGTGGGACATCTTGCAAAGCCTGCTGCTGCTTCTAAGCAGAAGTGCGCTGTAGGTGGGGACACAGCAAGAGGAAACGTCCAGGCCACGGTGGAACTGCAAGGCACCTGTCTGAGCCACACAACGAAGTCAGCGATTCCCAGTTGGAGACTGTTGCTCGACCAGTGACACAGCAGCTGGAGCGCTTCTGGTTGCTGCTGATGGGTTCCCGTGAATCAGCCAGGGACAGGAGCTATGAGAACGACTGAAGCGATTTGAAGTTACCCGAAAGAAAGAAGAGAGGAGAGAAGAAGACAAGAGGGGAGGGAAGGGGAGGGAATAAAAGGAAGGGAGGGGAGGAGAGGGGAGGGCAGGGGGAGGGTAGGATAGGATAGGATAGGATAGGATAGGATAGGATAGGATAGGATAGGATAGGATAGGATAGGATAGGATAGGATAGGATAGGATAGGGTGGGGTAGGGTAGGGTAGGGTAGGGTAGGGTAGGGTAGGGTAGGGTAGGGTAGGGTAGGGTAGGGTAGGGTAGGGTAGGGAAGGGTAGGGTAGGGTAGGGTAGCATAGCGTAGTGTAGCATAGCGTAGTGTAGCGTGTTAGAGGGGAGGGGAGCATAGGAGAGTATAGGGTAGTGTAGGGGATCGGAGTTTAGGGGAGTGTAGGGTAGGATACGGGAGGGGAGTGTAGGAGAGTGTAGGGGAGGGGGGCATAGGGTAATGTAGGGTAGTGTAGCGAACGGGAGTTTAGGGTAGGATAGGGGAGGGGAGTGTAGGAGTGTGTAGGGTAGTATAGGGGAGGGGAGTGTAGCAGAGTATAGGGACAGGGAGAATAGGGGAGGGGGTGTAGGGGAGGGGAGGAGACGGGAGGGGAGGGGAGGGGATGTGGGGGAGTGGAGGGGAGGCAAAAGTGGGGAGAGGACGCAAAAGAGGGTAGGATAGGGGAGGGGAGGGGAGGGGAGGGGAGGGGAGGGGAGGGGAGGGGAGGGGAGGGGAGGGGAGGGGAGGGGAGGGGAGGGGAGGGGAGGGGAGGGGAGGGGAGGGGAGGGGAGGGGAGTGCTACCATAAATAAAATTGCCAAATACATGACACCTCCGAGTTGACTAGGGCTGAACTACTGAAAAAGAAAAGAAAATCTATAAATAAGAGTGAGAGATGGTGAATACCTAACCATCTCTTAAAAGCAGGATTTTAAGAGAATAAGTAATTGATAAATGGAGTTAAGATCGGAGGGAAAAAAGTCCACTGTTGCAATCAATAGAGTTAAGAAGTTTTTCAAGTACATTAGGAACAAAAATTAGAGTAATGACACAGATCTGATACGGGATGGGTATTGCTTCAGTGAGAAATGATGGAAAAAAACACAACACAACACATGTGTATGTGTTGTTGGGTATTTGTAAAAAAATAAACAAACAAAAAAAAAACAAACAGGTTAATGAAAACTGCATGCTCAATTAGATGATGTTTTTGTTGTCATTGGTAGGGAATTGTGTGCTTTACAACACAATATGTGTTATATATATATATTATATATGTTTTTTATATGTTTTATATATGTTTTAATAAAATAAGGAAATGATATTTTTTTTCTACGTTTGTGGTTTCCAAACTGTAGTTAATAAACATTAAACAAGATGCAATAGGATCTCGTTAACTCTTTTGTTTGAAAAAACAGTGGCCCTGATCGAGAGGTGCAAGTGAGAGGAGACAATATTCAGTATTTCTCTATGTTGTCATTTATTGGTGAAGATGAAAGTCTGCAGTTCATGTTCATTACACTAGCATGACAACATGACCACAAGGGGGACTGTCTGGTAGTGAAAAGGAACTTCAGCATGGATTAAAAATCTTTGCCTTTCTTTATTCTGAACTGTTTTTCTTATGGCTGCTAGAGAGAGATTCTCTGCCTTAGAAATAAAACTGCCCAGGCTGTTCTGATAAACCTGTAGGGTTAAGGCACTTCTACCAAAACAGATTTCAAAAGGCAAGAAGTCAAAAAGCAACAATTCAGTAATCTGTGTACGCTTCTATATTAAGTTTTAAGATCACCTGGTTTATATTTAGTTCACACAAATTAACCAAACATAGCAGCATACAACCTAAGAAAAGCTTAAGAAATGTATTAGATGCACAGATAAAGTGCTGTAACAGAGAAACTTGTGTAAATCTATTCTAAAATAAATAAGGTACAGTTAAACCACCTTTGACTCGTTTTAACTCGGAAAGAAATAACCTAAGTTTTAATCATTTGAATTTTAAGGTCAAGGTGAAATATACCATAACTATAACAGTGGTTGTGATCTGTATCAACTATTTGAGGCTCCTGTTCCTCTTGAGGTCTCCCAGAAACAGGAAGGCTATTGCAAAATGTGTCCATTAGACATAGTTCCTTTTACAGAAACATTTTTGTAATAAAGTCTGGTTGCTCAAATACATGTTAAAATATTTAACAAGGAAACAATTTTCTCCTGATCCAGTCAATCTTTTAAACAAGACAATGTATTTTTCCTATGACGCAGCCCACAGGAGGGAACAGAAGTAAACATCCTCCTGAACTGAAGACTGTTTTGCTTGAAGAACTAAACTATTGCATTATTATATGAGAGCAAGAAATATCCATTTGGGTTATCCCTTTCTCCAAACATGGTGCCCAGTGATACATGTATTTTTGCCTTAATCTCAAAGGCCCGTTTGTCTCCAGGTAAGGTACGTTAAAAAGAGATTCCCTTTAAGCATCTTATCACAAGATCTCTTACTGCCTTTCCATCCGGGGAAGCTTGTGTGTTAAACTGCCCTTGGAGTTTTGGATGCTACTAGATTTCTGTGCTCTGTTATCCATAATTTCAGGCACTTCGGGGCTAACATGGCTGTTTAAGTCAATGCAATAATATTACCAATATATTCAACACTCAGAAGAGTCACCACAGTTTCCTTCACACACTCAGGATTTCAAATTCTTCTTCCAATTCAAATAGCTTGTCAGTAGATTCAATGAGTTCTGTAAAAAAAGATAAAGAAAAAAATGCTTCTAAAGACATGCCTGATTTTGTTCACTTAAAAAAAAAAAACTTTGAAAGACGCATTCCAGAAAAGTACTTTGTAAGAGTGAAAAAAAAAAATCTGTGCTAGCAATTGTATGGCTTGTTTGGATACATGCCTGCTATATATTGCTTGACACTCACAAAGGATAGTTATTCTACCTGTGATTATTCTTTTATTTGCTAACGAGGAACATAACATTGCACAATTAGGCTTTTAATCGGTGCCTTACCTGCTCCTGTGGTTGTCACTTCTGGTTTTGTTGGAGGTATGAAAGGAGGCCAGTGTGGCGGGTGCTTCTGGACCAGCTCAAACATCCGTAGACTCTGCTGCTTTAGAATCTCCTGAGGACAGAATGCTTTCATTTTAAAAGCTGGCTCGGGGGACGCTTCAAACACAAAACGTGTCTGCTTAATTGAAAGTGTTTTTTAATTACGCATGTCCATCAGGAAAAAAAAGTCTTTATACAGACATACTGTGAAATCCAAGCACCATGGTCTCTGTAATACATCCCTAGTTAAAACACATCTGGAAGACAGATCTCTTGAACTGTACTACAAATTATCAGTCTTATCATCTTTTGATATCAGCTTTGATATCTGCAAACCTGTAATTTTGTTTACAGGTAGCAAGCACACTAGGAATGTACAATATTTTCTGCTTTTTAAAAGAAAGTTGCTTGCATAGAACTCTCCTCAAGTTTTCTGTTGATCAATAGCACAAAAGACAGATCTATCAGCTCCTCCAAAGGGGGAAAAAAAAAAAAAAAAAACGCATCAGATTTTGAAGGACAGGTTTTGGTCAGGAAAAAAGGTGTTCCTGAAGCCAAACGCTATTCCTCTTCAAAGAGAAGTTACCTTCTGTCCTGTATTTCAGTTATTTACAAACTGTTTTCCTTAGATGATTTTTTTTTTTTAAATAAATGCCCTTAGAGGTTGATGGTACTTTACATTCAGACGTCTGGTGCTTAGCTTAACAGCTGCATGCAGAAACATCCTCAAGTCTGTTTCCTGTGGCAGCCAGCACCTTCTGTTCTCCCTAGATCAGCAGGAGCTAGAGGCCTGCAGCACTTACAGAATCAGATCTTTAAGATAGCAGGGACTAACAGTCATAATTAGAACACGCAATCTATTATGTCAAACAATAAAAAAGGATCAGGAAGCAAATCATTGATACATCACTACAATATGGCAGTTAAACCTTAGTCATTTAGTGAGAATTAGAAGTTAAAAGCAAGTGTCACCCAGTAACACCTTCAAGTGTGGATGTTTACACCCATTTTCCAACTGGCAGGGTTTGTGGCTGGTAAAGTGCTGAACAATTTCCAATTAGCAATTCAGTAGTATTGCCTTACCCTGATGCTTTAATGCATTCTTCTCCATGGCTCATACAATTTGTATACAAAGGAAAATGCAAAGGAAAATTTTACAAAAAACAGACAATAAAAACCAGACTTTATAAAGAACAAATCGAGATGCTAAGTTCCCACTCTTACCTTTTGTACAAGACTACACCGGTTATCAAAATCACATTCTTCTTTGCAAAAGAAGCCCTTAGGGGAAAAAACAAACACACAGAGTTTTACCTTTGCAGATGGTAGGTATGTGGTACCAGCAGGTAAGGCGGTTTGACCTCTGATACAGTAATGCCCTGTACGATCAGTAGATATAAGACTCCAAATATGTGGCAGCTCTAGGGAGAGAACCCACGGGGAGAACAAGGCCCTGCAAACCCCTAACGAAATAGTCAAGCAAAAAATAGCAGCAGCTCCTGTGTGCTCCTCCATGGAGCGCCACCCAGTTCCTACAGTCCAGGTATCAGCAGAAGCTGAAAACTTGTAGATGATGGACCACCTAAGGAACATTTCCATTCTGGTATCTATACTGAAAATATTTGCTCTTCATTATGATTTTGTCTGTCTCGTTGCATCATGCCACATTTTGCACAGTTACGTAGTTAAGTATTAAAACAAAACAAAACAAAAAAACTTTCTAAAAAGCAGCAGTATTAAAAAACAGGTATGTGAATGAATGACAGATACCGGTATCTTTACAGATTGTTTAAAGCTTTAGAAACACATCCCACTGGTGACAACTGCCAATCACCCAATCACAGGATACTGGCATGGGATCAGATCCAATTTTTTCAAATACCACAGTACCCCCATGACATTTTGGGTGAATTACAAATAATACATTTGTATTTGTAATTTGGGGTGAAATACAATAATTCCACTTAAACATTTTCAACTTATGATATAAAGTAAGTTTAAGTAACTTGTCTAGAGGTGACCAAACATAAAGTAGTGATAGAATAAAACACGTAAACCTGTTTCAGTTCCTTGCTCTGACCATTATAATGCCTCTTGAAAGAAGTAAAAGCTGCTCAGTAAAGAAAACAAAGCGAGCTCCCTACAGTACAGACAGCTCCCCACTTGCCCTAAGATTCTCCATGTAGTTATGTACAAACTACTATGTGTTGATCACAGAAGACAGCTTTGTGATCTTGGTTCTGTTCAAGGAGATGCATTGCTGCCCTTACCAATGTAGAGAGACATTACTTTGAGATAAAGTACATGCATTCCAGATTTCCTGACACTTACTAAAGCTACTGAAGGGTCCAAATTCATGATCTTCATTCTATGTGGGGCTTCCTGGCAGTGGAAACTCTCATCGTCAACCGTGCCATTTTCTTCTGAATCTACAAAGCTTTGAGTGGTGTGAGGGTCCAGATAGATCAGCTCATTGCCTGGATGGGTAAAAGCCGTATGTTAAAAATAAGCAAGTGACATTAATAAGCACTTGGTCCAGAACTGTAAAATAGAAATTAGATTGCCATCGCAGTCAGTATAATCTAGACTTTCCAGCTAGGGATTCTTTAAGAGAATCGGAAGGTTTAGACACAGCGTTTCCCACAGGGTATTTAGTATAACTTCCTATTGTCACCTATTACTGTAATTTTTTGGTTGGTTATGTTCTATCTTTGTCACATACTTTTATTTTTCCATGTGAGATCCAGTACTTTTTTTTTTTTTTTTTAAATCTCAAGTGTTGTAAACACTAACATTTGACAGATTAAAAGGTACAGGATGTTCACAGATGCAATCTGTAATCCCATTAGGCATTCATTCAGAAATTGGAACAAAAAAGCCTAACTAAAACAGGTTAGGTTTTACAAAAGGACAAAATAGGGTTGCAAAATTTTGGCCCAAAGTGGGGTGAAATCTGAAGGAATGCATTTTAAATTAATTAGAGCAATACTTAATAACAGAAGGTATGCAAAAGGTGAAAAAGATACTGCTATCAGAAACAGTTTTGAAATACAAGAAAATAAAAGTGACATTTGACCAATACACTTGTCAAATGCTATCAGCTATTCTCAGTATGTTGCTCTTGTTGATGTCATCACTTATTTTTACACCTAGCTTTGCTGTTAACTTTCTGCTCCTGTTAAGGATCATCTCATACTGTTTCTAAACTCTTTTAGATATGCTTCTTCATTTATTTTATTCTATTCTCATCTTTCTTTACTTCTAGAGGTTCACGCTTAGACCCCTTACTATTTCCCCTTCAAAAAATGTTCTCTTTGGATCATCTGCACATTTGGAATAAGTTTCTTTTTTCCTTACCTAAAAATCCTATGAAATAATAGGCATTATTTGGTTTCCCTCCTAATGCTCCCAAAGACTGTGGCATCTTAAAGCATTCCTAGGAGTTCAAAAGGAATAAAGGAAATTGTCATTCATTTCTTTACTGACATCACAGATACCCAAACTTATTTGACAGTAACAAGCAATGAATTGAAAGAAAACCTTACTTTAAATGCATCAATATATACGGGATTTATGTGATTTATCCCTAGTCGTAGAGGTATAATAAGCAAGAGGGCTTTCCAGCCTGTGCAGAGTCCTCCTGCCTTCTTGCTTCGGCCAAGAGCACTTCTGTGCAAATGTGCACTGCTGTGGGACGCGCTACTGCTCTGAGGAGGGCACCAGCACATTTTTTCTGCGGGAATAAAACTAGAAATCAGTCAACGCACAGAGGAACACAAAGCAGATCTTCCTCTCAGTAGTGAATTAAGCTAGTTTGCCAGGGATCTTTATAGGGCACCCAAGACAAAACGAGCCGGGCATGGCAATTACAGCTATTTAGTAGAAGTAATTCTAGCAGACAGTATGTGCTGGCACGTCCAAGTGAGACGTTAGATCAATGATTGGGGGATGACAATTTAAGACTGCAGTGACATGTCCTATTAATGTTATTAATAGTGTCAAGCTTTGCCTATAAAACGCCAGAGAAATGAAATGGCAGCAATGATGACAGTAGAAATTCTTCAAGGAGCTCTTCACATCCAGTGATGTGAGCACGAAGTTGGCATCAGGGATCAAAAAAACACAACTGAGTTTGTATGTCCTTCTTCCCTCTTCTTACCCTTGCAAGACAAATCCATGGCCCCCCAAGTATTTGTTCATGTTTAGATACATGCTGGCAAATGGAGTCAAATCAGAAACTGTTACCAGAAAACTGATGAGGTGTCACTTCCTGATGTCTTCAATGACCACCGTATTGCCCATAGATACATAAACTGCTAATGAATTCCATTCATCAAATAAAGCAAGCTTCCTAGAAAACATTAAGGTACTAATTAATATAAACTAGTTGGATCAAAAGGGTAGCTTTACACTCAGAACCATTTATTTATTTATTTTTTCTTAAGAAAAAACATCCTTTCTGCATTTTTTAAAGTCTCCATGTAAGAAAAAGAAAACTTTAAACATTAAATGTTTAATATCTTTAGAAAAATAGGTACTGAGTGGTACCAGGAAAAACATATGCGCTGCACCATGTGCAAACTGTTTTGTCTTACTGCTAAGTGCAGTGACAGTAACAGTTCAACTACATCAAGTTTATTACTTTTTATTGCACTCGACAGTCTCTGCACTGGGTTCTTGCCCAATTGTGTCTTTTCTCATCTGGAAAAGAAAAAAATTCCTATGCCGGTTTTGCAGATTACTTTTTGCTTAAGAAATTCCACTGAATTCAGTGGAATTACTTCTGCCTGAGCCTGCGTGCACAGCAGAAATGGGGCGTTAAAAGCTAAATCAGCTAAGGGTTTGGGGCACCAAAACTTCAGTGGGAGACAGCAGCACACAGTTTTATGTCCACTTCTGCAAAATCCAAACCTTTGCGGAAGGGAGCTACACTCTTAAGCTGCACTGGCAGAATTAGCTGTTTCAAATAAGCCAGAAAGAAATGGGGGTGAGCGTTTCACCATGAAAAACTTGGCCATGAAAGATCTGGAGTCCAGGGCATGCTTCAGCTCCCCTCCCTCTTCAGATCATGTGCCTGTTCCAGGGTGTCAAAGACTTGCTGCTGAGCTCGCAGGACCTGTAGCCTAGCCCCTGCCTGAGGTAAGACACCTCCACGTACCCCTGGAGAACTGAGCAGCCTCAGTTCCTTTCAGTGTGGCTCCCAGACTATGAGGAGCTGCCCATCTTTATCCAGTAGCCTTGCTGGCAGAACTGCTGCTCAGAAAGGGAGGAATTGCAGCTCAGTTCCCTCCTCAGCCGAGATGGCTTCTCTCTGATGTTTCACACCACCACTCCGACCTACACGGTGGCACTCTCGACCTGCCAGAGCTGTGCCACTGTGCAGAAAGGAATATACATCTGTGGTGTGACTGGTGAGGGCATGCAGACGGCATAGCAGGAGACTTTCCTGCAGTTTCTTCTCCTTAGGCTCTTCCTTTATTAAAATTTAGAGGTCACCCATTCCCAACTCAGTACCTGCACACCGAGCTGTGGCATGACATTCCATGCTGCGCTTGTAAATAGATGGCAAGTACATTCCTGACTGTGGGACAGGGGGAGATGCAGCCTTCAAAACTCTGCCTGGGCCTTCTCTTGGCTGCCCCAGGGGAGTACGTTCTGAATGAGACTGGTATGATCTCACTTACTTTAGTACTTGAGCAACTGTATTTGGTCCAAACCATTCTCCAATTGACTTCCCCTCTCCAACACCCACCTGTGCTGTTTTCATAGTGAAAAAAGACACACGTACACAAAATCAAAGAAAAATGAGACCATAAAGAATGTGGGAACAATATACAGTAAATACTGTGACTGTCAAACATTCTAGAGTAACTGCAATCTGTATTTAGCAATAACAATTATTTTCTCAATCTATGCTCTTTTCAAAACTTAGGGAGTGCCAGTTTCTTTAATAAACAAAAGGCTTCTAAACTACAATGAGAATTACAAGTTAACAAATGTTAGTGCCCTTTATTACAAATTACAGCAATAAGCTACAAGACTGTCTATTCTAACATTACTGACTCTGGTACCCAAGGCTTACAGAGTTTATCAAGAGCTAGATTCTAGTACATGGCTTTATTTAGGTCTCAGGGAATGTTTCTGTACTACTAGTCTTTGCGCCCATCTGCATACCTTTTTATTTTTGTATAAGCATACACCTTGTCTTCACATCCACTTTTTAAAATTATGAATTAACATACTGCAAATTAGTGATTCAACACAGTAGAAATTTCAGTGGAAAAAACCTGAAAGTTTATGTTTGTTCTTACCCATCTGGTGGATTGAATAACAGCAAGCCTTCCTGTCGAGAAAGCATCGTAGGATTCTGTGATATTCTTCTGGTTGTTTTTTGTGTTTTTCCCATTGCCAATCTGAAAGGAAAAATTGATATAGAATAAAAAATGGTGACGTTTTCATTACACTGATCAAATGTCTAGACAGCAGAAAGCTTTATAATGAGATGTTAAAAGACATTTCAATTCATCTCAAATATTTACATTTTGTGTAGAGCTCCTAGAATTCCAAGCTTGTTATTTATCATCAAGCTGCCCTTTATCATCATAGGCTAGATTGTAAAAACAGGGAAAATAAAACAAAACAAAAACATCAACTGCAAACATATTCTGACGGATCATGCTGCGTGTTGATAGCCATTCCAGTATCTCTGAGCTTCCAAGATTATTTAAAAGTACAGGCTGTGTTTAGACCTTGTTGGATTTCTAAGCACCCATTAAATAACAACATAAGATCCATACAGAAAGTCCAAACACTCCACTGGCAGCATCCTGGGATGTGACATGCATGCTTAAGAGCTTGCACCAGGGGGGTTTGGACCTCGTGCTGCTGACAAGTGAGTAGTGAAGAGAAGGGTAAGAGCACTGTCCCACGGTGGCAGGTTTTCCCTTGGCCTCAACTTGGGTGTTACACTAAAAGGTTTATAAAATAATGGCGACAGGATTCCCCATTTGTTCTCCTTCTATGCCTATTTCTCTGCTTCAGGCTGGGATGATTTCACCCAGCTGAATATGAATTGATTCATTAGGAACTGTTACCAGGGCATCAAAGAAAGTCTCACTAATAAATTCAGGGTTTGTGCTTTTAATGGAGTACTTACGAAGAAGCGTCTGCAGACAATACCGAAGTTCCCTCAGGACCAGCACTCACCTCTCCCTAAGTGTCTGCAGATCAGTGCTTGGGCCAGCATCATCTGCCCGCATCGCAGCATACATCCCCAGCCAGCGTCCGACGAAGGACCCGTGCCTCCTGTTAGGAAAGTTCATCACAATCAGTGCAGGCTTTCAACTGGGTGCAGCACCACAGAGGACATTTCAGACTGCTAGAAAACAGATAGGGCTGCTGAAGCCTCCATGAACTGTCCTACAGATAAAAGGCACACAGCAAGACTTTGGTTCCATGCTGTTGGTCTAATTCTAATCTCTGCATTGCACAAATAAACAAAATTCATTTATTCCTTGTGGAGCTGACTTACTCTTTTCATTCTTCAAGCAGCATTCACAAACCATTTACTGCATGCTATACAACATGATCACCTGTTTACATACAGACATAAATAAACACTGATTTTAATAATCTTCATGTTTGCATAAACAGTTAAAATGATGCTCAAAATGCGCTGATACTCTAGAAATATTTTCCCAGCCTACGATGCCATCACTTATCTTGCTATTTAATTTAGAACAATGCAGCAAATCTGCAGTATACTCACCAATAGGCGAAAACTTTCTTCTATACGTAAACCACGTTAAACCACAGTAAACCACACGTGAACACACCTTGGCTTATTGTCTGACTTTGGCTTATGGTGCGTCTGTTGCTGTGTCCAGCACAGTGCAGCCCCTAAATTGCTACCAAAACCTTGCCACAAACCTCAATCCCCCTGTTAAAAGAGACCCTCTTGTTTGTTGCCCTTCTTTCGACACTCTCTAACAGGTTTATGTCTTTTTCTTATACTGTGGAGCCCAAAACTGCACTCAGTACTCAGTACATGGAATACCAACAGAGACCGCCTGGCATTTTCTCTTCTCTGCAGAAGCTCTGTTGCTAACACTGTCCAGAAATCACCACTGTCACAGACAGTAGTAGCATTCCCTCCTCCCACAGTTTGTTCTTCCCCCCAAGACTTAGACACCACCCAGAAAAAGAAGAATAATAATACTAATAAAATAAAATAAAATAAAATAAAATAAAATAAAATAAAATAAAATAAAATAAAATAAAATAAAATAAAATAAAATAAAATAAAATAAAATAAAATAGTCAAAAGCCATCAGGAAGGCAGTGGTGCAGACTGTGGAGAGCCTGGGTTCAAATCCTTCTTCTGTGAGGCTCTGAACCTATATCCCACCACAATCTCTCTGCTAATGTATGGCAGGGAAAGGAGGAAGAAAGAACATATCTCCTGCACTTTCCATTTATTGTTGACTGACAATTCTGTAGAGTTATAAAGCCTCAATCAGTGAGATACAGGGTTCTTCTCACACTGTCTCACTGTGCCCTAAGCGGAACAGCTCTCATTTAATAGATGCTTCACCACAAAATCATGAGTCATCTGCAGTTTTGAACTTTTCTGGGATCAAGTCCCTTCAGATGGTTGAGGAATCTGCTCCAGCACCTATGTAAACTGGTGCTCTACTAAGCTAGTGAGTGAACAAGAGAGAAATCCTCTGCTAGATGACTTGACAAATTGGGTCTGAAAATAGTGTTGAGGCAGAATAGTCCACGATTTTTGCCTTGGGTGCACAGAGGGATTGGGTGTTGTAGACTTCTTTTATTCTTCATTAAGATAAACATTTTCAAAAATGTGCTTGTTCAACCTTGCTCCCACTGTGTGCATGGGAGGGAGATAACTGAAAGTGGGGAGCGTTGCTTGGATCCTGCAAGTGGCTGAGGTCCAGTGGGGTTGGAGGCTTTCTTCCTCCTTTTGGAAATGCAAAGCAACCCTGCACCTCCCCTGCACTTGCAGAAGGATCGTGACAGCCCAAAGCACAGCGGCTTTGTAATTGCTGCATACACTTCGATCGGATTTACGTGGCAAGGGTTTGGTAGCAGGGGCCTGCAGGGATGGCGTCTGTGAGAACAATCCAGACAACAGCCAGCTCCAGATAGCTCCAAAAGGGCCCCGGCGCTTGCCAGAGCTGAGCCAATAAGCGATGTTGTTTGCACCTCTGGGAGAGCAGATGTAAGCAGGGGGAAATACTGCTGCACAACAGAAGCTGGAAGAGCAAGGAGTGAGAAGCAGCCCTGCAGCCCCCAAGGTGAGTGCAGCAGGAGGCAGGAGGTGCTCCAGGCTCACAGCAGCAGTTCCCCTGCGGGCTGTGCAGGGAGAGGCCCCTGGTGGAGCAGGCTGTCCCCCTGCACCCATGGGTCCCACATGGAGCAGATCTCCACGCTGCTGCCCCCCTGTGGGTGGAGGAGCCCCCGGTGGAGCAGGTGGCTGTGGCCTGGAGGAGGCTGCGGCCTGTGGAGAGCCCCCGCAGGAGCAGGCCCCGGGCCGCAGCTGCAGCCATGGAGAGGAGCCCCCGCAGGAGCAGGGGGGCTGGGGGGAGCTGCCGCCCAGCCGTGGGGGAGCCGTGCTGGAGCAGTTTGCTCCTGGGGGATGGATGGATGGAGCCCGTGGGACGGAGCCGTGTGGGAGCAGTGCTTGAGGAGCTGCTGCCTGTGGGCAGCCCGTGTGGGATCAGCTGGGGAAGGACGGCATCCCATGGGAGGGACCCCACGGGGAGCAGGGGCAGGGAGGGACCCTGAGGGTCACTGTGCTGAGTCTGCTTTGCCCGTCACGATACTTGTTGAGCCATCGCCCTGTCCTTATCTCAGCCCTGGAGCCCTTTGCATCGTATTTTCTCCCCCTTTCCCTTTGAGGAGGGGGAGTGAGAGAGCGGCCGTGGTGGAACTTGGCTGCCCACCCGCTTTGAACCACCGCAGTTGCAAAGTCCTGGGAAAGATTTCTTTCAAGAAATTAAACAAGGTGTTTAACAAAGAAATGCAGAGTTTCCTTTTGAAGGCTTCCTGGAGAATTGGGCTTCTTTCCTATTCCCAGCTCAGAGGAAGGGAATTGTTGATTTCACCTTCTTTTTTCTGACATGGAAATCAAAGGTGAACTGCTCTACAAGGACGGGCAACGTCTCAGAATCAAGCTCTTTTGCTCTGTAGTCCTTTCTCAAGGAAAAGATTGATCACACACCTTCCACAGATGTAGGGGAGCAGAGAACAATTTGGGAACTACTCTAATTCAAGTCAGTTTGGGCATAGTGGTACTTCCCTAGCTGTTTCTGAGACAGACGCATTAGCAACAGAGAGTGTTGTGCCGTCACTGGGAGGCGCCTGCGGTGATGACTTCAGAAACAGAACTGAATTGTGTCACCACAGCACTTTGGCAACAGCTGCCTCTGTGCACGTTTAGCTGGGAGGCACAGAGAAGGGTGCTGGATGCGATGAAACCACGTGAGGATTTGTGGATCTCCCCTTGAGGTGCACAGAGAGGGACCATGCCCTTCTGTAAGTGTTTTGATGCTTGGCTGCGGAAAAAAATGTGGTTTTGTTGTGAATGCTTCATTGTAGTATTCTGTAGTTTGTGTCAAGTCCTTACAGAAGCCTCAAGGTTGGTACTTTGCTCAATGATGGAGCTGCACAGAGTGAGAACAGACCCAATGTACGGGTGAGGGCCTCTGCACGTTCTCTTCTTCCTACAGACGATCAACAAATAAGGGGAGACAGAGAAGAGTGTGCTGTGGTCCTCCCATAGACCGCAAGTACTAAAGCATAAACAAGAGGCTTAAGAGTCCCCCTGTCATGTTAAAATTCAGGCAGCAATGGACTTCCTCACACGGGCTGGCCTGTCGACTAGTGTCTCAGGCTGTGGCGTATGAAGATGCACTCCGTCTGCTTTCAGGGTAGCAATGGCAGTGGGCAAGCTGCCTGACCTTAACATTTGTCATTTCATTTCTCACCTGAGTTTTGGTGGTTCTCCACGATTCATTCTTGGTCTAGAAAAAAAAAAAAAAAAAAAAAAAAAAAGTGAATTTGGATCAAAATAAAAGGATAAAAGGATTTCCTTTCCATTAATTACATGTTCTTACCTTTGTAACAGATTTGGTTATTGACTTAGAAGGCAAATATCTGGCCAGACTGCAAGACTTGTGCTCGCAGCGTGGGACAGCTCTCGTAAAGGTGATTCAGGGCAGTTTCTGGAAAACAAGACATCAGATCTCCCAAACAGCTTTCTTTGTGCTAATGTAGGAAGGGTGAGTAAGTGTAAAGGTAAGAGCCCAGATACCGTAAGAAGCAGAAAGTGTGAAGGAAACTTCCTTCTGGCTGATACAGCTCCATATCTAGTTGTCAAGTATGAAGAGAGCAGTGCTAAGTTTCTTGGGGAGAGGAAAACAAAGAGGCTGGGAGAGTGTACAAAGAAAAAAATGGGATTCCCTATTTCAGGAAATCCTAGGAACTGGAAATAGAGATTGGAAGAGTGCTTTAAGCCAAGACAGACATGTTTTAAAACTAAAACCTAGGAGTTGAATGAACCAAGAAATGAATCCCTTTTGATTATGCAGTTGCGTCCAGTGTTATCTTGGGAAATATGGTTTCCACATAAAACGTATCTGGGGCTTGAAGTTCTCCTAAGGCCCTTCTCTGTGTATTCCCTACTGTTTGGTAAGCGCTGAGGTCACACTGCAGACAGCAGCACGTCCCCTCCCCACTACTTAGCTGTCTGTTCTCACAACACGTCTAGGAACAGAATGGCTTGGACACAACTGCGCCTAGGACCGAGTTCATTCAAGCTGCTGGACGAGGTAAAAGCTCTGGACAAGCGAAGGGGAGGGAGGGATGGGTGGACATACAATATGAACACTTTAATCTCATTTCTCTAAGAATCCTGGCTGAGAAAACAAAACAAAACAGAATCAAAAAGAACAGAACAGAACAGAACAGAACAAATGAAGCAAGCAGCTAGCTTGCTGGAGACATTGTCTGGGAAGCAGTGAAAACACTTGCAAACAAAAACACGTCAAAGGACTAACTCTTTGAGCTTAATTCTAATCCAACAGC
The DNA here is from genome assembly GCF_047663525.1 of Anas platyrhynchos. Taxonomy (NCBI): domain Eukaryota; kingdom Metazoa; phylum Chordata; class Aves; order Anseriformes; family Anatidae; genus Anas; species Anas platyrhynchos. The sequence goes on from NC_092625.1 coordinate 860,561, forward strand.
ATAACCTCAAAGTCCTGTTTCTGTTCGTAACAGGCTGGTCCAGTAACATGTCCCATTGGATGACTTTGCAGCATAGATGTCAGGAATGCAGCTTGGGATCCCCTCCTTCTACTCAGAGTTCACTTTGAAGGGATGAGCAAGTAATTCTTCCTGGGTTGACGGAAATCTAAAGTCTGTTTTCTAACACTCTTGCAGACGCTTCTCTGTCCATCGGCCTGTCCTGCCAACTCTGGTGTGAGTGTGAAGTTGTGGCAAGAGGGATTTCCCATTCCTATTTGACCTGATGGACACCAGCTTTCCTCGGAAATGGCTGATGTTGCTGAGGAGGCAGCAGTATCAAAGCCCTTGCTGATGAAGGTACAACCAGCTGGGGAGGCTTTGGCATTTCTGCACAACGCTGCTCCCTGACTGTCACTCCAGACTCAGATTCGGAAAGAAGCAAAGCAAGCTAGAGGAAAACTGGATGTCCTGGTAATTTTCTTTTTCTTTTATTTCTTCATTCTTCACTTGTAAGAAAATCTAAATCTTAACCCTTTGTTTGAAAACACGGCTTTATGGAAATGCTTATGGGTGTGCTCCTTCACCTTGTGTGGAACCTGCTTCACCTCGCTTCAGCTATAGGACACCTATGCTCCAATTTATGCTTCCCATGATAAAGCGGTGTTCTTTCGGTGTTCTTTTCTGTGATGCTTGCAGGCGAGGTTGAAAAGAGTTGTCAGTAGGATTCTTCGTTTCCTTTGCAGTATCCAAAGCTCCGTATTACCGTGGATCTTCTCCTCTGATCTGGAAAGCTTCACAGGCCAAAAGAGAATTGAGATGAAGAAGGAAATAGAGAATGCTGACCAATATTGCCAAGTACCACCCGTAAGTTTTGTGAAAGAATCCGGTGCATTTCTGTAGTGGTAGAAAGTTCATAAAATCATCGTCGTGCACTTGAAGGCAAGCAATGCTGTAAAAATGAAGAATGCAAGGCCCTGCTTAAGGACAATCTTCAGGCTGCTTCTAGATCAACAGCTTATTTGCTTCTTCCACAACCTCATCTCCGCTTGCTTAGAAGTTGTGAAGGTCGGAAGCACACTCCGTCTTTTTCATCCCCTCTGTGTATCTTTTCCCTGACAGCAACTTCTGTCTTGGCTCTTCACATCCAGCCAGAGCAGTTGCTTTGCCTCCGCAACCTGCAGGCTGACCTCTCGTGTGTACCTGTGCTGGACTGAGGGTAATGCTTGTAACGCACACAGATGCTGCATTCACTGTGACTTTTAGAAAAGAGAGCAAGAAGCTAACCTGCACAGCAGACTCTTAGGTTTCTGTATCTCTCTCTTTCTCTCTCTCTCTCTCTCTCTCTCTATCTGCATATATATTTCAGTACTTATTTACTTCTTTAAAGATACCTTAAATAGAATAGATACTTTAAGAAAGCTTACTTGTTCTTCCCCTTTCCTTGTTTTTAACGTTTGCTTTTCTAACCAATCCTTAATGTTACAACATTGGATTGATGCAGTACTCAGTCCTTAGAAGTTCTCAAAGCACATCAGTGATTTCTCTATTTCTCAACCTTTCCATCTTCATTGAGATCTCTCATCTGAATTTAGGTATGAGGTGAAGAAGAACACTGCAAGCAGCTGAAGCCGTATCAGACACATGCTTCTGCTAGGAAGTCATTCCGAGTGATTCCACGGTGTACTTTAGACAGGTTTGCTCTGGTCCTCTGGACTCAGCATCCCCAAGGGATATTTCAAAGCTCTCGGAAGGACCCGTCATTATCTCTGACACTGCAGCCTCCAGTAGGAAGGGGTAGATATTCCTTGCCCTTGTGCGAAGGAACTACTCAGTTAGCTGTTTCTAACCCAAATCTCGTTGTTGTCTTCTATTGACAGACACCACCCGGCTAGCCAAGCTAAACCACTGAAAATGGAAGGAGTGGGACATCTTGCAAAGCCTGCTGCTGCTTCTAAGCAGAAGTGCGCTGTAGGTGGGGACACAGCAAGAGGAAACGTCCAGGCCACGGTGGAACTGCAAGGCACCTGTGTGAGCCACACAACGAAGTCAGCGATTCCCAGTTGGAGACTGTTGCTCGACCAGTGACACAGCAGCTGGAGCGCTTCTGGTTGCTGCTGATGGGTTCCCGTGAATCAGCCAGGGATAGGAGCTATGAGAACGACTGAAGCGATTTGAAGTTACCCGAAAGAAAGAAGAGAGGAGAGAAGAAGACAAGAGGGGAGGGAAGGGGAGGGAATAAAAGGAAGGGAGGGGAGGAGAGGGGAGGGCAGGGGGAGGGTAGGATAGGATAGGATAGGATAGGATAGGATAGGATAGGATAGGATAGGATAGGATAGGATAGGATAGGATAGGGTGGGGTAGGGTAGGGTAGGGTAGGGTAGGGTAGGGTAGGGTAGGGTAGGGTAGGGTAGGGTAGGGTAGGGTAGGGTAGGGTAGGGTAGGGTAGGGTAGGGTAGGGTAGGGTAGGGAAGGGTAGGGTAGGGTAGGGTAGCATAGCGTAGTGTAGCATAGCGTAGTGTAGCGTGTTAGAGGGGAGGGGAGCATAGGAGAGTATAGGGTAGTGTAGGGGATCGGAGTTTAGGGGAGTGTAGGGTAGGATACGGGAGGGGAGTGTAGGAGAGTGTAGGGGAGGGGGGCATAGGGTAATGTAGGGTAGTGTAGCGAACGGGAGTTTAGGGTAGGATAGGGGAGGGGAGTGTAGGAGTGTGTAGGGTAGTATAGGGGAGGGGAGTGTAGCAGAGTATAGGGACAGGGAGAATAGGGGAGGGGGTGTAGGGGAGGGGAGGAGATGGGAGGGGAGGGGAGGGGATGTGGGGGAGTGGAGGGGAGGCAAAAGTGGGGAGAGGAGGCAAAAGAGGGTAGGATAGGGGAGGGGAGGGGAGGGGAGGGGAGGGGAGGGGAGGGGAGGGGAGGGGAGGGGAGGGGAGGGGAGGGGAGGGGAGGGGAGGGGAGGGGAGGGGAGGGGAGGGGAGTGCTACCATAAATAAAATTGCCAAATACATGACACCTCCGAGTTGACTAGGGCTGAACTACTGAAAAAGAAAAGAAAATCTATAAATAAGAGTGAGAGATGGTGAATACCTAACCATCTCTTAAAAGCAGGATTTTAAGAGAATAAGTAATTGATAAATGGAGTTAAGATCGGAGGGAAAAAAGTCCACTGTTGCAATCAATAGAGTTAAGAAGTTTTTCAAGTACATTAGGAACAAAAATTAGAGTAATGACACAGATCTGATACGGGATGGGTATTGCTTCAGTGAGAAATGATGGAAAAAAACACAACACAACACATGTGTATGTGTTGTTGGGTATTTGTAAAAAAATAAACAAACAAAAAAAAAACAAACAGGTTAATGAAAACTGCATGCTCAATTAGATGATGTTTTTGTTGTCATTGGTAGGGAATTGTGTGCTTTACAACACAATATGTGTTATATATATATATTATATATGTTTTTTATATGTTTTATATATGTTTTAATAAAATAAGGAAATGATATTTTTTTTCTACGTTTGTGGTTTCCAAACTGTAGTTAATAAACATTAAACAAGATGCAATAGGATCTCGTTAACTCTTTTGTTTGAAAAAACAGTGGCCCTGATCGAGAGGTGCAAGTGAGAGGAGACAATATTCAGTATTTCTCTATGTTGTCATTTATTGGTGAAGATGAAAGTCTGCAGTTCATGTTCATTACACTAGCATGACAACATGACCACAAGGGGGACTGTCTGGTAGTGAAAAGGAACTTCAGCATGGATTAAAAATCTTTGCCTTTCTTTATTCTGAACTGTTTTTCTTATGGCTGCTAGAGAGAGATTCTCTGCCTTAGAAATAAAACTGCCCAGGCTGTTCTGATAAACCTGTAGGGTTAAGGCACTTCTACCAAAACAGATTTCAAAAGGCAAGAAGTCAAAAAGCAACAATTCAGTAATCTGTGTACGCTTCTATATTAAGTTTTAAGATCACCTGGTTTATATTTAGTTCACACAAATTAACCAAACATAGCAGCATACAACCTAAGAAAAGCTTAAGAAATTTATTAGATGCACAGATAAAGTGCTGTAACAGAGAAACTTGTGTAAATCTATTCTAAAATAAATAAGGTACAGTTAAACCACCTTTGACTCGTTTTAACTCGGAAAGAAATAACCTAAGTTTTAATCATTTGAATTTTAAGGTCAAGGTGAAATATACCATAACTATAACAGTGGTTGTGATCTGTATCAACTATTTGAGGCTCCTGTTCCTCTTGAGGTCTCCCAGAAACAGGAAGGCTATTGCAAAATGTGTCCATTAGACATAGTTCCTTTTACAGAAACATTTTTGTAATAAAGTCTGGTTGCTCAAATACATGTTAAAATATTTAACAAGGAAACAATTTTCTCCTGATCCAGTCAATCTTTTAAACAAGACAATGTATTTTTCCTATGACGCAGCCCACAGGAGGGAACAGAAGTAAACATCCTCCTGAACTGAAGACTGTTTTGCTTGAAGAACTAAACTATTGCATTATTATATGAGAGCAAGAAATATCCATTTGGGTTATCCCTTTCTCCAAACATGGTGCCCAGTGATACATGTATTTTTGCCTTAATCTCAAAGGCCCGTTTGTCTCCAGGTAAGGTACGTTAAAAAGAGATTCCCTTTAAGCATCTTATCACAAGATCTCTTACTGCCTTTCCATCCGGGGAAGCTTGTGTGTTAAACTGCCCTTGGAGTTTTGGATGCTACTAGATTTCTGTGCTCTGTTATCCATAATTTCAGGCACTTCGGGGCTAACATGGCTGTTTAAGTCAATGCAATAATATTACCAATATATTCAACACTCAGAAGAGTCACCACAGTTTCCTTCACACACTCAGGATTTCAAATTCTTCTTCCAATTCAAATAGCTTGTCAGTAGATTCAATGAGTTCTGTAAAAAAAGATAAAGAAAAAAATGCTTCTAAAGACATGCCTGATTTTGTTCACTTAAAAAAAAAAACTTTGAAAGACGCATTCCAGAAAAGTACTTTGTAAGAGTGAAAAAAAAAAATCTGTGCTAGCAATTGTATGGCTTGTTTGGATACATGCCTGCTATATATTGCTTGACACTCACAAAGGATAGTTATTCTACCTGTGATTATTCTTTTATTTGCTAACGAGGAACATAACATTGCACAATTAGGCTTTTAATCGGTGCCTTACCTGCTCCTGTGGTTGTCACTTCTGGTTTTGTTGGAGGTATGAAAGGAGGCCAGTGTGGCGGGTGCTTCTGGACCAGCTCAAACATCCGTAGACTCTGCTGCTTTAGAATCTCCTGAGGACAGAATGCTTTCATTTTAAAAGCTGGCTCGGGGGACGCTTCAAACACAAAACGTGTCTGCTTAATTGAAAGTGTTTTTTAATTACGCATGTCCATCAGGAAAAAAAAGTCTTTATACAGACATACTGTGAAATCCAAGCACCATGGTCTCTGTAATACATCCCTAGTTAAAACACATCTGGAAGACAGATCTCTTGAACTGTACTACAAATTATCAGTCTTATCATCTTTTGATATCAGCTTTGATATCTGCAAACCTGTAATTTTGTTTACAGGTAGCAAGCACACTAGGAATGTACAATATTTTCTGCTTTTTAAAAGAAAGTTGCTTGCATAGAACTCTCCTCAAGTTTTCTGTTGATCAATAGCACAAAAGACAGATCTATCAGCTCCTCCAAAGGGGGAAAAAAAAAAAAAAAAAACGCATCAGATTTTGAAGGACAGGTTTTGGTCAGGAAAAAAGGTGTTCCTGAAGCCAAACGCTATTCCTCTTCAAAGAGAAGTTACCTTCTGTCCTGTATTTCAGTTATTTACAAACTGTTTTCCTTAGATGATTTTTTTTTTTTAAATAAATGCCCTTAGAGGTTGATGGTACTTTACATTCAGACGTCTGGTGCTTAGCTTAACAGCTGCATGCAGAAACATCCTCAAGTCTGTTTCCTGTGGCAGCCAGCACCTTCTGTTCTCCCTAGATCAGCAGGAGCTAGAGGCCTGCAGCACTTACAGAATCAGATCTTTAAGATAGCAGGGACTAACAGTCATAATTAGAACACGCAATCTACTATGTCAAACAATAAAAAAGGATCAGGAAGCAAATCATTGATACATCACTACAATATGGCAGTTAAACCTTAGTCATTTAGTGAGAATTAGAAGTTCAATTGTGTCACCCAGTAACACCTTCAAGTGTGGATGTTTACACCCATTTTCCAACTGGCAGGGTTTGTGGCTGGTAAAGTGCTGAACAATTTCCAATTAGCAATTCAGTAGTACTGCCTTACCCTGATGCTTTAATGCATTCTTCTCCATGGCTCATACAATTTGTATACAAAGGAAAATGCAAAGGAAAATTTTACAAAAAACAGACAATAAAAACCAGACTTTATAAAGAACAAATCGAGATGCTAAGTTCCCACTCTTACCTTTTGTACAAGACTACACCGGTTATCAAAATCACATTCTTCTTTGCAAAAGAAGCCCTTAGGGGAAAAAACAAACACACAGAGTTTTACCTTTGCAGATGGTAGGTATGTGGTACCAGCAGGTAAGGCGGTTTGACCTCTGATACAGTAATGCCCTGTACGATCAGTAGATATAAGACTCCAAATATGTGGCAGCTCTAGGGAGAGAACCCACGGGGAGAACAAGGCCCTGCAAACCCCTAACGAAATAGTCAAGCAAAAAATAGCAGCAGCTCCTGTGTGCTCCTCCATGGAGCGCCACCCAGTTCCTACAGTCCAGGTATCAGCAGAAGCTGAAAACTTGTAGATGATGGACCACCTAAGGAACATTTCCATTCTGGTATCTATACTGAAAATATTTGCTCTTCATTATGATTTTGTCTGTCTCGTTGCATCATGCCACATTTTGCACAGTTACGTAGTTAAGTATTAAAACAAAACAAAACAAAAAAACTTTCTAAAAAGCAGCAGTATTAAAAAACAGGTATGTGAATGAATGACAGATACCGGTATCTTTACAGATTGTTTAAAGCTTTAGAAACACATCCCACTGGTGACAACTGCCAATCACCCAATCACAGGATACTGGCATGGGATCAGATCCAATTTTTTCAAATACCACAGTACCCCCATGACATTTTGGGTGAATTACAAATAATACATTTGTATTTGTAATTTGGGGTGAAATACAATAATTCCACTTAAACATTTTCAACTTATGATATAAAGTAAGTTTAAGTAACTTGTCTAGAGGTGACCAAACATAAAGTAGTGATAGAATAAAACACGTAAACCTGTTTCAGTTCCTTGCTCTGACCATTATAATGCCTCTTGAAAGAAGTAAAAGCTGCTCAGTAAAGAAAACAAAGCGAGCTCCCTACAGTACAGACAGCTCCCCACTTGCCCTAAGATTCTCCATGTAGTTATGTACAAACTACTATGTGTTGATCACAGAAGACAGCTTTGTGATCTTGGTTCTGTTCAAGGAGATGCATTGCTGCCCTTACCAATGTAGAGAGACATTACTTTGAGATAAAGTACATGCATTCCAGATTTCCTGACACTTACTAAAGCTACTGAAGGGTCCAAATTCATGATCTTCATTCTATGTGGGGCTTCCTGGCAGTGGAAACTCTCATCGTCAACCGTGCCATTTTCTTCTGAATCTACAAAGCTTTGAGTGGTGTGAGGGTCCAGATAGATCAGCTCATTGCCTGGATGGGTAAAAGCCGTATGTTAAAAATAAGCAAGTGACATTAATAAGCACTTGGTCCAGAACTGTAAAATAGAAATTAGATTGCCATCGCAGTCAGTATAATCTAGACTTTCCAGCTAGGGATTCTTTAAGAGAATCGGAAGGTTTAGACACAGCGTTTCCCACAGGGTATTTAGTATAACTTCCTATTGTCACCTATTACTGTAATTTTTTGGTTGGTTATGTTCTATCTTTGTCACATACTTTTATTTTTCCATGTGAGATCCAGTACTTTTTTTTTTTTTAAATCTCAAGTGTTGTAAACACTAACATTTGACAGATTAAAAGGTACAGGATGTTCACAGATGCAATCTGTAATCCCATTAGGCATTCATTCAGAAATTGGAACAAAAAAGCCTAACTAAAACAGGTTAGGTTTTACAAAAGGACAAAATAGGGTTGCAAAATTTTGGCCCAAAGTGGGGTGAAATCTGAAGGAATGCATTTTAAATTAATTAGAGCAATACTTAATAACAGAAGGTATGCAAAAGGTGAAAAAGATACTGCTATCAGAAACAGTTTTGAAATACAAGAAAATAAAAGTGACATTTGACCAATACACTTGTCAAATGCTATCAGCTATTCTCAGTATGTTGCTCTTGTTGATGTCATCACTTATTTTTACACCTAGCTTTGCTGTTAACTTTCTGCTCCTGTTAAGGATCATCTCATACTGTTTCTAAACTCTTTTAGATATGCTTCTTCATTTATTTTATTCTATTCTCATCTTTCTTTACTTCTAGAGGTTCACGCTTAGACCCCTTACTATTTCCCCTTCAAAAAATGTTCTCTTTTGATCATCTGCACATTTGGAATAAGTTTCTTTTTTCCTTACCTAAAAATCCTATGAAATAATAGGCATTATTTGGTTTCCCTCCTAATGCTCCCAAAGACTGTGGCATCTTAAAGCATTCCTAGGAGTTCAAAAGGAATAAAGGAAATTGTCATTCATTTCTTTACTGACATCACAGATACCCAAACTTATTTGACAGTAACAAGCAATGAATTGAAAGAAAACCTTACTTTAAATGCATCAATATATACGGGATTTATGTGATTTATCCCTAGTCGTAGAGGTATAATAAGCAAGAGGGCTTTCCAGCCTGTGCAGAGTCCTCCTGCCTTCTTGCTTCGGCCAAGAGCACTTCTGTGCAAATGTGCACTGCTGTGGGACGCGCTACTGCTCTGAGGAGGGCACCAGCACATTTTTTCTGCGGGAATAAAACTAGAAATCAGTCAACGCACAGAGGAACACAAAGCAGATCTTCCTCTCAGTAGTGAATTAAGCTAGTTTGCCAGGGATCTTTATAGGGCACCCAAGACAAAACGAGCCGGGCATGGCAATTACAGCTATTTAGTAGAAGTAATTCTAGCAGACAGTATGTGCTGGCACGTCCAAGTGAGACGTTAGATCAATGATTGGGGGATGACAATTTAAGACTGCAGTGACATGTCCTATTAATGTTATTAATAGTGTCAAGCTTTGCCTATAAAACGCCAGAGAAATGAAATGGCAGCAATGATGACAGTAGAAATTCTTCAAGGAGCTCTTCACATCCAGTGATGTGAGCACGAAGTTGGCATCAGGGATCAAAAAAACACAACTGAGTTTGTATGTCCTTCTTCCCTCTTCTTACCCTTGCAAGACAAATCCATGGCCCCCCAAGTATTTGTTCATGTTTAGATACATGCTGGCAAATGGAGTCAAATCAGAAACTGTTACCAGAAAACTGATGAGGTGTCACTTCCTGATGTCTTCAATGACCACCGTATTGCCCATAGATACATAAACTGCTAATGAATTCCATTCATCAAATAAAGCAAGCTTCCTAGAAAACATTAAGGTACTAATTAATATAAACTAGTTGGATCAAAAGGGTAGCTTTACACTCAGAACCATTTATTTATTTATTTTTTCTTAAGAAAAAACATCCTTTCTGCATTTTTTAAAGTCTCCATGTAAGAAAAAGAAAACTTTAAACATTAAATGTTTAATATCTTTAGAAAAATAGGTACTGAGTGGTACCAGGAAAAACATATGCGCTGCACCATGTGCAAACTGTTTTGTCTTACTGCTAAGTGCAGTGACAGTAACAGTTCAACTACATCAAGTTTATTACTTTTTATTGCACTCGACAGTCTCTGCACTGGGTTCTTGCCCAATTGTGTCTTTTCTCATCTGGAAAAGAAAAAAATTCCTATGCCGGTTTTGCAGATTACTTTTTGCTTAAGAAATTCCACTGAATTCAGTGGAATTACTTCTGCCTGAGCCTGCGTGCACAGCAGAAATGGGGCGTTAAAAGCTAAATCAGCTAAGGGTTTGGGGCACCAAAACTTCAGTGGGAGACAGCAGCACACAGTTTTATGTCCACTTCTGCAAAATCCAAACCTTTGCGGAAGGGAGCTACACTCTTAAGCTGCACTGGCAGAATTAGCTGTTTCAAATAAGCCAGAAAGAAATGGGGGTGAGCGTTTCACCATGAAAAACTTGGCCATGAAAGATCTGGAGTCCAGGGCATGCTTCAGCTCCCCTCCCTCTTCAGATCATGTGCCTGTTCCAGGGTGTCAAAGACTTGCTGCTGAGCTCGCAGGACCTGTAGCCTAGCCCCTGCCTGAGGTAAGACACCTCCACGTACCCCTGGAGAACTGAGCAGCCTCAGTTCCTTTCAGTGTGGCTCCCAGACTATGAGGAGCTGCCCATCTTTATCCAGTAGCCTTGCTGGCAGAACTGCTGCTCAGAAAGGGAGGAATTGCAGCTCAGTTCCCTCCTCAGCCGAGATGGCTTCTCTCTGATGTTTCACACCACCACTCCGACCTACACGGTGGCACTCTCGACCTGCCAGAGCTGTGCCACTGTGCAGAAAGGAATATACATCTGTGGTGTGACTGGTGAGGGCATGCAGACGGCATAGCAGGAGACTTTCCTGCAGTTTCTTCTCCTCAGGCTCTTCCTTTATTAAAATTTAGAGGTCACCCATTCCCAACTCAGTACCTGCACACCGAGCTGTGGCATGACATTCCATGCTGCGCTTGTAAATAGATGGCAAGTACATTCCTGACTGTGGGACAGGGGGAGATGCAGCCTTCAAAACTCTGCCTGGGCCTTCTCTTGGCTGCCCCAGGGGAGTACGTTCTGAATGAGACTGGTATGATCTCACTTACTTTAGTACTTGAGCAACTGTATTTGGTCCAAACCATTCTCCAATTGACTTCCCCTCTCCAACACCCACCTGTGCTGTTTTCATAGTGAAAAAAGACACACGTACACAAAATCAAAGAAAAATGAGACCATAAAGAATGTGGGAACAATATACAGTAAATACTGTGACTGTCAAACATTCTAGAGTAACTGCAATCTGTATTTAGCAATAACAATTATTTTCTCAATCTATGCTCTTTTCAAAACTTAGGGAGTGCCAGTTTCTTTAATAAACAAAAGGCTTCTAAACTACAATGAGAATTACAAGTTAACAAATGTTAGTGCCCTTTATTACAAATTACAGCAATAAGCTACAAGACTGTCTATTCTAACATTACTGACTCTGGTACCCAAGGCTTACAGAGTTTATCAAGAGCTAGATTCTAGTACATGGCTTTATTTAGGTCTCAGGGAATGTTTCTGTACTACTAGTCTTTGCGCCCATCTGCATACCTTTTTATTTTTGTATAAGCATACACCTTGTCTTCACATCCACTTTTTAAAATTATGAATTAACATACTGCAAATTAGTGATTCAACACAGTAGAAATTTCAGTGGAAAAAACCTGAAAGTTTATGTTTGTTCTTACCCATCTGGTGGATTGAATAACAGCAAGCCTTCCTGTCGAGAAAGCATCGTAGGATTCTGTGATATTCTTCTGGTTGTTTTTTGTGTTTTTCCCATTGCCAATCTGAAAGGAAAAATTGATATAGAATAAAAAATGGTGACGTTTTCATTACACTGATCAAATGTCTAGACAGCAGAAAGCTTTATAATGAGATGTTAAAAGACATTTCAATTCATCTCAAATATTTACATTTTGTGTAGAGCTCCTAGAATTCCAAGCTTGTTATTTATCATCAAGCTGCCCTTTATCATCATAGGCTAGATTGTAAAAACAGGGAAAATAAAACAAAACAAAAACATCAACTGCAAACATATTCTGACGGATCATGCTGCGTGTTGATAGCCATTCCAGTATCTCTGAGCTTCCAAGATTATTTAAAAGTACAGGCTGTGTTTAGACCTTGTTGGATTTCTAAGCACCCATTAAATAACAACATAAGATCCATACAGAAAGTCCAAACACTCCACTGGCAGCATCCTGGGATGTGACATGCATGCTTAAGAGCTTGCACCAGGGGGGTTTGGACCTCGTGCTGCTGACAAGTGAGTAGTGAAGAGAAGGGTAAGAGCACTGTCCCACGGTGGCAGGTTTTCCCTTGGCCTCAACTTGGGTGTTACACTAAAAGGTTTATAAAATAATGGCGACAGGATTCCCCATTTGTTCTCCTTCTATGCCTATTTCTCTGCTTCAGGCTGGGATGATTTCACCCAGCTGAATATGAATTGATTCATTAGGAACTGTTACCAGGGCATCAAAGAAAGTCTCACTAATAAATTCAGGGTTTGTGCTTTTAATGGAGTACTTACGAAGAAGCGTCTGCAGACAATACCGAAGTTCCCTCAGGACCAGCACTCACCTCTCCCTAAGTGTCTGCAGATCAGTGCTTGGGCCAGCATCATCTGCCCGCATCGCAGCATACATCCCCAGCCAGCGTCCGACGAAGGACCCGTGCCTCCTGTTAGGAAAGTTCATCACAATCAGTGCAGGCTTTCAACTGGGTGCAGCACCACAGAGGACATTTCAGACTGCTAGAAAACAGATAGGGCTGCTGAAGCCTCCATGAACTGTCCTACAGATAAAAGGCACACAGCAAGACTTTGGTTCCATGCTGTTGGTCTAATTCTAATCTCTGCATTGCACAAATAAACAAAATTCATTTATTCCTTGTGGAGCTGACTTACTCTTTTCATTCTTCAAGCAGCATTCACAAACCATTTACTGCATGCTATACAACATGATCACCTGTTTACATACAGACATAAATAAACACTGATTTTAATAATCTTCATGTTTGCATAAACAGTTAAAATGATGCTCAAAATGCGCTGATACTCTAGAAATATTTTCCCAGCCTACGATGCCATCACTTATCTTGCTATTTAATTTAGAACAATGCAGCAAATCTGCAGTATACTCACCAATAGGCGAAAACTTTCTTCTATACGTAAACCACGTTAAACCACAGTAAACCACACGTGAACACACCTTGGCTTATTGTCTGACTTTGGCTTATGGTGCGTCTGTTGCTGTGTCCAGCACAGTGCAGCCCCTAAATTGCTACCAAAACCTTGCCACAAACCTCAATCCCCCTGTTAAAAGAGACCCTCTTGTTTGTTGCCCTTCTTTCGACACTCTCTAACAGGTTTATGTCTTTTTCTTATACTGTGGAGCCCAAAACTGCACTCAGTACTCAGTACATGGAATACCAACAGAGACCGCCTGGCATTTTCTCTTCTCTGCAGAAGCTCTGTTGCTAACACTGTCCAGAAATCACCACTGTCACAGACAGTAGTAGCATTCCCTCCTCCCACAGTTTGTTCTTCCCCCCAAGACTTAGACACCACCCAGAAAAAGAAGAATAATAATACTAATAAAATAAAATAAAATAAAATAAAATAAAATAAAATAAAATAAAATAAAATAAAATAAAATAAAATAAAATAAAATAGTCAAAAGCCATCAGGAAGGCAGTGGTGCAGACTGTGGAGAGCCTGGGTTCAAATCCTTCTTCTGTGAGGCTCTGAACCTATATCCCACCACAATCTCTCTGCTAATGTATGGCAGGGAAAGGAGGAAGAAAGAACATATCTCCTGCACTTTCCATTTATTGTTGACTGACAATTCTGTAGAGTTATAAAGCCTCAATCAGTGAGATACAGGGTTCTTCTCACACTGTCTCACTGTGCCCTAAGCGGAACAGCTCTCATTTAATAGATGCTTCACCACAAAATCATGAGTCATCTGCAGTTTTGAACTTTTCTGGGATCAAGTCCCTTCAGATGGTTGAGGAATCTGCTCCAGCACCTATGTAAACTGGTGCTCTACTAAGCTAGTGAGTGAACAAGAGAGAAATCCTCTGCTAGATGACTTGACAAATTGGGTCTGAAAATAGTGTTGAGGCAGAATAGTCCACGATTTTTGCCTTGGGTGCACAGAGGGATTGGGTGTTGTAGACTTCTTTTATTCTTCATTAAGATAAACATTTTCAAAAATGTGCTTGTTCAACCTTGCTCCCACTGTGTGCATGGGAGGGAGATAACTGAAAGTGGGGAGCGTTGCTTGGATCCTGCAAGTGGCTGAGGTCCAGTGGGGTTGGAGGCTTTCTTCCTCCTTTTGGAAATGCAAAGCAACCCTGCACCTCCCCTGCACTTGCAGAAGGATCGTGACAGCCCAAAGCACAGCGGCTTTGTAATTGCTGCATACACTTCGATCGGATTTACGTGGCAAGGGTTTGGTAGCAGGGGCCTGCAGGGATGGCGTCTGTGAGAACAATCCAGACAACAGCCAGCTCCAGATAGCTCCAAAAGGGCCCCGGCGCTTGCCAGAGCTGAGCCAATAAGCGATGTTGTTTGCACCTCTGGGAGAGCAGATGTAAGCAGGGGGAAATACTGCTGCACAACAGAAGCTGGAAGAGCAAGGAGTGAGAAGCAGCCCTGCAGCCCCCAAGGTGAGTGCAGCAGGAGGCAGGAGGTGCTCCAGGCTCACAGCAGCAGTTCCCCTGCGGGCTGTGCAGGGAGAGGCCCCTGGTGGAGCAGGCTGTCCCCCTGCACCCATGGGTCCCACATGGAGCAGATCTCCACGCTGCTGCCCCCCTGTGGGTGGAGGAGCCCCCGGTGGAGCAGGTGGCTGTGGCCTGGAGGAGGCTGCGGCCTGTGGAGAGCCCCCGCAGGAGCAGGCCCCGGGCCGCAGCTGCAGCCATGGAGAGGAGCCCCCGCAGGAGCAGGGGGGCTGGGGGGAGCTGCCGCCCAGCCGTGGGGGAGCCGTGCTGGAGCAGTTTGCTCCTGGGGGATGGATGGATGGAGCCCGTGGGACGGAGCCGTGTGGGAGCAGTGCTTGAGGAGCTGCTGCCTGTGGGCAGCCCGTGTGGGATCAGCTGGGGAAGGGCGGCATCCCATGGGAGGGACCCCACGGGGAGCAGGGGCAGGGAGGGACCCTGAGGGTCACTGTGCTGAGTCTGCTTTGCCCGTCACGATACTTGTTGAGCCATCGCCCTGTCCTTATCTCAGCCCTGGAGCCCTTTGCATCGTATTTTCTCCCCCTTTCCCTTTGAGGAGGGGGAGTGAGAGAGCGGCCGTGGTGGAACTTGGCTGCCCACCCGCTTTGAACCACCGCAGTTGCAAAGTCCTGGGAAAGATTTCTTTCAAGAAATTAAACAAGGTGTTTAACAAAGAAATGCAGAGTTTCCTTTTGAAGGCTTCCTGGAGAATTGGGCTTCTTTCCTATTCCCAGCTCAGAGGAAGGGAATTGTTGATTTCACCTTCTTTTTTCTGACATGGAAATCAAAGGTGAACTGCTCTACAAGGACGGGCAACGTCTCAGAATCAAGCTCTTTTGCTCTGTAGTCCTTTCTCAAGGAAAAGATTGATCACACACCTTCCACAGATGTAGGGGAGCAGAGAACAATTTGGGAACTACTCTAATTCAAGTCAGTTTGGGCATAGTGGTACTTCCCTAGCTGTTTCTGAGACAGACGCATTAGCAACAGAGAGTGTTGTGCCGTCACTGGGAGGCGCCTGCGGTGATGACTTCAGAAACAGAACTGAATTGTGTCACCACAGCACTTTGGCAACAGCTGCCTCTGTGCACGTTTAGCTGGGAGGCACAGAGAAGGGTGCTGGATGCGATGAAACCACGTGAGGATTTGTGGATCTCCCCTTGAGGTGCACAGAGAGGGACCATGCCCTTCTGTAAGTGTTTTGATGCTTGGCTGAGGAAAAAAAT
Source organism: Anas platyrhynchos (assembly GCF_047663525.1). Lineage (NCBI taxonomy): Eukaryota > Metazoa > Chordata > Aves > Anseriformes > Anatidae > Anas > Anas platyrhynchos. Next base: position 876,352 of record NC_092625.1, read on the forward strand.
GTGGTTTTGTTGTGAATGCTTCATTGTAGTATTCTGTAGTTTGTGTCAAGTCCTTACAGAAGCCTCAAGGTTGGTACTTTGCTCAATGATGGAGCTGCACAGAGTGAGAACAGACCCAATGTACGGGTGAGGGCCTCTGCACGTTCTCTTCTTCCTACAGACGATCAACAAATAAGGGGAGACAGAGAAGAGTGTGCTGTGGTCCTCCCATAGACCGCAAGTACTAAAGCATAAACAAGAGGCTTAAGAGTCCCCCTGTCATGTTAAAATTCAGGCAGCAATGGACTTCCTCACACGGGCTGGCCTGTCGACTAGTGTCTCAGGCTGTGGCATATGAAGATGCACTCCGTCTGCTTTCAGGGTAGCAATGGCAGTGGGCAAGCTGCCTGACCTTAACATTTGTCATTTCATTTCTCACCTGAGTTTTGGTGGTTCTCCACAATTCATTCTTGGACTAGAAAAAAAAAAAAAAAAAAGTGAATTTGGATCAAAATAAAAGGATAAAAGGATTTCCTTTCCATTAATTACATGTTCTTACCTTTGTAACAGATTTGGTTATTGACTTAGAAGGCAAATATCTGGCCAGACTGCAAGACTTGTGCTCGCAGCGTGGGACAGCTCTCGTAAAGGTGATTCAGGGCAGTTTCTGGAAAACAAGACATCAGATCTCCCAAACAGCTTTCTTTGTGCTAATGTAGGAAGGGTGAGTAAGTGTAAAGGTAAGAGCCCAGATACCGTAAGAAGCAGAAAGTGTGAAGGAAACTTCCTTCTGGCTGATACAGCTCCATATCTAGTTGTCAAGTATGAAGAGAGCAGTGCTAAGTTTCTTGGGGAGAGGAAAACAAAGAGGCTGGGAGAGTGTACAAAGAAAAAAATGGGATTCCCTATTTCAGGAAATCCTCGGAACTGGAAATAGAGATTGGAAGAGTGCTTTAAGCCAAGACAGACATGTTTTAAAACTAAAACCTAGGAGTTGAATGAACCAAGAAATGAATCCCTTTTGATTATGCAGTTGCGTCCAGTGTTATCTTGGGAAATATGGTTTCCACATAAAACGTATCTGGGGCTTGAAGTTCTCCTAAGGCCCTTCTCTATGTATTCCCTACTGTTTGGTAAGCGCTGAGGTCACACTGCAGACAGCAGCACGTCCTCTCCCCACTACTTAGCTGTCTGTTCTCACAACACGTCTAGGAACAGAATGGCTTGGACACAACTGCGCCTAGGACCGAGTTCATTCAAGCTGCTGGACGAGGTAAAAGCTCTGGACAAGCGAAGGGGAGGGAGGGATGGGTGGACATACAATATGATCACTTTAATCTCATTTCTCTAAGAATCCTGGCTGAGAAAACAAAACAAAACAGAATCAAAAAGAACAGAACAGAACAGAACAGAACAAATGAAGCAAGCAGCTAGCTTGCTGGAGACATTGTCTGGGAAGCAGTGAAAACACTTGCAAACAAAAACACGTCAAAGGACTAACTCTTTGAGCTTAATTCTAATCCAACAGCATAACCTCAAAGTCCTGTTTCTGTTCGTAACAGGCTGGTCCAGTAACATGTCCCATTGGATGACTTTGCAGCATAGATGTCAGGAATGCAGCTTGGGATCCCCTCCTTCTACTCAGAGTTCACTTTGAAGGGATGAGCAAGTAATTCTTCCTGGGTTGACGGAAATCTAAAGTCTGTTTTCTAACACTCTTGCAGACGCTTCTCTGTCCATCGGCCTGTCCTGCCAACTCTGGTGTGAGTGTGAAGTTGTGGCAAGAGGGATTTCCCATTCCTATTTGACCTGATGGACACCAGCTTTCCTCGGAAATGGCTGATGTTGCTGAGGAGGCAGCAGTATCAAAGCCCTTGCTGATGAAGGTACAACCAGCTGGGGAGGCTTTGGCATTTCTGCACAACGCTGCTCCCTGACTGTCACTCCAGACTCAGATTCGGAAAGAAGCAAAGCAAGCTAGAGGAAAACTGGATGTCCTGGTAATTTTCTTTTTCTTTTATTTCTTCATTCTTCACTTGTAAGAAAATCTAAATCTTAACCCTTTGTTTGAAAACACGGCTTTATGGAAATGCTTATGGGTGTGCTCCTTCACCTTGTGTGGAACCTGCTTCACCTCGCTTCAGCTATAGGACACCTATGCTCCAATTTATGCTTCCCATGATAAAGCGGTGTTCTTTCGGTGTTCTTTTCTGTGATGCTTGCAGGCGAGGTTGAAAAGAGTTGTCAGTAGGATTCTTCGTTTCCTTTGCAGTATCCAAAGCTCCGTATTACCGTGGATCTTCTCCTCTGATCTGGAAAGCTTCACAGGCCAAAAGAGAATTGAGATGAAGAAGGAAATAGAGAATGCTGACCAATATTGCCAAGTACCACCCGTAAGTTTTGTGAAAGAATCCGGTGCATTTCTGTAGTGGTAGAAAGTTCATAAAATCATCGTCGTGCACTTGAAGGCAAGCAATGCTGTAAAAATGAAGAATGCAAGGCCCTGCTTAAGGACAATCTTCAGGCTGCTTCTAGATCAACAGCTTATTTGCTTCTTCCACAACCTCATCTCCGCTTGCTTAGAAGTTGTGAAGGTCGGAAGCACACTCCGTCTTTTTCATCCCCTCTGTGTATCTTTTCCCTGACAGCAACTTCTGTCTTGGCTCTTCACATCCAGCCAGAGCAGTTGCTTTGCCTCCGCAACCTGCAGGCTGACCTCTCGTGTGTACCTGTGCTGGACTGAGGGTAATGCTTGTAACGCACACAGATGCTGCATTCACTGTGACTTTTAGAAAAGAGAGCAAGAAGCTAACCTGCACAGCAGACTCTTAGGTTTCTGTATCTCTCTCTCTCTCTCTCTCTCTCTCTCTCTCTCTATCTGCATATATATTTCAGTACTTATTTACTTCTTTAAAGATACCTTAAATAGAATAGATACTTTAAGAAAGCTTACTTGTTCTTCCCCTTTCCTTGTTTTTAACGTTTGCTTTTCTAACCAATCCTTAATGTTACAACATTGGATTGATGCAGTACTCAGTCCTTAGAAGTTCTCAAAGCACATCAGTGATTTCTCTATTTCTCAACCTTTCCATCTTCATTGAGATCTCTCATCTGAATTTAGGTATGAGGTGAAGAAGAACACTGCAAGCAGCTGAAGCCGTATCAGACACATGCTTCTGCTAGGAAGTCATTCCGAGTGATTCCACGGTGTACTTTAGACAGGTTTGCTCTGGTCCTCTGGACTCAGCATCCCCAAGGGATATTTCAAAGCTCTCGGAAGGACCCGTCATTATCTCTGACACTGCAGCCTCCAGTAGGAAGGGGTAGATATTCCTTGCCCTTGTGCGAAGGAACTACTCAGTTAGCTGTTTCTAACCCAAATCTCGTTGTTGTCTTCTATTGACAGACACCACCCGGCTAGCCAAGCTAAACCACTGAAAATGGAAGGAGTGGGACATCTTGCAAAGCCTGCTGCTGCTTCTAAGCAGAAGTGCGCTGTAGGTGGGGACACAGCAAGAGGAAACGTCCAGGCCACGGTGGAACTGCAAGGCACCTGTGTGAGCCACACAACGAAGTCAGCGATTCCCAGTTGGAGACTGTTGCTCGACCAGTGACACAGCAGCTGGAGCGCTTCTGGTTGCTGCTGATGGGTTCCCGTGAATCAGCCAGGGACAGGAGCTATGAGAACGACTGAAGCGATTTGAAGTTACCCGAAAGAAAGAAGAGAGGAGAGAAGAAGACAAGAGGGGAGGGAAGGGGAGGGAATAAAAGGAAGGGAGGGGAGGGGAGGGGAGGGCAGGGGGAGGGTAGGATAGGATAGGATAGGATAGGATAGGATAGGATAGGATAGGATAGGATAGGATAGGATAGGGTAGGATAGGATAGGATAGGATAGGATAGGATAGGGTAGGGTAGGGTAGGGTAGGGTAGGGTAGGGTAGGGTAGGGTAGGGTAGGGTAGGGTAGGGTAGGGTAGGGTAGGGTAGGGTAGCATAGCGTAGTGTAGCGTGTTAGAGGGGAGGGGAGCATAGGAGAGTATAGGGTAGTGTAGGGGATCGGAGTTTAGGGGAGTGTAGAGTAGGATACTGGAGGGGAGTGTAGGAGAGTGTAGGGGAGGGGGGCATAGGGTAATGTAGGGTAGTGTAGCGAACGGGAGTTTAGGGTAGGATAGGGGAGGGGAGTGTAGGAGTGTGTAGGGTAGTATAGGGGAGGGGAGTGTAGCAGAGTATAGGGACAGGGAGCATAGGGGAGGGGGTGTAGGGGAGGGGAGGAGACGGGAGGGGAGGGGAGGGGATGGGGGGGAGGGGAGGCAAAAGTGGGGAGAGGAGGCAAAAGAGGGTAGGGGAGGGGAGGGGAGGGGAGGGGAGTGCTACCATAAATAAAATTGCCAAATACATGACATTTTGGATCTGGAGCCAAATCTTTGTGTACATGTCCTCTCCGTAGCCCCACGTGCTGACCACCCACCCGAATCTATCATACTGTTGGTCAGAAAGAACAGGGAGCATAGGGGAGGGCAGGGGAGTGGAGGGAAGGGAAAAGAGGGGATGGGAGGGGTGGGGAGCGCTACCATCAATAAAATTGCCAAATACGATGAAGGAGCAGCAGAGCCTGCAACCTCCAGTCCCCAACATCCTCCAACCACCCCCCACTGCTCCGTGGGAAATAGATAGAAGAATCAAGACTGAGGTTTAGCCTGGGATGGAGGTAGTGTGGCGAGGTGGTTTTCTGTTTGGTTGGTTGGTTGGTTGGTTGGTTGGTTGGTTTTAAAGTTTTTAAATTCTCACTGTCCTACTTTGTGATCAGTTGGCAATAAATTCAATTACTCTTCCCCAAGCCAAGTCTGTTTTGTCCATGAAGCCATCTTCCAGTCCTGAAATAAGAAAGGAAACAGACCTGCAAGCAACTGTTACACAAGTGCAGGAAGAGTGACAAAGGAGGGTTTTGAGGCATGAAGTTCCTGCAAGGATGCTCTGCTCTTTCCTCACTTCAGTATGAAAAGCACGGCACTAGTGGGTGGTCTGTGGTGGTAGTTGTTTTTTTGTTGTTTGTTTGTTTGTTTGTTGTTTTGTCAGCTCCACCCCACAGTATTTTGCTTGTTCTACTTGTTTTGGTGTGCCCCCATTCCCTCCCTCAAGGTAAAACATCCCTAGGGGCCATAACTTGCTGTTAGCAAACAAGATCTTGCAAAAGAGTGAAGTTAACATGGCACCACCTGCACTGGTGTATAAATAGTTCAAATATTTTCCCTCACTTTCCTGTAACTTTCCTGTAAATTGCTGGTCAGGAGATAACAAGTGGAGAAATTTAGGATAAGAGAGAGAAAGTTGTGTTTCCTATTGCCCTGGAGTTTCTGTTGGTCTGGCCACGGAAATGGAGTACTCAAAATCCTCAGGACACTCAGTTTATACCAGATTTATCCTAAAACTGCAGTATTTCTAGGCCCTTGGGATTCTTATCAATTAAAACATACTTTTTCACGCACAGAAGATGCAAAAAAGTGCGTCTACTGCAGTATGCAGACAGAGCCAGTCCTGTCTCTTGATTCCTTCTGCCTTCTGCCTGAAGAGCAGCAGACAATCGAGTTCTTGTCTTCAGTAGCTACGGCCTTAACCAACTGTGCAGTCTGTCCATTCATACACAGAGGAGGAAAAATAGCGTGGAATAACTCCTCTCCTTTGTGCTAACAGAGGAGGGTACAGCTTCCTCACTCCAACCCCACCGAGGCAAACCAGTCAGCAGTGCACGCCAGAGCCTCTGTCTCTTCCCCGTCTCATGATGTGCAGCTGGATCACTCTCCCTTCTATCCCCAGGATCGCTTTCAGCACAGTCACAGAAGGGTCAGACTCACAGCTTTAGGAGCCATCAGAAGAGGCTTTCACTCTTCTGCCACCACACCCCCTATACACATGCAATTTCACACATGCAAAGAGACACCATGGATTGGGGAGTTGCACAGAGAGGAGACCACACCCGTTTGCCTGCCTGCAGTTTGACACCAGTAGGGAGGTAATTCCCGTCAGGAGTTTCCATAGAGATGACAGAATATGGCCCTAGGGTCCTGCTGCTTCTTTCAGCCCTAATTCTTCAAATCCATAGGAACGGAAGAAACCTTCCCAGCCAAGTGCTGCATATCTTGAAGGTTGGAGAACCCACAGCCTTCTGCTTCATTTCATTTTAAAGATCAATCCCAATGTCACTCCCATAGAAGTAGTGGAAGCCATCTGGCTGGCTTGGCTTTCTCTCCAAAGAAGACCAAATGAGAGTTGGTCACGGGTGAGGATGAGCCCTGACAGTTCCTGCATTTTGGTTCTCCTGCAGCCCACAAAGCTCTCACTGCCTTGCCTGAATTTGAACCCCTTTGGAACCAAATCTACAGATTATCTCTGTAAATCCAAAACAGCACTTATTCACCATGTGAACAACAAATGCCTGGGATGGTTAACAGCACTTAGGTGCAAAAAAGAGCCCCCGCAGGAGCAGGCCCCAGGCCGCAGCTGCAGCCATGGAGAGGAGCCCACGGGGAGCAGGGGCAGAGAGGGACCTTGGAGGAGGGAACTGTATCCTCTTTTTTCATCGGTGCTGAGATTGAGGATCAGGATTTCGTGGTAGGAATTTGTTTAGATGAACCAATTTACCTCCATATGGGTTTTGTATGTTTGTTTCACCTTGTCTTGCAGGACCATCTTGGCTGGGTCTGCAGTGTTGTGCAAAAGTGAAGTTTTTCACAATAAAGAGCAGCTTTTTTTTCGGGGAAAAGGCTGAGGTGGCCTTCATCAGAGTCTTGTGACCTGAAAATGCAGAAAATGGGTGCATGGCTGGCTGGATGGGTGGGTGGGAGTTGGGAATTCAGCCTTGGGATCAGAACTGGGACGTTGTTGGGATAGGAAATGATCAGTGGGATGGGAAGTGATGATGGGGATAGGAACTCATTGGGATGGGATAAATGGGTTTTATTTTTATTGCATTAAATCCACTTTATTGACTGTGTTGTACAGTATGGCGTTGTTTTATTACTATAAAATTATGATGATTATTATTTAATCTTATTAATTAAACAATTTTTATACGTTATTATATTATGAATTATAAATATTAATATTTATTATATTGTTTTTATTCCTTTTCTACCCTATTAAACTCTCTTTATCCCAGTGCACTGCTTTGGACTTTAGTTTTCCTTCCGAGTCGTTGTGGATTCACTCCGGATGGGGGGACATTAGTGAACGCCTGTGTGCTTCAGATCCAAGGTCACCTTTGCCCTCAACTCAAGATACATGTTTGCATCTATTGTCGTGAAACAATGTTAACAACATCAACAAAAAAGTTCCCTACTTGCTAGCAGCATCCCTACGTTTGCTGGGGTCTGCTCTGTGCATTTTGAAGACCGTTCCATGCTATTCAGCCCCTTCAGGAGGAAATGGATGGTTCTAGGAAAATGCGTCTTGACCTGATGCAAAGCTGTGACTCAGCACCCTGCAGCCGCCGCAACCCCTGGCATTTTACCTGCAGCCCCTCCAACAACTCTGATGTTCCCTGCATCGACTTCAACCACTGCGCTGGGACCTGAGGCCCCTCAAACCCGTGTCACTCGCCCTGCAGCCCCTCCAGCCCCTGGCATGTTCCCTGCAGCACCTCGAGCCCCTGGCATGTTCCCTGCAGCCACTCCAAGCCTGGCACAGGCCCTACAGCTGGCTGCGGGGACTATCCAGAAATCTGCTCCAGAAATACAGTGATGGCAAGGAGCCCTCCACTTCATTCTTCCTTTTTTTTCTAGCTGGAAGCATTCAGAGTTGTCAACGGAATTGGTTTGGAGGAGTAGGAAAGACAGAATTGCTGGGTTTCTGCTTTCTCCCAGAAACTATCAGACCACAACATGACAGTTGTCTTTCTTTTACGTAATTTTACACCGCCAGGGTCCCTTTTTATATCTTGGTAATTCCGGGATTACGCAGCACATCCTGGTATATTCTGCGACTGCGCGCACTGTTGCTAGGGGGTCGTCTCTGTCCCTCTGGTGGTCGTGAAGATGAAGGCCGTAGTCTTCCTCAGCGTTGTGGTTCAACTTCTTTCTTTATTTGGTCATGTTGGCCCAGCGTGAGACAGGAAGGCAAGATGTTGATACACTAGTTTAACAACTTATCAGGAGATGGTTACATGAACTTTGCAGCTGTGTTTTCTGAACAAAAGAGGCTACTGAGATGCAGAAGGAGGGAAGGGGAGAGGATTCTCTTTTTTGTTACATTAAGCAATGGAATTTTCATAGTGTCTAGCCAAGCATTATACAGCTCCTTACTTCAGCAGGGAGTTTTCACAACTCCCGTTCCTCAAACAGAACTCCTTGTTTTTACAAAAGACAATGAACAAACATTTATTGTGTATTACACACACTCCACTCTCTGCTTCCTCAAAATGGATGTTTGGACCCTAAAATTCAGGCCTCGGCTCCTAGAATGAGGATTTGGGGATTTGAAAGCAGGGCTTTCTCACTTACGACTTTGCCATCTAAGAAGGACGCATTGCATCTTATAATAAAATTGTGGACCCTAAAAATAGGGAATTGCCCCTTGGAAATGGCAACCTACTCTGTAGGATTGACGTGTAAGCAAAGGCGGCTTTGGATCCCAACTATAGGCTCTCTTGTCCTGAAAACGTCCTGAAAGCTGGGTGCTTAAGAACAAGGCTGTGGTCTATACAGAGGAGCCTTGGTGCCATGCCTGTATGCTTCTCAGCTGCAAAGGAAGGGTGAGAAAAAGGGTTTGGATCCGCAAAAGATGCTCTTAGCCCTGAAGAGAAGGGGTTATAGGGTGAAAATGAGGCATTTGGCCCTAATGAGGAAGGCCCCAAGAAGGCGGCTCTGAATTCAAGAGGTGGGTCTCTGGGCCCTAATATTAAGGCTTTGGTCACCAAAAAGTAGACTCTTGGCCCTACAAAGGAGTAGGTAGGCAATCAGGAGGGGGCTTAGGATCCCAAAGCAGCGTCTGGGCCCTGAAAATCAGGGTTTGGAGCCTGAGCATGAGACGTCAGCCATGAAGAATGAAGTTTTAGAGCCTAGCATGGGGGTCTCTGGACACTAAAATAGGGCTTTGAACCCAGAAAATGAGCCTTTGTACCCCAACCTGAGGCTTTGAGTCCCAAGGAGAAGGCTCCGGGTGCTAAAAAAGAGGCTTTGGGCTCTCAGGTTGAGCCTTTGGGATGTGACTGTCAGGCCTTGACTCAGCAAATGATGATCCTGGCACGGAAAAGGAGGGTTCGTTCTCTAAAAAGGGCTTTTGAGCCCAAGGAGGATGCTTTTTGCCCTAATATGTGATGCTGGGGCCTAAAAATCATGGACAGCGCAGCCCGCTTCCTCTGTCTGGATCCTGAAGTGATGCTTTGATCCCTCCAGATGGGTGTTTGGACCCAAAGAGGAGGCTTTGGACTCTAACATTCAGGCCTCATCTCCTAGCATGAGGATTTGGGAATTTGAAAGGAGGGCTGTTCCTCTCCAATAAGGCCTCGCCATCTAAGAAGTCCGCATTGCAGGGAACCAGGTCCGTTGTGTCCGTTGGGACAGGACCTGCCACAGAGGCCCTGCTCCCGGTTCCAGAGATGGTCCCTGGGCCCTGATGTGGCAATAATAAGGTTATAATAAAATTGTGACCCTAAAAATAGGGGTTTGTTCCTTGTAAGTGGCAGCCTGGTCTGTAAGATTAATGTGTAAGCAAGAAAAAGCCACTAAAAAGGAGGGGTTACCCTTTCAGACAAGGCTTTCAAGCCCAAGGAAGAGGCTTTCTGCCCTAATATGTGATGCTGTGGCCTAAAAATGGTGGACAGTGCGGCCCGCCCTCCACTCTCTGCTTCCTCGAAATGGATGTTTGGACCCCAAAATTCAGGCCTCGGCTCCTAGCATGAGGATTTGCGAATTTAAAAGGAGGGGTGCCCTTCTGATTGCCTTGGATAAGGCAATCAGAAGAAGAGTTCAGATACCAAGTGGAGGTTGTGGACCCTGAACATAGGGATTTGGGGTGAAATAAGGAAGCATGGGGCCCTAATAATGAGGTTTGAGATGGTTAAAATATCAGGAGGGGAGGAGGCAAGAGGCAGTGAGGAGGAGGAGAGGGCGTGTCTTGTATCTCCAAGTCAGGCTTTGGAGCTGAAAGCTGGGCCTTTGGACTCTGCAGCTCAGGGTCTGGGTTCAAAAGTGTTGTTTTGCACCCTCCATCTAGGTGTTTGGACCCAAAGAGGAGGGTAAAAAACAAGGGGTAAGCATCTTAATATCTTTATTATCTTTTTTATAATATCTTTTTTATAATATCTTTATTATAAATGGAAGGCACAAAGCAAGCCAGCAACAGTCTCTGTCCAAGAGAAATACTTGGTGCTTTATAAACAAACAAGGAAGTACCCTTAGGTGGGTGTGATAATCCTCCTCTAATGTGTTTTTGGAGTGCAAAAATAGATCTGTTCTTTTCTTGCTCTTCTCTCCAGGACAAAGGCAGAATAGGCAACTGCAAAGTTAGACCAGGGAGGTCAGTTTGTTCCATACTGAGAAAGACAAGCCTGTAAAACAAACTAGACAGATTTTCTTGGTACTATTTATCTTCCTTCAGCAAAGGCAAAGCTTATGACACTTGTTGGTGTGTGTATATATATTTATCCAGTGCTCTCACAACAAAATTTTGATTTGAAGAGGACACACAGATCTGATTTTTTTTTCTTTTCCAGTAACTAGTATAATAAGCACTGGTATTTTTGTATAAAAACAGAAAAATACAAAACAAAAGACTGAATATTATGTGGTATGCATGACATTAAAAAAAAATGGTGGTTTCAAAGCAATATGTACCCTGGTGTGTTTGCCATATCCTAGAGTCCAGCTTAAAGTGCACCTGATCTGTATTGCATTTTGATATTAATCTCTATGTACAATGTTTTGCATGTAATTTATATGGTTCTTGGGAGAAAAAAAAAATGAATGAATTGTCAGTTAGCTTCTTCTGAGAAAGCAGAGATATTACTCAAATCAGAAGTGGACGAGCAGTTGAGGGGTGGGAAAAGGGATACATATACTAAATAAATAAATAAATAAATAAATAAATAAATAAATAAATAAATAAATAAATAAATAAATAAATAAAAACATGCTGGGGGTGGGGGAGAAGGGAAATGGTTTTGAATCAATAAAGCTTTGGCTGTTGAGCAGAAACAATGCGCGAGTGCATCCAGAGAATAAAATGTGCCCACATGTAACTGTGACGTCCTCAGTGTGTCCACCAGCTTGTGAAATCAATCCCACATCTTCTCGTGGTGCTGGATGAATGGCTGAGCTTCCCATCTGAGCAAGGCAGAGCGTGCAAGTAGGGCCTGCAGGGTGGAAAGAGGGATGGGGATCAAGAAGCAAGCCCACTGCTATGACAGAGTCCCTATAGGCAGTGTGGGTTTTCTCTCTATGCAAGCCTCATTATTCAGAGGCAGAGTATGGCTTCGTCCATTCAAGGTCCAGAATCAGTTGTCAAATGCTAGCCAAAGCCAGTGGCTCCTGGGCTATGTGACAAACTAACCCTAGAGCAAAAACCCTCCTTGTCCTCTTACCTGGTGCCCTTTCTGCGATGCCTTTAGGGTGAGTCAAGGCTATGATCTCCACCTTCTGGGGCTGGTGTTTGAGCTATGTCCTACCTCAGTGCTGAGACTCTTTTGCCTCTGTAGAGGCCCTTTGCCATGACACGAGTGACGATGAGAACTAAAATCAACTAGCCTCTGAAACGTTCTTGTTCCCAAGCACAGCTTTTTCACTGGATTGCTTGAACTCCTAGTTTTTGGCCGAGAAGCTATTGTTTCTCTGTGCCTTTAATAAGAGGCTTTCTCTGGAGCCAAGTCAGGATGGCAAGATTGAGCTGGGCAAGGCTATCGAGGAGGAAATTCAATCTTCCCAGCTGGGTGTCTGACCCTTGGAGCCCGGGCCAACTGATCTGAAGCGGCTGTAAAAGCTTTATTTCGCAGCATCGCTGTCTTCCCTGCTCGCATTCTAGGCACGGTGTTTCTGCTGACAGCATCTTCCACCTCCTCAGCAGAAGCTGCTTCTTTCTTTAAACGTAGTACAGGCTGGACGCAAAGAAAGAAACTGCTAGCGGTGCTTTTAGCTATTTAAATGGGGAGAAAAACAGCCACTGTTTCTTTCTTTGTCCAGGGCAGCCACGAATGCTTGCGTGACGTGGGCTCCTCTCCCACGTCCTTAATTGCCAAGCCGATAGCGGCTCTGGTGACGTGTCCCATGGGTGTCTGTGCAGTGACGGGGCTGCCTCACCCCTGTGTACCCCAGGACAGACATTTGGGGGGCTCTTTGCTGCTACCACAGGGCACAACCTGCGGGTCCTGGGGCAGGCAGGATGAGTGCTGCTGGGCCCGGAGGGTAGGCCTGGCCTGAGAGGAGACAGTAAAGGAGGCAGGTTTGGGGCTTAAAGCAGGCTTGTCCTGCCCCAGCCTTCTCCAGAACCTGTGTGCCTGGCTCTGGAAAGCTGTGACAAGACATAAAATGACTCACAGCTTGCCAAGAGAGCTGCGGTGGTGGAGGAATGGCCGCCTCAAGGGGCTGAGGCCAGGCACCATCACGGGCAGGACTCGAGAGACGAGGCACGATCTTGGCACAGACAGAGAAGGGAAGGGGAAGCACTGCTCTGCTGGCCCTGAGCGGTGCAGCCCCAGGAGAAAAGAAAAATCTGTGTTTCCTTCCGCTGATCTCCACGCTGAAGGTGCAGAAGGGTTCCGTGCTGTTGCTTGGGTCAGCCTTGTTGCCAGGTTGGGAATGTTTAGCCTCCCGGTGCTTTGGTGCTGTTGGGCTGCACTCAGAGTGTGAGCTCTGGGCATTATTTCTCAACTACTGCATTACTGGAGCGTACAGACCCAAGATATTCTGCGGATAGGTGATTTAAGCCACGTCAGAAACACCGCTGTGGCATGTGCCAGCGTCGGACGCCCGTTCGACTGATCGGGCGGAGCAGGTGAATTGAATTTGGTGCTGGATGGCAAGGTGGTGTTGGGAGAAGAGCTAGGCTAAGGAGAGCTTCCTCTTGCTCTACCCCTTCCCATCTCAAATGGCCACTTCCTGGGGAGATGGGTTCGTTGGGAGGTTAACTACAACGTTACAGTGAGGATGAGGAATCCTCTTTAGTCCCGTAGGTATTTGCTGCCAGGTGGCAGCGTTGATTTCAGAAATTGTATTTCAAAAGGGAAAAAGAAAGGAAATCTGTATTCTTTGACATACTCTCTTTTCTCGGAGAGTAGATGTAGGAGCTTCAGCAGTGCCCTTCCTCCAGAAACGATTCCCAGTGTCTGCTCAGACACTGAGGAGGAAAATGGAGGAGAGCCACCCGTTATAAATAAAGGAAAGAAGGGGTCATGGATTAAGGGAGAACCACTACTTCAAAAATTGGTGCTCTCTACAAACCGGTTAAGGGTTTGGGACCTGCAGGTGCTGCCTACACCTGTGTGCGTTGCAGTCGTGCCTGTTGCCACTGAGCAAAACGGGGAGAGCTGCTTTGTCGAACGCGGCGTGTTAAAGCACGTGACACTGCCTGGAAGAAAAGCACGGACTTCTTCCCTCGTGTGGGACTTCTTCCCTAGCGATCTGTGGTTTACCTGATGGTTTCCCATAAGCTGTGAATGTTTAAAAGAAAAAAAAAAAAAAACAAAACCAAAACCCAACCCCAGCGTTGAGAGTGGTGAGGCAGATCCTCACCTGGGGACTCAGAATCAGCGGTGACATCACCATGCGAAGCATTGTGTGCGCTTCGGGTCGGGGCTGCTGCGAGCCTCGCAGCGGGGAGGGAGAGCGGATCCGGGGTGCCTCTGTGTCAGGCCTGTGCCCTGGTGGCTTTGTGAGCACTGAGAGTTTGACTCCTGTGTTCCCAGCTCTCGCTTCCGCACCTGCGGTGTGGCAGAGCCAGCGAGCTGCTTCCTCAGCTGGAGGAGGAAGAGGAGTGACCTCAACATTGCCGAGGTAAAGCACAATTATTGAAAAGATTTGGCAAAGATGTGGGTTGTAGCAGCGCGGCTGCTGCAGCTGCAGCAGATCCTGGAGTATTGGAGAAGATAGAGAGGGGTTTCTTGGTGAAAAGAATGCTGTTAAAAGTGTTTTCATGCCAGAAATTAGGATAAACGCCTCTGTTGTTTGACATCCTCTATTGACCTGGCACATTGGCATTACAGCGTACCTGGCACGCTGTTTGTATGAAAAAAAAAGGTCTTTTAGTCAGGGCAGGCCAGAAACCTGCCTTGGCACTTCCACATCGCAGCAATGCTTACAGACCCTGCATCCTGGCTGCCAGGCCACGATCTAAATCCGATGGTGCTGTTGGTAAACTGAAGCTCAGGAAGCGCTTCTGGGTTTTTCTGTACTTCCATGTGAATTTTTACCCTCTGAAGATGGTGTATTAAGCTATTTTTGTAACAACAACTAGGTTTAAAAGCAGTTTCAGTTTAACATCTACATGCTTGGGTGTTATTAACAGAGCTTTGTCTACTGAGCTGGTGCTTGGTAGGAGAAAAACCATAAATCTTCCCTGGGAAAGTTGGACCCCCTCAGCTACATACTGCTATGAGGAAACTCAGATGTAAGAACACACTTAAATAACACATCAGCAGAGCTGTTGTGCTCCTGACCACCAAAGGCACCTTTTTTACAACACCGTCGTACTGGAAGTTGATGCAGCTGGTTCCATCCTTAACGTGGGACTGTACAGTGCTGTAAAAGAAATATTTTTTCACAGCTTTGGAGAAAGTGAAGCAGAGAAAACCCCACCTAACCACTGATACCTGGACCCCAAACTGCCACAGACTGACAGCGATGCCCACTGGATATCTCCTGCTGCCTTCTGCCTGCTCCAGCAGAAGTCCCGTTTGAATTAGCCAGCAGGTCCCTCTGAGTGGCTTTGCTGAAACTCCTGCCGTAGGAAGTATCCTACGGGAGCCAAGTTGCTAAACTGATGTGTGGTTTTCCCTTAACCCCCACAGCCCTGACTTTGCAGCTCCTGACGACACTGCCAACGTGTGCAGTGTCACCGTGTACCAACTAGGTGCCAGCTGCCATGGTTTATAGATTGTAAAATGAGTGATTTGGGACTCGTGAGCACTGAGAACAGGTTAGCAATTGCTTAAGAGCTTTACTTGTGTCGCTCTGGGGCAGGGAGATGGGTGAAACATAGACCAAGAAGAACCAGCAAAAGTCGGGTGAAAAATGGAATGAAAAATGTTAAGGCCAGGCAGCTTGCTCACTGCAAGTGCTAATCTGAAAGCAGATGGAGTGCATCTTCATACACTCCATCCTGAGACACTCCACTCAACAGGCCAGACCAGCTGATGAAGTGCATTGCTGTCCTGAAGTTTCATGTGATGGGCTACTTTTAAGTCTCTTGTTTATGCTGTAGTACTTGAGGTCTATGGCAGGACCACAGCACACTCTTATTTGTCTACCCTTCTTTCTTGATCGTGTGTGGGAAAGAGAGAACGTGCAGAGGCCCTCAGCCACATGGTGCACCTGTCACTCTGTGCAGCTACATCCCTGAGCCAAAGTACCAAACTTCATGCTTGTGAAAGGACTTTACACAAACTACAGAAATCTAAAATGAAGCATCCAAACACTTACAGAAGGGTGGGCCCTCTCGATGCACCTCAACGTGGGATCCACAAGTCCTCACGTGGTTTCATCCAGCACACTTCTCTGTCCCTCCTCGCTAAACTTGCTCAGAGGCAGCTGTTACCAAGGTGTCACAGTGACATCATTCAATTCTGTTTCTGAAGTCATCACCGTAGGCCCCTGGCAGCGGCAACACAACACTCTCTCTTGCTAATGCGAATGTCTCTGAAACAAGTAGAGAAGTCCCACTCTCCCCAAGCTGACTTTAATTGGAGTAGTTCCAAAATTATTCTCTGCCCCCCTACATCTGGGGAAGGTGTGTGAGAAATCTTTTCCTTAAGAAAGGATTACAAGCCAAAAAAAGCTTGCTTCTGATACGTTCCCCTTCCTTTTAGAGCTGTTCACCTTTGATTTCCAAGGAAGAAAAAAGAAGGTGAAATCAACAATTCTCCTCCTCCGAGTTGGGAATATGAAATAAGCCCAATTATTTAGGAAGCGTGAAAAAGGAAACTATACATTTCCTTGTTAAACACCTTGTTGCTTCTGAAAACTTTTCCAGTACTTTGCAGCTGCAGTGCTTTTCGGTGGGTGGGCAGCCGAGCTCCATCACGGCCACTCTCTCCCTCCCCCTCCTCAAAGAGAAAGGGAGAGAAAATACGATGCAAAGGGCTCAAGGGTTGAGACAAGGACAGGGAGATCGCTCAACAAGGATCGTGATGGGCAAAGCAGATGCAGCATAGGGAGACAGTAAGATTTCCTGCCTAACTACTACTACTACCAGGCTAGACAAGTGAGAACCAAAGGAAAGAAACCAAAAACACCTTCCTTCCCCCCATCTGAGCTCTTCCAGCTCCTCCCCCCGTGCAGCGCAGGGGAACAGGGGGACTGGACTGGGGGTTGTGGTCAGTCTGTAGCACTTCATCTCCACCACTCCTTCTCGGTCCCTCTCTGCCCCTGCTCCACGTGGGCTCCTCTCCACGGGCTGCAGCTCCGGCCCGGGGCCTGCTCCTGCGGGGGCTCTCCACAGGCCGCAGCCTCCCCCAGGCCACAGCCACCTGCTCCACCGGGGGCTCCTCCACCCATGGGGGGGCTGCAGCGTGGAGATCTGCTCCATGTGGGACCCATGGGTGCAGGGGGACAGCCTGCTCCACCAGGGGCCTCTCCCTGCACAGCCCGCAGGGGAACTGCTGCTGCCTGCCTGCAGCACCTCCTGCCCTCCTGCGGCGCTCACCTGGGGGGCTGCAGGGCTGCTTCTCTCACGCTTTCACAATCCTCTCTCCCAGCTGCTGTTGCACAGCAGTATTTTCCCCCCTTCCTTAAATCTGCTCCCCTGAAGCCCACCCAGCAGCACTCCCTACCTTGGCTCTGGCCAGCAGCAGGTCCTTTTTGGAGCCATCTTCAGCTGGCTCTGCTGTGACATGGGCCAGCTGCTGGCCTCTGGTCACAGAAACCACCCCTGCAGCCTCTCCATTATCAAATCTTTTTCATGTGAACCCAATTAACCGACTTTCCACAGAACACTGAGAAGAGCTTAATATCAAAAAGTCCTTTACAGCCAAACGTTTACCACAAGCAGTTCAACCATGATCAAATATCTTTCAAGGATATTTCATTGCATGTTAGTTTCCAAGTCTCAAAAGAGTTTCAGAAACTGACAAATCAGTTTGCTATGGATAACAGGGGCAAAGAGAAGTAATGTGTCTTTATTGAACACTGAAAAAATATATATATGTTGGTACCTTTTTATAAGCAGCAGTGCACTTTTCTATTCCGTTACCTAGCATACAAAATGGATGTAGAAAATGAATGCCAGGACACAAATGAGGGTTGCCATGATGAGACTCACGCTAAGTCAGTTTCTCTCCACCTTTAAAGACACATCACAAAGCATTGCATTGCATTATCTCACTCTCTTTCTTTAAAGTGCATAAAAACTATCCCTCCTACTAGATTCAGAATATTCCATGCCATATTTTTTTCTGAATCTTTTTCTCTGAGCTGAGAGAATGACAACTTCAGCCAGTACTGCAGAGTTATAGAGATAGTCATTTACCTCTGCTGGAAATCTTCTACAAGACTTTTTATTGATGACTTTGGGCTCTTGCTACAGTTGGAGCAAGTTTGATCTGGGATTTCTGGACATTTTGTCTGAGCAGCATGGTCCATTACTTACTTACATGGTCTGTTACTTTCTTATGGGTACCAGAGAAGGAATGTTTTGATTTTGTTTTCCTTATATCTAGACTTTTGTTGCCCTCCACTGGACTCTTTCCAGGAGATCCCTGTCTTTTCTGTAGTGGGGAACCCAGACCTGGAGACTACTCCAGGTGAGGCCTGACCAGGGAAGAGTAGAGGGGGAGGATCACCTCCTTTGACCTGATGGCCACAGTCCTTGTAATGCAGACATTAAAAACTTCCTATAGTCAGCAGGTTAAAGATATTCAGAGAGTAAACACAGATCACATTGACGCATGGAAAGATCAATATCATCCAATTTTTGTAGTGGTGAAGAGTCTTAGAAAGATACTGATATTATGCAAAATGCTACCAAAGTGAGAGAAATACATGAGACATGGTTTTGAAAGCTCTAATAAAAAAGTGAAATATTGTTTATTTGTAAATGGCACACTGGCCTAGTTATCAGTGAAGCATCTCAGGCCTAGTTATCAGTGAAGCATCTCAGATCCATGCTTTAAAATGAGATTCTGCATGCTGAGTCATTAATATTTTTATTCTTCATACCTTTAATTTTTCTCATGAAGTACACATTGCATTTTGACTGTACTTTCTTCTGGATCACTAACATCAGAAATGCAGTGTACCGATAACAAAACTAAAGGGAATTTTGGGTAACACTGACAAATTCAAATTAAAAGTAGAAAGAGGAAAAAATAACAGCTTTTTATATACTAATCACCTACATATAATAGTTAAAAATATTGCAAAATCTCACAAACATTTCCCTCTGTTACTCCTTTCAGTGCAATATCAGAGAAACGGGACACTAATAATGAAGTTGACAGAGCATCATAAATTAAACTCTAATATGTTTTTTTTTGTTGTTTTTGTTTTTGTGGTGTAGTAAATTTTCATAATGAAATGGGACACCCATTCATAAGTTGTATTTCCTTCTCAAAAAGTACTTAAAGCAGCTTTTAAATATATGGTTAAAATAACTCAAATTCATAAACAAAGATCAGAAAATGAGTTTTAAAAATGAGGTATTCATACTATAAAAGCCTGGCAGCTTTCTAAGACAAAGAATGTCACCTCCCTGAATGTGGATAATGGCTGAAAGAAAATAATTTTACCTCTAATGGCTTTGATTTTGTTAGCAATATCTCATAACAGGGTGCCTGAAAAACAGCTTCCAGACACAGCCTCCATAGTAAAGCAGGAATGAATGTGATAAAGGGAGCACTCTGTCAATACCACTTTACAATAAAAGGCCAAAGCAAATTATTCTCAACAATGAATGCAGACAAAATGAAGATTCAAACAGGATTTTTTTTAAGTAGGGGACATGGAGTGAATTTCTATATAAGCAACCCATAAATTTTGCACCCTCATTTTAAATTCCAAGAGATGGGGAGAAAAAGAACATGATAGGCCTTCAATCCACAGGACAGAAAAATGCAGGGATTTCTTGTTTTCTTTCTCTTCTTTATATCCCATGTAGACAATCTAAAAGAAGCTTGGTGTTTAAACTCTAAAATAATTTTTGGCTGATTGTTTTGCCATGGCGTATATTGCTTTGTGCTTTCTCTGGGTCATTTTTTCCTTCCTGAATGTTGTGCAAATCTAATTTGCCATTCTGCTCTATTATCACTAAATGAGCTTGATCTAACAGTGTAGACGTACAGAGTTGCAAATCTAACTATAATGTAAATCTAACGAGAAAGGAAAGGAAACAAGAATACAGAATTAAATACAACCTTCACCATGTTACTTTCATGAAATAGAGTGAGATACCAGATGTGTAAGTACCTTTTGCTATGCTTGCTATACTGAGAGCTGCAGTGAGTGCAATTGGTCCTCTCTGGACTTTTTCACATATTGGTCCTCTTACCTTTTGTATGCCTTATGTAGAATAAACTACAGAAGAAGTTATAGAGAATTTCAGAATTTTCAGCCAGGGTACAGAGTAATGTAAACACTAACAACCCCTCTCTCTCTTCCCTTCATGATCCAAATAATTCCCTACATTTGTAAATTTAATTGGAATCAAAGCTGGCTATAAAATTTGAAGAGTGGTAAGGGAGTATGAATGGAAGGAAAGCAAGAGAAAAGATATAAAAAACTGCATGCAGAAAAGCATGATAAAAAGTGAACTTTGTGTCACATGAGTTCTGTGTATCAATTCTCCTCTTGTTTGTAAAAATGTTCACAAAGATCAAGGGATAGTTACACAGAAATGTTTGTGTTATTCAGAGTCCTGTCTTTGCAGATGACATGAGAAAAAAATCTTAATTACTTACTTAATTAAAAGCTGTTAAGAAGAAGCTACTTAGATTTCTATGCCAAGCACAAAAAGTAGGAATAGTTAAACATATGTTTCAGTGAAGCTAATCATACCTTGTTGGTGCATACACATCATAGTACAGATTTTATGAATTAAACAGCTTGCAAGATCATTTAGTTATTTTTGCGAAGGTCTGCTGGGCAGTTTTATAGAGATACGCTCAGCCCATCTGCTGATCTTTGTAAAGTAATTTGTGGGTCTGTGTGGTGATTTATTACTGAAACACTGTGAAGACGTACGAGGAACAGCTGAGGGTGCTGGGCCTGTTCAGCCTGGAGAAGAGGAGGCTGAGGGGAGACCTCATCACAGTCTACAACTTCCTCGTAAGGGGGTGTCGAGAGGCAGGAGACCTTTTCTCCATTAACACCAGTGACAGGACCCGCGGGAACGGGGTTAAGCTGAGGCAGGGGAAGTTTAGGCTTGACATCAGGAGGGGGTTCTTCACAGAGAGGGTGGTTGCACACTGGAACAGGCTCCCCAGGGAAGTGGTCACTGCACCGAGCCTGTCTGAATTTAAGAAGAGATTGGACTGTGCACTTAGTCACATGGTCTGAACTTTTGGGTAGACCTATGCGGTGTCAAGAGTTGGACTTGATGATCCTTAAGGGTCCCTTCCAACTCAGGATATTCTATGATTCTATGATTCTAAATACAAGACAGCATGTAAGACATAGGGGATCTCTTAAAGAAATGTCCTAAACCCTGTTGGATACCAAGAAAAAATTCCTCATGATCCAGAGTCACTAGAATTAGGTATATGAACTAAGACTTCCTAACACAACAGAAAAAATACATAAGATACAGTCACACAAATTTCTTCTCAGATCTCTACAAGTTTCATTGCCTAGACATTATCAGATTAAATAAAAAATTATCAACAAAAAACCATTAAAAAAAACCAAACAACACATTAAAAATAAAATATTAAATAACGTGTAGGTACTAATACAGCAAGAATAATTCAAATACTTTAAAATCAACAATTAAATTGTGCAAAACTTCCACCATGTGCATATAAACACATACAAACTATCAGGAATAAGCAGACTGATAGCCTGTTAATTAAGCAATTATTGCAAGCATTATAAAATGCAAAGAAGTACCTAATGTGTCTCAGCAAATGTATTAGATTTCAAATAGATTCAATCTTTTAGCTCAGCAAGTTCTCTTGGAGTTTGCATCTCTTCTATTCTTGATTATAGCCCTCCTGTAGGTAATTTTTTTTTTGTTATCTTGGGTAAAAAATGGTCTTGCATATGAAAACTCACAGGTGTCAGGCTGTATTTATAGCTTACGTACTAGCCCTTACAATGGCAATGCATATATTTAATGTGACAAATAAATTTTCCAGTTCCTTTCTCAATTTGCTTCTTTTTAATTGAGTAAGCAATCATTTTGTCTGTGTCCTGATTACATTTGGGATAATTTTCTTTCTAGTAGCTCATATGGTAGCTGTGCTTTGGATTTAGGTTGAAAATACTGGTCATAACATACCAATGATTTAGTTACTGCAGAGCAGTGCTTACACAGAGCCAAGGACTTTTCAGCTTCTGGTGCTGCCCTGCCAGTGAGGAGTGCACCAGGAGCTGAGAGGGAACAGAACCAGGACAGCCGGACAAGACTGGCGAAAGGGATGTTCCATACCCTGTGGTGTCATGTTGAACAATAAAAATAGGGGAGTTGTCTCAAGTGCAGTGGAGGGCTGTTGTTTGGGGTCTGGCTGAGCATGACCAGCAAGTAGTGAGCACTTGCATTGTGCATCACTTGCTTTTCTTATATTCTGTTGTTGTTGTTATTGTTTCCCTTCCTTTTCTGTCTTATTAAACTGACTTTATCTCAACCCACAAGTTTTTTTACTTTTTTTTTTTTTTTTTTCATTTATTTATTCCTTCTCCCATCCCAATGGGGTCAGAGGCAAGGGGGTAGTGAACAAGCAGCTGTGTGGTGCACTCAGCTGCTTGCCAGGTTAAACCGCAGCAATCTCAAATACAGTTAAGTGAAGTTAAGACAACCAATGAAGTTATACTGGTAGAACAAGTGGAAATTCCTTGAAGTTATGCTATACATTGGACACAAGCAACTATACAAAGTCACAAGAAGTTTCAGGCATTTGGGCAAACTAACTTTTTCAACACAAGGTCCCTAACACCATATTCAGAACCTGGGAATTTCACATGTATGAATAAGAAGTTCATAGTGCTAACTACTCTGAAAATCATACCCCTTTTAACATGGATAAGTTTGGCTGTCAAGATTTAACTTGAGGGAAAGACATAGTGATATGTGAATGTCCTGTTGTGTACTATTCAACTACACAGTCCTGATATCTATAATGTATTTAACTACCAAAAGTATCAGGTGAACACTAAAAATTCATGGTACTTCTCTAAGCTAAACCTGGAAATTTATTAAGAATTGCTTTTCACTGGTAGAAAAGTCAAAATGTTAACTGTATTAAATTTAACAGTTAAATTTCAAAGCTTTTGCCATTAAAAAAGACACCAAATGCTACTCTACAATTTCTGTGAATAACAAGGTATATTTTTTCACCAATTGTCCATTTGCAATTATTTTAAGGAAAATGGCAAAAGTTGCGAAGAGAGTTTAAGGCATCACATAGCTCTGATAGAAGATTTAGTACAAGATATTAATTGGATAGTAAGCAAAATAATGAGAATATTGAAAGACAAAATAATGAGAATACTGAGAGACAAAAAAAAAAATAAAACAGCCCCAACCCCCCCCCCCCAAAAAAAAAAAAAAAAAAAAAAATCTAAGCATTTAGAGCTCTCAGAGAAAAATGGGATGAAAAACAGCACTAACATTGCAAATCTATGCTATCTGGGAGGCATGATTTTTCGTCGGGAGCTAGGACTAATAGAAATGCTCTAAGGTATGAAATGAAATCATTAAATATTTAGACACAATATAAAGACTTTAAGTTCAGATTAATTAGCACTTATGTTATTTATTAGTTGGATTTGTTTTTACAACAGGAAGGATCTGTCAGGGCTTTGAGGGCACCGAAAGGTTTTTATGTCCCTGACCAGCCTCTCCTCAGGACCATACCCACACTTCCATAGACTTAAGTTCAGGCCTGGGCTTTCTGTCCTTGTCTGAATTATATTGTAGGTGTGCCTGTCTACAGTTCTGTCTCAACCTGGACAGTCTTTGGACCCATGCTTCAGGCAGCTTTTCTTCTTGGATGGTACACTTTGATGTATTCTATAGATTGCCTGTAGTCTCACCTTTGGCTCTGTCTCCTTTCACTCTTGACTGGATTCCTTGTGTACCACTGGATCTGGCTTATTGCTTGCTGTGTCTGAGGGTATTGATGTTACTGACGCAGTTACCAGCACCTATCTCCTGACTTACCTGGCTTTAGGGAGCAGCTAGCTTTCACTGCTTTCTGACAGGATTCTTTCTTTTATGAGATGAGCTCACTCAAAATAGAGACAGATAAGGCCTAAGAAGGAGTCCTTGCTTGGCTGCAACACTTAACAACACAAGAATGCAGATGTTATACATCTACATGTAGATAACTGATATATGAAGGCATTCAGAGGGACATTTGTTGTTGTTGTTCCCTGGCCCTAGTCTTTTAATGTTGATTTGGGGAGAAGTTTTCAATATCTTTCAGAATTTTTGTTGTTGTGGTAGTCATTATAATTTTTTTTATTATTTTTTTTTTTAATGATGAACTTTATCTTTCACCTCCCTTGCCAGGTAATTCCTTACTTGAGGTACCACTGAAGTAGGGTTGGTATATGTTCAGATAGCTAGACAGTTCAGCAATGTCAGTGTGTGGATGCCACACAGGTGTATATGGAGGCCACACACAGTTTTCAGCTAGTAGCCGTATTAGTCAATAGCCAACAGCTTCCTAAATTTACTCATTGTTAACTGTTTATAGTTTAAATGAAAATTGAAACCATGAGTTGAAGCCCCACAACAAGACACCCTGTGGGGCTTAAACAAGTAGACCTCAGGTATCTACTCACAATTCTGTCCAGTGCCTTACATACATGCTGCCAAAGTGGTGAAACATGAGATCACTGGTGAGCTTCAAATATTTGGCACTCATAGGATGTTAAGGTAGAAACTAAGGTAGAAACTCTGGAAAGTGTGAAGATTCTAACAAGCTTCCTTTTTTTTTTCTATGTGAACTCTAAAGATGTTACATATAGGGATCATAAATTTATTTCATTTTATATCTGCTGAGACAAGACATTTTATATCTGCAAGACAGCTTGTATTAATCTCATAGTCTATTATTATTATTATTATTTGTGTGTGACTATAAACTGGTGTTGATTTGCTCTCCTCACCTCCCTCATATATTTAAGAGAAAGCTTTGCAAAACAAGGGTTATTTGTGTTAATGTGTCAAGCTCATAAACACTTACCAGCTTATGAGTTCAGCCTAAATAAGAGTATTTATGTGTGGGGGGTGAACCATGAACCTAAGGCTTATTTCCTAAGAAAGAAAAATAAAAAATGTGCTAATTCATTACATCACATAACCTCCTCTAATTCTGAGCTCTTAAAAAAAAAAAAAAAAAAAAAAAAAAAAGTGAACTTACTCAATACAAAATTTCCCAGAGTTTACTGTTGGATTCACACTTGCAAACTTTATGAAGCAGGCATTATTCATAGAAGCAGTAGACAATATTAAAAGTAAATACTAATTTTGAAAAATAATTATCCCATTTGGTATCTACTAATGCAAGAACTCTTTTCAGATGATACAGTCTTTATGCTTTTCCATACAGACAACCTTCTTCTTCAGAACAAAGTCACACGGCTACCACAGCACAGATGTGAGAGGGTAGAAAAACTAGCCACCTGTGTAGATTAGAAAACATTTTGCTTTACACTTTAGATCACATGGTGTTTGAACAGTCTTTGTTGAGCTTATTAGCAGGCCATAAAATAACAAAGACTGAAAATTAAATTGATTGTACAGAAACAAATTGCAGTTGCATTGTGATACAAGCACCATCTTGTGATACAAGTTCACCATCTAGATGCCCTCCAGCAGAAGCAATATGGAGCACTACAACATACATATTTCTAGATATCAAAGAATCACAGAATTGAAGGAGTTGGAAGGGACCTCTAAAGATCATTGAGTCCAACCCCCCTGCCAAAGCAGGTTCCTCAGAGCAGGCTGCCCAGGTAGGCGTCCAGATGGGCCTTGAATATCTCCAGAGAAGGAGACTCCACAATCTCCCTGGGCAGCCTGTTCCAGTGCTCTGTCACCCTCACCGTGAAGAAGTTCTTTTGCGTGTTGGTGCAGAACTTCCTGCGCTTCATCTTGTGGCCATTACCCCTTGTCCCGTCCCCACAAACCACTGAAAAGAGGTTGGCCAAATCCCTCTGTCTCCCACACGTCAGGTATTTATTTACGTTGATGAGATCCCCTCTCAGCCATCTTTTCTCCAGGCCAAGCAAACCCAGGTCTGTCAGCCTTTCTTCATAGGGAAGATGCTCCAGGCCCCGTACTATCTTTGTGGCCCTCCACTGGACTCTTTCCAGGAGATCCCCGTCTTTTTTGTACCGGGGAACCCAGAACTGGACACAGTACTCCAGGTGAGGTCTGACCAGGGCAGAGAAGAGGGGGAGGATCACCTCCCTTGACCTGCTGGCCACGCTCCTTTTAATGCACGCCAGGATCCTACTGGCCCTCTTGGCCACAAGGGCACACTGCTGGCTCATGGTCAACCTGTCATCCACCAGGACCCCCAGGTCCTTCTCCTCAGAGCTCCTCTCCAGCAGGTCATCCCCCAGCCTGTACCGATATATGCAGTTGTTCCTTCTCAGGTGCAGGACTCTACACTTGTTCTTATTAAACCTCATTTGGTTTCTTTCTGCCCATCTCTCCAGCTGGTCCAGGTCTCACTGAATGGCAGCACAGCCTTCTGGCATGTCAGCCATTCCTCCCAGCTTTGTGTCAGCAGCATACTTTCTGAGGGCAGACACTATTCCCTCATCAAGGTCATCGATAAAGATGTTGAACAAGACCGGACCCAGCACTGACCCCTGGGGAACACTGCTAGTCACAGGTCTCCAGCCAGACTCTGTGCCACTGATCACCACCCTCTGAGCTCGGCCAGTCAGCCAGTTCTCAGCCCACCTTACTGTCCACTCATCTATCCCACACTTTCTCAGCTTTGCTATCAGGATGTCATGGGAGACAGTATCAAAAGCCTTGCTAAAGTCAATGTAGATGACATCCACTGCTCTCCCCCCATCTACCCAGCTGGTGATGCCATCATAGAAGGCAATGAGGTTGGTCGAGCACAAATTCCCTGTGGTCTTCAAAGGAAGAGCCTTCTGCCTTTAAATATTTCCCCTTTGTTGATGGTACTTCCTCTGAACAGTTTTCTGATAGTTTAAGGCCACTCCGCAGACCAGAAAACCCAGTCAATAATTTTCTTGCATAACCTACTTACTGACTATTCATGATTATAAATTAATATGGTAGGATATGGAATGTTTCAGGTGAGTAAACACTGTATAAAATAAAATGAATTTGAAGAAATCCAGGACTTGTAAGCAGATGAGTCAGATTCATTCCATCATGAAACAAATGTGTCTTATTGGCGGAATCACTAAGAAGACCTGCGGAGCTAAAGATTGCCTTATAATGTTCTATCGGTCCTGACCTGTTGAGTTTGAAGGTAGAGAATATGGCACAGATAACCACCACTTGCGGTATTTGCCATAGTTGATTCCTTTGATAGGAAACTACTAGTCAAGTAAGATCAGAGAGAGCTTTCCTGGACATCCTGAATTTGGAACAGGCCATTGTCACCTGGAACAGTGATAGTAAGCTACTGTGCCCTCCATTTTGTAGACTAAGGATTTTAATGTTAGTGAGGGTGCCATAGCTGGCCCCTCTCTCACATGAACATCTTTGTGGACTAGTAGGTGTACTGTAGTTTCTTTGATTTGGAAATTCTTCAGACACAAAGCAATCCTTTGTGTGTGAAAAAGATAGTAAAAGTCTGATAAATTTTTATTTATATTGCCCCTTTCTTCTTGCTAAGATCTACCTTAAATTATTGATTCTTGCTGTTCTTAATCAAACTTACACCAAGAGTCTAGATCTCCTCCTGTAAGGGAAGAATATTGATCTCTTCAGTTTCTGTGTTGACCCTGTAATCTTGACCTTCTTCCCCACCCTCTTTCCATTCTCGTGAGAACAACACTAATGTTCACTTTGATTGCAGTTGCTTTAAACTGTACATCTGGAATATAATCTTGAGTTACCATAGTCCCAACCCTTCTTAATACCAGATGTTGCTCGTCTGCCAAATGCTCAAGCAGCAATTGTTCAGACCATTTGCAGTTCTGTGCTTCAGCCCACATCTGAAGTCAGTCTATGCACTGCAGAAAATCAATATTTCAGGAAGGTTTGCCTGTATTAAAGTCCTCAGACCTTCTCTGTTAGCAGCTCCATGAAGCTTCTGGCCTTTCTCTGAGATGTCATTAACAGCTGTCCCGTGCCTTATGCACACATCCAGAATAAGATCAATTCCATAAAGAGATTTTAATAAGGCTACTAGAAAGCAACCAATACTTAGCCCCTTAGCTATACCGTAAAACTGCCTGCCCTGCCTTTGCTCAGACCCCCCATAGGCAGTTGCAGCTAACAGTATGGTTCACCCTGCTCTCATCTTACAGGAGAGATATGTGGCACAGATGCACCTGCCTCTGGCCTCTAGCATGGAACTTGTTTAGGGGTCTTTCTGCTCTTTTTGAACGCCATCACTATTCATGGTATCTAAGTTGGAGATAAGTTATTCCATTCTTGATTAAAAAGAATACTGACTTGCACATTAGAGCATCTTTCTTCACAATTTATTGTCTTCCACTGAATCCTCTACTTAGTCAAAATTGTACAATATGGATCAATTCAGATGGCATCAGTTCTGTATCTTAAAACTGAGGCTTACAAAGATTTTTCTCTCTCTTTGAATGTCCCATGACCTTGTCTGCCATTTTTAATGCAGCTAAACATTGTCCAGATGGTTTTAGTGCTAATGATCTTCCCAATGATACCACATAATGACCTGCTCTTTGCAATATGTGAGAAACATGCTGGCTATCTCATCTGATCAAATTACTAATTTGCTAAATTATTAGCTTCCTAAGCATCACATTTTCCTATACCTAAATAACCTTCATAAGTGTAGTCATGAAATAAATTAACTTTGAGGCCAAAATTATACAATAAATTCAGAGAAAGGGGAATAAAAAATCATTTTCTTGGCAAATTTCAAATTTCAAAATATGTACATGCAAAAAATGCCAAAAAAAAAAAAAAAAAAAAAAGGAGTCAATGAATAATTTCAAAAATATTTAACATTTAACATTATACACATTTTTTACATGACTGCATTCTTTTCTTCTGAACATGAACATGCAAATAAAACTAACTCTTTACCCCCAGAGAAGTTTTGCAGAACCATAGTTACAGTTCAGACTGAATTATAACAACTAAATGGTTTTAAATGATACCCCATGTTCCAAACTAACAATAATCTCGGTGATGGCAAATTAGAGTTTCTATTGCTCAAAGCACTATTTAATTAAAGTAACTGCTCAAACTAAATCACCATAATTCAAATAGATAAATAAATAGATAAATTGGTTAGACTTTCTGGTGATGAAAAATTGGAACCACAAGTTGGAATTTTATTTTTTGCCTAAAATAATTCTATTTATCTTTTTCCAAAGCACAGGAAATTAGGAATTGGTTTAAAGCTTTACTGCTAAAATAGGACATGGTTGTGGACATTAGGAAAAAATAATAGAAAAAAAAAAAAAAAAGAAAAAAAGAAAAATCTAGAGAAAGTATCTTGGAAAGCAAGGAACAAACACCTTATTAAATCTATCTCTCTATATATACATATAAACTGTTTGCACTTTCTCTCTTTCTCCCACCCCCACCTCCCAATATATTTTCTTAGAAATACCAGCATCGATTAATTTTTTGCTGTTATTGCATACTAGCATTATATTCAATCTTCTTATTCACATTAAGTTTTTCTCTACTTATGGGCATCTGCTTAATTCTATTATGGGGCGATTGCCTATGGCTAAGGCATCTGGATGCTGATGAGCATTTATTTCACAAGAAAGCATCAAGCAGCCCTTGCCACTCAAGATAACACTCAAAAACATATTTTCAGGATTATTAGGGTGAAATAATAAGGTGGAGCTATCAGAGGACATGTGAGGAAAAAAAAAAGTCAACAGAAGTAGCAGGTAAAACAGCAACAACAGCAAACAACAATAACAACAACAACAAAACACATTCTTTCTGTTTTGGTATATCCAAGTATAATAAAATCTAAAGTTTAAGATAAACAAACTTGCTGCAGAGAGGCGGTTCTACTTTCAAAGTTTAAGTAAGGGACCTTTAGCAAACAAAACATGATTTGAAGGTTTTCCTTTTATATATCTCCCATGTAGTTATAAGATGCTTCTTTAAGTATGCTTGTCTGTGCTCTTGAATAACCATGGAGATACTGAACCACCACTGTTGCATCTGTTATCAACATAAGCATATGAAAATTAAGTCTGTTTAAGTTAACACTTCCCACCTCCCCCCCAAATCATGTTGGGTTTTAAAGAAAATACTTTTAATATTCAACAAGTACACGATAAAGTCCTAGTTCAAGGATAGACTTACAGCATAGGGAATTTCCTTTTTTTAAAAAACAAACAAACAAACAAACAAACTATTGTGTTGTCAGCTATGAGTTGAATACACATACACACAAAAGCTACAGTTTGTTGGGTGTTTCTAAAGCAAGTAAAAATGTTAAAAAGCTCAGTTTTTGTGGAACTAGAATGACTTTCTATCTGGGAAATTTCTGAAGTCATTTATATATATATGGTATTGATGCAGAGGTACTGCTCATCTGGTATTCTGTTCTTCTACCTTGGCAGTTACAAATTGGCACCTTTTCCCCGAGTCACCCCAAGCTCTCCAAATATAATAGTGAATAAATAAAAAGTGAATAAATGTACAATGTTCTTTATTTGCAGACAAAAGGTCTCGCACATGTTACATGTATATCTATCAGATCACCTATCACATGAGAAAACATGCTTCCCTTCTGAAAACACATGTGTGGGAAAAGACTGGCTTCTGTTCCTACACAATCTTCTATGAACACCAGAGGAGCACTTCTGGACTAAGAATAAAATCCGCTCTCCCATATGGTCTTGCAAAGTAGGTGGCAGATGAGGAAGAGACAGAAAGAGCCATGTTCTCTCATGTTTAATTACCACCAAAAAGCTGGTGCCCAAATGCCCTCAGCTTCAATTTAAATGTTTTCTTTACTTCTTTTTATTGGAACAGTGACCCAGAAGCTGGGATTTGACTAAGACAAAGGGTAGAAAGCCAGAGAATGAAGAAGGTTATAGAAAAACCCTTGTTTTCTATAACCCTGTTATAGAAAAAAACTTTTACCAATCGTAGACTCTGCCAAATGTAAAATCAATAAAATTATTCTATCTGCATTCCTACAGAACTTTATTCCTAATCAAAGGTCACCACTGTGAGAGTGGTGAACAGACAATAAACTATTATAAACTAAATAAGTTTCAGGGGAACCAAAATAATGACATGTCAAAAGGGTATTGACTACACTACCCTTCTGCTGATTCTGTCTTTAATGATAGGAAGCAACAGCTAATTATGCTTTTAGCATATTGCTTTTTACTATGTAAGGTTTTCAAGGAATTTATGCATAGAAAAGGTCAAAGCATTTTCTCTAAAGACAGGACTGAAGAAGGTCACAGTCCAGTAAAGAAATCTTGCTGCAGTGAATGATGCTTCCAGGATGAAAGCAAAGCCAAGTTTTCTTTCCAATATATTAAAAACACACTTCCAAAGGAAACATCTTCCTTTTTGTCTACGTATGGGTGAATTCCTACTAATAGTGTTGTAGTGTGTTCATTCTGCAAACTGTATTAAGAGCTAGAGACAATGACAAGTGTTCATAAACACGGGAACGCGATTTAACAATCCATGCTTTTGTATTATGCTTTTGTGCATGGAAAGGTAAATGGATTTGTAGGCTCCTATTGAATCTGACCCCCTCCTCCCCCCCCCCCCCCTTTTTTTTGTACCTGCAAAAAACAATGATTATGCAATAAAGGCAGTAGAAAGGCATTCTGTAAACTGAGTCACGCTCTCGCAAAAGGTCATCTTAGAAATTCCCACACTTACCAGGAACCTTCTACAAAAACAAATGTACTTGCCTAACAGCCACTGAATCCCCAAAACATCACATTATTTCTCATATCCATATTTTCCAGTGTTATGAATGCACATTCAATGAGCTTTGTTTGGGTTTTAAAACAGCCTACTGCAAATATCCCAGGGTTTCTGAGCAGTTGAATTCACTTGAAAGCGAATTCACAGATGCTTATATTCTTATTCAAAACTAAGTACATACTGATGATGCAGTATGGCCAGACAGCCACGCAGTGGTACAGAATCTTCTGGTCTGATAGAGATTTTCATATGTAATTTGTTCATGCTGGGTTTCAACATTGAAGGGCCGTGTAAAGTTGTGATGCTTTACCCCTCCTTTCCATCTCTCCCTCTTTCCCCCAGCCTCCCCTCCACTAGTACCAGGAACAGAAAGCCAGGCATTAACAAAAGTCTTTGAAAATGAAGTAGAAGATCCGGGATCGATAAGCAATTAGGTGTAAACGGAAAGTGTTAGCTACAGGTTTAACACAAAGAACTGATGGGAGAGTTGTGATACTGTAGGATATTGGACAGTAATTGGAGAATATAAGAAAGCATGCTGGGGAGCTGAAATATTATAACAGGTTTTAAGTAGAAAATGGATAGGGCCTAATTTGTATACCATTGTTAGAAAGGCCTAAAAGTAAACCTCAGACAGGAATCAAACCCCAAACAGGAACAATAGGGAAGGGAAATGTTCCTGGGAAACAGGGGCAAATTGATTTTTTCAAACTCTCAAGAAAAGGAGGCTTTAGATGCCTATTGGTGCTAACAGACACCTTTTCCAGATGGCCAGGAGCATTCCCACATAGAACTAACAAAGCCAGAGAAGTGTCCAAAGTATTGTTGAATGAAATTATACTGAGATTTGGTGTACCCTCAGTAAGGTCTACTGACAGGGGACCACATTTCACTGCAGAACTGACCCAACAAGTCAGCAAAGTGCTGGGGATTGACTGGCAACAACACACTCCATATAGGCCGCAGGCAAGTGGCCACGGGAAAAAACATGAACCTTTTGATAAAACAACAGATTGGTAAAATCTGTCAAGAGACCAATATGTATTGGTAAAGATAAGTCTCTGTTGAGATATTGTATGGAAGGCCTTACCAAATGCCATACGAAGGAGAAGATCTAATGCAAGGAGGAAACCAATCTTTGCAACAACATCTTATAGTTTGGGGCAAGCAACTAGAACAAATCAAAAAGAATGTTTAAGCACTAGACCTTTTAGTTGCCTTCCAAGGGGAAGTATGCACTTTAATAAAGCTGAGTTGCTGTATGTATGCAAATGAGACAGGACGAATTGAGACTGATCTCTCTCTATATATATGTATTTGGAAAAGACCAAGATCCTACATAAGGTAGCTCAAGATGACACCTCATAGGGTTTTGGAGAATAAATTTACCTGCTTTATAACCATCCCAAGGTTGTAGACAGAGTCTGATTTCCGCAAGTCATTTGCTGAACAACACAGTAGAGCTCAGAACAGGTGTCGTCAACAGACTTCAAGTGACTGATCGGCTAATTTGATGAGCTAATATGACTAATTATCTATAGCTACCAGGACTAACAGTTGGGTCCTTGTGGAGAAATGAAGGAGTGTTCAAATGATGATGTACTAGTTTTGAAGTCTACGAGGATATTCCACCAAACTTTTGAAGGATAAATTCCATGCTAGGCCAATTGTAATGAAATTTTTCTATTATTTCTACAAAGCTGTCTCAGTTTGAAAACGTGAGACAGTTCAGTGTTGGGTAGTCATCTGTCTTAAAATGCTGAGAAGATGGGGCTGCATTCATTTCCAAACTGGCTGTGATAAAGGCCTTAAACTTTGCATTACGTTGAGGCAGTGGTGATCTCAGCCTTATTATATTTCCCTGCGTAATGTAGCTCCCAAAAGAGATCCCAAGGTCCAGAAAAGACATGGAAATAACTGGTGGGTTGTAAGGAAAAATCATATTCCATTCTACAGCAACACCAGAGCTGTCTGGAGAGTTTAGGAGTCATCTGAAGTTATTTATGTTTGATTTGAACTGAGTAAGATCTTACTGAGTAAGTATTTATT
This sequence comes from Anas platyrhynchos, assembly GCF_047663525.1. Classification (NCBI taxonomy): domain Eukaryota; kingdom Metazoa; phylum Chordata; class Aves; order Anseriformes; family Anatidae; genus Anas; species Anas platyrhynchos. Next base: position 909,812 of record NC_092625.1, read on the forward strand.
AATAATTAATTATTTAATATTGCAGAACTTACTAGCACAGGTATTATGGTTGAGTTTGGGCCAGTGATCTTAATGTTGCCATGAAGATTTAAAAGGCAGTCCAGGGAAATGTCTTCCAAATATAGAATCATTAAGGTTGGGCCTTCAGAATCATCTGGTCCAACCATCTACCAACGTCACCCACTAAACCATGTCCATAAGCAACACATCCAACCTTTCCTTAAACACCCCCAGGGACGGTGACTCCACCACTTCCCTGGGCAAACTGTTCCAAAGCCTGACTACTCTTTCTGAGGAGAAATGTCTCCTAATTTTCAATTTAAACCTCCCCTGGCAAAACTTGAGGTCATTCTCTCTAGTCCTATCACCTGTGAGAAAAGGCCGACCCCCTAGATCCCCATAGATTCCTTTCAGGTAGTTGTATATGCATTACTACTATCTGTTTAAAACATCTGTTACTTTCACTCCTTATCAAGATGCAAGAGAGATTTCAGACAATGCAACTCTTCCACATCTGATTTTCTCCATAATTTTCATTTTTCATCTGAGACATCTCCAAAGAGGGCACAAGTTCATAAGAACTTCCTTCATTCTGCTATAGATAGAGTCTACTTACTGGAGATGATTATGCTATTAACATAGCAGCAATTTAAATTACCAGAAATATGTGCACCAACACTGGGGAAAAAGGCCACAGTATTAATGTAATTAATAATAATAATAATCATCATCATCATCTAGGTAGGAAATTAGTATTTGCCTAAACTGTCTGAGAGTTGTATGAGTCAGCTGAATTTCTGCTGATATTCAACTTACTGTTACACCAGCCAGGATGGACTATTTTATAAACAGACTTAAATAAACTCCATAGTGCAGTGATTACAAAAGTATAAAAGACTTATTAAAAACACAGATTAAATATATTGTTATTTAAATCTATTTCTGGAAGATGATGTTAATGTTCCCTTTTTAAGTACCAAACATAGCATTCACATTATTACAGAGCAGTCTTGGTCAGCCTTTGTAATTTTAATGAATCAACAACTGCAATAGTCTGAGTGCATGTGTATAAAAGGGGTTTGTAAGTATAAGTAAGCTCATGTTTCTTTTTCAGACTATGTTTTGCATGATTTCACACAAAACTGTGCTGCCATTGCCCATCAGACAGAATCCTGCCACAGAAAACAAAACAGGATTTAACTCTGCAAGGTATTGGATGACCAAGAAAATTATGTTTGAAATCATAAATGATTAAATTTTACTCAAAACATATTTTTTACTGATTCCACTACTAACACAGGAAGTCTCTGGAGCCAAAATGAAGAACGTGAAACACATGGATTTCACAATGGAGGAAATAATGTGGTGCCATGTTTGTATTTGGCTATCTTATTGCACTAAGGCACATATTTTCCTGACGGTGCAATGGAACGATTACAATGCAGTTATATACACTCCCAAAGTAATTACACAGCCCAGCATGACTGCATCTGTTCCCTCAAGAGACCTTTCTTGTTTTACTATGATGTTATCCTCTATAAACAGTTTGGGGTGAGACATTGAGCTAAATGAGGCTCATGAAATTGAAAAAACTTTGTACATAAGGAGAGGCTGGCCTTGTAGAAAAAAAATCTGCTTAAAAATAAATAAATAAATAAATAAATAAATTATATCACTGTGATTTCCTCATCTGGATGGGAGAATGGAAGCCAGACTTTGTTGTAGACACAATGGCTCCCACTGGGATAGATATAAAGTCATCCAGCCACAAATGTGTCTCCAATAGAGATGAAGTGATTGCTTCTCCAAAGAAGAATCCTTCCTATTTGCCTGCAAGTAAGAAATATGTGTGTTTTGTGCCATCCCTTTGGATATCTGCAGCCTTCTGTCCAAGATGAATCCTGAGGCCCTTAGAAGAGAGAACAGAACAACATTTTGCATCCTTAGTTTTCTATAAGCCCTTAAATTATTCACATTCCCTACTAGCATTAGGAAGAACCCATTTCTGTTCCATAATTTCAGGGCTTTCCTCTACAGTTGTAGTAAGTCTTCAAAGGGCTAATTTCTTTCACTTCCTCTAACCCATTGTTTCTCAATGGACAAGACCAAACAAAGGGCAGGTAAAATAACTGGTGTGATGCTGCTCGTGTGCTGTCTATGGTAATTCCATAATAAAAGTACAAGAAGAAAAGAAAGTTCAGGTCAGTTTCCAGAGCATAAATATTTGGTGTTAACATCCCTCCTTTCACTTTTATTCTTAAACTCCTACTTTAGCCCCTACTTAAAATGGCTTTCACTTGCTTGACAAAAGTCCTGTGAATTCTCCAGTGAAATTAGTTTATTCTTTCTTCAAACTGAACTGAAGTTTCTGGAAAACCTGAAGTGATACTAAAGCCAAGAACTCCCTACAAAATGCCTTTGCATTTAGATGGAATCAGTGATTCTCTAGCATAAAGTGACACCTTCTTCTAAGAGTTAAATATTCAAAACTGAGATGTTTTGCATTTTTAACTTCCTTCCATAATAAGTATTACCATATTGATATTTATATTCATGTATTTTTTCACTCTATTTGTTCCATGTCTGATGAGTTGAAGCAAACATCAGTCTCCATTCCATACTTGCCTACACTAGCTGTTAATGTAGAAATATTCACTTGCTCCACACTTTGAAAAATCTTGAGAATGTAAGTCAGTTAATCCTCTTGATCAATTTGGTGTTTAAAATCTGTTCAAAGTCATATCTGCAAAAGCTAGCACTTGAGATCACAAAGCCACATTAATGGTTAGTGAATCTACCAGGGGAGGTGCCCCGCTGGACATGCTGTTCACAAACAGAGAAGGACTGGTGGGAGATGTGGTGGTCAGGAGCTATCCTGGGCAGAGTGACCATGAAATGGTGGAGTTTTCTGTTCCTGGCGAAGTAAGGTGGGGGACCAGTAAAACCACTGTCTTGGACTTCCAGAGGGCTGACTTTGAGCTGTTTGGGACACTGGTTGGTAGAGTCCCTTGCAAGGCAGTTCTGAGGGGCAGAGGAGTCCAGGAAGTCTGGGCACTCCTCAAGAAGGAAATCTTAATGGCTCAGGAGCGGTCTGTCCCCATGTGCCCAAAGATGAGCCAGTGTGGAAGAAGACTGGCCTGGCTGAACAGAGTTGTGGCTAGAGCTTAGGAAAAAAAAAAGAGTTTTTGAGCTTTGGAAAAGAGGGCAGGCCACTCAGAAGTATTATAAGGATGTTGTAAGGATGTGTAGGGACTGTGTAAGGATGTGTAAGGAGGACTAAGGAGAATCTTCATCCTTTACTGGATGCGGGGGGAAACTTAGTGAGGAGAGATGAGGAAAAGGCTAAGATGCTTAATGCCTTCTTCGCCTCAGTCTTCAGCGGCAAGAACAGTTGTTCTCTGGATACCCGGTACCTTGAGCTGGTGGAAAGGCACGGGGAACAGAATGTGGCCCTCATAATCCAGCAGGAAATGGTTGGCGACCTGCTACAGCACTTAGATGTACGCAAGTTGATGGGGCCAGATGGGATCCATCCGAAGGTACTGAGAGAAGTGGCAGAGGAGCTGGCCAAGCCACCTTCCATCATTTATTGGCAGTCCTGGCTATCAGGGGAGGTCCCAGTTGACTGGCAGCTAGCAAACATGACGCCCATCTACAAGAAAGGCAGGAGGGCAGACCTGGGGAACTATAGGCCTGTCAGTTTGACCTCAGTGCCAGGGAAGCTCATGGAGCAGATTATCAGAGTGTCATCACGCAGCGCTTGTAGGGCAACCAGGTGATCTGGCCCAGTCATCATGGGTTTATGGAAGGCAGGTCCTGCTTGATGAACCTGATCAAGTGACATGCTGGGTGGATGAAGGAAAGGCTGTGGATGTGGTCTACCTTGACTTCAGCAAGGCTTTTGACACAGTTCCCCACAGCATTCTCCTCAAGAAACTGGCTGCTCATAGCTTGGACTGGTGTATGCTTCGTAGCATATTCGTTTATTATAAGACATTGCACCTTTGAAACTGATGGCTTTAGTATTGTATTGCTACAAGGTGTTTCTCTGCCAACATTGGCCAGTAATATCATATAAGCTTGATAGTTAAGATTTTATAAGGCCACTTACGAGTTTCTGTAGCATGAAGTTCTAGTCCCAGAAGTGGAACAGCTCTTACTCATATGGCAAATTCAGAGGACCAGCAAGCAAGCCAGACTGCTAGTGTGGATGTGCTTAGGCAATAATGAGTATCTTGTTTTATATCTTTATATCTTGTTTAATATTGATGTATCAGGCATCATAATTTTGCAGACCCCTATTATTTGACACTCTTATAGAAAGTCTCTATTTTAGTTTTGCATACTGCTAGTAACACTTATGTGACACTAACCAAGAGCATGGAAGTGCATTTTGATGTTTGCCATTGAGCAGTATACAAAACAACACTTATGTAGTAGTAATACCTTATATCACTGTATTGCAGGACAGATCACAAACAGAATCAGCTTATCTAATAGAGAGGCACAACAAATATAAATTCTTTTAGATTTAAAGATTCAGTGGCTCAGTGCCTGGATGACAAGAAGGATAAAGATCTCTTGATGTGACATGTGTGTGACATGTGACAGGCAACTTTTTACATTTTTTATGGAAAAAAAAAAAAAAGCTAATCAACCAAAGATGGAAAATTTGAAAAATTACTATACCTTTATGGAAAACAATTAGCTGCCATTAATACAAATAGCAGATGTATTGTGTGTACTTGGTGCTCAATTCAAAGACACTCTGCGATGTCACTGGGCTTTAAAAGGAAAATCAAGACCAGTTACTGTTTGCATATTTCGTATGTAATCAAAGGTTGAATACAATCCAGAGATTCACATTCGCTGATATCTCTACTCAGACGAATGCTACTTGGTGATTGGCTGCAGTTGGCCTTCAAAAATTTAGTAAAATGATGTGTTTTTGAATGTACCAAACACAAAGCAGTATAGTCAGTGATGACTATACACTAAACAATTTTGCAACTATAAGCCTGCAGTTATAAGTGTGTTATTCATTTCTTGCTTTCAATAGGCTGTTTCACAGTATGTACCTATCTGTCTCAAATATTTGTCATGTATGTTTAAGAACCTGGGTTAAATAATGCTAGTTTTCAAAACACTGAATGCACACAAAGTTATCCCGAGAAAGAGGTATGAAGAGGTAACGAGGAGTGAAGACTCCAAGCAGGGATTTTGGACTGGGCAAGGAATAGATGAAACAGAAGAAATTTATGACTGAAACAGGGCAAAAACTGTTCCTTTTAGGAGTGGCGTTATTACAGAGCAGTTTGTGTCATGTATAAGTAGTTTATATTTTTAAAACATAGTACCCTTGCACTTCTGAAACAGGCCCCAAGCCAATCTTATCTGGTTTCAGATAACCATTATTAATTATCTCCTCTACTTCCAATGCTTCAGGAAAGAATAGGGGTCCATTATAATAGGTTTTATACAAATGGCTATTACAAAAATTCTCCAACTGTAAATAGCTCACACACGGAAATGGTGGGGAAAGAAAAATAATATTCTTTGTTTACTCATAACCATCCTCAACATAATTAGTTTAGTAATTTAAAGAAAACCTTGAGCTGGAGGAATTAATAACTTCATGGTTATTCAAGTCATATGGCATGTGATATATTTCTTGATTACAGCAGGACTTGCTCCTAATATCTAAAACTTATTATGCCTCTGTGGCAATTAGGTATAAAACAGCTTCTGAGAAGTCTTTCATAAGCTACTCTACTTGTCATTAGTTCTTTAATTTTATGGTCTACACTACTCAAATACGTGCATCATGATCATTGGCAAGAAAAATTCATAGACAGCACAAAGTCAAAGAACTGCATGTGAACAGTAGAGAATGAGCAACTGTCACACTGTCTCGGAAAAGATAAAAGTTATTGGGATCCTTAAACTCAGCTTTTATGTTTTTTTGTTTGTTTGTTTTTTCTGTTATTTATTATTATTATTATTATTATTACTATTATAAAGATAGCTTGAGGCATTACTATAATTATATGAACAGCAAATGAAAATCTTTGTAATCTCTTAGGACAACTACAAATACAATTTTATAAAGAGATGAATAGAACTTGCCAAATTCAATTTGTATAGACAACAAACAAGCAGCTGCTGCAAACAGCTTGCTGTCTGTTCATTTTCCATTTGCCATTTTCATTTAAAATGTTGTATGTCAGCTACTTTCTAGACAAATAACAGGTGCTTCTACAAAACAAATGGATGGAGCACCTGAGTAATTGCATACACTATGGAATTACACACAGCACAATAAATAAATAAATAAATAAATAAATAAATAAACAAAGGCCCCCCAGTGTGATCATTTTAAATTCTACCTGAGTAAGTAGGTCCTTTTGTTCATATTTATTTACAGGAATTTGTATTTATTAAATTTGAGAAGTTACCTTATTATCCTAGATCACATTTAAAAAGACACTCTCTGTCTGTCTCTACATTACTGACTGTGACAATAAATCAAATAACAAAAGAATTAAAAATACATCTTCCAATTTAAAACTGTACATATTCACTCTCAAAGCCTAAATTTACCAGCCCAGTTTTATTGATAGCTTTACTGTAAAAAAAAAAAAAAAAAAAAAAAAAAGAAGTAGGGAGAGGAGAGAGCGAAGCAGTACTAAAATGGTCTAAAACAAATCTCTCTAAACTTCTCACATTACTGAAGAGAAACAATAAAACACTACCTATTTTCTGTTCACAGAAACTCACAACAAAACCCTGAACAGATACCTGAGGATCAGGGAATTGGCCCACAAGGCAGACATCCTGGTGGGCGTCTGTTGTAGACAGCCAAACCAGGATGAAGAGGTGGATGTGGTCTTCTATAAGCAGCTGGCAGAAGTCACTCAATCAACAGCACTTGTTCATAGAGGACTTTAAATTCCTGGAAAAATGCTAGCAATACTATACAGCTCAAAGGAAGCAGGCTAGGGGATTTCTAAAGTGCATGAAGACAGCTTCCCAACTCAGCTGGTTAGTCAGCCGGCCAGAGGGGGTGCCCTGCTAGACCTGCTGTTCACAAACAGAGAAGGACTCATAAGGTGGACTGGCAGGGAAGAAGAACAGCATGACTGAACAGGGAACTTTTGCTGAGTGTCGGTGAGAAAAAGAGAGTTTATGTCCAGTGGAAGAAGGGGCAGGCAACATGGGGAGAGTACAGGGAAGTTGCCAACATATACAGAGAAAAAAACAGGAAGGTCAAAGCCCAGCACGAGCTCAACCTGGCCACTATGGTTAAGGATAACAAAAAATGTTTTTACAAATACAATTACAGCAAGAGGAGGAACAAGGAGAATCTTCATTATTTACTGGATGCAGGGGGGAACTGAAGATAAGGAAAAGGCTGAGGTTCTTAATGCCTTCTTTGCATCTGTCTTTACAGACAGATGTCTTTACTAGCCAGACCACTTATCCTTGGCATACTCAGCCTCCCAACCTGGAAGTCTGGGATGAGGAATAGAAGAAACCCCCCACAGTTCAGGTGGGAACAGAGACCTGCTGCTCCACCTGGACCGTCACAAGTCCATGGGACCAGAAGGGATCCACCCGAGCTTGCTGAGGGATTTAGTGGGTGTGATTGTTGGGCCACTTTCCATCATCTATCAGCAGTCAAGGTCAACCTGAGAGGTGGACCATGATGACTGAGATGACTGGAGACTTGCTAATGTGATGCCCATACATAAGAAAGGTCGTAAGGAACACCCAGGGAACCACAGACCTGTCAGTCGGACCTTGGTGCCAGGAAAGGTGATGAAACCAGTGATCTTGAATGTAATCACACAGTATATGCTAGACAACCAGGGGATCAGGCCCAGTCAACGTGGGTTCATGAAAGGTAAGTCCTGCCTGACCAACCTTGTCTTCTTCTACGACCAGGTGACCCATGTGGTGGATGAGGTGTTGATGTAGTTTGCCTAGACTTCAGCAAGGCCTTTGACGTGGTCTCCCATAGTATTTTCCTGGAGAAGCTGGCAGCCCATTGGTTGGACAGATACACTCTTTGCTGGGTTAAACACTGGCTGGATGGCCAAGCCCAGTGAGTGGTGGTGAATGGAGTGACACCCAGTTGACTACTGGTCACCAGTGGTGTTTTTCCACTGGGGGCTGGGGCCCATCTTCTTTAATATCTTTATTAAAGATATTAAAATAAAGATATTAAAGATATTAAAGATTATTAAAAGATTATTAAAATTAAATTAAATTAATTAAAATTAAATTAAATTAAAGATTATTAAAATTAAAGATATTAAAGTGCACAGCTACATGGCTAGTGTAGCTGTGCACTGCATCAACAAGGTTCAAGTAATTCAGGTCAGTCCCTTTCTGCTTTTACTCCCCAGGTTTGGCTTGCAGGATCTTTTATCTGTCTTACAACATGCACTAACTTGCATAAAAGAAACTTGATCTTTCTCTGAACTGTATTTTTGGAATCTTTTTATATTAAAGACTTTAAAAATGAAAATATAAATATTTTTTCATTTTTTCTGCTTCTTCCTCTTCCATACTCTATTAGTATCCATTTTATAAGAGAATAATCTCAAGAAGTCAGTCTCTGAAAACACAAAAAGCTGCAAGTTTCAGATCTATGTTTGATCTGTGAGAGTGTGTGGGTAAGTTAGTTACACTTCTCACTTGTCAAAAGGAGAAAAATTTTAACCTCTCCCTATTTTTCCTAGTACTTGAACCTATTAGAATGATTATCACAACTAGAATGATTATCACAACTTTAACCCAGATTCATGAAGCTTTGTACTCCCTTACACTTTTCAGTGGAAAAACTTTGCTGATTTAAATGAGCCTTCAGTGAGCTGAAGTCTCACTCTTTCAAACTTCAAAACTTCAAAAGCAAAGAACAATCAAGGAAAGAAGTTGGCACTCCTCTGCAATTGTGCATCTGTTGTATTGAATAGTCTTCACATTAATCTGAATAATAATCCTTTCCAATTTGCTGATAAAGTGACATTAAAGGCAGTGACACATTCAGCTTGGCCCCACAATTAATTTTTTGGCACTTTAGAGTTAATGCATCATCTCTGCAGAGCCTCTTCCAATAAAGTTTTTGCTGGCAGCAGTGTCTGTCCTTGTGAGGCATTAAGATGGTGAGAGGAGTCTCATGATGTAAAGGACAGCAGTGAAATTGCTAGACTGTCAGCCTGATGAGATCTTTCTGAAAAGAGCAAACAGTTCTGATTTAAATCCAGCTGGAATGTCATAGAGTTTAACTCACAACACATTGTTTATCTCACTCACAACACATTATGTTAATTAGATGGTGACAGCATCAGAAAAAAAATCAAAACAAACAAACAAAATCTTTTCTACAGGGGATGGTTTAGGATAGGATAAGACAGTGACACATGAAAACCTCTGAACAAAAGTACATCTGTTATTTGGCAGATTAAAATATTAAGGATTTGTCCATATATTTGTTGTTGTTGTTGCTTGTTTGTTTAGTTTGTTTTTATCTCATATACATACTGTCTGCATAACCATTTATTGCTGACAAGTTTTCACAAAACAAAAGCCAGCATAGACAGTACCGGGCAAGGAAGAGCAGAACTTTCCTGTCTCCTTCTGTGCCTAATGGCAAACAAAGAACTGTCTCACTGAGTCAACAGAGTCACACTGGTGTAAAATTAGGGAAAGCAAGGGGAAATATAGGCTTTGTGAACTATAAAATCTGGAGTCTAAAAGCTGTCCATTTGGCTCAGTGAACTAATACTGTAATCTCTCTGACTGCTAGTGAATACTCACCAAGTCAATGAAGAGCTCACATTGTCACCTGTGGATCAGCTAACAGCTCTTGATGTATGCTACAGAGAAATCATCAGATGTTACTGGAAAGAGTACTTGAGCACTTTACAATAATATTTAATTGTTTTTTAAATAATTTAAGATGTAAAGACAATAATTTAAGATGTAGAGACAACTACAGAATGCTGTAGAAGCCAGCAGGGGATGGGAAGGACTGAATTTGCTGGTGACCATGCAGAACATAAAACAAATGGAAATGTATCGTGTTAACAGGGAAGTAGGTGAAGTAGAGAATGCCTCTTAAGGATTACAAGCCACATGCCAGTAAGGGAACACAGTCAAAAGCAAGAAGGAAATGTACTGTTTTTTGAATCTGAAATGTCTCACTGCATGGTAGCCTGTTAGTTCAGCATCACCAACAGGCATCAGCTGCTTTGTCAGATTCTGTTTTCCATCTTCCTGAGCATGTGGTGTGCTCCCTATGAATATTTTCAACATGTTGATTCCAGACCAGCTGGCACAGTACTTGCTGCGTATTGAATGTGGCAGACATACAAAATTGTTTCCAACATAGTGAAAGGGCCCTCAGTAAAAAAAGTGGATGCTTTAAAAGAGGATTGTTTTGTCCTTCAATCCTTTTTGATAGTCAAGCAAGCTGTAAGTAGGAGCTCTATGGTTACCAATGGTTACTCAATGAATAGTGCACTGGCTCTAGAAAGTTTGCTGAGATTCTCCAAATGCTCTACCAGAGCATGTGCACCAATTTATTTATCACCCAGTTTCAATAAATAACTTATCTCATGAAGCAGAAAGAATAAAGTAGACTTAGGAAAATCTTATATATATATATACATGTATATATGAAATAAATAGAAAATTTTAAAAACACATACAAGCTCATTGTAATTTGTGCCATATACACATTAAGCACAGACTCTCTCAAGAGAGGTTTGCTGCCTGCCTGTGGCCCGTATTCTTGACATCACAAGGAGGCTACCGAGACTGGTCAAGCCAGGTGGTTACAGCTGAGGCCATGACAAAGAGACTCGGAAACATCAAAAGGGACTTTATGTCCTTTGGAATGATGCTGAAGAGATCAGGAACACAAGCAGTGTTCTCATCAATCCTTCCAGCTGGAGACTGGGATCAGAGGAGGAGGCAGTGTACGGATCAGGTGAATGATTGGCTGCATAGCTCATGCCACAATCAAGGTTTCAGGTTCTATGATCTTGGCATGCTTTTGAGAGACGGAGCATTCTGACACAGGAGGGGCACACCTGACCACATGAGGCAAGAGCAGTTCGGGTAGCATGCTGGCTGGATTCACTAGCAGGGCTTTAAACTAGATTCGGAGGGGAGCAAGTAATATTGGGGGAATTCACATCAAATTGTAATTATGAATACTGTAATTCTGGTTATGGCCATACTACTTGTTTGCAGAAGACAGGAAAGAGTCATGACAGTTTTATAGAAACATGTTCTGTTGTATTTAGGAAATTTACTGATTTTGTAAACACAAACCACTAAAAAATCTTAGTTAAATGGCTTATAAATGTGAAAGTAACTGTCAAAATTAATTGATTTTGTGTCTAAGGATAAACCATATGCCCTCCTGCACAGCAATGAAATTAGATTAGTTTCTGCAGAAGTACAGGAGTAAAATTCTCTGAAAAAAAACTGTCCTCTATGCAGAGTTGATTTAGTGGGACAGTTTCTACCTTTTCTGACTACTTTATTGTCTATTCTTCTGTACAGTAAGACAGAAACCAAATATCAGGGTGCAAAGACGATCCATACTCTAATGAACAAAAATTCCTTTCCATTTCCTCATATAGTCAAAATTTCAGTGACAGAACTGTAGAGCTGCAGAGAACATTAACCTTCCAGGAATGACCCTGTCAGACATACAACCACTAGGTCAGGTAGGACCTGATTCCCAGCACCTTTATGTGGCAGCATTAGACTGCAGTCATGAGGTCTTCATGCAGAACCAAATTCTCCATTATTTGTCTTTTCCTACACTCTAAATCCTGTCTTTCCTCATGTTTTTCCTTATAATGAATAAAGACAACAGGAATAGACAGAGAATTTGGAAATTTTCTCTTGCTCAGCCAAGACTTCAGCACTTATGTGAGAAAGAAGAGGAAATGAGAGGCAGATAGTAAACAGGCTGGGGAAGCTGCAGTGGAACACATTCAGAAGAAAGAGTGATGGATTAAGTCTTAGCATGGTACTCTACAAGTCATTCTTATAGTGTCACAAGTCTATCCGTTGATAGTTACATAGCAGATCCTAACAGGATTTATAATACGTGGAAATTCCAAATTCAAATACATCATTTGTCCAATAAATTGAATTATAGTCTATTGGTGCTGCAGAATGATAGCTAGCAGAACAACTCATATTTTTTTAAGCTTCTTAATGCAAGGGCAGAATGTTTGCCTACCCAGATTTTTAATATTTTCTGTATATGTTAAAAAAATGGAAAAAAAAAAAAGACAAATTTATGTGTACCTTGGTTCCTTTTATTTACTGCTTCAATTTTCAGCTCCTTAACTGGGCTTTTGCTGTCACTGTCGCTCTACAGGTTTAAATCAACTGTCCCAGGTATGTGTAGTGGCAAGGCTTTTGTAGTGGGGGGCATAGGGGTGGCTTCTGTGAGAAGAATCCTGAAGCTGCCCCATGTTAGATAAGGGGCCGACCGCTGGCCAGAGCCAAGACAATAAGCGATGTCATTTGCATTTCTGTGAGAACAGATTTAAGAAATCAAAAAGAAGAAGTGATGAAAAACAAAAAGAGGTGATGGGCACATCACCAGAAAAAGAGGTAATGGGCACAAATGGGAACACAGGAACACAGGGGCTTCTCTCTGAGCATCAGGAAGCACTTCTCTACTGTGAGGGTGATAAAGCACTGGCATAGGTTCTCCACAGAGGTTGGGGGGTCTCTTTCCTTCGAGACCTTCAAAAGCCTTCTGGATGTGGTCCTAAGCAACCATCTTGAGCAGGGGTTTGGACCAGATCACCTCTAGAGGTCCCTTCCAACCTCAACCATTCAGTGATTTTGTGAGATAAAAATGAGACACTTTGCCCAGTGATTTTGTGCCTTCATTGGTGAAAACATGTAATTTTGAGAGAAATATAAGTTCTGTTCCAGGCTCTGGGAATAATACAATTAGAATCTAATTAGAGACAAGAATCTAATTAGAAAAATAAAATGGAAATAAATGGAAATTTAAAATATTATTCTATATTGTTTTTCAACATTAATCTCTTTCTTGAGACGAGCCACACATGACAAAGAACTTGTCACAATTAGTGGCTTAAAACTCATCTGATTTGACTTAAGTTGTTCTGCATCACTCACACTAGCTCAGAACCTAAGAAGAAGAAATTTATGAATCTGAAGCTTTCCTGTTGTAAGACACTTTCTTACAGTTGAGATGCAACAACTAACAGTATGATGCTCTTGCCTCCTTTTTATCAGACCACAGCCCCAGTTCACACCCAGCACAGTTGGGTAATCAGTTAAAGAAGTGATTTCTGGTTCTTTATTGGACTACATTACTGTGTTACCTGATATACAGATGAATTTGAATTAACCATGTGCTATATTGTATAGGACAGTTTAAAATCTTTAGTGTCTCTAGGCAATGGAGTAAGACAAAAATGAGAAAACCCCTCACAGTTCTGATTCAGGTTTCCAGTAAAAGTTCCAGTCCCCTTTTCCGAAACTCCTCTTTGAATGTCATCACATTTCAATTCAATTCTTAATATTATCCCAGTGTCATGGGTGCACTTGGTTTCCTGCTGACCTTGTATCTGACTCCTAGTCTTACTGTAAGTTTATATTGCAGGAGTACATTTTTTTTTCTTTAGAACTTTTTTTAAATCCTTTACTATTTTCGCTGCAATACTTCAGATCTCCAAGTCAGATCTACAGCATGAAAAACTTTAGTCTAAAAAAGATAAAAGCTCCTAACTGTCACAAATAGGATTTTATTGCAGAAACTCTTGGGCAACTTAAATAGACAATACGACGAGACCAGGATGAAATACTGTAAAGTATTTATTGTAAAGTATTGTAGATGCACTTAGAAAGAGTAATCTTTTATTTTTTTAAGGTGACAGCAGTTTCTCTTCTGAGGGCTAAATGTTTCTTTGACATCTTAAAGCATTATACTTTCTAAAAATATTTTTTAATTAGTCCTCTTGCCTACTGTCTGTAGGATCTCAGAGAATAGAATGTATATATATTAGAAGGAGGAAAATAAATCATTGTCTCCTGTGATTTTGATATCACTTTTATTAACGTGTAGTCTTAATCTCTCTCTCACGAAAGCCTTTGAATCACAGTTTGTAATGATGGCCTGATGACTCTTGTGATGAATGATTCTCACTGAGTTCCTCTATTCTAACAATCATGTAGTGTGCTTCAAGACATGTTCTTTGTTTTAATATACTTCCTAAATGTACTTGATTTCATAGAGCTATCTAGAATGAGTGCTTGGTTTAAAACAAACCACCCAGTACATCATGAAGTACAGACAAAAATCAGAACAGTCGCACACATGATAGAGACCTTCAGTCATCATGAGGTTTTGGTCTGCAGTGTGTTCCATGAGTGGTAGCACATTTTCAACGAAGCATTGTGGCTTTTCTCCAGTTCCCTAAAATGTGAATATACTGACTAGTAGAGAACTTCCATGTGGAACTAAAAAATCTGGATGATATCACCAGCAGTAAAAGGTAAGGAGTTATGAGAAGATTAAAATATCTTTATGAGTTTATGGTATTTAACCTCAGTCAGTGTTTTATGGGTATCCAACCTTTTTGGTTTTTGCTTTTATCTAAGGTAGTTGGCTCAGAAATTGCAGAGTCCAAGAAATAGTTTAGCAATAAATAAATCCTGTTAAAATTCTTAGACCTCATTTACTTCATTAACTGACAACCATTCTTTATTTCCTCTTCATCCAAAGCAGCCTGAATGCAATAAAATTCCATGTATTCTACAACTAAAAACAAATTTAAAGATAACAAAAATAAAAACAAACAAACAAAAAATGAAACCAAACCAACAACAACAACAAAAAATACAAACAAAAGGCAATGAAAAAACAACCCCCATTTTTTCCATTTTTCAGAGATTTTTGAAGAGGATAAGGAACTTTCATGAAAGGACAGAAAACCCTGAAAAGACTCTCTGGGAGTCCTTTCAATTATTATCTTTTTTTCATTGATGATTTCATTAATGGAAGAATTAGCTGTGTTTGAAGGTATGCAACATTTGTTCTTTTTTTTTCCTTTTTTTTCCAGATCTGTAGAGAATGGTTTACCAAGCTCTGCTGCAAGTGACAAGTTGATCGAGCTAGGAAAAAGAACATTTCATCAAGTCTTGGCAAAATAATTTTACAGTCATTTCTACAGTACTAAATTTCTTCCAGTACGAGAGAACAACAGTTTTCCCTGCACTGAGGTAACTTATGTTTGTGTATGAGTTTCAGCATTGGTTCATTTTGATTTATACAATAATTTAATTTCCCTGTTATGAGAATAAACAAGGAGAAATATTAGATCATGGCAATGGACCTTTTGGTAGGAATGAATATAATACTTATATAGAACAAAATCACTTTTTACAAGTTCTCAAAAGAGAACTGTTTTTGTGGTTGGTTTTCTGCTTGGGTCTTTTTCCTTAGGCAAGTATCAAAAAATCAGTTAGTCTGATTATATAGAAGTCAGAATGTGTGCTTCTGAGGAATGGAAGGAATACTTATAACTACAGCACCCCTACCATCATGGTAGAAAAATCTGCTTACTTAATCAGTGTGCAAATTCTGCTGACAACTATGCTGACAGCTTTTTAAGTTGTTAACATACTTCCCAGAAGCGCATCCTGTGGTCCCAAACTGAAAGGAACTGGTCTTGAAAAAGAACATAATGAAACTGCATTATTGTTTCAAATATTACACTTAAAGTCATTTTTCCTTCTTTCCTTCATCTTTTTTCTTTCTTCTCAGATTCAACCTGTTGACCTCAGAGTCCCTCCAATCACATCTATTCTACTCACACTGACATGGAAGAATTTGAAGAAACAGAAAGGTAAGAAAAACAGTCACTTGGGCATGTCTTTTTGCTGAAATCCTGGGGATATACCAAACTAAGTGACATCATGCACCAACATTTCTGAGAGGTGAAACTAAAGGTGAATGACCTGTTGATAAACTCAATCACAAGCAGTTGACAGATTTAATTATCTTGTCACCAGTTCAAGTGCTGCCTTATTGTACGTTTCACTGAAGCACAGGCTGACAGTAGCCAGAGGAACTGTGTCCCCACTTCTCCCATTCATCCATCATTAGTATTCATTCTGAGTTAAAAAAAAAATAAAAAAATGCTTCTGGCACATTTATCCAAGTTGTCAGCAGAATTCCTAACATCTCTGTTACCTTCCAGGTGTCATGACTGCTCATTTCAAGTCAAGAAGCACTCATCTCCCTTAGTCATTTTTAAAAGCAGAGCAGATTACATGCCCTGACTTTAATTTTTTCCCTCATGGCACACAAAGTAATTTCTCTTAGGCTCACAGTAGTTCTTCTTGTCTTCAATACTTATTACTAAGAGATCAGACTAAGAAGAGGAGAAAAAGAGTGTTTCTGACAGAGGCTTTGATACAAAGCCCTAAATTCTTAGATGTTCCCAGCTTCTCAAGATAAAGTACAATATCTGCACCTACTTGCTAAGCAGTAGTAGATGCACAAGCCCAGACATCAGAGATAACAAAAGCATCTAGAAGAGCTGTGAAAACAAACACCAATACAAAAACAAGGCATATTTGTTGTTGGTTCATAAAAACAGGTTTATGTTCTGTGTTGGCCAATAACGAAAAGTCCAATTACATTAAGTATCTAGGTGTAAGCAAGAACTGGAACTTGACAAACCTTCCCCTGAACCTGTTCTTTCCCACAGAAGGACATGCCACTGTGCACCAACTACACCTTCTTTAAGGTTCACATGGTACACGATATGCATCCATAATGATGCATCAGCAATATTCTGTTATGACTAAGTAGAGAAGAAGCTATTGTTTCAAACTAAGTTACAAAAATAGAATATAGAGCAAGAGTAGCTTGGGAACAGAGAGAAGGCTAGTTTGAAGAACTGAAATTTTTAAGTAAAACAGAGAAAAGCTGGTCAAAAAGAGAACAACTACTCCAAGTGAGGAAAAGTCTGCCACTTTCATAATTTTTATCAGTGTAATAATTGTGAAGACTTAAAATTCCATTTATTCCACATGAAATGAGCCTATTTTCTACACATACTTAATGTTAGTTTGTAGAATTTGGCTGGTGTAGCCAGAAATCCACTGAAGATTATGAAAACTATTTTTAAGATTCCAGCTGCTTATGTATGCAAGAAATTAATCCGAAGCAGAATATCCTGAGCTTCATCCTTTTGAACTAGTTTTCAGAGCCAAATGAACAGGTCTTGGAAAACACTATAGAAGCTGATTGTGCCCATTAAGTTTTTCATGGACAATGCTGCATATTCCTGAGCACAATGAACTGTTACTTTATCTATGGAGATGTTCCTCCAGAAGAGTATTCCTGTATTCTCATGTCTGAATAGAAACATGAGGACAGCATTGTGGTGCTTTCAGGGGCTGTATGACAGAAGGATAGCTGTTCTTCAACTGTACATGCTGTACCTCTGGAGCTGCAAAATCCATTCTGAATACTTTTTTTTTTTTTTAATAGAGTTTGTCCCATTCGAAATACATTTTTTAAAATAGTGTTTGCTTAGTCTTCATTCTTAAAATCTTGTGTTACCATTTTGCATATGTATACTAGCTATATCCAGTCACCTCATGAAACCCGTATGTATGTCATAGAAATTAAATTAAATCAAACAGAATACCTGGGCTTAAATTTCATTATTACCACAATGAAATAGAACATTGCCAGAGTTAACCCTCTGCTTAGAATACTTAGAGACATGACACAGCTCTAAAGAAAGGGAGACAGTGGTTAGGATACTTTGGAAGCCAGTCAGAGACAGTTGATGATAATCCAACCACAAAGCAATCTGTTGGGTCCGACATTAACTACCCCAACATCTAATAAATCCCAGTACCATTAAAGTACCCAACAGAAATCATGCAATAAGACTACATTTATGCTACATCTCCAGGGAGTGAACCAATGTCTGAGTGGTAGGGTGATATATAGGCCCAATTTCATTTCTCTGTATGGAGACTTGGCATTTTTTCTAGAGTAGTTTGCTTGTGGTTTGGGTTTGATACCTACTCTGTAGTCTCTATGTGGACATTCCCATGTAGTTCTTAGTTTCACAATCTCTAAGTCCACACTGGCCTGTTCACAAGTTTATCTGATACCCAAAGTAAGCTGCAATGATCTGCTTCAGTAACTTGCCCAGTATGTTTTCTATGTAGATATCTCATCGCTCTTCTTCCATAAATACAACAACAGTAATATGTGACCATAGAGTCTTGATACAGCAAAGAAGGAAGCAAATATTTAATCATTACTGTTGCCAAAGTCTTTGGTAATGGTGGTTTTTTGTTTGTTTGTTTTAATAATAAAAAGAAAAAATTCAAGTGTTGAGGCACTTTCGAATGTAATCTCTCTCTTTTTATTAGAGACCACAGTGTTAACTAGCTCTAATGATTGAGATCACATGACAAAAAATTTTGCCATTTGACCCATTTTAGAAAAACTTTCTATTGAGATCCATTACATCATTTTATGCAAGAGTAGCATTTAATAAACAAATAAAATTACTAGAATGGTCTTTTTTTTTTCTTCTTCTAAAACAACAGTATTTAAGCTAATTCAGTATTGATAAGCTTACATCATGCCATATCACAAGTGAAAGCAGATACACACGTGTAGATTCCCTTCTCTGACACCCAATATAAAGTGGCATTACATTGAGAAAAGCAAATGCAACATTAAAACTGTAGAATCTTTTCTTTGTCAAGGATTCTGGAGAATTTCAGGGAAAGTAATATGATTTTCTTGATTCTCAGCTGACAACTGGGGTTACGAAAGAAGACAGACCTTAGTCATGCAGTAAAGATGAACAGAATTACACTAACAAAGGTGAGTTCTAATGCTGCCCACTAGTAGAAATGAATGGATTTCTATTTCACTTGACTATATTTTTATACTTCCTTGGACTGTGAAGTAGCTTATTGTCAAGAAGCATGTTCACTGAAAACTATCCAGGGAAAGCACAAATAATACTAAAAGCAAACAACAAAGCAAAAACAACCCTAACAATAAAAAGGAGCTCTGTCCTGTTACATCTCCAGCTTAGTTCTCTTGAAAAGCAAAATTCTCATTCTTTTAGTGAAAACCACACCCTGGTTTCTGAAAGGTTGATTGCAGTCTAACTGCTTTCTGGTATATATGGTCAGCATCTGCCTTAGTAAACAATGACTAAAGAACTTTTTTTCTGTTAATCTTTAAATAAGTCTGTCCTCTTAATCTCAGTTAGCCAAATGGAGAATAACCTTACCTAACCTTATGGATATGAGAACAGTTGTAGTGCCAGGTGTTACTCTGTAAACTTCAAATGTAATCACTCTTTGAACAAAACTACAAAAATTTCAACTATGGTCTTAAAAAAAAAAAAAAAAAAGATGTTATACGTGCCCTAGCATACCAAAAAGGTGGTCAGTTCTATTGAAATTAATAAAATATTGATTCCTCAATAAATTGCAGAGTTACACTGTAGGAAGCTTTTAAATAAATATATAAATAGTTTTCAATATGCCAACTCATTAAGCTTAATTTGAACAAATCTCTTTGTGTCATAGCAGTGCATCAGTGATACAGCAGCACTTATCAATTAAATTACTTCTCATTAAATTTTTTAAAAGAAATGAAAACACAAGAGTTAAAAACTTCAGTACACCTAAATAACTAAACTTAATAGATACAACTTTAAGACAGTGCATAATTTATATATATAGGGAGAAAAACAACAGGAGAATACTTCCCATTTTTAATCAAATGGTATTGAAAGAGGAGGTGAGGCTGAGTACATCCATGACAGATGAGAGGAGAGGGGGCAGATCCTCCTTTGGCATTGTATCTGAAAACAGTTTCTGCTCTAGTTTAGTTTCTAGACAGCCCTCTGTCTCCACTGACCACACAAGGATCCTGGGGAGAATTGAAGTGCTGTATAACCTTTATGGCGTTGTCCCATTATCAGACCATGGGCAATCATAGGTGAATTTCTGATTAAAGGAAAGGGAAATTCTATGTTCCCCTAAGTGGTATCAAGTGCTCAGTACTGAAGCCCAAACTCATAAAGTCCATTCTTCCTCCAGATGATAACAACATCATTTGTTTTTTATAAGCAGGTTCTTGCTGATATTTGATTTAAACAAAGAATAGAAAAGCACAGGATAAAAGTGTGTCACTTCCTTGCAAACCTAATTCTATTACTCTGCTTTCTCACTGTTGTTTTGACCAACATGTTTATTATTTCATAGAAGAGGAGTACTTATAGTAAAAATCTGAAGGAAAATGACATTTTTTCATTGTTTTTGTAATTGAAGTTATTGTTTTGCTACAAACTTGCAGTCTTTCTTATTCTTATTTTTTGTCCTTGTGTGTTTACATCCCTCAGGTTTGGGGTGGAATAAATCATCAGGTGGAATAGCAGGTGAGGAGGAGAATATTGGCAGACAGATGATAATGCTGCTTAGCTTTCTGCACAGGAGATGCTTTTCTGGGCAGCACATTGCCACCTACCAGCAGCTTGGCTGAGCAGCACATTCCCCTTTATGGCTGAAGCATTTCCAACTGCACTGAAATGCAACGGGAACGGTGGAAATAACATGCAACACTGCAAGCTGCACTTAGCAAGTGCAGATGGAGATCTCCCTGGGCTCATGCAAAATAAGAAACTAAGGGCATGAGACTACCACATGAACTAGAGAAAGCCCAAATTTCAGCATCAACACTAAAAGGAAATTCAGTCTACCTTCATGGTGGTTTTGTAGCTTTACTTTTAACACCTTTCCATGCACAATCACTGAGTCCATTTGAGAGACCAGTAGCATTAGGGTTTTTAAGTAGTTGACCATGTTGCAAGGAGTAGTCTGATGCTTAGCAATTGTTTAGAAATTCAGACATAATTAGGCAGTTCCTCCAAATATACTGTTGTGCAGCAAATTGTTTAGGAGAATGCAGCTACAACAAAGAAGCTTCCAGAAAAATCTGAAAAATCTACCTGGCCATGTGATGAGAAATTCTAAACTGCATGAGTCTTTAAAACGTGATCAACTTTTATTCCTTTCTTGCAGGGAAATAAGAAACTTTTTCAGTGTGCTCAGTGACCAAGGTGTATCTAGTTAAGCACATGGTTTCATAAATCCAAGCTCTTGAGGTGCTAGCTATTCTGAGAAAATAAGTCTTTGGAAATTTCTTTATGAAGTCTTCAATCTGAAAATATTTTATCTAAAAAATGCTACTTTTTAAAGTCTTCTGTGCATGAGCAGATTGACTATGAATCTCTTTTGTCACACCTGTAGAACTCTATTTACCATATATAAGCTAACAGTGACAAGCACTCCTTTGCTCTGCTCTGGGCTAAGAGCCAGCTGAAGTCAGCTGCAAGCAGCTGGCTTGGCTCCAGTGCACCTTACACTCTTTCCCACCATTGAATTATTACCAAATTCATCTTCTTAACAAGTCATCAATCCTTCATTCTTCTGCCCTGTGCTGCCCTGAGAAGCTGTCATCAGCCCAAGCTTTTCCTGTTGGTCTCTGCACATTCCCTAGTCTTTCAATTTTTTTTCCCAGCTGTGGATAACATATTGAAGAAGGATCCTGTAAACATCTGTGTCAGGTTTATCATTCATTTTAAATGAAGATACTGTTTTAGTATAATATCCAAGCTGGTAAACTCCTGACAGACTCTCTGAGATGCAGTTTCAGCACTAAAGCAAATAGGGAAACCAGAAGCTTCCTTATCAGTTGCATTCTATAACAAAGAGAGAGACGGGGAAAAAAAAAATGTTTTAACAGAGGGGAGCTTGCAGAATGACAGGCAAGTGGAAGAGAATCTACTAGGAAATGCTACTACAAGAGTGTCTAAAAATAAGTATTTCTATTTTAAGATTGAAAGAAAGCACAAAGTACTGCACGACTACGTCCTTTTGTGCAACAAACGTGCCAAAGATCTATTTTTTGATGTGTTTGTTTTTTAAAGCAATTATTTATACAAATAAGAAAAATTGAAATATTGAAGTGAAATCTGCAGCTTAGGGGTTGAACAAGAGCAATTCAGTCCCTTATCCATAAGGACTGATTCACTGTCCTGGAACCGCCTCAAAATCCCAGTACATCCTACGCCTTCTTCCTCTTAATCGAGTAGCAGCAATAGTTCAGACCCATGGGCCATCTAGGTCGCAGCCAGAGAGAGGGATATCCAGTGCTATCCAACAGTCATTTGCAATATTCCACAAAGGAAAGGGCAGCCAGCCAACAGACAGTAGCCTGGATTTGGTCTGTAATTCACACTGATTAAGGGTACAACAATGATGACCTCTGTCTGATATCAACTACAGAACACTGACATCACTGTTCTATGCCTTAGCTTTCAGTTTGAGATGGCTAGACAATAGCTGTTGAGAAATACTATCAGCTAAGATAGTATATCTTAACATACAAAATAACTTTAACTAAGAAGCAGAAAGATTTCTTGGATTTTGGCAGTCCTGGCTACCAACTTGAAAGGAAATTGTAAATATAACAAACACTCAGGATAAGACCTGAGTTTCGTAAGAGGACTGTAGATTCCAGCCAGATATTTGATTGAAACAAGGAGCATCCTTCTATCACTAAGTTTCGTTAGCTAATAAATTTTCAAACTCCTATCGAGCTGATGAAAGTCACAAACAAAACACTGTTTTTGGTGGCCTTCCTTAAGCACAACGGCGGTTTCCCAGATAATATTCCTCACAGCCTCCTCATCGTCTAGCACTTATCTTCTGTTTGACTTTGACTATGCTATTATAATAAAATGCATTGCAGAGCACTTTACCATTAAGCTTTAAGTCTGTGAAGCATATTGCAATGATCTTTTTTGCTTGTGTTAAAGGACCATGCCAGATTTAAGAACATGACATCTCATGGCATACAACTTGTCATTTGGAACACAAATGCATGTTGCAGTATGTCTGGTCCAGAAGACAGAAGTTTCACATGGTGAAACTAGTAAATTAACCGATATTGCAAGATGACCTCAGATAGCTTCACTGCAAAACACTCCCTTTCAGTAGACTGATTTAAGTAGTCAGAAACAACTTTCAGAGAATGAACCACCAAAATAAATAAAAGCCTTTTGTGTCCCATATATCTTTAAAGAACCAAGAGCCATATCAAACAGGTTGCACATTTTTTATCTCAGGCGTTCCTTGGTAAAGAAAATATACCAAGTTTATATTATTTCAGCTTCAGTGAAATTTCATTTCTCCAAGGCTAAAGAAAAGAAAAAAAAAAAAAAAAAAACAAACAAACAGAAAAAGAAAAATTAATCCAGGCAAAGTTTAGCTACAGTTGCATATTGTACACAAAAACTACTCTCCGCCTCCCACCCCTACATCCACCTTTTAAAAATCAGCTTGCCAGTTGCTATCTCCAACACATTCCTTGAGAGTTGAGGCATATCTTCTAATTTTTGCTATTTTCTGAAGCACCGGACATGTGCCATTTGCAAGCACCTTTTAAAATAGAGTTCTCCAAGGACAGCTTATACAGTATGCATCCAAAGTTTTAATAGAAGTAAAGGCAAAGACAGCTATTTGAGAACAAGATACGGGTATTGATCCATTAATAGAGTTTTAATCTTCACATAGATTATGATTAGACATTTTTCCTGTTTTAATAATATATTACATGAAGGATGGAATAACATTATACTGAAAAAGTACATTTGCTTCCAATTTGATTAAACGTAGTCTGTCAAAAATACTTTATCTCCTCCAGTATTCTTCCCCTTAAATTTTTGTTTCTTTTGTTCTTAATAAGCACAAAGCCAAACGTTAGTGCCCTGAAATCCTTTAAGAAATGAAAATTCAATCCTCAGCACACATGCTTTTGTCACACGTTTCTGGTTTTATTTTATTACAAGCCACAGCACCAACACAAAGCTTGAGTACAAGCACAATATTTCATGACTGCTGCAAAGTAAGCAACAAAATATAAAAATCTGTTTAGTAAAAAACTCGAGCAGTGTCTGCCTAGCTATAGTGGTGCTTCAAATATCTTCGGATTAGTGCCAAAGTAGTGCAGTATATGATTTAACAAGCACTTCAAATGAAGTGTTTATTTCATTGGTTATTTTATTTCATACACCATTCCCCCTAGATCTGCTAAAACATTTGAGAAACAGTAAAATGTAGTGGCAGACACACTAAGCCATACAACAATCTACTGAGGACTTTCTCAGACAGAAAGCTACACAAGGAACAATAATGAATAGCAAAGAAAAAAAAAAAAAAAAGAATATTGTAGTATGTTCAAGGAGCCAAGGATGTAGGCAGAAGAGGAGTGATCTTTTGGCATAAGGAATAAATTTAAGAAGCAACAGCTTTAGCTTTTAGATCCTGCCTCATCTGAACCAAGGCTTGTTGGACACTGTAGAAAAAATTGTTTTGATGTCCACAGGTTAGCAGTACTTTGCCTGAAGCCATCCAGGGGTGAAGCCTGATTTTTTCTTTGCTCAGGCTGCCAGCACATAAACCTGAACAGAAAAGGTGAGGGCCATCAAATTAGAGCAACAAATTTGCTGATTCCCAGAACACAAAAGACAAAATACCAGGAATCTTCAGCAGAGATGTATCCCAAAGCAAAGAAGTGGGATATATTCCATATACTGTGGAAGTGCTTATTTCACCCTTTCTTTTTCCTCCAAACCTTGTAGACTTACACCACACATAAAATAAGAACAATGATGCCTCTCTAAGTATGGGAATGGGAAGAGGGAAGGCTGCTAGGCACAATGGTCAGGAATGTGATTCCAAAGCCAAACATAAACACCTATCAGTTTGTGACAGATCATCTAACCAGACTGCTTCTGAGGAGTGGAAATAATAGAGGCTATCTTATAGAGATGCTTTGTAGTATTGATGATTCTCCAGGCTCTTATTTTTTCTTCACAACAAACTGCATTTATTAATGCTTCTGCATTTGCTCTGTTCTAAATTCCCTAACTACTTGCATCTTTTCCTCATGTAGGGTTCATTTTGAGGGTTCACTTTCTTTCTTTCTTTCACATACACACATTTTTAAAAAAATGCAAACCACAATGAGCTGAATATTAGTTGGACTCTAACTACAACTCTACTAAGCTAGTAGAGTTTTCTGTGCCTACCAGCAATTGACATCCATGCCTTACTAGAAGTACATAATCTACAAATTTCATAGGCATGAGTAAGAAGATGTCAGCTGTCCAGTTGCCTGCCTGTATGAATAGCTCTTCCCCTTTGTATTCTTTTTCAGCAAGGTTTTTGACCCATTCTCATCAACTCTTCCTATTAAAAATGATATAGAGGAAATTTGTTTATTCATTTCTGACATTTGTGGGAGTCTTGTTCATTCGTTACTAACAAAATAGAGCATGATTAGTCATTAGCATGTTGCCTAGCAATGGCAACAAAGAAAAAAAAAGAACCTCCAGTGCTCTGCAGCAGGCACAGTCCTTTGAAGTGTTAATATTAAAATTTCTGAGAATGCAACAGAGTTCCTGTGCCAGACAAACAAACAAACAAACAAAAAAGTGAGGAAGAGGCCTGCAAAAATGGAAACAGAAAGAGGGAAGGGAGACATTTCCTCAGTTTTCCTGAAATTTTTAATTGGTATTACTCAATCAGTTGTTAGCATCATTATTTTTAATTGCTATTACTAACTTTACAAATTAAATACATTATTTTGTAAACACACTAGTCCTTCTCTGAGAATGTGTTGGGAACAGCCCTGAGCAGGAAGCACCTCTCCTATGAAGACAGGCTGAGGGAGTTGGGGTTGTTGAGCCTAAAGAAGAGAAGGGTCTGGGGGGACCTTACAGTGGCCTTCCATTACCTAAATGGGGCCTACAGTAAAGCTGGGAAGAGACTCTTTATCATGCAGTACAGTGAAGGGGACACGGGGTAATGGTTTCAAATTTAAAAAAAAGGTAATTTAGATTAGGTACTAGGAAGAAATTATTTATTCTAATGGTGGTGAGGCACTGGAACAGGTTGCTCTAAGAAGCTGTGGATGGGATGCCCCTGGAAGTGCCCAAGACCAGGTTGGATGGGGCTTTGAGCAACCTAGTCCAGCAGAGGGTATCCCAGCCCATGGTAGGGGATCAAACATGATGATCTTTAAGGTCCCTTCCAATACAAACCATTCTATGTTGATAAGACAGGTGGAAAATTTAACCCCTTAACTAATACTCTTAAGCGTTGAGTTTGGCTCCTAAATTCACTAGGAGAATATGGGAACAAACAAACAAACAGCGAGACAAACAAACAAAAAAAACAAAACCAAACAAACAAAAAAACCCTTTGAACAGTCTTTCTTGCCATTTCACTTTAGCTGCAGTGACTCTGAATCTAAGCATAGTCCTGTAAGAGTTAGGAGGAGGTGGGAAGGAATAAATAAAGGAGCAATAAACAAGATAGCACTTTACCCTGAAATTAATTCAGATCCTATGAAAGAACAACCTTCACGTGACAGACTTCTGGGTGCCATAAAAAGGTGGTTGTTAGAATATTACAACAAATTTCCATAAGACTAGAAGCTTTGTGCTATCTCATTAACATGGCTAAAAAAGTAAATATCACTCCTGCAGAGGTTTTAAAAAATATTAAACAACAATAACAACGAAGCTATGTTTCAAAAGAAAAAGCCAACCTTTTTTTTTTTTTCTGTGAAACAGATGCTAAGCTTTCCAACAAAATTTACTCAAAGAAAACAACCTTTTTGTTTTGAAAATTAATTTATTAAATGCTCTTTTAAGGTTTTAGAAAATAAATACTTAGTGATCAACAACATATTTCCAACATATGGCTTAATTAAATCAAATTGATTTGTAATCTTACAAAGATACTAAGGAATAAAACTAGCTCCTTAGCCTTTAGAAAGGTCGTTCTTTTTTCCCCTGATTAAAACTCATAATTAAATTACAGCAGCTATGTTTTTCATCAAGGAAGTGGTTAAATTACTAATGTTATATAAATACATTACATGCTAGCTCAATAAATTAGAAAGAACAAGGATAATCTGGTTAGAATCCAATTCAGAGGAAACTGTGGGCGGATCCTTGTGTGCTAAGGATCCTTGAGCTGTGTAATGGCATTATTGGATGTGCCTAAATAGTTACAAAACTGTGTCTGTAGGAAGCCTGGAAACTATCAATGCGTTCTGCCAGAGCGAACTGGCAGCAAACAGAACTGGAGGTGTGCAGAAATTAGAAACGAGTGGGAGATAAGAGGTGACAAAGTTTGTAACATGGTAGAAGGGATCATAAAAACTAACTTAATGCCTTATTCGAAAAAAAAAAAAAAAAGTCTCTTTACTAGGTGAAGCTGTGTCAGCTGTGTCCTGTTGTTTCTGTACAGTTCACAGAACAAGCTTTAGAGACTCTGACTCCTAGTATCTGAAACTTTTAGTCAGTTTTTACTGAATACAAGATTCAAAATCTCAGGTGTATTTAATGATATGCATCCATTTCCTGCAAGTGCAAACTTGCTTCTGATCAACTTCTTAGAGACACTAGAAAAAATGAGGGCTTCATGGAAACTGGGCAGGTGTTTGTGGTCATCTAGCACAACTCTATAACTTGAAAGCAATTACTTGGTGTAGCTGGGAACCACTGAAGAACTAGTGAAACTGTTTCAGCTCCGTGGTGTGCCAGGTTAGTTCCTTGCTCTGTTTAAACAAATGCAAGAATTTTTCACTACATCTTTATCTCACACTTTGCATTTTGATTTTGAGGAAATGCAATATTTTTATTTAAAAAGAAACCAAAAACAGGCATATGAGGCCTTAAAAAAAAATAAAAAATTATATATATCATCCAAGTAAACTGTATATTGACAGATTCCAAACTTTGACACACCTCAAACGAGAACATCTGTAGGTCCTCTGCAGTATGTGAGGCAAAATGCACTCCTAAGACACAGCTTGAGGTTGCCTTAAAGTAGAAACTGTTGGTAATTTTTGTTTTTTGTTGTGTTTTTTTTTTCCCCACGTGCTGACTTTGCAAATAAGTAACTTCTTTGGAAGCCCGTAATAGAAGGCTGTGAACATTGTGTATGCAGTATTTTCTTAAACTCGTGTTCCTACAAAAAAAACACACTTCTAAGCATGTAAAAGCTTACTTTTTCAGTGGCTATGGCTGTACAAGAAAGATATATAGGGAGACCTTTTAGAAATTAAAAGAAAATCAAAAAAAAAAAAAATTGTAGAGCTTAGGGATATGGTTTAGTGGGGACTGTTAGTGTTAGGTTAGAGGTTGGACTCGATGATCTTGAGGTCTCTTCCAACCTAGAAATTCTGTGATTCTGTGATTCTGGATGGCCATTTACATGAGAAAGCACAGGATAAATAAGGTTCATAAATTATTCACAGCTCACCAACAAAATTTAGGGCATCAAATCTTTTTAGAAATTAAATGAGAACTGCTGGCAGAGTGATTCAATTTATTCCCCCTGAAGGGAGAGAAAAAATAATTTCCAATCTTCTAATAATTCTGATTTCTTTATTTTGTCAAAATTACCCTAAAAAGGAACCAATGACACATCACACTGTCACCAGTACTGGTATTAACCGTCTTGCTACAGTTCCGATGTTTCAAGGCAGATAACATAAGATTTTTTTGATTAAGTCTTTCATTTAATTAATGAATAAAAATGTCTGGTATTCCATTTTCTGTGTGAGTTACTCACATTAAATGGAATTTGGCCAATTCAAAAGCCAAATTTTTTTTGCAGCTTTAGAAAACTGCTGGTAGTGAAGTAACAGTCTGCAACCCTGTCAGAAAAGCAGTCTGTGGTGTGCATCAGAACATTCTAACAAGCTGGTTTTTAAGCTGTTCCTAAATCTTCCTCTGTTCAGGATCTGAATCTACCACTATTATACTATGTGAAAAGTTCCAAATTTAGGTGTTATCTTAAAACAGAGTAGGGCTTTTCACCTCCAGAATCTTTTTTTTTTCTTCTTTCAAAAGAAGAAGAGCAAGACTTTGCTCTCCCTCCTTCCAGCTAAGCTAAGGTTCTTGCTTCTTGTGCCGCAATAAAAGTTATGATGTAATCCTTATTTTTCCACATATACTATCAAGGCTTTATTAAATTAAATCTTATGATTAATATGGCAGTTACAGAAAGGAAGCTGCTGTCATCATACAAGGAAGCATTTCCAGAACCATTACTCTCTTCCTCCCTGCCCTGCCTTCTTTAAGCCCTTTCCTTCTTCATGCCCACACTGTTTACAGAATCTGTCTTCAATAACTAGTTAAAGCCAAGAAATATCTAAAAGGGAACGAATTGTACCTGCTTCTTCAATGCCTGAAGAAGGTGCAAAGTTCTGCAAAATCTGTGAAGTGTGAAGTATAGGAAGGTATTTGAAGCACAAAATCTGTCATGAAAATGAAACAGGCTGAAAAGGCTTTGCTATTTTGAGGCACCTCACAGGACTAGTCAGATTAGTGAGTTAGTTCTGCACAGAAGCCGTTTGATTTGTTTAGAATGTAGTAATTTCTTACCGTATTTACAGTACCCCCAAACCATGTATCTCTTCTCTTTCTTTTAGGAGGTAAATAATGGACAGAGAAAAATGGCTTCTCCTTTCCCGTACAAACTAAGCCTGGGCCATAAAAACAAAAACAACCACAGATTTTACAAGTTTCTGAAGTTGTGTATTTTTTAATGTATTTGTTGTATCTGCACATACGGATTCAGTATTTATGTACTTGCAGACTGTTATGGTTTAATTTGACACTTCTCATCTTTCAAGTGGAAAATTTTTAATGATGTGTAAAAGTCAAACATAAAATTGTGAACAGGATGGGTTTTTTGTTGTTTGCTTTTTTGTTGTTGTTTGTTTGTTTTTGCAATCATTTTTAAGCATGTTTCTTGAAAGAATCTTCCCTTAGTCCTACCCATAGTTAAAAAGGTTTTTCTATTTGTCAGTGTTTGCTTCATTTAAACAAGCTGGTACCTCGATTTTCTAGTGCACTTCAGCACACTGAAGTCATTCTGACTTCAAAAATTAATTTACCTGCCTGTCTATTTCATGAGTAATTAGTTACCAACTACTTTTATTAAGAAGCAAAACAAAACAAAACAAAATGTAATGTGTGCAATGAAGTGACCTGGATTGTTTTCTGATAGATAATCTATGCAAGTAGATTGAGGACAGTATCTACCCTAGACCTCCACTGTAGAAGAGCAAACTTGGCTAAGATACAGGCCTGTGGCACCAGGTTTCATATTGGTCTATGCAGATTATGAGGTATTTTATCCTACAGAAATAAATTACTGTTCTAAATCTTCAGAGTACAGAAGAACAGATTGGAGTGCAGTTTTGTTACATTCAACAATAAGCAGCCCCATATCATTTTAGAGCATCTAACAAGTTTTTCCACCCTCAGCCTTTGACAAAGATTTCATTTTACAGACTTTTTACCTGTTGAAATCTTTTGGATACAGAACCAATGACTTGATTGATTCTTCTACTGATTTCTTGTGTAAGTTCATCCTTTGTATAACAGGAATAAAAAAAGATGAAGCACATAAGAATTCAGCCTCACCTTCACAACCAAAGTAGATTGTTTGCTGACTCTCAATGTCCAATATGGACTGTGTGGATATTTGCCAGGCTAGACTTAAACAGCAGAATATGAAACGTCATAAACTCATATTCTGTTTCAATTTTTCCTCTTCTCAAAAGACTGACAGCAGAAGGTGGTCAAAATAATGGTATTTAACATGATCAAATGATTGCATCTGAACTTCCCAGCTAACCTTCTAAAGGGGCTAGTGCAATCTTTGGTTTGGGGCAGAATACAGAAAAAATAAATAAATTTTATTGAAAATTATCAGTGCACTTATGCTGCAGTCACTAACCTTTCAGATAACTGAAAACCCTTTCCAAATTGTGGAAACTACGTTAAAATACTTGAAGTCTTCACGGATTCTTGCCTGCTAGCTGTCTTAATCTCTGCTAATACAACTGTATACTTCTACACTACTAGCCCTGCTATGGAATGTGACAAATTAGTATTTTAATTTGGGACAGTCACAATAGCAGCTTCCACTGGCTATATGTATATTTGGTAATCATCATTTTCAACTCAGATAACAACAACTGGAAAAAGAGTCAACCGCTCTGAGCAACCATATATTCATGATATGTCCATCCCTGGAGATATTAAAACTTGACTGGACAATTCACTTAACAAGCCAATCTAAACTGATCTGGCTTTGAATATGACAGTTAACAAGATGTCTTTCAGAGACCAAATTATATACTTCTGATTTCTGTTTTGTACAAGTCCAAGCAAACATTCCCAGCAAAGACATAATTTTTTCCACTTACAGGTTTGGTACTATGGAAATGGACTGTAGGAGCACACATATTGATGTGATGGAAATATAGAAGTTCCTGTATTGTGCCTTGAATTGGTGTTACAGCAAGACCACAGGGACAGACTCTGAAGAGTTGAAGACTTCTAACAGTATTTAAAGGCAGTTCTCAGTGCTTTTGTATTCTAACATATGATGTTTGGATAGATATTATTTCCTCTCTTCATTTTCAAAATGCATCATTTTTCTCTACTCCTGCACAGAATTTGATACAACATGGATTTTAAGATATTTTATCTGCTGTATCCCAAACAAAAATTAATTTATTCTTTTCCATGGGTAGAGAAGGAAGGAGATGACACTGGCCTAAAGCACTTGACTTTGCCCTGCATCATGTAATATTTCAAAATGATGCAATAGGAATTTTCTTCAGATGGAATCATTCTGTCATCAATGGTCTTAGCCTCAGATGTATCATAGCATCTATCTTCAGTTCTCAAAAATGTCCATGTAATCTCAATGGAACAATGATCCTTGAATCACAGAATAGCAGGTGAGACTGGATACAAAAGGGCCTTTCAGCTTGTGCTCACCAAAAATGTTATGACTATATTTCACAAAGCCATCTTCATCACTTCTTTCCTATTATGTCCATCTCTAGCCTCTACCACGCCCACAACTCTTCCTCTTACTACCACAAACTCCGTTTTGAAGCCAGCCTATTCTATCTGATCACAACTGATAAGCACTGGCTGTTGATACTTGTCTCAGCTCAGCACAATGAGAAGCCAATGACAAGATAAAAACAGATCTGTTCGAGAAGCAACTCAGATGATCTTCCAGTGGTACAAACTACAACTAAATATACACTCTTCCTTCAGCTGGAAAGACAAAATATATGAGCCAACCCTTGGCAATCATAAACATGAGCTTTGAACTCGGCAACCAACACTACCCTATTAGCTTGCATATCAAACACATTTCCAGGGGTTCATAGACAGAGATCAGAAAGCCAGTCTAATAAATATAGTTCTTGCCTTTGAAGTTGGAAGTGTTGAGGCCTACTTTGATTTATTTTTGCTAACAGAAACTGCACACGTAGTTGAAAGGAAATAGTTAAAAAAAAAAAAATCAAAACAACAACAACAAAAAAAACCTGCTGAACTGCTGCTGGAAAGAAAACAGAAGATTACATGTATATGATTGATTACTAGCCAGCTACAGTACATTGCAGAGCAGCCATAACAATTGTAAAACAAAATAAAATCAAGTGCTACACATGCATAAAAAAAAAAAAAAAAGAACAGACACTGTCAGAAAATAGAAGTGATGGGCATCAAGGGTTCACTTATTCCTTGATGTTACAAGTGATACTGATGCACAGCATCTGGAGCATGCGCTGCCAAGTTCCTGCTATAGTTTGAGTAGAGAAGATGAAGGTTCCCCTCAGCTGCATTCACTTCCAAAAATGTATTTATATATCTCTCAAAACACTACGGAAAAATAGAGCCAATTATTCTGAAACAGAAAGGCCATGTCCTGGCTCAGTACCCATACAAACATAATGGATTATCCAGTTGATTTTAAAAGGGCTTTAAAATTTATGCCGCTGTTCTCCCTCTATTTTCTACAAAATTTTCTCTGCAAAGGTTTGCACTCAGCTTCAGGGTGGATATAAAATTCACACCACCTTATCTCCTTCCCTCAGCTACATCTGAAGCTGTGCTTAAAACCATAAATAACCCCATCAAGATGGCTATTTTACTGCAAGCTTTCAAACCTTCATACACATTTTAGAAAACACGGACAACCTGTGTATTGATTACTGTTTTGAGGTTCCATTTTGCATGGACCTAGCCAATTTTTTGGAAGGGTCCGCAAACCAGCTGCCCAGGTATACAGAAAAAAATCTGCATGGAAAATTCTTTGTACACTGTCCTCCCAGTTTCCTGCATTATCTGCTCCCTTGTGACACTGACATAACACCTACATGCTGTTGCTTCTTTACTTTCTGTTCAGCATCACGTGTTCTCTATCTACTGACTGTCACTGTAAATGAAGCAAGTTATATATTTTTGAATGACACACTAATTTTCAGAGCAAAACAGTCAAACTTAGGGACAAGGCTGGTGCAGACCAAAAGTAATATTCCCCCTCTGCTGTACAGGTGACAGAGCACTGGCACAGGTTGTCCTGAGAGATTGTGGGGTCTCCTTCCTTGGAGATCTTCAAAAGCTGACTGGGCATGGTCCTGGGCAGCCTGCTGTGGCCGGCACTGCTTGAACAGCAGGTTGGACAAGATGACTGCTAGAGGTCACTTCCAAACTAAAATAGTCTGCAACTCTATGAGATGTGAGATAAAGTAGAGAAGAAAAAAATAAGTCCAATTTGGCAGGAATTTTGGATAATCTTCTATTTGTCAGAGAGATCAAAGTAACTGTTTACTATAAGTGATCAACTGTGCACTAAGGCAACAGACAATAGCTTGTAGGTGTTGGCTTTGTAGGTGTTTTTGTGGCTTTCTCCTATCACTGTCTATGACCAGAATAAGCATTTGCATGACTATATGAAAGAGGATTTTTTTGGTTTTCATCTTCATCATTAAGAAAGAAACCACTAACAATTTACAGAGATCACAGACAAAGGAACTAAATGACAGATGGTTCTGATTTTTAAGCGGCACAAAGTACCCCAAAACATTGGAAAGTAGAATTTACAAAAGGCCTGGCTGCCTAAACTAATGCTGAAATTGGTAAATTTCAGTCCCACAACTGATCATTCACCTGTGATACTACACATAGCTTTACAAGCAGCACCTGCTTCAGGTACAGTTTCAAAGAAGCACATTTCAAAAGTTTAATATCCTTTACTCAGGATTCATTTTGCACTGTTATAATTAATTGTGTGTGACCTGTACATAAGCTTAAAAGGTTCTAAGACATATTATCGACAGCTATGGCAGGCACAGAAGATTTTGAATATTGAACATTAGAAACTATTTTCTCCTTACATTTACACCTAAATTTAGCAGATTTGTTTTAAAGAAAAAGTTTAAGTACATGCCTATTTGTTGAGAAGCCTAGATTACAATTTTTTTCTTTTCCAATCTTCTGTTGCAGAGGTGGAACTAAGCGGTTGGTTGCTTCCAACCTTACTGAACTGATTCCATCTGTTTACAAAGAAAACAGCTTGACTTTTTTCCTCCTGGATGAAAAACAAGATTTTGTTTATAGCAGGATGGCATAAACCATCTGCAAGGCTCCTTCAGATCAGTGAGAGTGATTTAACTTCCGTTCAGTACAGCTGTAGATCTTGTACAAACTTAAAGCTGCTTTCATTTATAATTCATAAAGGATTGACCCCAGTTTTCCAGATGGATGTATATGCTGAAAAAATGTGTCACAGTCTTCAAAGGCTGTGATTTTGCCATAGCACACACTCGTTCAAGTTATGGCCTATTTTATGCTACTACCAGTTCAAAATAATTTAAATAGCTCTGACTAATTTAAACAAAGCAACAATAACATAGGCAAAAAAAAAAAGCCCTCTCAGATGCCATTAGTATTTATGTAAGGTATCCTTCAGCTAGTGTATGTATTTTGATAAATAGATTCTTCATTTAGTTAAAAGAAATATTAGGGTACCCCAGTAAAACAAACCAAAAGTGAAACCATGAATTTGCAAAGTTGCTTTAGAATTTGACATTTCTGCTATTGGATTTCAAAACATATGTGGTATTTGACAACAATAAAACAAAATTAAAAGACCTTATAGTATACTGGGAATTACGCACTTATGATTGTATATATTCTAGAAAACAGCTTTATTTGTTGTTTTCATAACTACATACATTTATAAAACAACAGCAGAGAATCAGGAGGTAAGTACTGATATAAATATTTAGGTGTATCTCTTTAAATAAAAAGCAATTAGCCTTGATAATAATTTTGTTCTTCTGTCATATATGAAATGTTGACTAAGATAATGGATGTCATTCCCATATGAATCATTATACTTACATATTTACAGAGGAGAAAGTTTCTTTGTTTTAGAGATAAAAACACTAAATTGTGATCCTACTTGCTTAGTCTTTGCATTGAATTTAATCGGAAAATTTTGTCTGACAATTCCAGATATTTAATACACATACAGCTGAGGAGCAAAAAAGTAAATAAACAAACAAACAAAAATCTGTAAGATCACTAGAACTACTAGTATAATACACAAAACAAAAAGTTTAAATATAGTTTTAGGATGAACAAGTAGATGTTTTAAATGAGTACATTTGGATGTCGGCATTCACACTGATCAGTTTAAAATGGCTTCTGTCAGAGAGGTAGAGATAATTGAGCTTTCTTTAGCTGGCAATCTTGAATCTGAGTATTAGTCACTTTTTCATTTCCAAAGTCATTCTTAGGGAGAAAAAAAAAATGTTTTTTTTATTTATATATTCAGCTGTTCGAGACATTTATGCATTAATATAGAAATTAATGCATTAATATGGAAAAAGCATTATGTTTCAGACTGAATATGTGTATGGAGAAAAAGCAATAGGAAGTTTTTATGATTAGAATAATCAGCTACAATGAAAATAAAATCTGTAACTAAAAGAAACCAGCAGAAATCTTTGAAAATTGCTACGTAAACTGGTCTGGATGGATAAGTCTGTATGCACAATTAGCAAGAGGGCAAAGTTCTGATCTGGACATTTACTGACTTGCTTCATGGAAACGCTTCTTCTGAAGAAGAAGCCAGCATACTCTCTTGTGTTAGAAAGGGCCAACTGCAGTGTGCTGTTTGACACCTATAGCAGTAACACTTTGGTATAAACATAAGCCATCAAGCCAATAGCAACAAAAAAAGTTAAATAAAAATTCACAGGAGATAGTATATGCAACCAGTGCTTTGATGTGAATTTTTAGTTTTAAGGCCACAGTAGCTGATAAAATGTTAACAACAGAGCTATATGATACAGCTTGTAGAGTAACCTGGATAGGAATAATCATATTTTATGACACCTCTCCATCCCCACTACCTCTGGAATATTGGGTAATCCAGAAAGTATTAAGAGACCCATTTGAATTTCCTCTCTGTCACAGTGAAAATCACAAGGTACTAATAAATATTATATCACAGCCACCTGCTATAAGTGTTACTATAACCCAAGGCACTGTATGTCCTTCTCTACTAGCACCATAAATAACTGATTATGACACTCTAGGGAAGGTGGGTGGTTATTTTCAGTTATAAGCAGGATCCATGTTCAAAGAACAGATTACAGATAATTATGTGTGCATTTATCTCTATTAATTATTCATTAATAATTATGCATGTTTATGTCTCCTGTCAGCTCAGCCAGCAAATCACTGTTTTGAAGACAGTCTCATCATAAGACAGCTGGAAGCAAAATGAAGGCTTACACTCCATCTTTCAATAAACAGACACTATGCATTTTGTAGAACCTAGATATCTTCTAAATCAAAGTGTGTTCTACCTTACTAAAGTTTCACCTTCACCTTGTAAAATGCAAAAAGCTGAAACAGGAATACGACCAAAAACTTATATGCTTTCCTGATATTTAAAAAATAAAACATCAACATACATGTATATGCAAAATAATAACTACCAAACAAACAAAAACACTTATGAATATTTGAAAGGGTCAAGCCAAAGAATTACTAGAACTTGACAAAACAGTAACAGTCCACAGTCACTTTACTGCAGAGTACTGAATTTCTTTTTAGATATCACTAAAAAGGAATGAAAAGGAATGAAGGGTACATCTGTCTTTTTTCCTGTTGGAAAGAACAGAATTTTTTTTGAGCCATAATTACTAGAAATGAGCAACAAAAAGGGAACAGGTCCTTCATATCACTCCCGCAGTCATCTATGCCACAGAACCACAAGTTCCAAGTCTGTGCTTACCAGCAGTAGCTGTAATGATAATCAGCCTCAGAATATTGCTGTGTCAGGACAGAACTGAAAATACAATGATTCAGCAAATCATGAAAAAGTTCACTGCTCTGTCAAGAGAATGTCACAAGATTTCACTGTTACATACTTTCCCATCTACTTCAATTATAATGTACATTTTAAAAATAATCTAGTTTATATTAATTAATACTAATTAAATATAAACACTTTACCAAATCAGAGCTATTGCTAGATAAATTTATTACATAAAATAAAGTGTAGGCACTTTGTAGGTACTGAAATCTCTAAATCTTGTTAACAGTATGCACTGAGCATGTATGGTGAATGTGTAACAGGAAACTCTGTACCACAGCATGCCAGAAGATGAAGCATCTTATCTGCACAGTCCCTTCTCAGGACACTTCCCCAGCTGGCTCCAAAGGCAGAGTTGCTCATGGAACTGCCACCTAGGCTGGCCATGACAAGGTGCATGTGGAAAGATAATTGGGAAGTCCCAACATGCTAGTCTTGTGATTTCACCACTGAATTAGACAGTGAGAATCTGCTCTACAATTGTGCACTTCAAGCTTTATCTTTTAAAACTAATCTGAATGAGGTAGGCTTTTGTTTTTATATTACCCCATCAGCTGAAAAGAGTTTGATTCTATCATGCTGTCCTAACTTGGAAAACCTTACCTCTGCAGTCATTTACACAGAATAAGCAGATTCACTCTGCACAGACATCAACTGACATGATAGTTCAATCTCATTTCTCAACTTTTTTTTGCTGGAAACAGTCTCTTTGTACTGTTGAAGAAAATTCCCCTGGAATATACTACTCAATTTTATTCAAATGTACTGTTACTTTTCAAGCATTTCCAGATAAACATACCTTCATTTTAAAAACAGCAACATAGTAACACAGAACACACAAAAGAGGAAGCCGGTGCGTAAAGGACATATGCCTTCAGTTATAAACCGAAATGATAAAGTTATGGGAAAAAAAAATCCAACTTGCAATGCTCTCTTCTTTACTCCACACCAATACATGTATAACTAATTAAAAGGGAAATTTATTATTTCTGTAGCTTCATTTCTTCTACTCTGTTACCACAGAATTTTGTTTTACTTCTGTTATTAACAAAAATGCTTAAGAATAGCAGTATTTATTATACAAATACTGTTGCTTAGTGCGTTTTCTAATACATTTACGTTAATTAGGAAGAATTTATGCTTGCACAGAAAATTCAATATATCTTTCCCTGTTGCATTTTGTGTCTCTTAATATCTCTTAGTTTTCCTCCTCCTTTTTCTTCATTTCCAGGAAGTTTCTTGATCTTTGATTTAAAGTCAAAATCTTAAAAGTTTTGGCTCTCCTCATCAAATCATCATCATCATCTAGAAGAAACTGAGAACCATAGCTTGCTTTAGTTTTTTGAAAACATTTTGGGGAAGGAATGGAATAACAATCATTAAATATTTGTAGTCATCAATATAAAAATAAGCTTTGTTTCTGCTTCATTTCTCTCAGTCATTCTTCACGAATCTTCACCCATCACCACCACAACTAATACTTCATACTAACAGCATCTGCTTAGCATATTCTTTTCTATAAACTTCTTGTGGAAAGCTTTACCTGAACCTTGTTATGTAACTTAACATCAACTTTTCCTCACAAGTCCATTTAATGACATTATTACTTGCAGTCTTGGAAGCAGAAGGCAATCTAATCCTTGTCTTTCGGTTCTACTCAGTATTTTCCCCAGTGAACAACTAGTCTGAGTACAACGATTTACAAATACTGAGCTAGTGTCTTCCTACACCTCCCAATTTGTCTCAGAAACTATCCTTTCTGAAGGTCTTATTGCCTGGCATAGGACGCTGGTGCAATTGCTAGGCCATCCCTTGTGAAAGCAGTAACTAATGCTCTTCTTTTAAGAAACGCAGCATTCCTCTGAGTTAATAAATACAACTTACCTTGCCTGAAATTCCCTTCTTTTAACTATTCTTGCCATCTTCTCCCAAGTCTGTAAAGCAACAGAGGCCATAAGTGAAGGAAGAAGAGGATAAAACATGGATGGAAACACAAATGGCAGTCACACACTGTGCAAGCAGAGATGCACTTTTCACACTGTGGGAGGCCTCAGTAGCTGTTCAAACAGCAGGGTCTGAGTAAATCTCAGCTAGTCTGCCATGAAGAGAGTTATTACTCCCATTTCCAGGGAATTATAGGCTACCTGGTATAAGAGACTAAGAAGCAAAAGAGGATGATGTCTCGAACTCTCAGCAGAAAAGGTTGTAGCCACATTTTAAATTGGCTTAGAAAAGAGCATCCTGCAAAAGCAGGAGAGCACTGTTCCAGGGCCAGCCTCCTGGAAACCATCTGAGACATCTCTGCAGCTGTGGTCCTGGCAGTGGGCAGAAGGGAAGGCCTTAGCAACACCTTTCTCCAAAGACCTTTCTAAAAGGTTCTGCACATGCAAAGTAATGGCTACTGGCTTATTAATGTGGTTATAGCTTGTTTTGTGATTACCTGAAATACATGAATACGGATATGCATGAGATTTTATGCCAGACCTCCACAAATCCACAAGTGAGTTCACTGTGAACTTCTACAGAAGAATTTTTTTTCTTCTAATAGAGAAAATAGTTTACTAAAAATAAATTTAACTGGAAAATACATTACACTTCTGAAGATCTAGCATGTTGGAACTTTGGATTTCCTGTCAAATGTCATTGAAGCACGAAACAGTAAGATTTGAATCCTGTTTTAATTGAAAATATTGCTACAATTTCAACCAGGAAACTGCTAACAAAGCTTTCATAATAAAGATTTTAAAACAAAATTGTTTGTTTCTAAACTCTACACATGCACTCAGTTTTATTTTGACTGAAAATGTAATTATATTCTTAAAGGCAAGAATTATATTCTCTTAAAACTGAGACTACTGCTGAATTATGCCAGTTATACAGCCATTTCAAATTCATATTGAGCTTTTTTTTTAAGAGAAAATAAATACTTCCAAACAATCCTTTGCTTCAGAAAATATAAGCATCCTTTCATGATAAATTTGTGTGTGTGTGCATGTACAAACACGTATATGCATGAAAAAATAATTCTTCCCACAGTACTTGTCTTCAAGAATCTCACTGATCAATCCCTTATTCTATCATCCCTTATTCTATCATGGCAGCAACTAGGAATTAGTTTTATGCCTTGCAGTAGATGGCACCTTTTGTGTTAATCATGCTACAAAGCTTAAATTTTATAGCTAATAACTAAAATTCAACAATGTGAGCGATATGCTAAGGGCCACTTCAAACTTCAGAATAGCAAATCTATTTTCTGCTCATGGTTAAGTGTATTTACATTTCTGGAGGCCTGAATAAAGAGGTCCTATTTACACAAAGGGTCAGCCATTCTTGAATTCTGCATATTGAATGGCATATTTTCTTTTGTCACTCATGGTATGGGTACAGGACAAACAACTCAAGTTCAGGATTTCTACAGATATTCTTTACTTTTTGCAATGTGGACGTGTGTCATTTCTCTGTTGTTAATGTTTTTAATTCAACAACCTTCTTAGCAAAGAGGGAGTTGTTACATAAAATACAAGGACAGCAGTAACATGAAACTACTTAAATTTAAAACTGAATTATGTTGTGATATTATTGCACACAGACATGAATTCAAGCAAGAAAATGAAACATTTAATAAAGCAAGATGAATAAAAAATAAAAATAAAAATAAAAATAAAATTTGCAACTTGTCATGACCACACTTCCTCTCAAATCACTTTTGAAACCTGTTTTCATAACTTAACCAAGACTCTAATCTTGACTTCCAAAGCTTGAAGTCATTTTAAAAAATAACCAACAAATCAAACAATGAACAAACAATTCACAAGAATCAACTCACTTAGTTTGCTACACTGTCCTGGGTTCAAATGATATGACTGAGTTTGGGGAATTACACATCCAATATTGGTATACTACAATTTGAACTTTTGAATTTTTTGAATTTTTGATTTTTTTTCGTTTATTATTATTATTATTATTATTCCTATGGCTTCACAAAGATGGAAACAATTTTGTTTCAAGGGAAAAAAAAAAGTTTTTCTAGTTAGAAAACATTCTGGTTTAGGCCACTTACTTATTCACATTACACTAAAAGAGACCTCAGCATTTCACATGCTTCATTTCTCAGCACTATGACAGGAAAAGCTGTATCTCTAGATAGTCCTGACAATGATATTTCTAGAATTCTGGTAGGAAAAACTCTAAAAACTCATGGACACATGTAGCCCATTCCTGTATGATTCCATTACTTTTATATATATATTTTTTTTTCTCCTGAAGTGTTGTCTGAAGTTCTTTCTTTCAGTTTATATCTGTTACATATCTTAAAATACATTGCCCAAATCTGAAATGGACACCTTTCTCTGTGTAGCAGACTTTTTTATGGTCAAATATCTATGTTTCTAAATATTCAGAGTTTTTCTAAACTTCTTGGACTAAGCAGCTGCAATTCATTCACTTGTACCTAGCAGATAAAGATTTCTAGATCTCTGATCATGTTCATTTGTAGCTTTTGAGACACTGGGGATCAACTATCTGGGGGCTTGGCCAGAGTAATTCAGTTAAAATTCAAAGCTGAACTTTGAAAAAAAGCAATGCTGAGCACTTCCATTACCAGGGCTATAGCCCTGTTCATTCATCAGAGAAACAAATTTGCTAAACATTCCTTCTCTCAGTTAGTTTTTTTCTCTAGTTAGTTTGTTATTAAGCAGATAAATAAACAAATCTAATTCTTGTATATTATTCTAGCACTGGCAATTAAATAATGTCTTTCACATTTTTGTGTTTTGTGTTTTTTTTTTTTTGGTTGTTGTTGTTGCTGTTCTCAAAATCATGTTATTTTAAGTACATTCCATTTGTTCTATTTTTCCTGTTTTTGTCACTTTGTTGACTTCTTGATTAGACAAGTCTGTCGCTAAAAATGAAGTTCTCAAGCCATCCACCTTTCTTGTTCTTGCTGTACAAAAGTTGACCTACAGTCTGCAGTATCTAATGTTTTATTTTCTACTTTCTAGTTAGGGATTAAATTCTAGACCTCCTGCTCTTAAATTTTCTCTGAACAGAATGATCCCTCTGGCGTTATTCTCATACAGCACATTTCTGAGTTCCTCGAAATCACCTGTAACCCCTGATGACTCTCATGGAAAAGCATGTTTATGTGTTAAAATATGTATGCTCAGAGACAGCTAGATAAAGAAGCCCACTTTATCGTGCAACCTTAAATCTGTGTGTGTGTGTGGTGGTTCTACTGTGCTAGGCAGCCAAACACCACAGCCACTCTCTCACCCCACCCCCCCAATACAGTGTGCAACAGTGTTATCCACCTTTTCTACGATGCATAACTTACGAGCATCACCTGCTATTAACAAGTAAGCAAACACTTTCAAGCTTGACATTTCTTACAAATTGCTATAATTGTCTCATACGCAGAAACAGAGCAAAACCTGCCTCAGTTGTTCTGTTCATGCTCTGTAATACAACAAAACAAACTAACCAAGCATTTAATTTTACCATTTAACAAATACACTACTTACAAACACAGAGACCACAATACTGGCTTGTGAAATCAAACCCGATCTCCTGCTTGATTATTTACGTTTCAAAATCTGTCTTCCCTACTGAGACTCTACAGAGAGGTTCAAGTCATTGCAAGTTCTAGTGGAGACAATTGCCTATTCATTTGAAACCACATAAGCATATTTCATCTATACAGCTAAAAAAAACCCACCCATGAGATGGTAAGGTCTTGCTGTTTTATTACAGGGCTGCCTATGAATCAGTCGCTATACAGACAAAAAAGTTTCAAAAGTCTTTTATTATCTCTGAATCAGAAGTGATCCAAGAATCAGCATTTTCTCATTTATCTTCCTTCACTGAACATAATCAGGAATCCTCACTGATCAACAGAATTATTTTGCATAGGTTGGCACATCTGGAAAAAATGGATTGCATCACTCTTCA
The DNA here is from genome assembly GCF_047663525.1 of Anas platyrhynchos. Taxonomy (NCBI): domain Eukaryota; kingdom Metazoa; phylum Chordata; class Aves; order Anseriformes; family Anatidae; genus Anas; species Anas platyrhynchos. The sequence goes on from NC_092625.1 coordinate 953,192, forward strand.
TGCTGATAAATATTTTAAATTACAAACAAACTTTGATTATCATACTTATCCACTTATCCAAAGCATAGAGAAGCATAACTAGAAACATGGGAAAATGATATGCATAAAAGCAACAGACAAATGCAGCAAGCATAATTTAGGTGATTTAAAATGTAAGGATTTGGACCTAAGAAATATTCTGCCAAAAGTCTGTAAAATTTGGTTTTATTATTTACTGAACTATAAAATACAAAGTTTAGAAATGTAAATTTTGCACAGTGCAGATGACACACGATGTGAAAGTAAGCAAGTCACTATCACATTCCTTCAGAGACTGATGACGTCTAGTTGCATGATAAATGTGCCTTAGGGAGGCTGTGGTAAGCTCTCATAGGACTAACATGAAGATCAGTGTTTGCCTTGTGGCAAGCAGGTGTTGGAATAATTCGTTAAGTTTTCCTTTAAGAGCACTGTGTAAAAACAATAAGGCTATGCAAAGGAATAGTAAATGTTGTGAAATAAAAGGAAGCTGATTATGCTAGGTGAAAGGCCACAATCTCCTTTAAGCACCTGCAAGAACAACTGCAAAAATGCTGATGTTTATAAAGTAGCCTGCTGGGACTATAATGAAGATGTCAAAACCTCAGGCGGGCAGCCTTTCTTTAGTCCCCTTAAACCATCTGTGGATAATGTGTGGAGGGGGGGATGATCTCACAAACCATGTAATCACAAATTTCGTGTCTTTTAGTCTCTTAAAACAAATATAAAAACAAAGATCAAAGCCACCATCTAGACTGTGCTGATTGACTTTTTGAAGAACAGCCCAAAGCTAGCATAAGCAAGCACTCAGAGTTCTAAACAATCAGTATCAAAAAAGACTAAACAAGAACATGTTTATCTACCAAATATCTTCTTGTATCCTTTTTCTGTTTAAATCTTCAGCCAGCTGGACATTCAATTTATTGAAAGCATGCCTTCATTTACTAAGAACATGAGTATATTCTTATGGATATGAAAATATATATTTATAGACAAAGTAGAGAGAAAATACATATTAAGCTGTACATAAAATGAGGCAAATGGCTGAGAAAATATGTACTCAGGCAATGCATCAGCTGGTTATCTTTATTTTTTCTTTTTTTTCTTTCTTTTTTTTTTTTTTAAATGGGAAGTTTTTATTACAACTTATTACATAGCTTGTAAAGTAATGTAAAATCTCTGATGTAAAGTCTTATATTTCATATTGAAATGCAAAGAACCTGGAATTAAAACTACCACTTAAAGATGATATTTTTATGGAAACTTGAATCCTATCACTGTTTTTGATTCGAAGTGTTCTGAATCATTATTTCTCATAATTACATGCAAATTAACATCTCATATGAACACATGGATTTCTATTTTATTTCATTAAGAGACAGAAAATAGCAATCACAAACAAAAAGTAACTGAACTCTTTCCAAAGTCTGAAAGTCTACAGACAAAATTTGCTTTGGTCTTTCAATAACCCAAGCACTTGCCCAAATTTTTAATCTTTCTGGATCCTGCTTCTCTGCAAGTCTTCCAATGTTTTTGCTAGACATAGCCTGATTTCATATGGCAATAAATATTTAAAACAAGAACAGACCCAAAAGCACAGATTTCCTGCAACAGACACCGAGATTTAACTCTTAGTTTTTCACTAATCCAGGAGCTCCAATCGTCAAAAATAATTTACAGCTTTTTTTGTCTTGGTCCCTCATTAGCTATGCTAAATGTCCTTGGCATCAAGAAATGAAGTAGCCATTTGCTCACTGTAGTATCCTTTGAATGGCTGTAAACCAGTAACATCAGGAAAGGTACTGCTTTGCCTCATTAGATTTATTGAACTAGCAGGGAACCATTCTGTTGCATGACTGAAGTCACTATTTGACTAAGTAAACATTTAATGTATTTTAACTAATGTTTCATGCCTACTCACAGCTTACAACTATTGCAACTATATATTTCAGCCATTTTCCTTTTTTTTCCATAACTGCCTCTGATTTTCTTCAGTCTAAACAAGACAAACTATAAAAAGGTCTTGCTCTGCCAAACTGCCAACCTGCATTGGTAATTTACATATTAATAATTACATACATAAAAGAGTAAAGCATTACTTAGCACAATTCATTAACAAAAAGCAGTTTGCATGTTGCCAGAGTTGAACATCACACAAGAATTGCAAGACCTGTCGCCTTTACATTAATATGCAATGCAGGACTTCAGCAGGTGCTCTACCTCCTGAAATCATTTTCATGAACAATTCGTCATGAAAAGTACTCTGATGGAAATATAATTTGCAATAGAGACCAGTGAAAAAATCAGATGTTGTCTCTGGCAACTGTACCAAAATTTCCAGTCACTTGTATGGGTCAAAAAAAAACTTAAATCCAGTTCCATACCCTCACGTCAAATAAAAAGATAAACTTATTAAGTACTGTCCATAAGGATATGAGTGTTTTTATCTGCTTTTCATGAAAAACAAAGAAAGAAAAACACACGCACCCTATCCCAAAGTATCACCTCTCCTAAGGCTTGAAATTTGCTTTTAATTGAAGTTTTAACACATCTGTGCTCCATTCCTACCTCATCTCTGTGTGCCAATGGTGTCCATACAGAAATACATACTTCATAAGAGAAAAAGAAAGATGATGACAGTTCCCTTGATCAATTTTTAGCAGGCTCCTCTAGGCAGCTGTAGCTTTAATCCCAGAGTCAGAAATTAAGACTAAATCTGTGAAGAAGTGCATTAAACAAATTTCACCCACTATGAGGGTGGTGAGGCAGTGGCACAGGCTGCCCAGAGGAGCTGTGGGTGCCCCATCCCTGGCAGTGCCCAAGGCCAGGCTGGATGGGACTTTGAGCAACCTGGTCTGGTGGGAGGTGTCCCTGCCCATGGCAGAAGGGGTGGAACCAGGTGGTTTTAAGGGCCCTTCCAATCCAAACCATTCTGTGATTCTATGAATTGTTGGAACTGTACTGTAGCATTCCAGCCAAGCTTTGTGTACTGGGTACACATGGTAAAGGTTTGGCTGCAGGGGTGAGCAGAGCCCAGCAGCTGCCTCATGTCAGAGCAGAGCTAGCTCCGGCCGGCTCCAAAAGGTTCTGGCTGCTGGCCAGAGCTGAGCCAGAAAGTTTAAATCACGAATTTAAACTTTCCACTTACCACAGCAAACTTCTATGTATGTCACCTCTTGGTTGCTTAGATCTCTTCCTGATGCACAGTAGCGCAAGGCTCAATTTTAAAAAGTCCCTTATTAGGAAACCAGGATGAATGTGACAAGGAGGGAACAGTTTATCACTTCATTCTTTCTCTAACTATCTCCCATTCTTCACTTCTAGGGCAGGACGCTCAATTCACTATAAGCAGTAAAAAAAAAAAAAAAAAAAGGCAACAGGCTGTAGCCACCAGGAAAAAAACAGCTATGATGGAAAGCCTTCAAGGTAAATCATTAGCTCCTAGACCTTTTTAAGTCCAGTCAACTGATCTCGTCATAAAATGAAGATGAAAGACATGGTCAATACAAATTCAGAGAATGGTAGAACAATCTGTTTCTTCAGACACAGAACGTCTGCATCCAGCTAGTTTGCAAGTAATCCGATGTGCACAGGAGGATCAGGTGGAGCAGTCAGTTTACTGCAATACCACTTTTCTCAACTTATAACTTTGTAAGTGCCTTGTTTTATCTCTGCTTGTCAAGCCTTTTGTACCAGGTATGTTTTTGTACCGTGCCTTCTGCCTATTCAGGAGAAAGCAGAATGATAAGGACAATATGCTTGCTTGCCTACTGCATGCTACAGTAGACAAATCATGGAAACCTTAAACATGGAAGTTAAAATTTTCATGAACGTCTTAAAAACAATAATAGGAAACTTCTTTAATAGTTGCTATGATCAATCTAAGCACAACTTTTAATTTCCAGACCACTTGTTTTCAATTTTTCATTTCTAGACTATGTCTTTCTAACTGTGGGATGGGAAGTGGACAATAAAATTAAAAAGAATCATGGATGGATTGAAGATAAATTAATACTGATATTACTGATATATTTTTATTAACAGGCTGTGAGCTGTGTCTATTTTCAGATTAAAGTTTGCTATAAAAATACGAAGCCAGCATAAGTTTAAAGCCTTCAAATATATTTTGGGTATTTGCATAATTACACTTGCAAATTAAAATTCCACTATTAATTACATATATATACAAGCACACCTTTTTATTACTTTTTTTTTTTTTTAATGGATTGGCACTGGACATTTTCTGTAACAAATCTTTAAATGACGTTTAGATGTAGAGCTTAGTGATATGGTTTAGTGGAGGACTTGTTAGTGTTAGGTCAGAGGTTGGAATAGGTGATACTGGAGTCCTCTTCCAACCTAGATGATTCTGTGATTTTGTAAAATATGAATGACCGTGATTTTACCACACTTATTACAAACAATTAAATATCATGCCAAGTTTATTACATCAAGGCACATATCTTTGTTGAAGAAGATAACCACAATGCAATTTTAACATTTAAATGATAGTACCCAGCACCTCAATTAACCTAGTGCTCATGGCACTGAAAGGAAAAAAAAAAGACAAAGAACTCCATATGCATCTGCACATTTCTTAGCAAAGAGCAAATTAATTCTGAGTGAGCAGTTTTGAAGTTAGATACATCATGCATTTGTGTCTCTTGGTAAGAAGTCAGTTTCTCTCGTATGCACGGTTGAGCTACAAAATAAGGAATTACCAAGCACCTGACCTGTTGTATGTCCACACAGATATGGAAATCAAGCTGAATTGTTTGCAGTTTCTATCTTTTCTAGAAACCCTAACAGAACGCAATGAGGATAACACAGGTTTAATTCCTATTTTCCAGACAAATGGCAGTCCTCCCTCTAACATAGTCTATACTTATGGGTTTAGCTTTAGACAAGTGTACTTCAGAGAACTGAAAGGATTGGCCATCTTAATAGTAACAAAGGAATTTCTCAGAATTACTGACCACAGAGATTCATAGGAGCAAAGAGTAAGAAAAGATTTTGTAAAGGTTTGTGTACTCTAGGAGACCACAATCTCTTTGTCCCCTCGCCCCCCCCACCGCTATAGCCAGAATTGCAAATGGCTCTGTAAATGTTATGGAGAGCTTTTCTGAAATCAATTCTAATAGCTTTGAATATAACTATAATCAGATTTTGTTTAAAGCTCTTGATATGTTCTTTGCACAGGATGGCTATCAGGCACATATAATTGAACATTATATAATAAAGAAAAAATACATTGGCTTTTTGTTCTAGGCACTAGTTTCCATGGACTACTTCTCATTGTATATTACCATTTTCATAAAAGCAGCTCCAAACAGTTGCAAAGACTTATATATGTAGTCATTTTTTTGCAACGCCCACAAGCTTTAACATTTCAGTTGTTCAGAATCTTACTGGCCTATGCCCCTTTCCCCAACAAAGGAAATAAGGGCACAAAAATAATTTCTCTTCTTGTTTTCTAATGTCTTAGAACAACACATATTCTACCTACACCTGAAGAGGCAACAAGTCACCAAATTTCAGGAAGCATAAAGCATTTAAGCAGGGAAGTCATGCATACACTATTTGGCATGTGTGAAAACCATTCAATTTCAAACATTCTTATCTGTATGGAGAATTTAGGCACTTCAGCAATTCCATGCAAATGGTCCAATACTGCTTTCACCATGTTCTCTCTTAAATAATGTTAACCTCATTCATCTCCAGAATCACAAAATTGGTGCAGTTTACTAAAATTTTGAATGAATTCTCCACCTATTTCCAACACTTGCTTGGAAACAGAGCTGAGAGTGACACCTTACCAAATATGTTTCATTTAGAAAAGATTAGAAGACAAAACGTAAGTTTACTGCAAGGAAGTACATAAATTTTAAATTATTTAGAAATATTAGTACACACAAAAAGCAATATACTATTTTGAATAAATTCCTGGTGCATTACTAAGTAACTTTAGGTAAAATAATGTTTATCTAAGAGAAACACGGAATTGCTTTACAGGCAAGGAGTAACCTAAAGAGGGGAGGCTTAGTTTAGATATAAAGAAGAAATTATTTGCCCTGAGGGTGGAGAGGTACAGCAACAGGTTGCCCAGAGAAGCTGTGGATGCACTTACCCACAGAGAAGATGTGGAACACTTCCCCACCCCTGGAAGTATTCAAGGCCAGGCTGGATGGGTCCTTGGGCAACCTGGTCCTTGGGCACCAGGGAGGTGTCCCTGCCCTTGTCAGGGGGCTTGGAACTCAATTATCTTTAAGGTACCTTCCAAACCAAACCATTCTATGATTCTGGGATTCTCACATCCTCTTTCCTTACTACCCTTTTGGAAGTCAGTACTCTTCAGACAGCTGCAGGCCCTCTTTCAACCTACATTTCTGGGAACAAAAACAAATTTTCATGTTGAATTTATGTCTCACTTTTGAGTATTTGGGCTCCTCAGTGTTGTATTTGTAAATATTTAATTTCTCTGAGTTTGCCCTTTAAAAACCAAGGGCATTAAAGATCTCTTCCTGTTTACCCATTTAAGTTAAAGCAAATCAATGAAGAATCATAGGATCTAAAGTTCTTTTGTTTTTTCCTAAAATTTTTCTTAATCCTCAATATCAGATTTGTCATGGCAAAGAAATCAATGAAGATACTGGTTGAATGTCAGTACCTAGGCTCTTGGATTATTACTACCATTTTTTTCCCCATAATCCATATTTAGAAAGCTAAAATGTCATATATGACTAGAGTGAACACTCCTATCTACTTTTTTCCCTTTAATACTGTTAGAGAGATCTACAGTTTCCAAAAACTACCTCATCAGAAATTCCTTAGTATCTCTTCCAGACTTCACTGACTCAAGAAACAATGTTATTGACCACACATCTTAGCTTCCTTTCTATTTTCTCTGAACATCATCTTAATTTTTGTAATTACTTTCGTTAGTTAACCTATAGAGCTGGGGTTCAAGCAGATCAAGTTCCTATGTCTAGACATATGTTCCTATGTCTATGAGACTTCCCCCATTCCACACGAACACCTCTATAGTGGCATGCTAACCACAACTAATTAATAATCAAATCCATTCTTCAATGGAGTTACATATCTGGTTATCCCTATTATCAGTATTTATATCTTCCTTTTTCCCTTGCCACTTCTCCTATTACTCTTTTGCTATTTTTACTACATTTGCCATTTTCTTTTTTTAATTCTTCTTAAGTACTAAGTTAGTTTAAAAGAATTCATTACTTCTTCCAAAGTCTCATTTTTGACACTTTCTTTTACTATTTTTCCACTCTCAATTTGAAGATTACACTATTGCAGTGGAATCTATCCATCATGAAGAGCTTGATTTCGTTGAATGTTACCTTGTAGTCAGGTATTCTAAATGAATCTTGAAGTGATTTTTGTTTCTTTTTTAACTTTTATTTATTTATTTATTTATTTATTAAGGGGATTAAAATAATTTCACCCATATAGCCCCAGCACCTTTCCTAATCTTGGGCAATTACTCGTTACAGCAAATAATTGTCATTTGTTCCAAGTACCAGTCTTTGCTAGTAGTGACATTGTTACCAGCTTACCGTCCCCCTCCATACTAGACACCCAAAATTTTCTTTTTAAGTGAAAGAATGTCCTTCTAGAGAATGGAAGTTTTTACCCTGACATCTTTTAAGGCACTGATCCTTTATTTCCGTCTTACTATTCTAATCTTACTAATTACTATTTAACCCCCAAACTACTCTTTCCCATTATGTTTTTGTTTGTTTGTTTGTTTGTTTTAACATAATTTGCAAATTGCTTTCAGGAAAGCATTAAAGATAATGTTATTTCATTAATTTAAAATTAGTCAAGGTGATTCTCATGATATTTTCTGTTGTTCTTATGCACAAATTGCAAAACACAACTTTTATTAGCCTCACACTGAATTACTTAATTACAGGATGAAATCATATTCAGTAATAACAACTAAAGCACTTAGCCGTGTTCAAGAATGAAGTGAAAATCATTTAGATTCTTGCAAGTGGGTTCTCAGAGTTCCAATACATTTTTAAAGATACTTTTATATCACATAAAACGCATTCTTTTATATGATAGGACAATCCATAACAGAAGAAAATGAAGATCTTCATCCACTACAGCACTCTTTACTCTGAAAGAGAATGTCATGCTATAACCATTACAAAGAATTTCATTATTCTCTCAACCACAGCAGCCACCCAGTGGCTACTCTTTTTAATACTCAGACACGCATAAAACCAGGAATTTAGGAGATGGTCAGAACCTGCAATTTTCAGTGATAGCCTCTTGCATTAAATATTCCTTTTATGTGAAAGAGGAAATAAAGCCATCAACATTTTTTCTTTGGAAGCAGACTCTACACAAACATTCAGAAGAAGAGGAAGAAGAAAAAAACAAAGATATGGATGTAAATGTTGTGAGGCTCTTTTGTCATTACTGTTTATATATATATATATATATATAAACATATATATAAACATATATATATATAGTGTCTGTTTGCTTTTCTTTAAATAAGAGTGTTAATAAGAAGATATATTGTTAATAAAGTTTTAATAGGAAACTATTTCTGTGTGATAGGCTATTTTTTTTCTTTAAACTATAAATCTAGAGAGAAAAAAAAAAGTTATTAAATGGAAAAAAAGTTATTAACGGATGTTAAAAGTATCAAGAAATTTAGACCAACAGCACTGACAGATGTTTCTGAACTACATTATAACTCGTTATGAAAGTTTTGCAACAGTTCTCAATCTTGCAGGAACATAAGAGAATTTATTTCATGCCTTATTTAAGTGTCTTTTTGCGTAGGTGCCAGAAAATGGCTTCATATCCAAAAGTTTGCCTGTTTTTTTTTTTTAACTGTATTGGTCTAGCTAAAAATGTTACTCTCCCTGCCATTTTTGCCTTGAAGATATCTGTAAACCTTCACAGTTTCAATATTAGTGATTATTAGACACTTTAATATTTATAAAGCAATTATATACAGCCAAAGAGGAACTTAAATAATAAAATTCATTTAAGATGACAAGAAGCATGAAGTTCTTCATCCACATTCTTATGATCTTCCAAATACTCTACTTGAAACCACTTCTTTCCATTTTCTAAGTTCCAAGTTTAACAAAATCTGTGTACATAATGTTTCAATAATGAGGAAAACCTCTATAAAATTCAAAAACTATAACAAATATAAATTATTATCAATGAATAATGCATGTTACTACCAGACAAGAAGTGACAGACGATTACAAAGAAAAGAACCAATACACTTTGTTGTAAATGGCATCGGTTTCTGCTGTGCATACCTAAGTATGTTGGAAGATATATACTTATTGTTACAGGAGTTCCCTCCAGCAATCTTAATATTTGGAAACTGCTATAGTGCACTCTCATTTCAATTGAATGAATGCCATTCTTTGATATTCCTGTATAAGAAACAGAATCAGGAATGATTCTTTGAAATATAAACTTGTGTAATAATTTTGCATTCTTTCACGTTATTACTAGCCTCTACAACTGTATTACTTGTGCTTTCAGTAAACTGATAAAAATTTTTGCCATTTCATCTATAATGATAATGATCTCTAGGAAACAAAATACATAATTAAAAAATCATAAGCTGACCTTCAATGTATGTTTGACCAAAGTCTGGAATTTCTCTTTGAACTGAATCTGATAATTGTGTTCTGTGCTAGAGACGATCACGTACAGTCAGGACTATGCTGCAGCTTCCTTGACACAAAGCTACACAGTCAGTGTCACCAGTCTTCCATACATGTGTAGGACAAGCCCACTTTCTGCATCAAGCTGAGTGAAGGTCTACATGAAGTCTTTTAGCAGCACCTACAGATTCCTGGTTTTTTTTTGTTTGTTTTGTTTTGTTTTTCTCTCAGAGATAGCCACTTCTTTTTGTCACATTTTCTGCTTACTTAAATTTCTTTTTCTTCTCCATCATTATTAGTCCCCAACTTCAAGATGACCCATTTATTTCTGCCCATTTTTCTTTGTAGAGGGTTCAGAACCTCTAACTGAGAACCCAGGAATCAAACATTTTGACACATCTACTTGTTGGTTTGACACCTGGAATTTGATATATAAGTTCAGGTTGAGGAACTGGTATGTTCTCCAAAGCAGACTGCAGGCAACACACAAAAAGTTAATGGAAATATGTAATTTCTTCATACATCATCCCTTCTCATGGAGGAAAGTAGTTACTAGCTTATCTTTGTTCAACTCCTTAACCTGAAACTATTTGCTCTCAATAATTTATATTTGACTTTAATTACGTTTCAGTTCTAAGTTCCAATGAATTCTGATAGACCATATTACTGAAAACATTTGCTTAGTGTTTGCATCATTTAACCAAGGCTAGGGTCGATAAATATTAGCTAGCAGTAGGCCTACAGTCCTAATTTTTATTTTTTTTTAAATTCCTTCTGCTGGACTACAGTACTACCTGAAGCTATGACTTCAGTTTTTCCACTGCAACATGCTTAGCCACTGACAGACTAGGCTGTTGTATGGATAATACCCTTGCCAGAATTTTAAACCCTGCCCAGTGAGATTCAATTTTTATTGGACATTGGAATTAATAATGAAATCAGTTCTTAACTGAATTTAGCAAATCCCAAAGACCTTAAATTCTCTAATACTTGATTTTTTATTTTCCACTTGGAGTTTCTAAAACAAAATGAGAATAATATTAATAAAGTAGTGGAAGTAAACAAAACCAAGCATTAATATTGGATTAGTATTAATGATCCAATTAATGGAGCAGTTTGTCATTCACTGATGGATCATCAGATTAGCCATAAAACATGCAACATGTTACAAAGAAGGGTTCAACATATCCACTATTTAGAATAAACAACTGATGTAGTGTATGCCTCCGTACCTGATGTACGTAGTGTATAAGTGAATGAGAAATTTGGAAGAAGCAATAAAGTAGAGTGAGCCAGAGCACAAGACGGTATGAGAGATGAAGAGGGACAATGTGACTGTGTAAGAAAAAGACTTGGGCAAGCACACAAGACTAAGCATGAAGAAGCACGTGTGAGAAAGACAGAGCAAGAGAGCACGTGCCCATGACTGAACACAAAGGAGCATACAGAAGACTGACGAACAGCAAGTGAAAAGGCAAGAGCCAAGACAATGAGAGACAGCACGTGAGCAAGAGGTAAAATGAAGAGAGTGCGTAACAGAGGGCACACGGGGGAAGGGGTGCACACCCAATGATGGCATGAGAGCACAACAGAGATACAGAGCACAAGGTCTCTTCTCTGGTATCTCTTTTAAAAATCAGCACATTATAGCATCCAGATATTTTCTCATATTAGGAAAAATCAGGCAATGTTACCCACATGAGTGATCACCACTCAAACACTGTAACTTCACATAGCATTTGGCATGAAAGGCAAATTACTGGTTTGGAAGGTGGGGGGGTTAAATCTGACAGGGAGCTAACACACACACAAGTGAAAGAGGAACTCTTCACACGCTACTTTCGTGTACAAACAAGAATTTCATCACAGTGGAGCAAAAATATATAGTAGCAATAGCACAGGTGTCCTATGATCAGCAATATCAACAATAAAACCACAATCTTACCAAAGACAGGAGAGAATATTTAAGGTTTTAAAAACAGAGTCAAAAGTTAGTAATTATTTAAAAAAAAATGACTCACCCACTCACCTAGTGCATTTTAAATTGGAGAGCAAAGTTAGGAGAAAGACAGCAGCTGTCTCTTTCACCAATTAACTGCCAGTGCTAAAGTACTACATTTGCATCCACAAAATGCAATGCAAAACTAAATTTTACTGCATTAAGAGAACTGCTTAGTCTATCGCTTCACAGTTCAGAGAAAACATAGAAGACCCAGAACAGAATCTTGATGCACTTCTGTTTTAAAATGCAAGTCCTGACAACCTGACAATGTTTCATGTAGCCCCTTTATCTCAAAAAATATATAATAATAATAAAAATTAAAATTAAAAATCTCTCTCTCATATGAAACTTGAGCTATCCCAGAATGTATTGTTTCATTTCCAGCACACATGAAATGTAACAAGATATTGCACTTTGGTTGCCTTTTAAAAACAGAAGCACAGCAGAACTCAACATTATCCATAATCCTTTCATTCACATATTTCCTCTCACCTCTTTCATTTTTTAATCAGAGAATTGAATTATTATTGGCCTTAAAAGGCTGATACTTTACCACATCTTGCAAAGTACAAAAGCAACTTTACCTTTTCCCTGCTGCAGCCTGCCTTTTGTTCTTCTTAGATTAGTCATTTTTAAAATCTTCTCCACTGTGAAATCAAACAGGTCGCGCAGGCAGGGCGAGCAGGAAGGGAGGAGAGCAACCCCCGCCCACACGAACGCCTCTTAACGACGGTCTTTAGCTAGGCGATAATGGTCTCCACAAGGCACGGAGCGCTCTGCAGGAGGTCGGTACACACCCAGACCGACTGACCGTTAAAGAATGCAGCGGTTCAGGTCACCGGATGCAGGGAGTGTCAGAGCCTGCTGCTGCCGTCGGCGTGAGGCAGAGACACTGCGTGCGTGAGATGTGAGCAAGTGGATGACCTGATCCGCATGGTGGCGGAGCTCAAGGAGGAGGTGGAGAGGCTGAGGGCCATCAGGGAATGTGAGCGGGAGATAGACTCCTGGAGCAACTCCCTGCAGGGCCTCAAGGAGACGTACCGGGGTGAGACACCCCAAATGGGGGTGGACCCCCTGCCCTGTCGCCGTCGGACAGAGGGAGGGGATCTGGGAGTTGAGGAGGAGTGGAGACAGGTCCCTGCGCGACATGGCAGGCGATGCCCTCCCCTTCCGGCCCCACCTTCCCAGGTGCCCTTACAAAACAGGTTTGAGGCCCTGGAGATTGAGAGACCAGCAACTGAGGAAGAGATAGAAAGTGTTCCCAGGAGGATGCCTAGGGCGAGGAGGTCGACTCTACGCATCAGGACTGCCTCCACCAAGAAAGAAAGAAGGGTGATTGTCGTGGGAGGCTCTATCCTTAGGGGGACAGAGGGCCCTATTTGTCGGCCTGACCCTACCCGTAGGGAAGTCTGCTGCCTCCCTGGGGCCGGGGTCAGGGATGTTGCCAGGAAGCTCCCCAACCTGGTACGCCCCTCTGATTGTTATCCTCTCCTGATAGTCCAGGCGGGCAGTGATGACATTGATGACAGAAGCCTGAAGGCTATCAAAAGAGACTTTAGGGGGCTGGGACGGTTAGTGGACGGAGCAGGAGTGCAGGTAGTATTTTCGTCCATCCCTACGTTGACAGGGAGGGGTACGGAGAGGACAAGGAAAGCCCACCTGTTAAACACATGGCTCCGGGGCTGGTGCCTACGCAGAAATCTTGGTTTTTTTGACCATGGGGCAGTTTACTCAGCACCTGGTCTGATGGCCGTAGACGGGTCCCTATCCTTTAGGGGAAAAAGGATCCTGGGCCAGGAGCTGGCGGGGCTCATTGATAGGGCTTTAAACTAGGTAAGAAGGGGGATGGGGCTGAAGCAAGGACTGTTGGGGCTATGCCAGGGGGAGCAATGGCAAGGCCGGAGGATAAGGTAAAGGCCCAGCTGAAGTGCATCTACACCAATGCACGCAGCATGGGTAACAAACAGGAGGAGCTGGAAGCCATCGTGCAGCGGGCAGGCTACGACTTGGTTGCCATCACGGAAACGTGGTGGGACCAGTCTCATGACTGGAGTGCTGTGATGCCTGGCTATAGGCTCTTCAGAAGGGACAGGCAGCACAGAAGGGGTGGTGGTGTGGCTCTCTATATTAGAGAGTCTTTCGATGTTGTAGAACTCGAGGCTAGGAATGACAAGATCGAGTCCCTTTGGGTTAGGATCGGCAGGGACAACAAGGCTAGTGTCCTGGTCGGGGTCTGCTATAGACCGCCGAACCAGGATGAGGAGACGGATGAGGAGTTCTACAGGCAGCTGACAGAAGTTGCGAAATCGTCGGCGCTTGTACTCGTGGGGGACTTCAACTTCCCTGACATATCCTGGAAGCACAACACAGCCCAGAGGAAGCAGTCTAGGAGGTTTCTGGAGAAAGTGGAAGATAGCTTCCTGACGCAGCTGATTAGTGAACCTACCAGGGGTGGTGCCCTGCTAGACCTTCTCTTCACAAACAGAGAAGGACTGGTGGAGGATGTGATTGTCGGGAACAGTCTTGGGCAGAGTGACCACGAAATGGTGGAGTTCACTATTCTTGGCGGGGCCAGGAAGGGAACCAGTAAAACCACTGTATTGGACTTTCGGAGGGCTGACTTTGGGCTGCTCAGGACACTAGTTGGTGGAGTCCCATGGGAGGCGGTTCTGAAGGGCAGAGGGGTCCAGAAAGGCTGGGCGCTCTTTAAGAGGCAAATCCTAATGGCGCAGGAGCGGTCTATTCCCATGCGCCCAAAGATGAGCCAGCGGGGAAGAAGACCAGCCTGGCTCAACAGAGAATTGTGGCTTGAGCTTAGGAAAAAAAAGAGGGTTTATAATCTTTGGAAAATTGGGCAGGCCACTAAGGAGGACTATAAGGATGTAGCGAGGCTGTGCAGGGACAAGATTAGGAAGGCCAAAGCTCATCTGGAGCTCAATCTGGCTACTGCTGTTAAAGATAACAAAAAACGCTTTTATAAATACATCAACACCAAAAGGAGGACTAGGAAGAATCTCCATCCTTTACTGGATGCAGGGGGAAACTTAGTTACAAGAGATGAGGAAAAGGCGGAGGTGCTCAATGCCTTCTTTGCCTCAGTCTTTAGCGGCAAAACTGGTTGCTCTCTGGATACCCAGTACCCAGAACTGGTGGAAGGGGACGGGGAGCAGGATGTGGCCCTCACCATCCACGAAGAACTGGTTGGTGACCTGCTACGGCACTTGGATGTCCCCAGTCAAGGGTTTTTTGGCCGTGATGGTAATTGGTGATTTCCATGTTCTTATCACAGGTTAGGAGCTTTTCCACCCTGCCCTGTCAAGGACAGGGTGTGGGAGGCTGGAGGAGGCTAGGTGGGCACCTGGCAGTTGCCACGGTCAAGCTGTTTTACTGGTAAATAATATTCATGGTGTATTTGGGTGACCCCTGAAGAGACACTCCAGAATACAGACCCAAGTCTGTATTTCCATGAAAAATACATGCCAAAACAAGCTCATTTTAAAAATCTTACCCCCTTTGCAGAAACATACCTGTCTCTAAAGGGAAAGAGGAAAAAAAGAAAGAATTAAATGAAGCATTTGCCCTGCCAATAACCATTATTTATTAATGGCAACACCTCACACATAGTCTGAATTAATCATATTGCTTACAGAGTTTGCATTTACTGCAAGGTAAGTTTTAAATTTTTATAGATGGTTAAAATACAAATGTATCCTAAATTCTCAGAAAGTTGCAAGCATAGAGGAGTAATGACTCTAAATTTCTTTACGAGCATTACGTGGGCAAAAATATATGCTGGGTTTTGACTGCGGATTGGATTCTCGTTAGAGAGAATACTTTTCTTCTTTTTTTTTTTTTTTTTTTTTGAGCAGAATAATAAGGGTGTATTCTTATAGCTCCCTTTCTACCTCTACAATTACTTTAAAATGTTGTGAAGACTCAGCTTCTCAGCACAAGCTAAATAGGCAGTTCTTTGCCAAGATCCCTGTCCATTGTGCATTCATGAAAGCAAACATGAATGCCATTGATCCCAGCAGGAAGGCTTGCAGGCTTGACACACTCTGTGCCAAAGCAAGGGCTCTAATTAGTGATCCTTCCAGCTGGACAGTAAAGGCCTTACCCTTCCTTAGGGAATAATAAGACAGGCCATGTCTGAAGTCCCCAAGTAAGCTTTATAGAATAGGGAGCATGCAGAGAACTGCATTAAAGGCACTAAACCAGCCGACACAGGTGACCGAACAGTGAACTGTGCACTTGGCAATGAACAGAAAAATGCCTGCTACACAAGCATCATCTGGTCTTTGGTTCCTCCTGTTTGCCTGAATTACTGTCAGAATTCAAAGGACTGTAATGGATGGCGCAACTATTTAAAAGAAAGCAATAGATTTGTTGCAACAGTGATAGTTTTGAATATCTTCAAACCTTTTCTTCAAAAACAATGCTTGTTGACAATATAACATACCAATTCATAACATCACCATTCTTTGCAGAATAATGATAAAAAACTCATTAGCAGTAACAGGCTTTGAAAAATAGGCAGCATGTGTAATTTCAGCACTTCAAAACTGTTCGCAATAAAGTCACTTTTAATTATATTTCTTTATAAAGAAAAATTATCTAAAGGATTAAAAATAGAAAGTCCTTTCATAGTAAAGATTACTAGCACTAGACTGCAAACACTGTAACCAGAGAAAAGCACTTATACATATATGCAAAGTGTACATCTAGGTTTCTGTATATAAAAGATCTTATACAACTTCTTTTATTGCATTGCTGCTTCAGAATTCTGACAACCACAATATTCAAAACGCGAGTTTCACTGAAAAAGCAGGATCTACTGAAAACAGTGGCTTATTTAAACATACTTTACATATAAGCGCATGAAATGTATAAAGAAGCATTGACATCTTGAAAGATTACAATGCCAAAAATTGCGTGAAGCTACAGTAGAAAAAAAATCCAAATGGTATATGCATATCCATTGTATACATCAATTATCTATTAACAAATTCCCAACGTAGATAAATTCCTCCTCTGTTCAAAAATAAAAATAAAAAAATCCTAAGTTAACACTTTTAAAAATAAACGAGAACGTACAAGTTTACACCCTTCTAATCCAACCACATTTGCTTTTTGAAAGCAAATGCAAATTCTAAAAGTGAAATATTAAAAGTATTTAAAAACGAAAATTTTTCACTTAGAATTATTATCCTACCTTGAGAACTGCAGTTTCTTTAGCCAAGCAAAATGCTTGGTCCTTCTGATGTTTGTTCCATTTTCACATCAAGTGGATATTAATTTTAACTACTAGCTTTCACTGAGAATCTTTCATTCTTGAAGAGAAATAAGAAAATTACTTATTGAAAACAAACAAGTCTCATTTCAAGATAGCAGCTTTTAGCCAATAGTTTTCTGATTTTCTACCTTTTGTTTAATACTGGTTATTCTTACTTGCCTGAAAGACTGCTACATTTCTCTTATCAGCAACATTATTATATTTTTTCTAAAAATAAGATTGAAAAAAGAGAGGAAGAAAGGCTGTAAACAAAAAGCTGTAGAATACAAAGGCAGTTAAAAGTTGGCTTCACAGCTCCTCAAAATAAATACTGAAGGATTATGATTCTGTAACCACAATCAGGATCTTTTTTACATCAAAGCTAGAGAAAAAGTAATGATATTAGTGCTTTGGACTCTAAATGGAACATACTGTTATTGCTGGGCAATAACTGTCCTTGTGCTGAGTGACAAAAAAAAAAAGGGGAAAAGGCGCACTTCCCCTCCCACATTCCCTGTATATCTCTAAAAATAAAGGACAGGTGAATATTCAAGGTGAAAATCAATATAATTTTTAAGATAGCCAGGAAGCCTTTAAATTACCTGAAGCACATTCTGTGCTCATTTAAAGAACATTCTGTATGCAGGCTGTAGTAAGAAAAGTATCTGTAGAATTAAGCAAAAGATCAATGAACAAATTTTCAGTGTACCACAAACACAAAGAATTCATAATGTAATAGTTATAAAACAATTGACTTTATGATTGTTTAATATTATCACAGGCTCATAGAGATGTATATTCAAGGTATTATAAGGTTGCATTAAAGAAGGTCACATTAAAGTGAGGACAATAGCTCTGAATCTCAAAGGATTTGGTCTAAGAATGTATTGGAAAACGAGAGATTCATAATAGTTTTTTCAGCCTGTTTTAGCATGTTTTCTAATACCATGAAGTCTTATGACATATTTAAAGTCAGTTTAAAGCTTATTTTTCTTCATTAAGACAATGAAGTGTGTTTTTCCTACATTCATGCTATCTATAGCACTTTGGTTTGCACTTCCGGATGCAGCCCAGCTAGTATGCATTTTCTTCTACATTCACTAATGAGGTGGTACAAAAATAAAAATAAAAATCAGGGAATAAATTAGGAGACTAAAATGCAACCTACAGTGAGATGCAATCTACAGGTGGAAAAACATAAAAATTGAGAAGTATGTCAGCGTAAATTCATAGAATCATAGAATATCCTGAGTTGGAAGGGACCCTTAAGGATCATCAAGTCCAACTCTTGACACCGCACAGGTCTACCCAAAAGTTCAGACCATGTGACTAAGTGCACAGTCCAATCTCTTCTTAAATTCAATCAGGCTCGGTGCAGTGACCACTTCCCTGGGGAGCCTGTTCCAGTGTGCAACCACCCTCTCTGTGAAGAACCCCCTCCTGATGTCAAGCCTAAACTTCCCCTGCCTCAGCTTAACCCCGTTCCCGCGGGTCCTGTTGCTGGTGTTAATGGAGAAAAGGTCTCCTTCCTCTCGACACCCCCTTACTAGGAAGTTGTAGACTGCGATGAGGTCGATTGTTAATTGATTGTTAATTGATTGTTATGCTCTGGTAAAAGACGTATTCAAGTGGAGAGAATATCTGTCCAGGCTTGGAGTCAATCATATGCAGTCAGTAGAACCTGGCTCAAATAACAAAACCAGTTTCTGACACTAGGTCCTTACTACTTCAAAAATGAGCAGCTAGGTTCATTTGATGCTAGACACTGCCCCTCTGGTAGTCTACCCAGGGCCTAGAAGGGACATACCTCCAATCTCTAATGACCTAATAGGTGGGCTGGCAGGAAACTGGCCATCCAGAAAATGACAGGTCCAAGTTTGAGGTTTGATAGGAAGGTTTTGAGAGCTCTCGCTTTGTCACAGCCTGCCAGTTTTCTATGCCCAGGAGAGAGCTCTACTCTTTTTCTTCTCATGGTTTTATTCTCCATCTGAACACATAGAAACTGGCTTCAAAGTCTCAATTCTCCCCACACTGTGATCAAATAAATGAAGTAGTATCGAGGCTCATTCTGATCTCTCCACTCTAATTTATGTACCAGAGCTCTCTAAATGGCATCTGACAGACAAACTCCCTCTGCACCCATGTCTCTGGCTGGACAGCAATTCAAATTCAAATAATAATAATAATAATAATAATAATAATAATAAAGCTCTCTGTCTTTTCTTCCTTTTTTGAAAACTAAGCAGTTATCACAATGACAAAGAAAAATGACTGCCCTCCTTAAGACATTTGCAAACAACAGATGATTGATGATTATAGAATTTGGCTTACAGAACCTTAGTAACCAGTCAGAAGAACTGCAAATGGCATATACATGTATACAATTTTACCACATGGCATCAACTTGTACCCACCTCTGACTGCCACACACCTTAAGTTAGCACCACTCAGTCTGCAGGAAGGGGCTGTTACCTGCCTTTAATGTTAAATGTTTAATGTCTAAAAAACACACTACCGTGTATAGAACTTGTTGGAAGTCTCTCACCAAACATAAGAAACTTAACTAGCTTAGCAAACGAGCCAACCTTTCAGACTTTATGTTTATCCCTACTAATGAGAGCAGTACCACCACGATGAGGCAGAGCTGAGAAGCCTGCATGTGTGGAAAGAAACCTCACTAATGTACTGCACGAGCACTAAGCTTTACATACTGCTCAACATGAGCATTAAAATAATGGTGTGCTTTGCAAGCCCTATAGTTTTTAACAAATAAAAGAATCTGAAAAGCTGAATTAGTAAGTATTTTAGGAAAGACTTAAGTGTTAAATATTCTGTATCACTGAATTAAAGCTGAAAGGTTCCCATGTTATCCACTCTAAAAATATCCACTACCCTGCTTTACAGCCTTTTGGAGGCTGTTTTCAGCTACGATGGGGGAATAGACCCCAGCTAGACCTCACACGTATCAGACAAGCCTCAACTCCAATGCAAACGGAGCTGTCTGACCACCAACTAAGGCTCATGAAGTGACTAAACACTTCCTTGACAAGTGCCAAATGCTGATCTAAAATTCCAGATATAAACATGTAGGTAACATAGAGCCACCACTGTGGGCTCTTTATACATACAGCAATTACTTTTTTTTTTTTTTTTTTTTTTTTTTTTTTACTAATTCACACACCTTAGCAATTACCTAAACTATAAACTTTAACGCTCCCACAATCTATTCCCTTTAGGTTTATTACTAATTTTCATTTGAAACGGAACACCTGAAGCAATAAAACTGCTAAGCATTCATATCTATCTTGAGAACAGTAGTTTCCTAAAACTACTATGAAAGAGCCCACTATATGAACTGCACTGTTCAAACCTTACACTAACCTACAGCTTTTGGGGATTTATAAAACTCCTTGCAGAAGAGAATGTGCAACATTTGTACACTTGGCATGGATTCTGCTATTCATTAGAAAAACTTTATAAACACTGAGTTTTTTCTGACACCACAATGATCATTCATGTACATACACATATACATGCATGCATATAAAATGGGTGAAACCTATAATGCTTAAAAATACAAAAATTTGAATGTACTTATGTGTATTCTTCATGATGTCAGCCAGGTCCTTAGAAGTATACTGACCAGTCAAAAATAACAGTATTTTTTACAGTGCTTATTAACAGTTACATCAGTACAGACTTCTAGAGAAGTTTCATGGTTAAACTTCTGACTTTAAGATCACATTTTGTTTTTTGCTTTTTTGTTTGTTGGAACTGTTCGTCTGTTCATGCTGAAATTTAAGATCTGATTTCACAAATTCAACTTTCCAGATGCCTTAAGAGCCAAGAATTAAATTCTGGATAGCCTTACTGTCCACTATATTATGCATATATTGAAACAGCCAGCCTCTTAATTAGCTGATTATACAGGGAGTTAACATCCCCTTTTTTTGCATGGAGTTACCTCATTTGGATACTCACGTTGCAGTCACATATTCCTCATGTTTCTAGCAGAAATACTTTATAGACTAGTCCATATAGGCAGCTTATAAGAAGGACTACACGAGGACCTACATGAGAAACCAGAAAATAATTTCTCTGCCATGCCATCTTGCAGGACGGAGGGGGAAGGAACCACCACCAAAAAACACTTCAGTTTCATCTCTAAAACACTGCCGCCCCCCAGAGGCAGCGGTTCGCGAGCTGCAGCTCTGTCAGCTAAAATTTGCAAAATTCGAGCAAAATTTGAGCGCCTGAGAAACATTGCTGGGCGTTTTCGCGTTAACCGGTGCAGACAGAGGTAACCGTGATAACATATAATGGAAAACCAGCCTCCATGAGCAACATCACACCGCAGGTTAGACATGATTTGTTCCCAGGTATTGCTACCTAACCACACACGGATGGGATGGCTGCAGCTGTATTTCTGCCTCTTTGGGCCCCGGTATTAGTTATGGCAATAACGGGGTGTCACGGCGAAGAAACGTGTCCGCCCCGGGACTCGAACCCGCAACCCCCGGGTCTGGAACCGCCCCGCCCCGCCCCACTGCCCTCTGCGTGCGCACCGAGCGGGGCTGCCAGGCGCATGCGCACTGGGAGCCTCCACCCCCCCCCCACACACACCCTCATGGCCGTGGGCGGTGGCCGCGCATGCGCAGTTGCAGCCGGGGGGCAGCGCTCTGGGTGTCTGGTGCCGTGGGTGGTGTTCCCACTGGATCGGTCTGGGCAGATACACATGCAACCCCATTAACTCTTTTAGAGTAGAGCGAGGGGTTAAGCCATCACCTTAAGGCTTATTCTGTCTCGATTCGTAGAGGCTTGTTTTGTCTCTATTTTGAGTTGTAAGTGACTTTGCTACCGGCTCGGTATGCGAAGATACATCGGAGGACACGCGTCTCTATGTAGCTGCCAGGACCCAAAACAAGCTCCGCCGGTAGGGCGAGGTAGGGGAGAGGGGGGCGTGCGCATGCGCGGTGCGTCCGCGTGAGGCCGGCCAGCCCTGTGAGGGGGGTGCGGGCGCGGCCGCCATGGGGAAGCTGAACGTGGCCGTGCTGCGGTACCTCAGCGGGCAGCACTTCAGGGTGCTCACCGCGGTGAGACGGGACGGGACGGGGACAGGGGAAGGGAAGGGAAGGGAAGGGAAGGGAAGGGAAGGGAAGGGAAGGGAAGGGAAGGGAAGGGAAGGGAAGGCGCAGCTCCCCCCCCTCCCCTCCCGTCCCCTCCCCGCTGATGCCGCCGACCGTTCCCTCTCGCCCCCCGGCAGGTGGAGATGGGCATGAAGAACCACGAGATCGTGCCTGGCAGCCTGGTGGCGCCCATCGCCAGCCTGAAGCACGGCGGCTGCAACAAGGTGCTGCGGGAGCTGGCCAAGCACAAGCTCCTGGCCTACGAGCGGACCAAAAGTGAGTGTGGGGCCTGCGCTGGGAGCCTCCTCCCGGCCCTCCCGGTTCTTCAGCGCCGCAGAAGTGCGGTAGCTTGGTCATTCGGGTATCCGGGGCGTTTGTGAGCCCCGTCTCGCCTTGGGGCTAGCTGGGGAATGTGAACTCCTTCAGCAACAAATGGTATTGGTGATTTCTGAAATTCATGGATTCGTTCGTCCAAATTCGTGGATAAAATAAATAATTGTTAGCTAAGGTAGTATTTAAGTTCACATAGGGATCAGCCCAAATGTGTTACAGTCTTACAGCAGACAAACTGGAGCGGACTGCAAAAGCCTTATACCTTCAGCCGGTCAGGAACGATCACTAAAGTAGTATTTATTCTGTCCCATTCTGTTAGTAGCGTTGGATTTCCTTTAGTCTTGCACTTGCATCTGGCTTTGCAAGCACAATGTGGGAGTCTTCATGAAATTCATCTCCTTTTTGTCTCCGTTTTTCAGACCATTAAGGTTTGGTTTAGGTCTTTGAAACAATCCTGAATCCTTGCCGTGTCTCCTAAGTAATCATCTTTCAAAGTAATCCTATGCAACTTGAACCATTGTCACTGCCTGCGTTACCAAGGGGCTAACAAAATGTCTACTTTTTATCCAGTTAGTTTTCAAAAGGCTTGCACGAATTTAAACTTACTGTCAAGTTGGGTTGATACTAGCCAACAGTGAAAATACTATTTGAGTGTTGTGTACCATAAGCAGGAAAAAAAAAAAGAGAGACCAAAATGAAACTTCTTTTAAAAGAAACACATGCATAATATGGAATGAAATGTTGTGTAATTTATTTTTTCCTAGCTGTCCAGGGCTATCGGTTAACTAAGGCAGGATATGATTACCTTGCCTTGAGAACTCTGTCTTCCCGGCAAGTCATCAGTTCTGTTGGAAACCAGATGGGTGTTGGCAAAGAATCAGGTAATTTAAAAAAGTGTTTTCAGTATATAATTTTTTTTTTTAGAAGAAATGGGTCTGTATTTTTGTTAATTTGTTGGAAACTTGGTGAATTTACCTTTGGATAGTCATATCAGTTAATCTGTCAAACACCAAAATTTATGGTCACTTCAAGTTCTGTGTGAGTCTTGACTACATCTGATTTTTTTCACAAGTGTTGTTCCACTTTGACCATTTTGTACAATTCTTGGATGGTTCCTTAAAAGGTATTTTGCAAACAGGTGACAGTTGTCTTGTGACTTGCAAAGAATTTTGAAGCCTTCTGTCAAAAACATCAAATGTTTCATCCCACCTAAAAAAAAAAAAAGTAATATACAGTCCAAACTACTGGAGTGCTATCTTGGTTTCTCATGCTCATATGTTGATTGTAATTTGGCACAGCATGTCTTTTGTCATTAAAAAATGACGAAAAAAAAAAAGAGGATTATTGGGGACAAATGGTAAAAATGAAACATAGCCAATTGCTAACACTGTTTTAAAGTAAGAGGTACCTTGAGTTTTCTGTCCAGTCAGGAGAAGTCTTTTCTAGTGTGCCATTAAGTTACTTCTTATCCCCTAGTCTGAAATATGTTTCAGATCAGATGGATGGTTCAACCAGATGATCTTGGAGGTCTTTTCCAACCGTAATGATTCTATGATATTCTACTAGTGGAGCAGCATAATCTCTTCACCAATGACTTCTTCTTGTTCAGATTTGTAATACATAATATACAAATTTGGTTGTCTTTTCTGTTAAAAGAAGTGTAGTAGACTTTGCTATTCCAGAAATAGCAGTTACAAGAAGTCAAGTAACCGATTTCTCACTGCACTGTTGCATTATATACCTGTCAGATACCATTTATTTCTCAGATCTGTGCTGCTGTTTTTTCTCCTAGATATTTATATTGTTGCAAATGAAGACGAGCAGCAGTTTGCAATGAAATTGCACAGGCTTGGAAGAACTTCCTTTCGCAGCCTGAAAAATAAGCGTGACTACCATAAGCACAGGCACAAAATGTCATGGCTGTATTTATCCCGGCTAGCAGCAATGAAAGAGTTTGCCTACATGAAGGTAGGTGGTTGTTTGCACCATATTAACAACGATGTAATAGTCTGGAATGTACTTCTCAGATTATCTTCTCATCACTTCATATTTGCAGTATATGTTAGGATGTATGCTTTTTATTTGTTTTTTTTAGTGGACTTAAAGTATACATTTCAGAGAATGACAGTGCTGATGCATTTTGTATACTTTCAAGTGACAAAATCAAACTTTGCCATGGAAGTCGTATGGAACTGAAGCAATTTCCATAAAATTTCAGGTGAAGCTGTCCAGTCATCTGAGTCTTAATAAAGGCAGTGAATAAACTATCGCCATTTCACTTAACCTTGTCTTAGGAAAGACTATATGCTAGGGAAAATTCGTGAAGTATCTACTAGTATTTTAGTCTTGTCAATTTGGATCACTTCCACAAACATAATTACAGAGTATTTGTTAGGTCTGTAAGCGATGAGTTTCAAACTGGGAGGAGAGCACACTGAGAGCAGCCCTGCAGAGAAGGACTTGGATGTTCTGGTGGATGAAAAGCTTGACATAAGCCAGAAGTATTTGTTTGCATACCCGAAGGCCAGCAGCCTCCTGAGCTGCATCAACAGAGGAGTGGCCAGCAGGTGGAGAGAGGTGATTGTCTCCCTCTGCTCTGCCCTTGTGAGGCCCCACTTGGAGTGCTGCATCCAGGTTTGGGGCCCCCAGCACAAGAAGTATGTGGAGCTGTTAGAGTGGGCCCAGAGGAGGACCACAAAGGTGATCAGAGGGGTGAAGCACCTCTCCTGTGAAGAAAAGCTGAGAGTCAGGGTTATTTAGCTTGGAGAAGAGAAGGCTTAAGGGAATGCTAATAGCAGCCTGCAGTACTTAAGGGGGCCTACTGGTAAGCTGGGGAGGGACTCTTTCAGGGAGTGTTGTGATAGGACAAGGAGTAACAGTTTTAAATTAAAATAATGGTAGATTGAGATTAGATACTAGGAGGAAATTCTGTGCTCAAGATGGTGAGGCACTGGCATAGGCTGCCCAGAGAAGCTGTGGATGCCCCATCCCTGGAGGTGTTCAAGGCCAGGATGGATGGGGCTTTCAGCAGCCTGGTCTAGTGGAGGTGTCCCTGCCCATGGCAGAAGGGGTGGAACCAGGTGGTCTTTAAGGTTCCTTCCAACCTGAGCCATTCTGTGAATCAAGTGAATGATTTGGTAAATATGGTTAGAGCAAGCTAACAGAGCTACAAAATACTATGGCCTACCTTTAGTTAATCTTTAATGTAGTGTAATACTGGATATTAATATTTAAGAAGAAACTTTTGCCTTACTGAGACTGAGTGTGGATTACCTGACCAGGCCAAACTGTATTTACAAGAACTGTTGAACCTTTTTCTAACACCCTATTCCCAATTATCTGCTGGTGGTTTCTTAAGCTAACAGACCAGATACGATTCTGCTGTTTTTCTATCCTGTTGTGTTTTCCTGCCACCTGCAGGATAACTAAACTCTGGAAAATACAGAAGCATAGTTAGTAGTGAAAGTTCAGATTGCTCTTCCTCCTTAAGCACATGATTTGACTTTTACAGTTAGCAGTTGAATAATGTGTAGGATGCTGCTTCCGCAATGGTGCTTAACTGCTTATCTTATATTTGTAGTTTGTCAGGTATGTAATGTTTTCTTAATGGTTATCTTTTATTTTTTCAATATGTTGTCTCTTTCCAGGCTTTGTATGACAGAGGATTTCCTGTTCCAAAACCTGTAGACTACAACAGGCATGCAGTTATTATGGAACTCCTTGATGGCTACCCTTAGTAAGTTTGGAAGCTTGAAGTCTGTTTTACAGAAACCCTAACAACGATAGGTTCAGTAAGACAGCAGGGATGACGTTTTTCCTTATCGTGTGAGTCAGTTCTGATCATGCTGAATAAAGCATGAATAAAGTCAGGCCCAGAACAGCTAGGGTTCTGCTTCATTATATTTGGAGAAATTGGTGAGAGAAGGAAAACTAAAAACATACTCTCTTTGTCCAAAAAGACTGGTGGAAATAGACTTTTTTTTTTTTTAAGTACGGAATACATCAGAGGAGCAATGTGATACAGAGGTTAGTGCTACAACCATTTTCTACACAGAAATTTTATGTTCTATATGTTATCTATTCAATGATATTCAATATTGATATATTCAGTATATCAAATATTCAGTATTGAGTTGTGTATCCTCCACGTTCTGAGCTCCAGTTCATGATCCATGTTGTGGTAAAGATTCAGGTAGGATTACAACTTGTACAGTTGCCATTGTAGAACTTCTGTGTTGATTTTTTTGGGGGGTGTTTGTTTTTTGTTTGTTTTATTTTTTATTTTATGTATTTGTGTGCATTGAACGCTGTTTTTTGCTCAAGGAAGATTACTTTTCTTCAGTTTTTCAACATCCAGAAACATGAAAAAATGTTGAATTTTGTATGTGAATGAATGGCTTGTTTTGTTTCCATAGCAGAATGCAAAATAGCTATTTGATACTCTGTATAATGTACAGTAACAAAGGTTCAGTGTAATTAATCCCAAAGTATACAGTTGAAGAGTTACATTGAAGAAGTGCCTTTTAAGACTTTATTCTATCCCATTTCCCCGCCTTTGTTAAATAGTTCCACATCTGTCCTGTAGACAGAAAGCTTTAAAGTTACATGTGGGCATTGCAGGTGAGGCTTACCATGCTATCCCAGTTCTGCAATTTTAACTAAGCATTTCCTGAAGGAGATGCTGTACTAGATGAGAAATTATTTCAGGTGATCAGCATCTCAGAAGATACCAGTTTAGATGACTTCCAAATTCAAAGAACAAATGATATATTTTATGATACAGACCTCTGGCTATAAGAAATGTCACCAATTAATTTTGCTGTTAATATGAAAATATTCAACAGCAGCCTATTACAGAGCTGCTTGAATTCCATTGTGTTTTGTTTGTATGTGCAACTGATATGTTCTCATAACACTACAGTGTTGCATTCAGGCCAAAATATATCACAAATTAGCTGTAAATGACGGCTTCTTGACAGCTCCTGGTATAATAAGACAGCTGCCTATTTATTCTGCTTGTAAAAATAAGGTGATGTCTATTCTGCGCACTTTTGGGGCAAAACATATACTTTGCTTTTATTCTGGAGTTTATGCTGGAGTATATTCTGGAGTGCTTTAAGCTATTTTTTTTTTTTTTTTTTGGCTTTGCCTTATCCCCAGCTTAGTCTTGAAAACACTTTTTTGTGAGACATTTGAATGGCATTTGAATACAAGAAGACCTAAGTTACCTAAAACAATCCAGACATAAAAATTCGCTGATCCATTGTTTAAATTAGGCAGCATAACCATCGTGTTTGATAGGAGTACAAGAGACAAAGGGCTTTAGTTAAAACGAGGGATTTAACCTGGAGATAGGAGAAGCTTTCTCCCCATGAGGGCAGTGTGGTGGAGATTGCACAGTATGTTTCCATCCCTGGAAACTTTCAAGCCCGCATTGGTAGAGCTCTGATTAGTCTCATCTAATCTCAGAATTGACATAGCTATGAGCAGAGTATTGGACTAGTAACCTCTGGAGATCCCTTACGACTCAAATTGTGACCCTGTCATTCTCTCAGATGTAACTCATATGCCTTGTCTATATTTTTAAATTAATTCCTTCAGGGTTCAGGATATTTTCTTTTTTATTTAACTTTCCAGATGCCAAGTACACCACATCGAAGACCCTGCCGCTGTCTACAGTGAATTAATGGATCTAATTGTAAAACTTGGCAATCATGGTTTGATTCATGGGGATTTCAATGAATTTAATCTCATACTGGATAATGATGATCATGTCACTATGATTGATTTCCCTCAGATGATATCAACATCACATCCAAATGCTGAATGGTACGTACAAATGATGTATGCAAAATAAACCAGTTAAGTGCTGATAACAACAAATAGTCAACCATGATTTGTTTTCATAAGCCTGCTTCAAATTCTTTTTCTACTGTTTTCACCATACATTACAAATGCAATTTGTTTCATGAATGAGTAGAAATCTCCTTAGGATAAATGTGTAATTAATTGCTTCTCAGTTAATATTATTTCTTTCAATTAAGAAATGAATAGAAATAATCTGCATTTATGTATGTATACCTACACGTGTACTTTCTCACTTCGAGTCACTGATGGTTATTAATATTCAAATAAAAGGCAAGAAAGTAGAGTAAAAGTTTGTCATACCAGTAGACTTAATTTCCTTGATTATTGCATTTTTACAATTCTGTATTTTTTAAACAGGTATTTTGACAAGGATGTTAACTGCATTAAGGAGTTTTTTAAGAAATGCTTCAACTATGAGAGTGAGCTCTTCCCATCATTCCAAGATATCAGGTAAAAAATGCCAGCTGACTCGTAATTCCCCCATGTTATGGTAGTTACGTTGGTTTTCTGAGAAAAATGGATGCCTCTGAGAGATGATTTTAGAAGTGAACAGGGGGAAAAAGAGCCAATTTGAAATATTTTTGTCATTCTTACAGTAAAAAGGATACATACTTTCTTCACTGGCAGTTACTAAAAGTGGTTTCCAAAAACTGAAGCACGTCTTAAAATCTGCTGTCTCCTTTGTCTTACCTCTTGCAGCTAGGGG
Organism: Anas platyrhynchos; assembly: GCF_047663525.1. Taxonomy (NCBI): domain Eukaryota; kingdom Metazoa; phylum Chordata; class Aves; order Anseriformes; family Anatidae; genus Anas; species Anas platyrhynchos. The sequence goes on from NC_092625.1 coordinate 982,194, forward strand.
AAGGAGATACATCCAAATGCCGTAAATGTTACGGTGACGCAGAATTAGTTTCTCTGACTCTTAAAACCATATTTAACAGTCCTGGGGGATCAAGTATTAACTTAGTTTTTAATTTTAAATTTAATTTTCAAAATGCTAGTACATGTGGTGACTGCCTCTTCAAATATTATCTTCAAAATTTTCCTACTGTAGCTTGTCCCTTTTGAAAAGCAAACAATTTTCTCACATATTTTAAGAGCAAAGCTGATTCAGTTAAAAGGGTTTTATATCACTCTGAGCCCTTTCTCAAAGGGGAATTGTCTGTGTGTGTGTCAACATGTCCTTCATCGTTCTGTTTGCACAAGCATAATTTAAGTATTATATTTGTTAAAATCAAATTGTTTGCTTTCAGTAAGTGCTGATTATGAAGATGGAATCATCTTGTATGAAAGTCTGGTTCTGTCAGGCTACATTCTGCTAACTACCCAAAGCCCTGCACTGTAATATGTTACCTATGTTCCAATGGAGTATACTCTTTTTGTTAATAGCATGGTAATTATAGTCTAACTGGGTAGTATTTTTAATCCAAAATACAGCATAATGATTTGATATATTAAAAGAAAGCTCACTTCTATTTCTTTCAGGAGAGAGAGTTCTCTTGACATAGAGATTGCTGCCAGTGGTTATACAAAGGAAATGCAGGAAGATGATGAGCTGCTTTTCCCAGAGTGCTCTGATGAGGATGATCATACAACAGAGGAGAGGGAATTTGTAGAAGATGCTGAAAGTAACGCCAACTTCCTCAGCCAAGATAAAGAAAACAATGCAGACTTCATATATGAAGTGGTTTCTGAAAGCAGAACCTCTGAAGACTTGTTATCACAGTGAAGATGCTGAAGCCACAGAAAGTAGTGAAAATTCACAAGGACTGAGTATGTCAGAGTTGAGTTCAGCCTTAGAAAAGGTTGAAGGGCAGCCTGTGCTTTCGAAGTCCAGTGAAGATGCAGAGAGTTGTGCACTTGGTTTTTCTGAGCACAAAAGAATACCTGACAATGCTGCTGAAAATCAGACAGAGGGCAGCAGTGATAAGGACAACGATGAATGCCCTGATCTGGTTGACTTGTCAACTTTAAATAAGGAATTGAGACCTTACAGGTAAATACTTATATTTACTGTCTAGTGGTGTGGTGAAATTTTCTTCTTTTTTCTTTATTTCTAGTAATAATGTGAGTAAAAGGTTTTTTTTATATTAAAACGCTGCTGCTGCTAAGTAGCTTTGACAAGTGAGTTTATAATTAGAGTGCTCTTTCTCAGCCTCTGCCCCTCATTCGGCTGAAATTAGCAAGAACAAGCTCTTTGGAATATATTATTCAAATATATTTTACTGAACGTCATACCATGTGGCTTTTAATGCCTTTACTGACACACTTGGAAATTCCTTCTTACCTTTAAGCTAACCCCTTCTTATATAAAATTCAAACTATTAGTTTGCAAGCTCCCCATGTACCTGAATGCATATATAAAGTTCATATACCCTGTTTTCTTTTTGAATTTTTCCTTTTTCGTGAAATTCTACGCCTAGGCAATGTACAGAATCTGAATTAATCTTTTTAGCGTTCTGAAGCTTCTTTTTCTTACACTACTTTGTGTAGTATGTATGTGGCTATTGCACTATAATCCTTCCTGTCATAAAATGTGTTTTTTGAACTAGTGTTAATATTTCAAATGTAAATGTTCTTTCTGTAGTACTCAAATGTTCTGCTAGCACTTTTGATTGTATATCAAAAAAATGACTGAAACATGATGCTCACTGAATGGAATAAAACATTAATTTACATATTTTAGAAATGAAGACAGTATGGTTCATATTGCGGAGCACAGAACAAGAACTAAAAGTACGTCAACCAGCAGTGTTGGGAGCTGTTCAACCATTCCACCGGTAATTATTACTGCTACTGTCTAGTTTACTCTGATACCATCTTAGGACGTAGCTGTTGAAGATATTTTTACAAATACGTAGTTAGCAGTAACTGTCTTTAATTGATTACTACTATGTACATCTTTGGTTTGTAGTTCCATGTTCACAGAAAATAGGTCTGATGCTTTCTACATGTTTACAAGTGAATTATATCCAGTGCTGTACTTCATGTGTTGTTCTTTGCTCTTTCACAAAAGCTCTACTCCGGCATTAGCAACTTTAATTTCATTTCTGTTGCTAGAAATCAATTCTGTTGCCCATAATTAATGTTTTTGTATTTTAAATTTGCATGCGTGAGTAAAGATTTAACTTGGCCTTTTTTCATCTGTCTTTTTAACACATCTCTTACCACATTTCTGAAACATAGATATGAATTCATTGTAGTCATGGTGTCTTTGGCAATATGAATTTGACTTTCAGCATTACATAAATCAATACTTTGTGGCAGAATTTTACATCTTTCTTCATCCCTACTCAGTATACTATCCAGTATGGCTACCTCTATCACATTTTAAAGAGTGTGTCTAAATTTTAAATGGAAGAAAGGCCAGTTTTATGCATAAATAAATGTGTTAGGGAACAGCATGTTTGCAAGTTGTGTAAGACTTTTACAGGACTTCGTGTGAAGGAAAGAGAGACTTTTGTTAGTCATCCCTGTTCTTACTGTAGGACATGGCCTTGTGCCTTATTAAGGAGAAAAAGAATTAGCCTTGAATTATGAAATGAAGTAAAGAAGAGCTAGGATAAATGCTAGGATAAATGCTAGGAATCGCCTGGCTTCTGATCCATGCGATACATATTTTTTCCCTTTCAGTTTGCTAACCTAAATGTGTAGGATTTCTTTTGGAATCGCCTATAGATCCCTATTTGAAATTATATTTCTGTACACCAGTAGGTGGTAGCAGTGGTCACTCACTGTAGAAACCTTCCTGATTGTTTAGCAAACACATGTTTTTTCTGTAGGCAGACACATCGAACTTGTTAAAATATTCAAATGGCATTTAAGTACCTAATATTCTGTTCTAAAAGAAAGATAAAAGCAGAAGCAGCTTTCAAGAGATTCAGCCACATAAACATCCTGTGTCAATTTACTTTGTGTAATCTTTCCATTTATATGCTCTTACGCTAAGTAAAATGTTTCTGCCCATTGTTAAATCTTATTTGAACTTTTGAATACTAGAACTAAAGAAAGGATATGCATGATGAGCTATTTGTAACATCAGAACGTGATTGCAAAACGAAAAACACAAAAGGCACTGCAGTAAGACCCACTGAGCTGCTTAGAGCCAATGCCTGTTACTGCTTCTAGCACTTCTCTGTTGTTTATATAGCTTTCTCAATGAAGAAACACATTAAAACATAAGCAGGTTTCCAGATTAAACACACAGAAGGAATTCATATGGGCATGTATAAACAATAGCAGTAGGTGCAGTCATAGCTGGGTGACTGTGCCAAAAAGAAAGCCTTATGAGTTACAGACAATAAGCTATTCCAGACAAAATAAAATGTCTTGTTGTGCTTGTACAAATCTTTGTAGGGACTGCTGCAATTTAATTATAGGAAATAATGCAAACTATGCAAAAATTTAAATAATAAATGATAGATTTGTTTATTCATTTTGCTTACAGTCAGGCTTAGGATGATGGAGAGACTAGTGAGACTTGCATGCTGTGGTTGAGCAGTAGTATTTTGTGAATTTACATTTTTGCATAGTGAAAATATCTGGTATTTGTATTGCAAAGTTTCTTCTAGCGAGCCTTGTATGAACTGTGAAGGAAGTCATCTGTCCACTGAAGTGGGAGAAGTAGAGAAGCCTTCTTTCAGAGCTCTGCCTATAAAAAGCAGAGGATGACAATTGTCTTACTGACAGAAGAAAAACATCAGTGGCCCAGTTTAAACTAGTTCTTACCAGCTTTCCTCAGGAATTTCTTCTGGAATATTTTTAAAGAGCATTCACAGATTTAATTTCCAAAATGCTCTTGTTTAAATACTGAGTTCTGCTAAGCTTCCGAGGAAAGAAAGACAGATCTTATACTACTCTTTTTATTCACATTTTTGATAGTCAACCTGCATGTGGTAAAGCTTAGGAAACTACTATTCAGGTGAATACTATGTAATTACTACAGCATTCTTACTGAAATCAGCATTGGGTACCTGGATTTATTTACTACCTTGTATTTGCATAATTTAGTTGTATTAGTCACAGCAGTTTTTAAACAGTGCCAAAAGAATTCTTTCTGGTTCCTGACTTAACTACCAACTTACTACTTAATGTGCTGACAGTATCATAAACAAAAAACAAGGCAAGAGAAATTGGGGTAAATGCAAAAGAAATGTTACTAGATTGTGGGGTAATTTTGCACCAGCAGGTACCTCAGCTCCTCCATGCTTCTCTTAGCCCTGTCCTCAGGTGGAAAAAGGGGGAGAAAACATGATGATGTAAAAAATATTCATGGGTTGTGATAAGGACAAGGAGATCTCTCCTTGTGCTGGAGCAAACTCTCTTGGTCCTTTTTCTACTTACAAGATGTTTGTCAAATCTCCGAGCACAGGACATTATCATTTTTGCTGAAGGCATATGTTTTGCACTGAAAAGTACTGGTTCATTATGATTCCTGAATGAAAGGCACCTAAACTCTGCAAGATATCACCTAAGATGCTTTTTATTAGAGCTAACGCTAAAAGAAAAAAAAAATAGCACAGGTGATCGTACACCCCTTCAAATGCTAGAGCCCTGACCCTGACTCCAAACCACATAGCTATACTGTAGACCTTGTCTGTAGCAGAGGTTCTCCCCTTTCACTCAGTTGAGATAATTACATGATTTTCTTACAAAGAAACAACTCTGCTTGCTCAATTTCTGCTGTTGAGAAGAGGTGAAGTTCTTATTATAACTTCTTTCTGCTCTGTTAGATAAAGGCAAGACCACAGAGCAGTGGTAATCACTGGAACCAGGCGGAAGCTGCCTGCAGGCTCCTCTGTCCCAAGAAGCTGGCTGAGTTTGCCCCAGGCCAAGGGATTTGTGCAGCCCCACAGGGGGTTCTGGGGCCACACAGTATGGGCAGCACAGCACAGGGCAGACTCGAGTTAACCCTGGTGTGGATCACCAGCTGCTCAGCGCATGGTGGTCTTCTCGACAGGTTCACTACCACATGTTCATGTTAGTACTGAGAATACAGTATCATTATGGTAATGTTAGTACTAAATGATGTTCAAAAACTTCTGATACTGAATTGTTTATTTATTTGTAGGAACTGGTGAAAAGGAAGATAAAACGTCAGCTGACAAAACAGCAGAAGTCTGCTCTGAGGCGACGACTACAGAAAGGAGAGGCAAACGTTTATACCAAACAACGTCGAGAAAATATGCACAACATTAAGTCAAGCTTGGATGCAGCTAGTTTCTGGGGATAATTTATCATAGCTGCCACCGAACATGAGAAAACTCACAGTACATACAGCTAAAACAGTTACCTAATAACCAAGCATCCTTTTATACAGTGGAGGAAAAAGTTCTTAACGATACCGTGTATTTTTGGAAACTAATAAACATCACGCTGGTTCCTCTGGTTTTGTTTGCATGATTTTATTTTGTGTTCCTAGTTAAAAATATCGACTGTGATTTAAAATAAATTAGTAGTACTAGGTACGATCATTTAAGTACAGTATTTCCAACAGTATCTTGTTTTAGGTCAATTTTACTGTTTTTGTATAGATTAAGAATCTTCTGATGTGCAGAGGATTCCTCTTTAAAAATTTTCCTTTGTTCCTACAACATAAAATTTAAATGTGAAATTCTGCCCTCAGGTTACAAACAGATATTTGTTTGATTTAATTAAAAATCAAAAGGAAATAAAAACTGATAGCTTTTAACACTCTAAAATTTCTTTTGAACCTGTACAAGGATCATCAAACAACATGATAATGTACATTCTTTGAACCAAGCAATTCTTACTTGTTTTTCCTTTCACTCCAGGATCTTGTATAGATCTTGAAAAGATCTATAGATAAGAGAAAAGGAATAAGTCAGTGCTGTAGAGATCTGGCAGTCACTCAGGTTTTGAATTTGGCTGTGCAGTTACCAATAAATCTAATTCATTTAACAATTTACATAAAGTGGTGAGCATTCTGAACTTCTCTTTTTAAAAAATATTACCATGTTTTTTTTTATGTTATTTTGGGTCTCTGAAGACCTAGAAAAACAAGTATCTTGATGTATCTGTGATTTAGGTGAAGAGCCTTCCTAGAGACGTATGACATGGTAAAGTTTGTCATCAACCCATAGTTTGCAACGTTTTAAATCTTTTACTTGGCTGGGGAAATGAGGAAGTTTGGATTTGAGGTTGATTTTTTACTCACACCTGATACTATCTATATTCTACTTTACCCTAACTGAAAATCAGCTTTTAGTCTATTGAGAATTACAGCCTCTGTCCTGTCTTGCAGCATGCTCTGCTTTGAAAGTTTTCAACTTCTGTCTTTTTGCTTTTACAATAAAAAAACTAGTCTTAGCTAGCAGCGGTATACATTCTTAAAAGCATGGCAGGCCGGAGCAGAGATGTAATAGATAAGTGTTTCTTTTAGCATCAAAGCTGCAGGAAGGTCTGGTGACAGAAGTAAGGAAGTCCAATTAAATCTTAAATGTGATTGTTATCAAGGTATGTAGGGCTGTTTCCTGATGCAAATAGCTCTTTTTAGCACGGGCAGAAAAGCAGCCTAATTGAATTTAATTTTATTTCCATTTTAAATGTAAAGGGAAAAAACATACTTTTATGTTTCTACACTCTTATCTGTTAAGGGGTTGTTTCAGTGACTGCTTAATGAGATTTCAGTTGAAGCTCTTTGCATAAGATGTGCACACACTTTTTGGCTTCTAATTTAGAGCTTTTCACAGTGGGTGAGTTCTTTCTGGTGCATGACCTGAAGTCTGTCTTGGTAATGGGTTCCAAAAATATACAAAGCCTGTCCCGTTTTATTGTGCTCCATGAGAATAGAAAGGATGGAATGATGGAAATCCATGCTGTTTATTTTCAAAACGTTCCTTTAAAGCATCCATTAACTCTTTTAAAGGTATTCTAATGGATGGCTGTAAGTTATCATTTTCATTTACTCTGCCAGACGAGACTTTTCAGAGAGTAGAGTAAGTGAGGGAGTTACAGCTTAATATATCTTTATGAAGCCTTTTTTTTTTTTTTTTTTTTTCAAAGCAGCAGAATTCCTGAAATATCTGAAGTCATCAAAGGTCGCCACAAAGTTTACACATGGGATGAAGTTTAGAGTTCTCTTAGAGTGAACTTGGGAAAATGCAGAGGTTAAGACAATAGCATTATTGATTATCTTAGCGAATTCACCTAGCAAGGAATGTGCGGGTAATAACAAAATGGGTTTTAAATGTTTTAGTAAACAAACACAATGTTAGTTCATTAATTTGTAAACAAAACATGAAGATAAAGAGTAGATACACCTTGTGCAACGCACACTCTATAAATGAAACAGTATGTACTGAAACTTGCAAGTGATGGAGATAAAAGGTTGCCCAGCAGTTTTCCACTGCTGCATCTTTAAAAAGAAAAAAAGAAAAAAATTTTTCTTTGGGAAAGACTGTACAGTAATTAAAGAACACACATCCTTACTTTGGGATTTTTTCCAAATCAAAAAGAAGACTTTACTGGAATTGAAATAAAAGTAAGCTGAGCAAAGCAACTATTTTGTACAGTTTATGACTCTTACACAAATGTGTGTGACAGCAATGTATTTACATTCGTGCTTCAAGCTTTTGCCACTGCATCTGTGTTTGCCTTGATTGGAGTGCCTCTTCAGACCTCTGCATATCCCACAGGTCCTTTTAGATGTAAAAAGTTTAATTCACTGGTATTTTAATACATTTATTGTATAGGGAGTAAGGAAACTGCTTTTCAGGAAACCAGATTCAAATTGGGTTAACCTAATATATCACAAGTTTAATTTTGCTAATCGGATTAATTTTCTATTTGCCATTAATATCCTTCTTCTCCAGTTACATAGTTACAGGAAGAAAAAAAAAAACACCATACTTTTTATCGAATTTGTTGTTTTCAAACAAGAGCCTGCATGCTGCTTTCAGGCTATCACGTTTAGTATAGCTTTACATAAGTATTTCCTTATATTTGCAATCTTTTCCATAATTTGAGGGTTTGGGTGAGCAAGAGAGTCTCTTTATTCATTTGGTATGAACCAGAGAGGTCTTTGCCTCAGCACATCGCCAATAAACCGATGAAACAAACTTCTTTCTGGTGATTAGCTTCTCTCCCTGGCCTGTAGGTGGGTGTGTTTAACAGAAGGAAGGAGTAGGAATGCGCCTGTCAGCCTGCCTTTGCAGCTAATTAGCTCAGCATACAGCAAAGATAAGCAGTCCGGGGAGGTGGACCCTGCGGAGGGTCGTGGGGTTTGAGGCAATGCCTGATTGGGAGACGTGGGGAGATTCCTCAGGAATCCAGAGTTGGTACAGGACTTGCCTGACTCAGGCATGAGGGCAGCTTGTGGCTGCTTTCTGGAAAAGCAGAGCAGAGATGGATAGAACCTTGGAGTCTCTGCAACTTGTAATTGCCCAAGTTCTGCCTCATCGAGACCCTGCCCTGGTTTTTAAAGACTGTAATTACCAAAGATAATGATTTTATTTCCCTGATAGTGAGTGTATTTAATTCAAATGTCTGTTGTACCCAACAAATTAAGAGAGAGAAGTAATTAACATGCTTGTACATGTATTCGTGTGCATACCACAAACTATCATTATTTTATCTTGCCTATTTGAAGGCAGTGTTGCTGCTTATTTTTTAAGTTTGCATTTCAGAAAACTGATTCACAACTTTTACCTAGGATATTTAATTACATTCTAATAACATGGTAAAAACTTTACTGCTTGACAATTTTGGAAAACTTTATGCCAACTCTCTTTCTGTGGTTAGTTTGTCCTATAAATTACCTTTCTTGACTGTAGTACTGCAAAATATCAAATATTGCAATCTTAAAACATAAGATGTTTTCCTGCAAGTATATGGAATGTGATTTCCCTCCCCCCCCCCCCATATCAGACTTGACTATGGATGCACTTTTTAAACCTGGCCAAAACACTTTATTCTCTCTTTCTCTCTCATTTTACAAACTATCCCTTGTGAAATGTTCTGAAGTACCTTTCAGTAGATGGCACATAATAAACTGGCCTGATACATCCCTTGAAACAGAGTTCAATGCAACTCACATCACGGAAATAAGAGTATTTAAATTTGAATTTATGATTTGAGTGGGGCTATGCATGGAACAAAGTGCTATTTAATTAGTAATTTCTTAGAAAATACATCCACAGATTTCATACAATGGAAAAAACCCTCTTCAACAGATCAAATGAAACAATAGTTAAATTCCATTGTTCTCAGTTTTCTTCACAGGTGAATGAGATCTCTTGATGTCATGCCCCCAAATCTGGTCCTACATAAACAATTTGATTGTAAAATTAATATTTTGCTGGGTGTCATTTCAGTCTGAATCACCTAGTCAATCATTTAACATGCAAACAATGCTGGAACAATGTTAGATTTTTAGAAGGGAGTTTTATTTATTTATTTATTTAACATTCACTTCTAATTGTAATCTCCCGTGTGACCTGAGGCACACTGCAGAGACATTTATTTAATCTCCACTTCATTCTTTTGTCAACAGCTCTGTTAGAGTTAATAAAATCAGTCTCATACTGATGACCTCAACTGTTGCCTTCTAAACTTGCTGTAAAAGGAATAAAGACTTAAAGACATGGCTAGTGATGGACCTAGGGGAAAAACCCATGTACATCTGCATTAAACAACTCCACTTGCCAGATTCTTATGCTCATAGCCACACTGAAAAGTCAGAGGCTGACCCAGTAGTTCCCTGGGACTAAGTTGGATTTACTCTTGTAGAAGGATGCTACTCTTGTGTGAATGTAGCATAAGGATCTGTCCCAGAGCTTAGGAGTCTGACATCTGTTTCTCAGGCCACCCTGCAGGAGGTTTGTATGCTGCTGGGTAGGTTTGTATTACTGTTGCAGTCTTGGGACCTCGTGGAGCAGTCTGTGAATGTACACACATCACAGGAACAAAGAATTTGATCGGGGTGCAGTGTGGGGGGTGGGCTCGAGGAGAGGGGCATTCCCTTTCATAAGTTTCCACTGGTAACCAGTTCCTGCAGGTCTACTAACAAGGCTTTTATTGAAAGTGTATGTACAAGCTGCTTGGACAATGCATTTGTAACCACCCACAGATCTAAGGGAGGGAGAGATGATTAAATAGAAACAAAAGTGCGAGTGGATTCGTGTAGTTTTGTTTTTTTTTTTTTTTCTACTTTAGATTTTCTGAGGTATGAAAAGAATTTTGAAGGCATTCTAATATAAATTTAACCTATACAGGCTTGAAGTTGCTGTGAGTGTGTGCCACTAATTCTGACTGGTGACAGACATTCATAGTGCTTTGTCTGTAAGTCAGATGAGAATTTACATGCATTCTTTTTATCTTCAGCAAAAAGTCATCTTTAGATCTAGGTGGTGTCCATCTCTGACTTTTAATCAGATTTAAATACAGCAAGCAAGTATTAGACTAGAAAGAACATAGTGTCTCATGTTTCCCCATGGGACCACGTCCACATCTCTTACAAACGCATTACTTTCAGACCTTATTGGAAAGAACAAAGTAAGAATGAAGTCCATTCAGGATCTACTTTGTTGCAGCAGCATCTACCCTTTTCACAATGTGGTGTGACTCAGTATGTCAACAGGACTGAGTTTTGCTAGGGCAAGATGTCAGAGCAAGTCTGCTCATCACTGCTCAGCACCACATACACTTTTTGTTCCCATTCCAACCTAGAGGTCTTGGCTTGCACTGTCCCAACACTTTGTTCTGTTGGGAATGTCTCACAGAGGGCTTTCTTCAACAGCAGCAGGGAGAGACAAGATGTTCAAAAGTCCCTGCCCTCCTGGGTGCAGCTTGCAGGAGCAAATACAGTGAGTGGTGCTGTGCCTGCTGCAGCAGTGCTCCTTCTGGGCTAGCATCTGCCCAGCAGAGGCAGAGATGATGGGATTTGGGAAAGATGCAAGATCATGGCTGGGTGCCCTGGCAACAAGACAGCAGGGATAATTTGTTTCTCACAAGTTCCTCCCTGCCATGAGAATGCTTTATCCTTATAGTGGTAAACAATCTTTGGCAGAGAGCAGGGGTCTGAGCAAGGCCCCGTGGTGCAGGCCTGTCACCAGCCCACCGATGGGGGACGGGGAACAGTGGGCTGCAGAGGGGCTGGCAGCTCCAGCAAGAATGGGACAGGCAAAGACATGGAGGAGGAAGGCAAGAAGAAGGAGCCCAGTGCTCAACCCATGCTACTGCAAGAGTTGTGTTTGCTTTTTGGTGTGTGTGTTTCCCTGAACTGTGCGCTGTATGTAGCTTCCATCCCAGATAACATGATAAAAAGATAATGCTTTCTACCATGCAGACCTAATTAACCCCAGCACTGGTCTAATCCATATGCTGACCTTATTACAACTTCGTTTTCATATCAAAAAATATTATGGTATCAGGTAGGAGTTACGATAAAGCTTGGAAAAAAGCTAAGTACTTCCAGAAAGTCTTTTTAAGCCCTGACTTGAATTCATGGTTCCTAGATGGATTGCTACTTGGTTGGTTTGTGAACATTTAGCAAAGTGATTTTACATCAGCTGAACAGCACTGTGTCTCCATTTCTTTTTACTGGTAGCAACAAATCGCACATTTTCCTTTGCACGTTTTGCCAGCAAAGATTTCAGGTCAGCAATAGATGGACAGGTTAGACTGTAGAGTTTTTAATAAGAAAGTATGTTAACTTATGGGGATCTGCCCATAATTTTTGGTAGAATCAGCCCAGCTCACTTTTCTTCATTTAACATTGAAATAGATTTGTCAGTGGGTACCATACTAGCTCTCTGATACAAGCTTTTAAATTGAAGTGCACTATAGCCAGAGTAAGTCAGTTGCCTTGGAGAAATATTACAAGATTAAAAGTTTTATCAAACAAACAGTCTTTTCCTTTCTAGATTAATGTTATTATTACTATACTATTCCTGTGCGAATCAGTTATACTTCTGATTATCACAGGAGATTGACCAATTTATAATTCTTTATTGCTATATTCAGATGCTGAAATTATACCAAGGTTCTTATCATTTTCCCATGTAATGCTACATAAGAATGTAGACCAAGCCAAGCTCTTCGGCAATGATTAACAGTTGTCTTCAGACTATCAGCTTAAAAACACCTGACTTTAGTATGTCTACTCATTCTGTTCCAAGTGATAACCTGCTTACTCAATTCATAATGCTGCAGGGATTGACTTTTTGCCTCAGTCCAACGGTGGTGTCAGTGAAACCCTCCCAGTCTCTACCCTTCCTTTCCCTAGCTGCATCTAAATCTGCTGTGACTACAAACATACCAATGGTTCACAAAGCCTACACCATTCTCTGAGCTGCTTGCCTCCAACATCTTCTTCTTTCTTCCTTTACTTGGTAACATGTTCAGAATGGCTCTTGAGGAGGCCATCCAGTTCATTTATTTAATTTTATTTTGTTCTTTTTCCAAATCCTTGAAGTCTAGGAACTGTCAGTCAGTGCTGGATTTAAGGTAGCCATTGCCAATTAAAGATGTTGCTTCTCACAAGTGGAATCTCACCCCACAATCAGATCTTCTTTTCCTGAAACAACATCTTGCTACTTTTTGTGCTTTTTAAGGGTTTTAGACAGAATCACCTAGTAGTCCACTGCTAGATCAGCTCACTCATATAGCATCCAAATCCATCATGGAGAAGGAAAAATGCCCCTGAAGTCCTCTCAGCATATTGTTGGTGTCCCAGTACATGATACTTGATAATGTTTTTATATATATTTAACAATATACCTAATTTCATTAGGTTTAGTAAGGATATGGGGCTTTTTATTTTTGTACATATACATGGAGAACAGAATAGTATAGCATATGGACCAGAATATCCTAACAAAATCACTGCTAACATGCTAATACATAACATAATATATATGATAAATGCATAGTAAGATCATGGGAAAATTAATTGATATTGCCTACTCACATTTGTACCTTTTTTTTCCTAAAGCTATTATTTATATGTTTAAAAATATGCAAAATAAATCAAAAGAGAAGCAATAAAACCTTCCCTCAAAACAGCTGGATCCCACTCCAGTTGCTGCCTTTTTTTTTTTTTTTTCTAGAGATTTAAACAGTATCTCTTTGCTAGCCTGAGCCCAATTTAACAGCTTCCCTAAGATGTATGCATTAAGTTACAAGCCTTAATAGGCTGCAGCTGGGGAAGGGTGCACTTGTAACTTATGAACTTTGTTTAAACGATATAGTTTTACTGATTATGTGCCATGGCTTGATTTAAGACATGTAAGGGAACTTTACTAGCCTCTCACTGAAGAATCTTCTTTAATAGATTTCATATTACATATTTCTTTCATTCAAAAAGCTTGTATTTTTCTTCTGCATTCACGTATTAAATTAAATCCACGAAGGCAGTTAAAAGGACTTTTAGAAACAGCTGTTTTAAGTTTTAAAATGACAAAGTAGGTGGTTATCTTGTGTGTGTGTTCTTTATACTCCACTCTCTCGGCAGTGAGACGTTGTCAAGTATATGACTCCATTCCACTTCAGTGGCAGAGTCACTTGGCTCCCACTCCGATTTGCCCTTCCAGTCTTGGCCAAAACACCCCCCTCCCAGTTGGCCAGCCTCCTGTTTATGGCATTGTTTGTTTGCCTTGGTTGAGGTGAATGCCTAGCCAGTATTTTTAGCAGTAATTCACAGAAATCTGGAGCTATTTTTTTTTCTGGCATCAATGCAGTGCAAACTTACTGACATAATCCAAGTTGGAGAGTTCTGTTTCCCACTTAGAATGATATTTAATTTGACTCACAGACTTCCTTGAGCAGAGGCAAGACAGTTGCTACTGAAAGGTGAGAAATTGTCTGGAAAACAATGTTGTGTTATAATAAATGTGTTATCATTTAATCCTCTTTCAAACACAGTTCACATCAAACTGTATTTCTGAACTCTCAAAAGAGCTCAGGGTTCATTTAGGGTAAATGCAGCTGTATAACCCACATATTTGTTGTTCCACAGAACTCGCAGCCTGTCCTAAATTCAAATATATATATATATATAAATAAATAAATAATAAAAAGTCCTTAGAGTATAGGAAAACTTCAAGAACTCTACCAGGATTTGCACTTGGGGACAGCTTCATTTGGTACAATGCTCAGCCCCTGGGCAAGAGGCTTTTCCAGCTGAGTAAAAAGCAAAGTAGAGAAGAAAAATCATCTTCTCACCTCGTAACTAGGCATTACAGCCAGCTTCAAATAGACTGTTGTGGAACCATTAATATTCACAGATGGGAGAGTACTAAAGGAGGGTATATGGAATTCTTGCTCTTGAACTTGGTGATGCACGTACTACTATGAAACTCTAACTGAGAAAGATCTGAGGTATAAAGTGGATAAAATATTGTCTGAATGGGGTCTTGGCATTGCCTACAACAAAATCAATACTGTTAACTAATTCAGCAACTGACAGTGTACAAAATAAATTGTTTTAAAGCATGGATGATTTAATCCTGAAGAAAATTGTTTGTCATTGCATACAAATACTATAAGCATTATCTTAAAAACTCAACCACATCATAGGCATCTTTCAAAATACGAAAGTCAATTACAATGAGAATGTCCTTTCAAAATGAGACGTAAATTACAGTATTTTGCTGCATTAAACCATGAATCTTGTTGTTTCATTTATGTACTTCTGAAAATTCTCATTGTTTTCCATACTGCATTTTTAGACTTAAGCCAGTTGGATTCCAAATACCGATATACAGCATAGAGACTGAACAACATTCTGCCTGGAATGTTTAGAAATGAAGGCAAACAATGCATGTGATTGCAGGAAAAATGAATATTGAGAGATCTTAATACAACATTAGTAATCATCATATTAGTAATCATTAGTTACTATCTTAGAATAGTAACTTAGTATATTTGATTGTGCATCTGATCATATGTATACATTTTTCACATCTTCCTAAACTACTACAAATCCATGTGATACATAATGAAGGAAAAAAAAATAATAGTGGCTGTAGTGGCTGTTAGGCATAAATAAAATCTTTTTTTTTTTTTTTTAGTAGAGAACTGTTTTCACACACACCGAATTTTTACAAGTTTAGCTGAAATTGTTTTAATTATATATTTGAAATTGATATGCTGTTTTAATTTAATGATGATAAACATACTGATTCAAGCTAAACAGTTGAGTAAAATAAAATTAATTAAATCAAAACATAAAGAATTCTTGGGGAAAAAAAAGTTTGAGGCTTTGATATCATGGCTGCATTCTGTAGTTTAACCTGATGCATCTTCATGTTCATCACTGTTTTGAGGTGCTAGTTTTGGCTAGGATTGAAAAAATCACAGCAAAAACTGCAGTGATAATTTGATGCTGCCACTACATATATACCACCAAGTATTTCCTGCTACCATCCTCACAGCTAAGCCAGGTTTTATGTTTATCCAATTCAGTACAAACCCAGGCACTTTTAATTACTTAATTACAGAGATATCCAGCTGCACTGTGGGATAGGCACATAGCTTTCATTTGACAGAAATTCTAAACAGAATAAAAATGATGCTGCTCAGCTACTGTTTCTGTGTTAGTCATACACGTATTAGTTTAATCTGTAGCAGCTACTCACTGCTTACTAGTCCTCTGGTAAAATATTGCTTTATCTGTAAAATTTGAGACAGCTTAAAGCATGTTTCAGGATTTCAGGAAAAGAAGGGAAATATATTTCTGTTGGTGTATTGCAGTGAAAGTAGATACCTCTCTATAGCTCTAAAAAGTCTTTTGAATATTAGTTTTCAGAGTGGAAACTTTCAGCCAAGTGAGAGATGCAGGCTGTCTAAATGCTGAATTACCATCGAAAGGACTCATGAACAAGAATGGAAATTAAAACAGAAATTTTACACTCTGAACTCTTAATTTCTGTAAAACTAACAACAGAAGAGAAGCAAGGATCAGACACACAGCAATTTAGGTCACTTATTGCTATCATTGATACTAAACAGTTTAAATACCTGTTTCTTTTATAGACCACTATACCAGTATAATTTCCTCTTGGTAAGCAAAAGCACGCATGATATTTATGGGTAGTTTCCCCTCCATCAATGAGGGGCTTAGGATACTAAAATCTAGGGACTTGGACTGGACAAAAAATGATCATGCTTGGGATTTCCCTGTGCAGCTTTGCCAATTGCATTGTACATCTTCTTAGAAGACTCAACAGTTTATTACCTACAGAATAATCGATCTCATCATGATGTGGGAGAAATCAAGCTTTATTAAAATTTATTTATTTATTGTTTTACCAAAAGTTGTATCATACAGGCTGAATGATGAGACCAGAAAGAGTACTGTGGGTTACCTACACCACCAAATTCATTATTCCTGTGGACTTTGCATTATTGTTTTTAAGGACTGCACTCTTGGACAACAGTTGTTTCAAAAACCAAAGCACTTTATGGAAACATCCTAAATCAGTGATATTCTTAAAGCTGATACTTTCTGTTGCTATCTATTTCAATACCAGTAAAGGACTGAATGTCACCAATACCATTCTCACACTGAAGCAACAGCTCCTACTGAATTGTCATGTTTAAACTTGGAAATTTTACATTCATGAATTTTATGTTCAAATATCAGTTTTCACTTAATGGGTTTAAAATTAGATTGTTACCCAATGTGTGCATGCTCTGTGGAGCAGAAGGTCTCATAAAAAAGAAAAAAAAAAAAGAAGAAAAAAAAAAACACTCAGATGTTTACATCAGTGAGGTATTCAGCCAGAGACCAATTTCTGAAGGTGGATTACCATTTGGAGTCCGTACCGGTAGCAGTTTCCCTGGCTAGTAGACCAGTTTTTCTCCCACATTCATCATCATTTAGAAAAGCAGAAGTCAGTTTCTGTGGTTAAGAGTTCCTCAATATTTCAGTTTTTTCTCACAGCTGCACTGAGACAGTGGTTATCCCAACGTGTTTCCTGTTACAAATACAAAATTTATTCAGATAGCTTTCTTCTTTACGGTGAAGCAATATTCCAATGCCATGAGAGTTCTGCAGCTTTAAATGCCCAAAATGCCAGAACTGGTAGGAGCCAACACTGCTGCTGCATCCGTGACACCATCCAGTGGCAGACAGCAGTGTGCTCCAAACACCCTGCCTCGCCTCCCCAGAGCTCAGACCACGCCACCCGCACTTCCTCATGGCTTGAGCACAGCAAAAAGGGAACTGGTGATGACCACACTCTGTGTGTCTGCCCTTGTCATGGCTAAATGCCAAGAAAAGCTGTTGTCTGTGAGAGCAGTGCAGCTGCCAGAAGTCAGGAAACAGGCGGTGACAATATTGGAGCTCACATTGCTCACCCTGCAGCAAACAGAGCAATGCCCTGTCCATAGATTGCATGTGAGCTACCACCAGGGTGACACTGTCTCAAAATGGATCACTTCTACATTATTCCACTACTAACAAGGTCAGACGAGATGAAGAAAGAGGAAAATTATACATGTATGAGGAAAATTATCTCTGCCACTGATTCCTGTATGCACTAACACTTGATACTGAACCAGTATCAGTACTCTGAAGGACCCATACTGCTGCCTAGGGCTTCCATACTTCCACTGGAAGGTCCAAATTAAGAAACATACTTCTTACCTTCTGAATTTAAATTTTCAAGTGAGAAATGATGAACATCATACACAGCTGTTTTTTTTTTTTGTTTGTTTGTTCATTTGTTTGTTTTTGCATAGTGTTGTGGTTTAACCTATTAGGCAGCTAAGCACCACGCAGCCATTTGCTTACCCTCCTCCCTCCCTCTGTGGGATGGGGGAGAGAATCAGGAAAAAGAAAAAGAAAAAAAAAAAAAAAGGAAAGAAAGCCTGTAGGTTGAGATAAAGACAGTTTATTTGGAGAGAGGAAAAAAAAAAAAAAAGAAGAAGAAAAAAAAGGAAAATAATAATAATGATGATAAGAGTATTAATACCACTAATGTGTACAAAACAAGTGATGCACAATGCAATTGCTCACCACCTGCTGAACGATGCCCAGAAAGAAAGAAAATTATCTCTAAGCTACACATGGCTCTGTAAAAGGAGTCTAGATAAACTATACTAAAATTCTTTTCGAGTCCAAGCCGAAAAGTGTTGAGAAAACCCCAACACAGAACGTAAAACTTTGGAGTACTGGCTCAATAGTCATGATGTCAATTGGATTTCTGGTTTTCACATTTCTATTTTCACATTAGCCTGCAACTATTATCATCATAATATACAACACCTTTTTTTCCAGCTACTTCATAAAGTTTTGCATTAAAAGTCAGCTGCTTTCCTTGCATGACCATGTGTTTTTGTTTTTGTTTTTGTTTTTGTTTTTTTTTTGAGAATGGAAAAGAGGAATCTGAGTATAACATTTTCTCATGTTTGAAAGTGAGCAGCTTAATGGCTGCTGTGATATCAAAGTTCCAACACATTGACTTAATAGTACAATATTGCTGACCTGCAATTTATGTACTACAGTAGCCTGCAATCCCAGAAAGTCCAAAATTGCCACAAAATCATATTTTTCACACCAGCAGAAATAATCACAGACATTTTATTATCAATAATAAATGTATCAAGCTCATATGTCTGCATTTCTTGTGTAACACAGAAAACACTAAGATCAAGGACATGTATGCATCCTACATTCAGCATTTTTATGTCTTTGACAGTGAATGTCGTAGCAATATTGCAGGAGTTCTGGGAAAGCAAACAGAAGCAGAAGGCCGTATTCCCAAGTGAAAGCATCATTGTGTATGAATCACTGAGCTCCCTGGGCCCACCATTTGTGAGCTATGTTACCTTGCCGGGAGGAAGTTGCTTTGGTAACTTTCAGGTAAGTGTCAGCTTCCAATCTTTGCCAGGGGAATTTTATCTATTTATTTATATATTTATTCAGGAAAATTCTTTTGCCATAGAAGATACAGGACAACTACTTCTGTAACAATGAATACTACACTTGACTTTTCCAATCTCATTCTGTCCCAGCCCTCACCGACTTGAGAGACAAGGTACCTGAAGGAAAACAACACAGAGTTCTAGGAATGATTTTACCAGTCTTGTCTCTGGTTTCCAGTCATATCTACAATGAAGTGAAACATTATGAGTAACTCAAGTCAGGCCAGATATGTCCCTTCTACGTCAATAACCAAACCTGTCAAGTTAAGAACATGGAATTAATGAAAAGGAAATCCTTCTATTTTGATCTGAGTTCACTTTTTTTTTTTTTTTTTTTTTTTTTTTCTAGACCAAGAAGAACCAGCAAAAGTCGGGTGAAAAATGAAATGAAAAATGTTAAGGCCAGGCAGCTTGCTCACTGCAAGTGCTAATCTGAAAGCAGATGGAGTGCATCTTCATACACTCCATCCTGAGACACTCCACTCAACAGGCCAGACCAGCTGATGAAGTGCATTGCTGTCCTGAAGTTTCATGTGATGGGCTACTTTTAAGTCTCTTGTTTATGCTGTAGTACTTGAGGTCTATGGCAGGACCACAGCACACTCTTATTTGTCTACCCTTCTTTCTTGATCGTGTGTGGGAAAGAGAGAACGTGCAGAGGCCCTCAGCCACATGGTGCACCTGTCACTCTGTGCAGCTACATCCCTGAGCCAAAGTACCAAACTTCATGCTTGTGAAAGGACTTTACACAAACTACAGAAATCTAAAATGAAGCATCCAAACACTTACAGAAGGGTGGGCCCTCTCGATGCACCTCAACGTGGGATCCACAAGTCCTCACGTGGTTTCATCCAGCACACTTCTCTGTCCCTCCTCGCTAAACTTGCTCAGAGGCAGCTGTTACCAAGGTGTCACAGTGACATCATTCAATTCTGTTTCTGAAGTCATCACCGTAGGCCCCTGGCAGCGGCAACACAACACTCTCTCTTGCTAATGCGAATGTCTCTGAAACAAGTAGAGAAGTCCCACTCTCCCCAAGCTGACTTTAATTGGAGTAGTTCCAAAATTATTCTCTGCCCCCCTACATCTGGGGAAGGTGTGTGAGAAATCTTTTCCTTAAGAAAGGATTACAAGCCAAAAAAAGCTTGCTTCTGATACGTTCCCCTTCCTTTTAGAGCTGTTCACCTTTGATTTCCAAGGAAGAAAAAAGAAGGTGAAATCAACAATTCTCCTCCTCCGAGTTGGGAATATGAAATAAGCCCAATTATTTAGGAAGCGTGAAAAAGGAAACTATACATTTCCTTGTTAAACACCTTGTTGCTTCTGAAAACTTTTCCAGTACTTTGCAGCTGCAGTGCTTTTCGGTGGGTGGGCAGCCGAGCTCCATCACGGCCACTCTCTCCCTCCCCCTCCTCAAAGAAAAGGGAGAGAAAATACGAGGCAAAGGGCTCAAGGGTTGAGACAAGGACAGGGAGATCGCTCAACAAGGATCGTGATGGGCAAAGCAGACTCAGCATAGGGAGACAGTAAGATTTCCTGCCTAACTACTACTACTACCAGGCTAGACAAGTGAGAACCAAAGGAAAGAAACCAAAAACACCTTCCTTCCCCCCATCTGAGCTCTTCCAGCTCCTCCCCCCGTGCAGCGCAGGGGAACAGGGGGACTGGACTGGGGGTTGTGGTCAGTCTGTAGCACTTCATCTCCACCACTCCTCGGTCCCTCTTTGCCCCTGCTCCACGTGGGCTCCTGTCCACGGGCTGCAGCTCCGGCCCGGGGCCTGCTCCTGCGGGGGCTCTCCATGGGCCGCAGCCTCCTCCAGGCCACAGCCACCTGCTCCACCGGGGGCTCCTCCACCCATGGGGGGGCTGCAGCGTGGAGATCTGCTCCATGGGGGACCCATGGGCTGCAGGGGGACAGCCTGCTCCACCAGGGGCCTCTCCCTGCACAGCCCGCAGGGGAACTGCTGCTGCCTGCCTGCAGCACCTCCTGCCCTCCTGCGGCGCTCACCTGGGGGGCTGCAGGGCTGCTTCTCTCACGCTTTCACAATCCTCTCTCCCAGCTGCTGTTGCACAGCAGTATTTTCCCCCCTTCCTTAAATCTGCTCCCCCGAAGCCCACCCAGCAGCACTCCCTGCCTCGGCTCTGGCCAGCAGCAGCTCCTTTTTGGAGCCATCTGGAGCTGGCTCTGCTCTGATGCTGACAAGATGGGGCTGCATTCATTTCCAAACTGCCTGTCATAAAGGCCTTCACCTTTGCATTACATTGAGGCAGCGGTGATCTCAGCCTTATTGTATTGCTCTGCGTAATGTAGCTCCCAAAAGAGATCCCAAGGTCCAGAACAGACATGGAAATAACTGGGGGGTTGTAAGGAAAACAATTGCATTCCATCTACATGCTTGGGTGTTATTAACAGAGCTTTGTATACTGAGCTGGTGCTTGGTAGGAGAAAAACCATAAATCTTCCCTAGGAAAGTAGGACCCCCTCAGCTACATACTGCTGTGAGGAAACTCAGATGTAAGAACACACTTAAATAACACATCAGCAGAGCTGTTGTGCTCCTGACCATCAAAGGCACCTTTTTCCAACACCGTCGTACTGGAAGTTGATGCAGCTGGTTCCATCCTTAACGTGGGACTGTACAGTGCTTTAAAAGAAATATTTTTTCACAGCTTTGGAGAAAGCGAAGCAGAGAAAACCCCACCTAACCACTGATACCTGGACCCCAAACTGCCACAGACTGACAGCGATGCCCACTGGATATCTCCTGCTGCCTTCTGCCTGCTCCAGCAGAAGTCCCGTTTGAATTAGCCAGCAGGTCCCTCTGAGTGGCTTTGCTGAAACTCCTGCCGTAGGAAGTATCCTACGGGAGCCAAGTTGCTAAACTGATGTGTGGTTTTCCCTTAACCCCCTCAGCCCTGACTTTGCAGCTCCTGACGACACTGCCAACGTGTGCAGTGTCACCGTGTGCCAACTAGGTGCCAGCTGCCATGGTTTATAGATTGTAAAATGAGTGATTTGGGACTCGTGAGCACTGAGAACAGGTTAGCAATTGCTTAAGAGCTTTACTTGTGTCGCTCTGGGGCAGGGAGATGGGTGAAACATCTTAGGCTTGAAAAGTGATTCCCTGCAGAGGGACGTGCTCAGATCTGCACAACAGATCTGTTGTTTTGCTCACCTTATTAAATCCCTGCTTGAGAGGTTGCTTGCAAGAATCGATTCCTCTTTACCTTGATGTGTCAAGCTAAAGACAAATCTGTGCCAAAGCACTGTCTGATCAGACGAGTGCCTCAGTTCAGGATTGTTCTTGGACAGCTCCAGAAACACCAGGACGATCAGCGCCTTCAGGAACAGATTAATTGGATCTCGAGGCTGTCATAAAACAGGTCCCTGAAGTTTGAAGACTCTTCCAATAGTTTGGGCCAGCAAGGAGCAGCTGTACCTGGCGGCTGCGGTAACTCGGGGCTCAGAGTCTCAGAGAGCGTGGTGAAAGGTGACCCCCAGCTGGCTGCTGGAGGAAGCTGAGGCAGCGTTCAGCTCTAACCTTTGCCTTCTTGGCTGTCATCTTTGCACTCCTGCTGTCAGTGGGTGTTGAGTGTCCTTCCCCCCAGCCTCAGAACGTGCCCTCAGATGTAGGCAGCGTTTAGCAGCTAGAATTCACTCAAATATAAAGAGTACAAATCATGCGTTTTCTGCTTTTGCTTTGGAACTCTTAGCTTGAGGTTTTCCTGCAGGCCATGAGGTTTCTTGCAGCAGCAGGGATGAGTTCTGTTAGCAAGAGGCTGTTCTGTGCTTCGACTGTGGGAAGATGAATGGTTACCTGTGCACCGTTAAATAGAACTTGACACCTAGCACACCGCACTTGCAGCCTGTGGGGTGCTTTAACAAGCAGGTAAATCAGCAGAGGCTGTTTTGCAGCCGGGGTGATGCTGGGTGATTAAAAAGCAGGGGCAGAACAAGGAGTTTCTAGTGTTTGTTCTTGCTTGTCATCCGACTCTCCACTTCCACTGTTCGTTAGAAAAAAAACAAAAACAAAAACAAAAAACAAAAAACAAGGGGTAAGCATCTTAATATCTTTATTATAAATGGAAGGCACAAAACAGACCAGCTACAGAGACTGTCCAAGAGAAATACTTGGTGCTTTATAAACAAACAAGGAAGTACCCTTAGGTGGGTGTGATAATCCTCCTCTAATGCGTTTTTGGAGTGCAAAAATAGATTTGTTCCTTTCTTGCTCTTCTCTCCAGGACAAAGGCAGAATAGGCAACTGCAAAGTTAGACCAGGGAGGTCAGTTTGTTCCATACTGAGAAAGACAAGCCTGTAAAACAAACTAGACAGATTTTCTTGGTACTATTCATCTTCCTTCAGCAAAGGCAAAGCTTATGACACTTGTTGGTGTGTATTTCCAGACCCCCAGCTACTGGCACTGTAGCGCATCTCTAATTCTTTGGTACAAAAGGTTCAAAATCTCTTAATGCAAACATTTTACCAGCACCCTGGAGCAAAAAAAAGAAATCTAAAAATCTTACCAACTTCTATTACAGACCTGCTGAGTGCACCAGAGTTACTCATTTTTATTCAGGCTTTCAGGGGCAACTTCAGTTGGTTTAGCGCCCGGATTGCCGTGTTAGCAGGTGTCAGTTTAAAAAAAAAAAAGCTTTTGAGGTCCTTTTTAAAATGAGACTGCTTTTTTGGAATTTAGGGCTGCGAGGTATGCTTGGTTTTGCTTTCTTCCCATTCCTTAGACCAGATCCATTCAGATTCTGAACAGCGTTCCCGGTCTGTTCAGGAAACTGGAAGGCAACAAGCAAAATGATGAGCTCCTTGGGCAGTCAAAAGAGCTAAATCTGGAGAGTGTTTTGAGTCAAACTTCCATGCTAAGGAGCACCAGTAACTGTTAGAAGTAGATGCAGAGGAACCTGCATGGCACTGGGTGTGTTTCTGAAGGTGCTAAAGGTCCGAAGTGACGATTCCTATCCATAGTAAAGAAGAGAAGGAAAGCTTGCACTTAACTACTGTTTTTATTCCCTTTGCCCAGCAGTCAAAAGCAGTAACTAATATGAGAAGCCAACTTTTCCTCTCTTTATTTTAGATTTGGGAAAATTCCCTGCCAAAAAAATATTTCCTGGAAAATTCACTAGTGTTTGTGTGAGTAAAAGGTTTCAACCTTTGATTATTAATTTGTAAGAACTATTTCATCCACTTTTGTCCAGAAGAGTCAGAAATAATTTGCACAGAAATGTGCAGCGTTTTAATGAAAGGTTTCAGAATCACTCTAATTTGAACTTTATCTGGTCTGGTTGCAGGTTTTGTGTTTAGTGTCTTTAAAAAAAATAATAAAATTTCTGACTTCATCTCAGAAAAAAGAAAAAAAAATGCTTGTGGCTAAATAAAATCTGTTGCAGCTCTGCTCATCGAAAAATCATTGGCTGTTAAATTGGACCTAAGTCGTCTTCTCTAACCTTTCATGATCCTGCAGCAATGGATGAGGATGGATATATGGATTAGGGAACAGCACGTGGTGGCAAACCTGTGGTATTTGCTACAGCGCAGAAAGAAAAACCCAATTGCTTCCAAAAAATCCAACTAATTCAAAATCCTTGGCATCATGCAGTCATGCCACTGGCAAAGTGAGCATTCCCCTGCCTCTCAAAGCTTGCTGTACCCTTGATCTGCTGTCTTCCTGCTGTTAATTGATTGCAACTCTACGTGTCTGATCAGGGCTACGAGTTGTTCTCGCTATGGAGATCATACAACATATACTGTGCACGCTTGTGTGTATAGATCTGTTTATCCTGTATGCATGTACATACGTCTGCATATTTGTGTGCTGGCCCCCAGATCACTCATGTTACAAAGCATCGGCCTCGAAGGCATACTCATCAAAATCTTTTGTAGAGCCTCCATTTTTTTCTAGTTCCCTCAAAATGAGAGAATTTTTACGCGCTCTCTGTGTCGAAAAGGCAAAAATTCTGATTTTCACTGTCGCTCTCGCTAACTTTCTCTCACTCCCTCCTCGTGTGTGTATAAACACAGATGTGTGTATGCGTATGCACATCTGTGGATTTATATGCACTGGTATGTTTTTTGCTGTACAGGTAATAAAGACGGGGAAAGGTTTTTGTGTTTTCTTAATAGGTGAAGAAATCTTGAAGACCAGAGATTGGAACATACTGAATTTTAAATTAAAAAAAAAAAAAAAAAAGTTAAATTGTCCGGCTGTGGAAGATGGAGCCTCATTTTTGCAGCCACTTTGAATCATGAGTTCATCTCTAAATGCGCTGGGTTTTTTGTTTTTGTTTTGTTTTGTTTTTTGGTTTTTATTTTTTTGAAGAGCTAACTATCCCTGGCTGTCTCCAGTCTGAGAGAGCATTCAAATGGACTTGCTTCCTCTATTAGTTATAAGCTGTTTAAAAGCACATCCTATGTTTGAATTGTGGATGAGAGGTTCCCTTGGCAAAGTGAGGAGGAAAATTCTTCCTACCCCTTTATTTTTAATTCACGGATTCAGTCTTGGTTTGGCCTACAGGAGAAGTTAACTGGAAGTCTTTGAAGATCGATAACTTTGCTGAGGTTGTCCAGGTAGGTGAAATGGAAGACCCACAGTGCCTGGAACGTGCTGTTTAATGCGTCCTAACTGTGTTCTAGAGAAGTTATTTGTAGCCAGAGTTGATTATTGACTTGCATGTATGATCAGGTGGTTTTTTAAGGAGTGACTCCGTTTTCAGGCTTCCAGATGTGCTCCAAGTCATCTTATTGAGGATGTGGAAGAGAACGCTTGCTGACAAAGCTCCTGGCAGCTTTACGGAACTTTCATATTTAGTTAGTTCATGTAGCAGCTGATTTCAAGGCTTTGCTCTCTTCGAGAGACTGATAACTTGATTTGATGAACTGAAGAAAGCTGGAAAAATGTTGGTTCCTCATTATTTTTCACTTGTTACTTTCTTTAGGGTTACTTTTCAAAAGAAGATTTCCCTGCTCACAAGCCAGTAGAAGACTTTCAGCCCAAGCAAGGGTGAAGACAGCTCTCTCCAAGAGCAGAGGAAGGCCCTGTGGAGAGAAGCCGAGCTTGTTAGCAGAACTCGTCGGCATGTCTAAACAAGGAGAGGATTGCTACTTCTATTTCTATTCTACCTGTACCAAGGTATGGCTGGCTTTCCTTTGCTTTGCTTTTTTTTTCCCATTTTTTTTCAGGAAGGAGTAGATTAGGAGGAGGAAGCACGCTGGTCTTTGGTTAACTTGAGAACCAGATAGATTCTGAATTCAGTTGTAGCAACATTAGGCAGCAGCATGGCCATTTTTGAGGCTGTACTCTATTTTCCTCGTTGGTTTCCTTTTGGTTCCAGGGAGACAAATGTGCCTACCGCCACTGCGAAGCTGCTCTGGGCAATGAGACGGTCTGCAAGCTGTGGCAGGAGGGTCGTTGTTTCAGGAACGTCTGCCGATTCAGACACATGGAAATTGACGTGAGTGCCTAACGATGTGTTCTCAAAATCAATCAACAAAAACATTTTTCAGTGCCGTAGGTGTACTGATTGTGCTTTTGCAGGATAGATTTATTTGCTTCAAAATCATACTGGTTTCTGTTACCAAGAGAGGGGGTGGGAGGAAGCAGAGGAAAATAAAATCAATGCCTTAGGTATGTCTTAGCAAGATATATATATTTTTATTAGATGCTGACAGTTTTCTCAACAGATGCAGAATAGCTGTTAAATAGACTGCTAAAACCTGCTGGAGCAGGGGGGTAATAAACAGGCTGTTCTATCGTCATGGGAGCAGGCTTGATAATGAACTCTCAGGTCTCTTCTGACCCACAGTCCTTCCGATAACGCTGTTCTCGCTGCCTGGGGTAGGAAGTGGGGAAAGTTAAAGGTGCAGAAGAACTAAGTCTCCAAGAAGTAGTTCTAGACAGGGTTAACCTAGGCAATTTCAGATGTTCTTTTTCCCTCTGAATAATGCTAGTATAATCCTAGGTGTATTAGTTTAACCCACCCTCAACTGGTGTCTGAGAGTGCCTGTCTTCTCTAACTGAATGATGACAAATCTAAATGTGCATAGTGGTTCCAGCTTATGCAAACTTTGTGAATATGCCCAGAAATACTCCACTTAACTGAGAAACTGACCTTTGGAATGATGTTTCAGCACTGTGTTGTGACAGCTGTCATGATCTGGAGCTGCGCATCTCTTTGCAAGCCTCAGGTGCATGTTATCACGAGCTTTTCTTTCTTTCTGTCTTCAGAAAAAGTGCAGTGAGATTCCTTGCTACTGGGAGAAGCAGCCGGGAGGCTGTCAGAAAGCCAACTGTGCTTTTCATCATGCAAAGGGACGTTACATCGATGGACAATTCTTCCCACCAAGCAAGAGTGAGTTTAGGTCCTTTTTCTTGAAGTGCTGAAGACTTAATTTGGAGTATTACTTAGTGGGTGCCAATCCTGTAGGGGGCATCAGGTAACTGTTCATTTGTGAGTACAGGAAAAGGTCTGCAGTCATAGGTGTACTGCACGGAGTGTACTGCTGGTGTTTGTTTTCTGCTTTCGTGCTCAGCTTCTCTTGGCTTTGTGTGATGTTTGCCTTGCAGTTTGCTTCCTGTTGTTTCATCTTTTGCTGGGTGGTAGGGAGATGTGTTGTTGTTCGAAGGGAAGTCTTTGTTGACGGTGTAAACAGTGATGGGATGGGCAAAAGGAGATGATGAATTCATTGTCTGTGCGGGTTATCTGCCTTTCCTACCACCTCTTTGCTAAATTGTGGTCAAAGTTTTAAACTGCCATATTACCGATGATCATCCTCTTCCTCTAGCTACACTGCCAAGTCCGCCTGAGTCCGCGGACGATGATTTGAAAGTGGCTCAGATGTCACTGCAGCAAAACAAACTTTCTGTCCAGTCAAATCCCTCTCCACAGCTAAGGGGGTGATGAAAGTGGAAAACTCTGAAAATGTCCCAAGCCCTACACACCCTCCAGTTGTAATCAATGCTGCAGATGATGATGAAGATGATGATGGTGAGCATGTTTTGGTTCTTGGAAGGAATTTGTGCTGTAAATGATGGTGTAAATCTTTGGTTCTTGAAGGAATCTGTGCTGTAAAGGAATGTAGAAATCACAGATGACCTGAGGTCTGACTAGCGATAGGGCAGGCAGTGTGGCCAGGTCACTGGTGGCTTTGTCCGGCAGTCAGTGGACAGAACCTGAAACGTTGGAGGAAAGCTTAGAACCACTCCTGGCTTTAGCTGGTCTGTTGTGTAAAGTTCTATGTGAAACTAGGAAGGAAATTTCTTTTTTCTGTCTGAAGAGCAATGTGTTGTGTAGTAGTTAAAGCTGCAGAGAGAATCTAGAGTCCTAGATGTTTTGTCCTAGTGTATTCTACTTAGGAGTTCATCAGGTCAATGTAGCTCTTTAAAAAACAAAACAAAACAAAAGAGCAACAAAGTTTTTTATATGAAGCATGGGCTGAAGTGTCACTGCATGAGCTACTTAATCATGAACAATCTGGTCTATGCATAACTGAATAGATTTTTCCCCTTCAGACCAACTTTCTGAGGAAGAAGAAACTAAAACTCCTGTCCAGCAACCAGCTGTGGAAGGCAAAAATGGATTACGGGTGATTTCCACTCGCAAAGGCAGTTCTACTGCTACTAAACAAGGTATTCCAGCACCTTAGTAGGATAAATCAGAAGAACTTGACAGTTAACTCAAAAGCAGTGTGGTGTAAAAACACAACAAAATGTAGGGGTGCTGAATGGACTCGGTTATTTCCATGATCTCATTTCTGCCATGAATACCATCATGTGCCAATTGGGTCAGAAAGGTGAACTCCTTTTCTTTACTTTTGGAGAACAAAACAGGGCCACAGCATGGAGTTGAAATGGCTGCATGTGCAGCCTTGCAACCACTGTTGATAAGCCATATCTAACGATAGAGGGATCTAATATCGTGTAAATGGATTAAAATTAAAACTACATTTTTAAGCCTGAAGGATGAAAGGAGGGGCAAAATGCCCTTGGTTCTCTGGCTCTTTCACTTGTGAGGAGTGTTGACAGGCTTTATTCTAAATACTTCAGAAAGTTGCTGAGCGCTAAGAAGCCTGAGGAGCTGTGGTCCTCAGTGAGTGCCTCTAAGCCAGTCTCATGAACTGTTTCCTATTTTCAGAGGGAAATCTGAATTTTGGAATAAAAACACTTGAGGAAATCAAATCTCAGAAGATGAAGGAAAAAAATAAGAGACACAGTGGTGAGTTAGTACAGTCAGTACTTTAGGTGTTAGCTGAGCACGTGTTTCGATGATAGATGGTGGCAAATAAGCATGTTAGTAATAGACACAAGGAGACAGCGTGTGGGAAGATGCTCTTTTCAAAGTTCTTGGAAATCTGTGGCTTTATTAGTTTAGTTGAAGATGGAAGTGGTTCAAGAGGAACTGAGTTGTGTTTTTGGGCTATTCAGCGTATTTTCCTTGAAACAGTAGATCACCGTATTTAAAGCTATGTGGTTATTCCACAAATGCTTGAAAGTCTGCTCCTAACGTCAGCCTAGAGTCCTAAATTGTGATGTGCTGCTCATTTCTTTGTGGTGTTTGAACATTTGCCAGTTAACTGTAAATTCATGCATGTATACAAAGCTGTACGCAGACCAGGAAGCTGCTGATGCTCCAACTGAGTTTCTGGGTGTGCATTACGCTCCTCTTAACATGTGTGTTGGGGGCTTACAGCAGTGCTTACAGTAGAGCTATTTGACCTGCAGTGTGGGTTAAGGTGGGTAACATAGAAAAGGGATTCGGTGTTACTGAAACACTGGATATGTTACTTTTATCATAGTTAGCTTTGTTACATCATGTCTAAAACTAGACTGAAGCTCTTCAGGGCATTGTCCTGTCTTCTGTTTCTGAGAAGTACTTAAATGCTTTAGGGAACTGAAGCTAGAAATACACCCTTTTGTTTCAGTCATTTCACAGTTTAGCTTTCTAAATGTCTCTTTGTTTATCAAGTCTTTAGGGTGGAGTAAGCTCTGTGTACTTACAAATTGCTGCATCAGACATGCTAAAGCAGTGTTCCATGTCATTAGTAGGACCGACTTGGTCTTATCTGTTGTTTTAATATAAAAATCTGAAATAATCCATTCACGTATGCTGACATGGTTTGTAGAAAAGCATGACCTACAAATGAGTAAAGCACTAAATAAATAAATAAATAAATTACTACTTGCTAGAAATAACCATTGCTATAATGTTGCCTTAAAATTATATGGTACATGTATATAATGCTCATCTTCTGTTGGTGATGCATGAATCTGAGTAACAGGTACTTTTGGCTGCAGGAGCTGTGTTCACAACTCTTACTGCTTGGAGCAGACTGCACAGAGAGTTGCACTAACAGCCTGCTAGTGATATGCAGATCAGAACGTTTGGGAACTGGGTCATTTATGGGAGCTGTCAATCCATGCCATGATGGTGTTGCAAGTTGGATTATTGAGGGATCTTTTTGTAACGGGGTTACTTACTTCCTTGACACATTAGTGAAAGCCTTCTCTCAAGACTATGGCTCTTGCTAATACATAACACAAATGGAAACAATTTCAAATACTTGCTAGCAGGCTTTGCTTCCTTTTACCTTCATGCGGATTTTTCCTGTAGCCTATGTAGTAGGGAATATTGTGTTCAGATAAATAGGGTTTGGGCAACAGGCTGTTATTTACTTCCAATATTTTACCGCACTTCAAAACTCTTCCTTGAAAACTACTGTAGAAGTTGAAATGATGCTTCAGGTCATAGTTTGATCTGTGGAATTATGAAACTCCTTGTGGTATTTGATTAAGGAGGCATTGGGGAGGCATTGGGGAAGCAAGGACAATCCCCAGACAAGGACTGTATATCTCGAAACAAGACGCTGCAACTCATGATAAGGAAGCGGTAGACAGACAGAGAAACAAATGGAAGGACTATAAATCTCAAAACTGGACATTGGAATTCATTATAAAGATACAACAAATGGAAGAATTAGCAACAACCAGCGCTTGCAATTAAGAAACATGCCAACTCAGCAGATTCCTGACCAAAGGTGAAAAGTACACTGTGAGGAAGACTCGGGGTCTTCCTCCCAAAGACCCCTGCCCACAATTCTTGGGAGGCTCTACGCAGGTGCAAGGTGCCAAAAGGCTAATTAGCATGAGAAGCGAGGGAAGGCGGGGATAGGTAAGGAATATGTATAGGCACTTGTAGAATATTGAGAGATTGATTGTATAAATTCAAGACTGCTTTCCGCCTTGGGTATGCACGATAGGTGGAGAGATCCCCTGTGCATCATCCAGCGCTGCAATAAAGACTATACCACTTAAAGGAATTTCGGCTTCGATCTTTGAATCATATTTGAACACTTTCTTTCTGTGATCAAAAAGCTTCCTTAAACACAGCCTCAAGCTCAATTACACCAGTGTGTTTTTAATTTTCTACGGCTGGTTATTTCTATAGCAATACAGAATAACACTGCTCATAATTCCTGAGGTGGGGGGAACTATACCAGCCTCTGAAAGGGTGCTAGCAAGCACCTCTAATTAGCTGAAAGCTTTTGAGGTATCAGCCCATTGTTTTTCCAGGGAGGGGGGAATGGGAGCCATACTTTGAAACTGAAGTGCTAGGTGCTTAATAAAATGGGTCTGCCAGAATTGTAGGTGTGGTGCTAAAATATGAAGCCTGGCATGGTGGTAGGCCTTGGTGAATCACTGGATCCATCTTTAGGTGTTGCAGAAGTGGGATAATTTGATCCTGCTGTAATATGAATAGTATTGAAATGTCCTACCAACTGAATTAGCAATGTTAACAACTATCTGCGACTCAACTAGAAAATAACCTGCAATCTCATGTATTTGCAATTCACTTTATAAACTCATTGCCATCCATTATGATGATGATGATGTAGAAACACCGAATTCAGGAATAAGGTTTTGTAAATTGATATCATGTTGTCACTATAGTATTTCAGTGAATTGGAACAGCAGAATTCCATGGGTAGTACTTGTTAAATGTACTTGTCAGCTGGGCTCTTAATTGCATGCCAACTACGATAAGACAGCAAAGGTATACTTACTGGTGTATTTATATTGGTGTATTTATAGACGAAAGAAGGGAGTTTGCAGCCACTTTATGTACCTGTGTAGAGGTTCAGCTACGTGTAATTGTTTTCAGATTGTATGTGCAAAAAGAAGGATTTGGCAGCATTAGCCACTGCTGCCACTGTACAAATAAAGACTGTTGTGCCGTTGTACTGTTTACATTAACTATAAATACACCACAGTAGAGAGAGACTAGAAATTCCAGGCTTTTACTGAAGAGTCATACTATAGTTCTTTTTTTTTTTTTCTTAAGCCAAGCACAGCAGGGAGTCTGCAGACAAAACTTTGAGTGCTGTCTGCTTTAGAGCAACATCCAGCATCATAAGTTCTTGTGGAACATGACTGAGCACTTTTATCTGGTGCTTTTTCTTGCTGTAAAGATGCACCTGTAATCTTTTCTCTGAGCTTCAAGTTTCAACATATTTTGTGTCCAGCTAGTAAGAGCATGAAGTCTCTCAACTTTAACTAATTTCCTCAGCTGGTTAACTATATAGTTATTTAGCATTAAAATATTTGTCAATGTATGCACATGTGTGCATATGTGCACAGTCTTGTCTGCACAAAAATCCAAATGTATCCTGTTCTGTCATTTAAAGAGTGACAAATATGAATTACTTATGATGTAGATATGATTGACCTGTATTTTCTAGATACATAGTTGTGGTCTGATCAGCTAATCTGAATATCAGCATCAAGTAGATTCACAGCTCAATGGCCGTTTTCTCCTAAGATGACCAGCTTCATTTTCTCTTCTTTTGAGAGAAATGGAATTGAGTAACTTTGTGTGACGAGAATGCTCTTTTCTATAACCTTTTTGTCTCCTGTAAACTTAAGAGTAGAGCATGGTTCTTTCATCTCTGAAAAGTGAAATGACATATTCCTTTTAAATCATTATTTTGGGGAATGGTCTCTGCCATGCTATTGTTGCATGTTGACATATCTGAGTATATATGGAGCACCTATACAATTTTGGACTGGAGAAATTCTGGAGTTAAGTGGTAAAGAGAGCCTGTGGAAACTTCTGCAGAGTCTCATGTTCTTTTGTAATAGTACTTAATAAGGAACAGATTTGTAGGTTATCTAAGCAGATAACTCAAGAACTTGTTTCAAAATCTAAAGATCCCTTTTGAACAGTAATTTCAAGAAGTATGTATTATCTCACTACACCTCTGTCATAATATGTCAGCATATCTAGATGTCTGTTTTCTATGAAATTTGTAATCAGAGATGGATATCATCACTTTCAATACTCTGCTAATTGACCAAACTCTGCATGGAAAAATTGCAGTTGGACAAACATAGATATACGCAGGATCTAGCTTTAATGTTAGGTAAATGATTTGATCTTTAGAATGGTGTCCCAGGGATGTACATGTTGCTTTTAGCTACAGGCAACAACAGAAGGCATAAGTGTTACTTAGTTCTGTCTCCTCCCAACGTATCCTCTGTGTCTTGCTCTAAGAACAGGTGAACTTGATGTTTGTGGACGGTACCAGCTGAAATGCTGGGTTCACCTCCCTGTGGAGAAAACTGCTTGCTGAATCTCCAGTGCATTGCAAACAAAATTAAACTTCTTGTAAAAGAAGAGATAAGGCTGCTTACCCCAAACTGGAGCTTGCGTATGTGTATTATCTACTTCATTTTTAAATTGTGTTTGTCAGGCTCTGGGGATGGCATCTGAAATAGTTTTTAAGCACTAAATTATTCTATTCTATTCTATTCTATTCTATTCTATTCTATTCTATTCTATTCTATTCTATTCTATTCTATTCTATTCTATTCTATTCTATTCTATTCTATTCTAATTGTGTCTATTTCCACCCAGAACATGAAGACCAGCTTCTTGTAGAGCCACCTTTTTTCCACGAAATCTCTCAAGAGCGAATGTATTAGCCTAAAATGTGTTTGGTAGATTGTTGTTTTTTTTTTTTTATTTTATGTAATTCTTCTTTAGTTACCTAAGGTAATACAGTGTAGTCGGTTAAAATATAAATAAATTATACTGTATCTTTTTGATTTCTCCCTCATTCCCCCAATTCCAGCCCTGTCTTATGCTTTCTGAGCCAAAAAAAACCACTTCTGTGGTTTAATGATATGAA
The DNA here is from genome assembly GCF_047663525.1 of Anas platyrhynchos. Lineage (NCBI taxonomy): Eukaryota > Metazoa > Chordata > Aves > Anseriformes > Anatidae > Anas > Anas platyrhynchos. The sequence continues at coordinate 1,016,416 of NC_092625.1, forward strand.
TTATTGCTTGTTTGATCAAACAATGTTTTCATTCTACCTTCTGTGCTACTTTCCCAGGAAACTGATAATTAAAAGAAGCCAGCTCAGTAGAATTCCAGACATGGCAGTGGAATCTGCTCTAATCAGTTCAGTCCCTACCATTGCGTCTCGTTTTGCCTTACTACAACTGGAAAGTGATACTGATTCAGAGCCTGGAAAAGGCAGAAGTGGCCGACGTGCTGGTAAATCTCTAGCTTCAGGGTGTAGATCTATAAATGTGAAGAAAGGAGAGAAAAGAAGAAAAAAGAGAGAACATCAGCAGAGTGAGGCCAATGATGTAAAGGGATTATATTTTCAACAGTGAGTAAGGTTGTTGTCTCATCAAGAGTTTTTGCTGTCCCTGAAAAGTCATTGGTTTTGGTTTTCCCTGTGAAAGAAGAACTACTTAATCGCAGATTACATCTTTACATTGTCCTGTCTTATGTTTCTGAGAAGTACTTACACGCTTTAGGGAACTGAAGCTGGAAATACACCTTTTTGTTTCAGTCATTTCACAGCTTAGCTTTCTAAATGTCTCTTTGTTTATCAAGTCTTTAGGGTGGAGTAAGCTCTGTGCACTTACAAATTGCTAAAGCAGTGTTCCATGTCATGAATGGGACCGACTTGGTCTTATCTGTTGTTTTTCATATACAAATCGGACAGAATCCGTTCGCGTTTTGCTCCTTGAGCTCTGTCGGCATTGTGTCTACAGATGTGTCTGTGTGTGGACGTGTGCCTGGGCACTCCCGGCGGCTGCTGGGCCAGCAGCTGCGAGCAGTTGTGAGCGTGGCTCGCCTACTTGGAGACCGCTTGTGTTTGAGGGAAAACTCAGCCTTTACCGCTGAGCTCCACCGGAGCCGTAAGGAGACGCTCTCCTCCATGACGAGCGCGGCGATGGAAGCCGCATTTCGCACCCCTGCTTTGACCACAAGCAGACGGCCCCCTCCACCCTCCCCAGGACTCGAGGGCGAGCTGTGCGCGTCCCTGGGGGCCGGGGGCTGCCCCCCGCTGCCCCCCGGTGTCCCCTCACACCCACCCCTCAACCCCCACTCCGCCTGCGCCCTCCTGCTGCGGGGGGCCACTGTGCGCGGCGGGGCGGCGCCGCCGGAGGTTGCGGACGTTGCCTAGCGAGGTGCTGTCACCAGCAGCGCGGGCGGCCCAGGCGCGGCCCGCCGGCCCCTCAGCCCGCCCGGAGGCTGCCTCCCGCCGCCCGGAGCAGGTTTGGAGCGGGGAGCGACGGGGCCGGGGCTGGGGCTGGGGGGAGCCGCCCCACAGCGCCGCTGAGCCGGCATTTTGCTTGGTGTTTGTTTGAGGAAGTAGGAGATGGGATCTCTCCCCTCCTCCGCCCCTCCCCTCCCGCGACTGGTTTGGGTGTCATTTTGGGAGGGGGGGGCGGGGGGGGAGTCAGTAAGTTTTCAGTATGTGCTCGTGATTGCCGTGCCCTTTCTGAAATGAGCAGGATTTCAGGCTCTTGCTTCTCTTTCTTGGCTTCCCTTTGCTCTGTTCTGTACAACAAGGCTTTTTGTCAGCTTCCAAAGTTTCTCAGCTCTGAATGGACAAGCCCTCAATGCAAATGGGTGTGAGTGAAATGCCAAAACTCTTCTCTTTGCAACCACAGAAGACTTGTGTTTCAATCTGGTTGCATTTTCATGCAGGCTGAATTTGATGTGCTTAGCTGGTGAGTTCTGCCAGTTGGGTAACAGAGCAAAAAGGCTGCGTGGGAGTTGAGCAAGAAGGAAGTTCAGCAAACTGTCCTTTGCATGGCAAAGCCTCCTTGACTGAGAATCAGCAAGAGCAGAAGATGTGTTTGGGATCCGGCAGCATTTGATACCCATCGAGGCTTTGGAGTGTTTCTGGTAGACATTTGTAAAGAAATCCTATTCGATGCTTCTTCTTGTGCTTCAGAATTAATAGATGGGGGGCAGTATAAGGAACCATGGTTGCTGAAATATATAACTAATAAAAAATAGTTCCATATGGGCATAAAGAGACGGATTAAAATCAGAGGAATGCTTGGTGTGTAGTAATCACAACTATTTAAAATCATACCCACCATGTAAGCAACACGACAGCTTTCTGTGCTTCTGAAATTCTAAATACTTGGCCCTTGTAAGCAGAAGATGGCTTTCAAGCACGTGTGTGTCTATAGGTATTAATTCCGGATAAAAAGGTTTTTTTGAATAATTTCTGTTGCCTATGCATCGGTACTGTAGCAGTGAGAAAATAAGGTTCATTGTAAGTCTATGCTTTATCAAGAGTTCATTAACAAGATCTTACAATATTGTTGCTTCATCCGGCAGTATAACGTCCAAACAGAAAGTCTGACCACTTTCAGACCAAAGGTTAAGTCTGCTAGCTTAGAAGGTAATAGAAGCAAAATTAGTTTCTGCACTGGTTTAACAGTTGTTAACATATCTGCTTTTTTATCACAGTTCCTTTCCAGGGTGTAATGTTGCTTATGTATTCTTTGGGAAACTCTTCAACATTCTGCTTCAGCAGGGAGTTAATTCTTTCTTCTTTAACTCGGAAAACATTTTTTCTTAGGTGCAGAAAATTGCAAATGAGGTGAACAGAGGAATTGTAACAGATCTCGTAATGACTTCCTGAATACTGAGGGGGGAGCACAGAGATGGAGGCCGGCATGGAGGAGATCCTGGTTAAAGTTGCAGTAAGGGTCAGACCTCTGCTTTCCAAGGAAGTACTTCATAACCACCAAGTATGCGTGAGATTAGTCCCAAATACACAACAAATAATCATTGGGAAAGACCGTGTCTTCACTTTTGATGTTGTATTTGGCAAAAACTCAACCCAAGAAGAAGTTTATCCAGTTTGCATTAAACCTCTTCTAGTGTCTTTGGCTGAGGGATATAATGCTACAGTATTTGCATATGGACAGACAGGTTCTGGGAAGACTTACACCATTGGAGGTGGTCACATTGGTACGTTGTAAAAAGTCTTTTTTTGTGTGTGTGTGAACAATGTAGTTCTGCAAATTAAGTATTTAATACATAACAGATGATGCTTGAGAATTTTTAAGAGATAATGAAAAAATGTATAGCAAAAAAAGACATATATATTCCAAAGTTTATGTGATGGTTGTGTTCTAAACACAAATTCTGTGTCCGTTAGGCTATACCAAAAGTATGAGAGAAAAAAAAAATAAAAAAAAATTAAAGTGCTCTTTCCCATTCTCTATTCTAACAGGCAACTTACCCTACTTTCTGAAACACAGTGCTTTAGAAATTTTGGCTCCATTTATCCTACTTAGAAAGTATCTGCTTTAGGTAATTGTATGAAGCAAACTCACTCTTGGACTTTTTTCAGAGTCTGACAAAGAGATTTCATAGATAAATTTCATGGAATAGAATCCTAGAATGATTTGGGTTGGAAGGGACCTTAAAGATCACCCAGTTGCAACCCCCCGCCACGGGCAAAGATGTCACCCACTAGACCGGGTTGCCCAGGGCCCCATCCAGCCTGGCCTTGAACACCCCCAGGGATGGGGCATCCACAGCTTCTTTGGGCAACCTGTGCCAGTGCCTTGCCACCCTCTGAGTAAAGAATTTCTTCTGAATATCTAATCCAAATCAACCCTCTTTTAGTTGGAAAGCCATTCCTCCTTGTCCTATCATTACACCACCTGCCAAAGAGTCCCTCCAGAGTCCCTCCCCAGCTTTCCTGTAGGCCCCCTTTAGGCACTGGCAGGCTGCTGTGCCTAAAGCCTCTTCTCCAGGCTGCACAACTCCAACTCCCTCAGCCTGTCTTCGTAAGAGAGGTGCTCCATCTCTCTAAGTATCCCTGTGGCCCTCCTGGACTCTCTCAAATACTTCCACGTCCTCGTGCTGGGGGACCCAGAGCTCCAGGTGGGGTCTCACGAGAGCAGAGCAGAGGGGGACAATCACTTCCCTCCCCCTGCTGGCCATGCTGCTTTTGATGCAGCCCAGGATATGGTTGGCTTTCTGGGCTGGAAGCACACATTGCTGGCTCAGGTGGAGATTCTGATCAACCAACACTGCCAGGTCCTTCTCCTCAAGGCTGCTCTCAATCTGTTTTCTGTCCAGACTGTAGTTGTGCTTGTAACTGTTCCAGCACAAGTGCAGAACCTTGCATATTGGCCTTGTTGAACTTTATGTGGAATTCAAATTTTGCTTTTTTAAAGGCAGATATCTGAAACTCTACTATTCGACTTACTTGGTATTTCCAAGTCAGTGTTTCTCAAACACCTGAGACTGGAAACTACTATTTTTCTGTATTAGTTCGCAGAAGAATTCTTCAGCTTCTGCATGTATACAATTTTGCTTTCTGACTTTCCCTGAAATCGTGTATCACCAGCTCTGGTTATCTTCCCTTCCGTATCGAGAAGTCACAATTTGTTTGTCTGTTCTGCTGAATAAGAGAGAAGAAGTGGAGTAGCAGGAATTAGAAGACTATCTGGATTTTTCTTGGTCCTTGATTCTGAATTTGAAACCCTGAAAATTATGTATTCGTTCTTTTTGCATAAAGGATTTGAAGTTTTATCATTAATTCATTAGCAAGTTCAAAATATTTTTTTCTTCTAGCGTGATTTTTTACTGATTTAATTTTCTTGTAGTCTCGTACCCGCAGAAAGTAGTAAAGTTCTGTATCATTTCCATGCATTTCTGATCAACAGAAAAGCAAATCTTTACATGAAAACTTGGGAAAACTGAGCTCTTCCTATTCCTTATTATATTGAGTGATAAACCTCGCAGACTTCTCTTTAGTTTTAGTCTTTGTAATTTGTGTGACAGAATGACTGCAAGTGTCTGTGACATCTGTGTTTCTATTTTAGCATCAGTTTCAGAGGATGAAAAAGGCATAATCCCACGGGCTATTCAGGAGTTATTTCAGCATATTTCTGAAAACCATAACATCGATTTCCAAGTGAAGGTATCTTATATAGAGGTTTACGAGGAAGAACTTTGAGATTTATTGGAGTTGGAGACCTCTGTGAAAGATTTACATATCTGAGAAGATGAAAACGGAAATACAGGTAGGATTTCAGCTCTAGAACTTCGTGCATTTGATTTCTGTTGTGTGCACAAATTATTGTTTCCATCTCTTGAAAAGAGAGCTTACCGATGACTAATACTAGACGAAGTCACGTTTTCAAAATATCAATTCAGTTTAGCTGATCTGAAGCAGCCTTCATTTGAGATTCCTATGAACAATATCAATGTTCCTCCAGAAGCAGCATCAGGTGGTAAGGTAGTACTGTTACTGTTTCTGCAAATTCAGCATAGAAACACAATTGTGCATGATTATTCAGTTGAATGAATGCTTTAAGATTAAGCCTTTGCTTCTCACTTCAAAGTTATATTTGTTAAGCTACTTATGCTGTAAATATCTGCTTCCATTCCACTAAGAACTATGTTCTTAACATAGGGTGGGAGTCACTTTTACTACAAACTTTCAAAATTTCTGTCTTTTTTTTTTTTTTAACTGACAAAGTAAGCTTTGAGCTAGGTTTGCTCATACTTTTTTTCTAGATAGCACTAGGTTGCAAATTTCATAAGACGATGTGTAAACACCTAAGTGTATTCTGTGTATTCTGTTTACAATACTGTTTCAAATGGTGTGACAAAATACACCCATATATTCTATTTCTGCAGGTTTCAGATGTGCTGTACTTCGTGCTTTCCACATACTGTTTTATTTTATTTAGCTATGTGCTACGACCTTATAATAATGCAGGCTTGTATGCTTGTGTGATTTGTGTTTATAGATTGACTCTTCATAATTGCAGTAAGCTTTTACTGAAAAGTTTAAAATTAATGTAATTATTCTGATTTTCTTTTGGTGTTTGAAGTGATTGTTGGTGCTAAGGAATTCCAAGTAGAATGTGCAGATGAAGTGATGAGCCTGTTGGAAAGTGGCAATGCAGCTCGTCACGCAGGCACAACACAAATGAACGAACACTCTAGTCGATCACATGCCATTTTTACTATCAGTATTTGTCAGAAACAATCTGCAGAGTCTCAAAAAAAATAGTGATCCACAGGATTCATCTTGGAAATCAGTCCAGATGATTGCTTCAAAGTTCCATTTTGTGGATTTGGCAGGATCAGAGAGGGTGACAAAGACTGGAAATACCGGTGAAGAATTCAAAGAATCAATTCAAATCAATAGTGGTTTGTTGGCCTTGGGAAATGTCATCAGTGCGCTTGGAGACCCAAAAAGGAAAAGCGTACATATTCCATACAGGGATGCTAAAATCACTCGCATTCTGAAAGACTCCCTAGGAGGGAACGCCAAGACTGTCATGATAACATGTATAAGTCCATCCTCATCAGACTTTGATGAATCTGTAAATTCGCTCAAATATGCAAACAGAGCCAAAAACATTAGAAATAAACCAGTTGTCAACTACAACCCTGATCAAGACCGGATTGATGAAATGGAACTTGAAATCAGATTGCTCCGAGAAGCTTTGCAGAACCAACAAGTTGGTAATCAGTGTTGACATGACTTAAATCAAGAAAGAACCCGAATCAGTTTGCTAGAAGAACAGCTCACCCAGCTTCAAGCTCAGTGCTTCAGCTACAGAAACTGTTTGGATGAAGCCTTCCCATTCCTGGTTGATTTGAATGATGATGTTAGCTTAAAAAGCAGGAAGCTCTCACCGTGCAGCAAATTGACACTGGAACTGGCACCATGCAAGAGCCCCATCATATCACAATTCTTCAGCTGAGGAGAGAACTAAAGAACTGCCAGGTATTTCATTCTAAGTTGATTGTTTAGGTACCTATGAACAAATCAGGAAAGCTAATGTGTCTGTCTCGTAGGAGGAGGAGATAGAGTTCCAACAAGTTAGAATTTTATAAAATCAACCTATTTTCATTTTTCACACTGAATTCTGGTAAGCCTGTAGATTGTTACCTCGCAATCGCATACACAAATTCTGGCTTTTCTTGGTTCTCATCATCCTAAATTACAGCTCTGTTATTTATTCTTCATTTTTTTTCTCTGGCTTATTGTAAAGCTCTGCTTCCCAGGTTCAAAACAGTGTAAGAGCTGGGTTTAAACTGAAAGATACCCAGGTAAGCATGCCATCCACAGCTCGGAGGAGATGGTTAGGGAGATGCTAAAATAAACAGGGCAATAAAGGCTCTTGAGCAGCTCTTAAGAGTTGTATTTACTTGAAAGATATAGGTTGTACAGAAAAGATACAGTTGTACAGAAGTATCTGTCTTTAGAATGGTAAGACATAGTGTGTCTATACTTTGCATTTGGCTCCTAAAGGTTTTCTGGAAGGCCAACTACATTTGGAAGTAACCTTCAATCACTATTGGATCACTTGCCCAGAAAAACATCTGAAAAAAAATAACATTATAATTTCTTTAATCTTTAGGCTCTTCTTTGAGATGAAAAATGAGGAGGGCCATCCTTATTTTTTTGTTTGAGAAGTGTATTAATATTATGATTGATGCTGAGATTTTACAGCCAAATCTCACAGCACACCGAAGTAATTGGATTTAAATACCCACTTTGTAAGGTAGTGTTGGTTATGGGTCCATTATTTCCTTTGGGAGAAAGAAACTTGTCAAAACAAAATCAATAGATGAGAAACAGAAGTAAAGAAACGACTGGTGGAAACCACTTTTGAAGGGAGCAGCTGATTCCCCAGAGGGCCATGCTGCCATAGCCACAGGGACCTTGACAGCATAGAAAGGTGGGCTGACAAGAACCTCATGAAGTTCAGCAAGGGCAAGTTCAGAGTCCTGCACCTGAAGAGGAACAACTGCAGGCACTAGTGCATGCCGGGGGCCACCCTGCTGGAAAGCAGCCCTGCAGAAAAGGAGCTGGGCGTCCTGGTGGCCACCAAGTTGAACATGAGTCAGCCATGTGCCCTTCCTCCTAAGAAGGCTAGTGGTTTTGTTGGCTGCACTAGGCAAAGTGTCACTAACAGGTCAACAGATGTGATCCTTCCGCTCAGTGAGGCCACAGCTGGAGTAGTGTGTCCAGTTGCAGTTGCAAACTGTATTTTGTGGTGCGTTATACACAGCATAGGCAGCCAGTCAAAAGAGGAGTCTCCCACCATATTTAGCATTGATGTGGCCTCACCTTGAGTATCGTGTGCTCAGGGGCACCCCAGTTGAAAAAGGATGTGAAGATAATTGAAAGTGTGAAGAGGAAGGCAACAAAGCTGGTAGAAGGGCTGGAAGGCAGGTCCTATGAGGAGAGACTGAGAACACTTGTGTTGTCCAGTCTGAAGAATAGGAGGCCAAGAGGCGACCTCATGGCTCTCAGCAACTTGCTGAGGAGGGAAGGTGCTGGTCTGTGCTGCTGGTAACTGAGGGAAGAATGCATGGGAATGGCACAAAGCTGTGGGGGATGTCCAGTTCACGCTGGACATCAGGGAAAATTTCTGTACCATGAGGATGGTCAGACACTGGCACCGGCTTCCTAGCGAGCTGTTTGGTGCCCCATGCCTGTCACTATTCAGGAGGCGTTTGGGCACTGCCCGCAATAACATGCTGTAACTTTAGGTTAGTCCTGAAGTGGTCAGCCAGTTGGACTTGATGATCTTTGTAGGTCCTTTCCAACTTCTCTACTGCATTCTGCTTGATTCTGTTCAGTTCCGGGCTCCCCCATGCAAGAGATTCAGGGACATAATGGAAAAAGTGCAGCAGAGGGCCACAAAGATGCTTAAGGGACTGGAGCACCTCTCCAATGAGGAAAGGCTGAGAGAGATGGGACTGTTCAGTTTGGAGAAGAGGAGGCTCAGTGGGGGATTTTAGCAATGTCTTACAAATACCTGAAGGGAAGGTGCAGTGAACGTGCAGCCAGGACAAAAGGCAGTGGGCATATACTGGAACACAAGAGCTTCTAGGCAAACATCTGGAAGCACTTGTGTACTGTGTGGTGGCCGTGGCTGTGCACTGGAACAAGTTGCCCAAAGAAGTGGAGTCATCCTCTGAGACCTGCAAAAGCCACCTGGACATGGTCCTGGGCAACCTGCTCAAGGTGGCCTTGCTTGAGCCAGGGGTTAAACCAGGTGACCTCCAGAGGTCCTTTCCAGCCTCAGCTGTTCTGTGATTCCATGGTGGGAGAATTTGCCATATATACGTCACAACTTTGCAGTTCCACTCACATCTTTGAACAACAAATAAATGTATGTATGTATTTAATTTTCCAACTTCAAGAATAACAATGCCTGCTTTTCCACTGGCTGAATTTTCCTTTTATTATCTAGCAGGCTCTAGCTATGGATGAAGAAGTATTCAGCCAGAAGGATCATGAATTGAAGATATTGCAGAATCAGATAAAGACATTAATACAGGAAAATGAAGAGCAACTGGAATCTTTAAAGAAGGCTGAAGAAAGACATAGATTACAGGTATTTTTCCTCTGGCATATATTACATATATCTATATCAAACCATCCGTCCACTATAGGAATGTACTCATGATTTCAAGACAGATCCTTCAGAATTTTTTTGGATGTAAACACCTACCAGTCTTACAAGCACCTTGTTTGAATTAGAGCTGTATTCCCTAATGAGCTGAGATCATCTAGTGGGTGAATCACAGTACTGTGATTCCTGAAGTTTGTGTATCAGCCTAACTGCCACAGCCTTCCTGTATGATATTAAGTGATTCATTCACCCTCTCTTTGCTTCCTGCCTTCCTCCAGATCTGTGTTGTTGCTAAGTTGTTTCAGGACGATTCATGATTTAGGACTTGAAAGGCTTTAAAAGATTGTTTAGAATCTCAAAAAGACCATCAAGTTCCTACAGAATGCTTTAATTGAAAGGCTGTGTAGAAACATGCTTTGTTATATCTTTATTCAGTGTGAGAGTAAAGTATTGTTGCCTTTTGACTTTTTAAGACAGAATTTCATCCTAGTATTCTGAGAGTTTACTATTACAAGAAGCTGAGTGACACAGTGGAAACACTGCTTGCCTCCTTCCCTCTCTAGATCTTGTATATGCTAATGAAATTGTAATGGGTAGTAAGTGAATAGCATTTCAAGATCCAGGAGACCATATATAGGATAGTTGATAGATCTGACTTTATAGGATGATAGATCTGACCTTTTTTAAAAGGAACAGCATAAACATGGCTAGTTAGTACTCTTCTCCTTTTTCTCCTTTTTTTCCTTATTCTCCTTATTCTCCTTATTCTCCTTTTCCTCCTTATTCTCCTTTTCCTCCTTATCCTCCTTTTTCCTCTTCTTTGCTGATGGCTTGGGGAGAGTCAATGAATGAAAGGTAAGTACACTGGTCACCATCTTTTCCTTCCCTCTGTAACTTTTTTTCTGTTCTGTCATCTCTGGATAGGCTTTTTTTGTGTGTTTTCCTTTTTTAACCCATACTGCATATTGTCAGCTTATTAGACTGAAACAATCCATGCTTCTAATACACATAGATGCTTATATACGATTATGCTTATAATTGTATCCTATGGAGGATACGAGGCAGATGTTATGAACAGAAACAGTTGTACTGTAGGCAAAAGATCGCAGCTCTCACTTTTACTTAAAAACAGAAAAATCAGTATAATAATTAAATCAAATGCTTGTGTCAAATGGCTTAAAGTTGTATGCACAGGAAAGTGTCGTTTCAATGATACATGATAGAATAAGAACTGTAAAAGTAGCATGTAAATGTTTGTACCCATGTATTTATGTAACAGGTTATGCACTATGGGGTTGTATGTACAAGGGCATAAGGGACAGAGTCTTATAGGGATTAAAAAAAAAAAAAAGTTGTAAGGTGGAGTTGCCCATTACTACTTCCACAATCATAAAATGTATGGTATTGACATATATATTCTTTTTGCTATGACACAGAAATATTATGTATTGTATTCCAACAAAATGTCAATTTGTGGGGCATTGTCTATGTATGGGGAAAGGACTTGCAGTCTAAGAAGATGAGAAAAAAAGAATAAATAAAAAATATATGATTCAAAGTAGGAGAATGCATACTTTAGTTAACTATCTCTAGCTGTTATTCAAATTTCCTGTTGGTAGGCAAGATTTTCGATGTATTCTGAAAGGAACAGAGAAGACTGAAAATTGTATGGTCTTGGCCTTATGGATAAATCAGTTCAGTGAAGATATGTAATTTTGAACAATGCACAGAGATTGCTGTAGGAAAGGCAAGTAAGTTCTTCAAACTAGCATTACTGACAAATTTGAGGCTGGGTAGAAAAGAAAGTAACGGTTGATACAGGGGATCCTGGGGTCACGTCCAATTTTATGAATGTTAATTAATAAAAATAATCTTTCAAGTTGGACCACTCCAAGAGGAAGAGGAAGCCTACATGTATGTACATTTCATTCTTTAAACTCAGACCATGTGCTTCATTTGAACATTTTTCTTGAATTACCGTTTTATTTATCCATGAACACACAAATAAGGCAAGCAAGGGCTGATAAATATGTCATCTACTTCTCACTAGATGTCTAAATCTAGCTGACATAATTTATATAGGACAGGTCCTTTAGAGACAAAAATGTCTCAAAAAAAAAATGATTGGAGTTTGGGGAGAGGTAAGATTCTACCTGTCATGCCAGAGAATTTTCAGTTTGTTGCAGAATTTGCCTGTGCACTGCAGAAGAATTTAGAGTTGGTGAATGATATACAAGAAGACTGACCTTTATAATGAATTTAGAAAGGTATGATGCAAACCTGATGATCAGCAACCGTTTTTGTTTTTGTTTTTTTCATATGAGAATGAAAAAATGGTGGAACAGCAAATCCTTATTGATCAGCTAAAAGAAAAATTAGAGAAGTTTATGGTTGTGAAAACTTGGGACTTCTCAAGTGCTTGTGGAGATGGGCCTGCTGTTACGGCATCTGCAAGAAGGCCATACAGTGTCCCACTCACAAAGAGTCTGCTACACTCCCTTTACCCATCTTCAGGGACAGAGACACGAAAGGTAAGGTCTACCTAAGCATTACATTTTTTTTAACAGTTATCGTTCAATAATTCTATTGGGCGTGACAAATTATGGTGACCTATTGTCAGCTGCTGTTTGGCTTTGAAGCATTTTAGCATTGAAGACTGAAAAAGTACTTTCGAATGTCTTGCGACACACGCTATGTCCCAGTTGTCCAAAATCTATGGGTTTACATTTTGAATCCCAGAATGGCTGGAGTTTGAAGGGACCTTTAAAAATCATCTAGTCCAACTCTGCCATGGACAGAGACACCTTTCACTAGATCAGGTTGCTCAAAGCCCCATACAAATTGACTTAAAACACAGAATTTATCACAGTCATAAAGCTGTAGTCTTTAGTGATCTTTTTGTGCAATGTTTAACAGTTCAGATAGGAAGCATTCCCAAAATGAATGATTATTCTGTACTGATAAACTGAACATTTTGGGTAATAAGTTGGTAACAGTACCTTCTTTTGCACTTGGGACAAGTGTTCTAAGCAGAACCTTCTCTTGCAAAACCTTCTGGTACACAGGTACTCAGAAATATTATTTAAACACCTGCAATTCTGCATACAAGGTCAGGTAGTGAAAGACTTTTAAACTGAAATACTATTGGAATATCAATAAAGAATTACTGAACTATTCCAAGTGTTTTTTTGGTGCTTTTTGGCAGGTGTATACCAGTCCCCCTGCTTTTTCCCTGGCTCGGATGATGGCAGGATTCCGTGCTCGTAGCCAGATGATACTGAGCTACATAGAAGATCAAGATGAAGTCCTTCACTGCCACCTCTCTATCAGAGTGATGAAGAGAAAGAAAATACAGACAGTCAAAAGTAATTTATTTTTTTTTTTCTCATTTAGGTAATTTTTTCTTTAACTTTTGTTACAGATAAATATATAGCAAATACAATATTACTGCCTAATCCTACTGTAAAGTGAGGCCATTTGTGATACTACTTAAAATAAATTTGCAGGACCAACTAGGCATATTATGAAACTAGTTTAAAAACCACATTTTTTTGATGCGATAAAGATTGCATGATCTTTGTTTTGGGGACATCATCCAACAAGATCAAGCATGGGAAGAAGAAGGTGCAAATGCTTATGTAAGCTTTCTCAGTTTGGCACTCTTCTCTTTAATATCATGTACTTTATATAAAGTTAAAAGAAAAAAAAATCCCTTTGTGTTTAGAATGTATCATGTTTTCCATTCTTTCTTAGGCATTCAATAAACCAAAAATGGACACGAAAACAGGCTTCTCTGTGCTTTCCCTTTGAGCAAAGTGACATGAAATGTCAAGTTGACAAGTCCAGCTTATGTGACAAATCTGTGCCACAGACTGATACAGCCACAGGTAAAATGGAAGTCATGAGAGTAAATTGTGTTAGATATAATACTAGAATATGCAATAATGTCTTTATCACATGTAATTATTTTTCTCATCAAAATGTCTTTATTTGCTACAAATACTTTTTTCATTATAGCTCAACATAAATTTATTTTTTAATTATTTTCCTTTTCCCTTTTCTGAAATTGACATCAGTGACCTTAATGTTTGAGTACTACTTACTAGCGAGAAAGCACTTGACCTACAAATCTAGTACTAGTTCAAGAAAAGGAAACATGCTATTATTTCATCAGAGATGCACTGGAAATGCTTAAATTAAATATGTTTTTTCTCTCTCAGATTAGCATTCATTAGCATTCTTGAAATGCTAATGCATGCTGTCATTTCCATATTTAGACGGCAGGGAAAAGACTCTTTGCAATACTCTCTCCTTTTGGCTCTTTCGCTTCATTTGTAAGAATTCTATACATACTATATTTCAGATCACTGTCTTTTGGCTAAAGAGTGTATTCCTTTTATTCCTTTTTTATTCCTTTTTTTTTTGGTCTCCACATTGTTTTGTTTTCTTTCAAGGTGAAGAAATCGACTGCCTCCAGAAAAGTCATGTTTTTAACATGCAGAAGTTAAAGAATTCAGAGTTGAGACTCACTGAGGCCAAGCAAAAAATGGGAGAACTTGCACTTAACATCAAAATGAAAGAAGAACTTATTAAGGAATTAGTAAGAACAGGTAAGTGACTGAAAAATTGAAATGAAGACATTCAGAAATAAGCAAGAAAAAAGACACAAAACTTCTGAAGACCTGCATATCTTAGTTTTTGGGTAATTTTCTTCTGCGGGAATACTTCTGGTAACTTACAGTTTCCTAACTTCTATGAATTACTTGCTATGAGTGCATTGAAGGCTGCAAATTTTTATTGTGTCCTACTCAGCTGTGATCTGCAGATTTGTTTGTTAAATATTTTTTTGTGTTTTGTAGCTTATTGTGTTTATCCACCTATAGTGTAATTTTTCATGTATGCTTAGTGCAACTGATCTCTTCATGGACATGTGTTTGTCACCCAGTGTCTGGGATAGGAGAGAAGATACGACACTGTGCTGGGAATGCTTGCATTGCCATCATAGCAGTAGAGAAGCAGGAGTCAGAAGTGGATGAGGGAAAAGGTCAGTGTCCCTGTTAGCCTATATCATTACACACCTGTCCTGATACATATATGCTTGCCAGAAACTTATCATTGTGATGACCCTAAAGATCTGTGCTTACCTGTTTCAATCACACTCTTCTAGTGTGTACATATTCTCCTGAGGCAGTCTTTTGGCATTGAGAAACATTGTGCGCCCCCAGTAACAGTACTTACGGAATCCCAAACAGAGCAAATCAGATTGCCCGAACAGGGCAAATCAGTAGAAACACAATCGAGAGTTTTTTGCTGATTACCAAGTTGAAAGCTGAGAAATATGTAGCATATTCTTCTGGGGAACAAACAAACAAACATACAAACAAACAACAAAAAACATAATAATACAGGCAAGCTATTTTGTCAAGGACTGCAGTAGGCAGAAAATTTTCACTTGATGTGGCACTCAGGTGTTACTTTCTTTGGTGACATCAGATGGTTTATGAAGAGTTCAGATTTAAAATTCCTTTGTTCATCTATATTTCAGTGTTATAAGGGAGCTGTTTGTTTAGGTTTGGAAAATGTCTCAGAAATTTTTGGTTTAATCAGGATGAAGTAAGTAACGATTCAATTACAGGTTTAAGTGATACATTGCAAATTATTAGCTTGCTGTTTTAAAACTATTTGGATATGATGTCTTTAAGGTAAGGATGCAGAGTGTGTAAGCAGGCAATATTCTTTGAAGATAACTAAACCGGAGCAAGAATCCGAGCAGGCCAAAATGGAACTGGCCGAAACTCAAAAACAGCTTCAGGAGCTGGAGAATAAGGAGCTGAGAGAGCTTCCTGAGAAAGCCAAGCTGCAAAGAGAGTTCTGAAAGAAGATGGATGCAGCTAAGCTGAAAGTGCAGGTATTTCCAATATGACCATTAGGATTTGCAAATTCCTGTCTCAGCATCACCTGAGACACTATCATCCGTACACTCTGCTTGTGAAACTCTCACCAGCTTCACACAATTGAAGCTAGTTGGATTGAAGTAGCCAATGAGAACCTTCACACAGTTATACCCACTACTATTTAACAACTAAGTAGTTAGATAGTTCTGTCTTTGATGATTTTACGAAGGCTCAGAGACCTTAGAGATAATGTGTGATTGTTGTGGCAAAATGTAGCAAGTCTTGCTCACTGTCCTAACTCAGTGAAATAGAGAATTAACCTGAGTCGGGTTTTAGTTTTAAGTTTTCCTGTTGTTAAGCTGAAATTTTCCATGAACATTCAGGCCTTACAGAAGAAGAAGCAAGACACTAAGAATCTGGCTTCTCTATCTAACCAAAGTGAAAAACGAGCAATAGAACTTGAACAGAACGTGGCTCAGATGAAGCATCAGCAGACCCTGCTAGAGAAAAGACTGCGTGAGGAGAGTGAAAAAAAAGAAGCAACTAGAAGCAGAGCTTCAGCGGGACCAGCTACAAATTAAAGTAGGATTCTTTCTGTTTCCTTATGACAAAGAATAAGATCAACCAGTTTGACCTTTGTTTTCCCAAAGGCAATGTACTATACTACCAGATTTTGTCCTTTTAAGTAATTGCTTACTTGACACTGAAGAAATTGTGTATAAGTATTTTCACAGAAATCTTCATTCTTCCTTTCTCTTCAGCTATTTTTTTTGAATGTTATTATGTGATGTCTAGCCCCGAGTTGCAATTTTGCATGTAAATTAGTTCAATATTTCTGATTTCATGATTGTGTAGATTCTGTCATTAAATGTGTTTGAAAAACACACTGACTGAGGCAGAAAGAAAGTTTTGTTTGTTTTTGTTTAGAGGAACTTCAGCTTAAGATGGAACAGCAACAGAAGATTCTTAAAGACAGAGAGATTGCTGCATTTAAAAAGAAGAAAAATAACTCGGTGTGGACTTTACAGAAATCAGAGGTAGCTAATCTATTCCAAATCTGTGTGGACACTGAAAAGAAAGGTGTCTTTATTCACCCCGTGTCATCTTTGTAAAGCGTTTGGAAGAAGAGTATTCCGTCCTCCCTCCCCTGTTTTTTTTTTAAATTGTTTTTTTTTTTTTTTTTTTTTTTTGTAGCAAAAACTGAGACAAGTCAAGAAGCTCTTTAACTGGTTTTGAATGAACGAAAGGAGAGGGCTGTAATGTCTTTGTTTTTTCTATGACTTGTCAAAGGTAGTAATTCAGATAGCTGGAAATTCAACGAGTTTGGTTGTCTGGTAGGCTTGAAGGTGATTCTGATGAGCTCTGTTATAAATGTTGCACGGTTTGTTTGTTTATTTCTTTTCCCATCTGACAAATATGACAGACGGCTATGGTTTTGGTTGTTCATGACAGTGTTAGAATAGTAGGTTTCCTGTGCAACAGTGCTACCTGCATGATTTCAGAACTAGACATTGGAACATGAGAGTTTCATGAGTTAACCAAAGTCTTTAGAGGTGAAAATCAATTTAAAAAACGAAATAAAAGCAACTTCTTAGCCATACCAGCAATATGCCCACTGATAAACCATTGCTTCAGAAGAGACTTATAATAGACTCTGCTAGCAGGATCAGAACTCCCATTTTTTCTTTCTTTCAGCATCAGAGTTTCTCATCACGATGTGTTTTTCCACAAATCTTGGTCTTGGGCAAGAATCATGCAATGAGGATGGGCTAGCTGATTTCTTGTGGTACCTTTCAAACTTAGTTGTTGTCATTCTATATATGACATCTATTTCTATAACTGTTTTTAGGAAAATAATACATTTCCTTAAAAGCATCTGATAAAATTGTTTGCATAAGATGTAGTAATATAACATTGCTGAGCCTCTCCTTAAGTCAGTCCTATTTCTGTATTATCCTGAATCAGGATTCTGTTGAACACTTAATGTTAAGAATTGAAATGTTGATTTCTCACGTTTTATCAGTTACTCTAAAAGAGGAAAAACATAGTCATAAAATTCTGACCCAAATAGTCCTCGTTAATGCTCTCTGGATCTCTGTTTAAATTGTAGAAGTTAGAAGAGCAAAAGAAATGGCTGGATGAAGAAATGGAAAGAATTCTTCAACAGCACCAACAGTTAGCGGAACTAGAAGAAGATTTAAAGAAAAGAGAAGCCATTGTAGCTAAAAAAGAAGCATTATTGCAAGAGAAGAGCCTCCTAGAAATCAAGAAACTGAGATCTAGCCAGGTGATTTAAGAAAAAAAAAAAAGAAAGAAAGAAAGAAATTTAACACAATTGTAGAGCTGCCTGAAAAGACTATGGGAGGAGGGCAGCCGGATAACAGAAGAGGTTTAAGCCATGCGACTTGTATCTCTAGCGCTGCCATTACATTATTGTGTGGCTTGATCAAATGAACATTTTAAACATGAATAATTTATTTACATGATATCCCCGAAATTCTAACAACAAAACAAAATCTGACTTCCAAAGTTCTGTTATTGCAGCACATTAAATAACAATATCTAAAAAATTGCTCAATGCCTGCAAAGTAGAGAACATGGCAGAGAAACATTCTGTATTATTTACTTTGGCTACTGAGAAACAGAAATTGAAATGTCATTGTCACCGTAGTGACTAACTCATGTAAGATATGTAGAAAACTGCACATTGCTTTTCTTTGTTTTCTTTCATCTTTTGATTAAATAGTAAATTTTATGGTAGCTGTCTACTTAGCCTAAATGGCGTCCCTTTACAAGAAGTAGACAGGTCTTCCACTTTAGGATGCGACAGTCTCATGTACATGTTTATGGGGAAGGAGTTTTATATTTACGGTTTCTTTCATTCTTCCTCTTATTTCTTTCTCTCTCTCTCTCTCTTTTTTTTCTTTTTTTAAAGGCTTTAAACAAAGATAGTATGAAATTGTCTACTCGCTTAAGTATGCTGGACCAGGAATTGTGTGATAAAGGTATGCAGCTTCAGGACAGCACTACTGAAGATAAGACAGACATTCTGGAAAAAATTCAGGTTCTTCAGAAGGAAAGGGATCAGCTACTCAGAAGAAGAAATAGTGTGGATGAGAAACTGAAAGAGGGTAACTGAAAAGTGTTGTCAGCTGAAGTAAGTAACTATCTCTGAGATACATCAAAGTTTTAGGCAATGTTGTATAATAAAGTATTCCAATCATGACCTAAAATGTCTCCCAGTATTAGACAGTAGAGAATCAAAGAACTGAGGTTGGGTGTTTTTGTTAACAGCCGACATGAAAATACTGCTATAATGGCACTACTTCCATAACAGTGAACAACATATACTTTCAGAGGAACTTACTTACTTTAGCTAGAGTCCGGACAAATGTCGCTGGCCTAACAATTCTATAATTAGAAATAATGAAACAGGATGTCCATCAATTTATCTTAGGCAGCTATTTTCCTATCAGGACATAGAACAAGGTGAAGTACTCTAATAGTGATGTCCCTTGATTTTTTTTTTCATAGGCTTTTGTGAAAGACCAAACCTCACCTGAAGGCCTCCATATAGTTACAATGAAAATAAGCCATATTGTGGATGTTACACACTTGAATTGATCAGTATAATTAAGTTGAAGATTGAATAAATTGATGTAAAATACACAGATTTGTTTTAGGTCTTGAGAAGCAGCAGTTGGGGCCTATTACTGAGCTGATAGCATGCCAGAAAGAATCCTATTTGCTTCACTCCACAGAATCTTCTGCAATACTTCAGGGCATGAATTTCTGCCACCTTCCTGCACAGATAATGGTCACCAAACTGCTTACAGATCTGATTGGTTCATTAATCGCTAATTAGAAAACTAGTTCAACTGAAAAAGTAATAGAAGTCATCAAATTGTGGGGAGGGGAAAATGGAGGAAGAATAGAATGTAGGCTTTTGTGGTGATGAACCATTTGTTTGAACTCTGGTCTGTGGAAGGGATATCAAGACATTTCCTGCTTGCTCCAAACAGGTTCTAGATTTGTACTCTTCCTCTTATTTTTCCCATTCCATTCTCTGTACTACTACTAGTTAGTCTTGCTCTTCAATTTAGATTCACCTTTGAGAATGAAGTTAATGTCTTATGCACACAAAGGTTTGTTTTGTACTTTTTTTACAATCTCACTCCTGTGTTTCTGTGTAGGAAGAACATGTCCTTTTGCAGCTGGAAGAAGGAATTGAAGCCCTGGAGGCTGCTATTAATTACAAGAATGAAAGTATTCAGAGTCGCCAGTACTTGCTTAGATCCTCTTCACAGATCCTTTCACAGAGTGAGGATAATGCAATAGGAAAACTAGTTTCCTTGTCTGCTGATGAGCTCAGAGCTATCCTCTTCAAATACTTTAACAAGGTTTGCTTTGGCTAATGATCAATATTTTATCCTATTACCTGTTATTGCACTAAATAGTTAAATGAAATAGTGTCAAGAAGTAAAGTCAATTTAATCCACTTTCCTTGAAAGCCTGCTTAGGTTACTCACATCTGTTGTTAATTTGGATATTTTGCATCTTGACATCAACATAAAAAAAGATGCTTTTCTATTACTTGTTTGTATCTTGTTTTGGTGTCATTAGCTTAAAAGGTGTTGCAACTCTGGAAATTTCCTTGCTCCTTTCCACTGCTTTATGCTGCTAACTTCTCAAGTAGCAACATATTTAAACAGTGGTGTCGTATTGAAATTCTTCCCACCTGCAGTCTTTATTAACCTCAGGATAGTATTTCTTTTTTCCAAATCCATTATAAAATCTTTCTGCAAACAAGCGCTTACCACCATATACTGAAGAATCGTAATGACACCTGGAAACATAAAAAAGAAATGCATTAGGACTTGGTGTCTCTCTTTGCCCATGGGTGAACCTTGGGTGATTTTGTGAACAAGTTGTCTGTGGTACACAAATTGGCAGTTTTCCAGAAACAGGAAAAAAACTCTTGTATCAGTTTAAGTTCTGCACAGGGCATTAAAAAATCCACTAGTCCATGTGATCAAAATCTACAGAGCTCAATTCTGAAGTGTGAACTCGTGTCAGCAGGCAAATCTGTTTCCAGTATAAGCTTACAGCTTATACAGACAATTGCTTTTGTATCCATTCATCTATTAAGCAGAACTGTAAAAGCATTTGTTGAAATGGTTTGATAGAAGTGTATTAGATTGTCTTAGATTGTTGGCCTGCGAGAGTCTGAACGTAAATTACAACTGCAGACTGAAGAACAGGAGATGAAGGTCATAGACCAGGAAAATATAATACGTGAATTGGAATCTGCACTTGAGCACATCAAGTTGCAGTGTGACAGGCAGCTGACGCTACAACACAGAGAACATGAGAAAAAACTACAGTTGATACTGCATCATTTCAAGGGTGCTTGTTTGTTTTCCAAGGGGAATTGTACAGCAGATATTATCTTTAGTCACTGTTGAGAAATACTGTGTTTCATATGAAAGAAAAAAGAAGATATGAGGTAGAAAGATAGCATTTTGGCTGTTACTAATTCTGATGTCATGTAGGATGCTGATGAACAGACACAAGGTGCTTGTATAAAAGAAAAAAGCTGACCATTTTTAAAAAACGGTCAGAATTGTCACATTTTTATATTCAATTTGTTGACATTGGAAAGGTGAAAGATAGCAATCCCCTTGATCTTTATCCTCTAAATGCTCCTATTAAAATGGAGAATTGGGGTTGGCATGGGCTTTTTGCTCCTCTGTCATACTAGTTTAAATGTACACCCTGAAAGCAGAGTGTCAGCAAAATACAGGACATTCTCTAGCTGGGCATCTTGATTTTGGCACAGAGAAGTGAAGTGAAGATTTGATTCTCATACTAGTTTTACTTGCCCTAGAACAAGATGGTGAAGGTATTGCAGAAACCTTGAAAGAGTATGAAGTAAAAGTCCAGCAACTGGAAAAAGACTTCTTTTATTCTAGAGAAAACCAGCAGAGAGCTGAAGAAGAAATTGAAGGGCTTTTTTGGAGAGTCACCCCATCAACTAATGGCACCTACTAAATGTAAGTACATGATCTTAAAATGCTTTTGTGTTTGTCAGTAGATCATTTGAGGGGTAGCAAACAGACAGAATTATATCAGATAGACATAAAACTCATATTTTTACTGAACTAACTCTTATCCAGGAAGGTACTACATCTCCCCACACTTGCAAAGGAGAGACAACATCAGTTTGTAATAGAGGCAGTGGTATAACACTGTTCTAAATTCGTGTTTGGTTTTCTGTGGATTCGAGCATAATTTCAGAAGCTACAGTCTCACACTGTTGTGGTTGAGAAAACGGTATTTTATGATCTGAAAGACTCTGAATGGCATTATAATTAACAAATGTGTAATATGCTATGCTTTTAGATGCCAGTATTTTAAACAATCAACTTGATTTTGCTGCCAGCACTTGATTTCATAGAAGTTATTTCTTGGAAGATTGTCAATGAGGAGGTCCATACTTCCAGTTAACTAAAATCATTCTTTATTAAGGTTAAAAGACCTAGATATTTGTAGTAAGAAGATAAGCTTCCTAATGTGATCTATGCTTTGACCAAAAAAAAAAAAAAAAAAAAAAAAAAAAAAAAAGGACCAACAAACAACTATGAAAAGTTTTTTTGATTGTTCCAGGTCCTACTAACCACAACTCAAACTTAAAATGAAGTAGTTCTAGTGTAGAAGCAAAAATGGTTTAATCATTGTCATTATCTTGGTTGTCTTACACCTCACACTGCCACCACCACCACTTCACACGCACAGTGCAGCCTTCTTGGCCCCGTGTTTCGTCTTAAGGCTCAGCGTGACTCATTCTTCCTCTTAACTGATGGTTCTATTTCGTCACACTTGAGGTAGTGCCATGTCTTTGTAACATGTAGATGCTGGTCACATATGCATCTGTTGCTACCAGAGTGAATTGAGGTTTAGCTCTCCAGGCAGGATAATAAGCCTAGAGGTTCATTAGTCGAAAGTATGCTGTGACGGTGTGAACATGAATATTGCACAGGTTGGACTGTAAATGAGCATGGGGAAGATTATTCTGTGTCTAATACACAAAGAAGCATGTAGTCCAGGACATGTTTTGCTGTGAGGAAACATCCATCGCAGCCAAACTGTAGCGAAATGTAGAAGGGTGAATGTCCCTGTGAATTTCTAACTTTTTCAAATCCATATGTTTGTAACGTTTGTAAGAAGCGCTCAGTATTTTTGTATAATTACCTTTAGTTATCTTTCCTCTGAATATATTTTGGGGCATAATACAATGTAATAAAAAAGTGATGAGCTTTAAAAATAACAAAAATCCCTGTGTACATTAAAGTCACATTCAAAGACTATGTTTTGTGTGTTCTGCTACTGAAATTGCAGACTACTTTTGAAAATACGAAGAATTTCATATTTTACTGTCATGGTTCAGTTGTTTTAAGATTGCCTAAATTGCAAGTTAGAATGGTGAAGCTTGTATTACAAGCAAAGAGCCAGCGGAAAGTAAAAGACACAGTCTTTTACTTCCTTGTCTTTCGGGTCCTTAACATACAATGGTGCTAGCTCAGACCTAGGAATAACCAGTCTTTATCTTGTTCCCTGTCTCAAGTCCCCCCTTTTCTTGAGCCTAAGCAAATTCTTTGGCTTATTACAATCCTTCTTGATTAAAAGTTTTCATTAAATTCTTACCAGTTTTGACTTGGTGCTTGTTTCAGTTACACTTCCAGGTATCATAATCTAGTCCTTCATACAGCACCAAAATGCACATTGTACCACTACACAAGTCAAGACTACTACTCTTAAAAAGAAGATCAGGATTCCCCTAAACGATTGCTTAAGCCAAGAAAAGTTGGGTAACCAAAAAGGTGATTTTGTTGCATAATTCTCGAAAACCCCAGGAGGTGTCATCTTGAATTACCTTATGTAATCACCTTAGACTAATCACCTTATTACCGTAGTCTTTCCCCAAATGTTTTCGTGCTCAGTCTCAATTTCTCCTGCCTCATTTACACACATACAGCAACTAATATTGATTAAAGTGCATCCTTCCCCTTGGGAGGCAAATAAAAGGTCTAGTGCCTAAAACATTGATTTGTTCTAGTTGCTTGCACCAAACTGTAAGATGTTGTTGCAAATATTGGTTTCCGAAATGGGTTAGATCTTCTCCTTTGTCCGGCATTTGGTAAGGCCTGCCATCCAATATCTCCAAAGGGGCTTAGTTTGACCAAGTTTGCTCCTGGGGGATGGATGGAGCCCGTGGTAGGGAGCCATGTGGGAGCAGTGCTTGAGGAGCTGCTGCCTTTGGCAGCCCCTGCAGGCTCACTTCGGGAATCCCGTGTGAGGGATGAAGTTCTGTGTTTTTTGTTTTGTTTTTGTTTTGTTTTGTTTTGTTTTGTTTTTCTGAAGAAACCGGGTGTTTAAGAAGGAAATGCAGAGTTGCCTTTGTTTGGCACTCGATGGTCTTGAGGTCTCTTCCAACGTAGACATTCTGTGATTCTGTGAAGTCACAAACGCCAAGGCATCACACTGGCTGGCTCTGCAGCACAGATGCCAGGAGTGCTGCTTGGCATGGTGGCGGCGGCGCGGTGCCCCAGCCCCAGGCCCATCCCAGCCCCAGCGCACGTCGCCCTCCACTCCCCCATGGAGCCCCCCGCCGCCTCAGCAGCCCCGTGGCGGACGCCCCATGGCAGAGCCGCCCCCGAGGAGAAGGAGCCCGCAGCCCTCTGCCCGCAACGCACCGCACTGCACCAAGCGCCGCGCAACGGCTGCCACCACCGCGGGGGCTCCTGGTGTGAGCGGCAAGCGGTGGCAAGGGGGGGCTGTGCTTCCTGAGTCAAGCTGCTGGACACCGGCTTGCCTGGGCAATTGCCCATGTTGCTGAGGAGGCAACAGAGCCAAAGCCCTTCGGGCTGAAGATCCAGCACAGCTGGGGAGGCTTTGGCATTTCTGCACAATGCTGCTCAATCCTGCTTGGGAGCCCAGCCTCAGGTGCGGAATGAAGCCAAGCAAGCTCGAGGGAAACTGTGTGCTGGTAAGTTGTCAGTTCTTGCTTTCTTTTTCATTCCTCACGCCTAAGAAAACCTAACTCTTTCAAGCACCTGTTTGAAGACACGGTTTGATGGACTTGATTCTGGGTGTGCTCCTTAAGCTTGTTCGGCAGCTGTTGAACCCCGCTACACTTGCAGGAGACCTATGCTCGAGTTGATGCTTGCTGTGATCAAGTGGTGTTCTTTTGCTCTTCTTTGCTTTGGGGATGGTGGGTGAGGTTGCAAAGAGTTTTCAGGAGGATTCTTCTTTTCCTTTGCAGAATCCCAGACTGCGTATTAGAGCTGCTCTTCATCTCTGCTCGGAAAAGCTTCACCAAAAGAGAATGGAGATGAGGAAGGCAATGGAGAATGATGAGGACTATTTGCAGTTAGCACCCGTAAGCTTTGTGAAAGAATCAGGTGCATTTCTGTAGTGGTAGAAAGCGTAGCTGGAAAGACTTCCTAAGAACGTCAAGTCCAATTCATTGTTCTCAGTTAGAGCAATCCCGTAGTTTAGACTCCTGATAAGGTATTTGTCTGTAGGCAGCTGCCAACTTGTCCAGCTAATCCAATTCAGCCTGGAAAACAAGCAAGCAAGCAAGCAATCAAAAAGCACAGAAACCTGCAGTTTATGGAGTGCAACTGTCTCCTTTCTAATCTCATGGGTTTCACCAAGTTTTGGGTGACTCCAGGGCTGGCTTGCCAGGGAGACTTTCTTGAATTGCTGGCAGATCAGCCAGAAGGGCAATACAAGACCCTGGCTAAACACAATCTGTAGGCTGCTTCTAGATCAACAGTTTCCTTGGTTACTCCACAACCTCCACAATCTCCACTTGCTTCGAAGCTGTGAAGATTGCAAGTCCACTTTGTGTTTTTCAGCCACTCTGTGTCAAACGCTAAGAGTTTTCACTGGCTGTTAAAACAGAAAGGACAAAGAGCCCCTCCTCTGGGTCTTCAGAAGGCTCCTAAGATCCCCCAGACTGGCTAAGTAGCAACGCTCTAGTATAGATGCATCTAGATGCAGTAGAGCTAGATGGTGGGAGAGAGGCTCTAGCATGGACGTGACACGCTTTGACAGCATCTTTTCTCTGACAGCAACTTCTGCCTTGGCTCTTCCCATCAAGCCAGAGCAGTTTCTTGGCCTGCGCAACCTGCAGACTGACCTCTCGTGTGTATCCGTGCTGGACTGAGGGTAATGTTTGGAACACACACTGATGCTGTATTCACTAGAACTTTGAGAAGAGAGCACAAGAAGCTAACCTGCATACGAGTTTCTTAGGTTTCTGTAGAGAGAGAGAGATGTACATGCATACATATTTACTTCTGTCTTTACTTCTTTCAAGATATCTTTTGTTCTCCAAAATGAATCCTCTGACTGTTACTAACGTATGGGACACAACTTGACACTCTAATGGCATAGAAATACTTTTCAGCTCATCCTTGCTATTGTTTCTGGATTGAAAAAATAATTGTGAATATGATTACCTGCTTGGAATCTTTTTTTTTTTTTTTTTTTTTTTTTTTGTATATATCTATTCTATTATGAAATCCTATAAAAAGGAGTGAACTCAAGAGGAAAAAAAAAAAAAAGAAAACAATTTTATATCCACTTCTAAATTAGCTCAACAAATGAAACAGTAAAAAATGCACATAATATTTCTTCTATCCCAAGATTTCATGGTACAATAGTTCTTTGCCTAACCCTGCAATAGCCCCATAGGCATTGCAATTGCTTACTTGTGTTCTTCTCCTTTGCTTGTGTTTAGTGTTTGCTTTTCTAATGTTACAACATTGGATTGATTTACCTCTTTAGGTATCAAGAGAAGAAGGCATTTGCTTCAGAGGACAGTACTTTGATGCTTTCCAGGGCTAATGGCCAAAGTTCTCAAAGCACTTTTTTTTCTTTTTTTTTTTTTTTCCCCATCAGTGATTTATACATTTGTCAATCTTTCCATCTTCATTTACAACTCCGAATTTAGGTTTTAGGTGAACAAGAACCCTGAAACCAGCTGAAGCCATATCAGACATGAAGCCATATCAGACATAGTAAGGACATGTGTCTGTGAGGAAGTAATTCAGAGTGATTCTCTGGTGTCCTTTGGACAGCTTTCCTCTGGTCCTCTGCACTAAGCATCCCCAAGGGATATTTCAAAGCTCTCGGAATGATCTGTCATTCTCTCTTCCACTAGAGTCTCCATTAGAAAAGCGTGACTATTCCTTGCCCATGTGGAAAAGAAGTCCTCCTTGCGTTGTTTCTAAGCAAAACCTCTTTCTTGTGTTCTATGGACAGAAACCACTTGGCTAGACAAACTCAATCATTGCAAATGGAAGGAGTGGAACTACTTCAGCACCGTGCTTCGGCTTCTAAGCAGAACTGTAATGTAGGTGGGGACGTAGCAAGAGGACATGGCCAAGCCAGGGTGGACTTGAAAGTGCCGTGTCCGAGCCACAGCAAGAAGTCCGTGATTGCCCCTTGGAGACTGCTGCTCACCTAGTAGCACAGCAGCTGGAACGCTTCTGGATACTGCTGATGGATTGCCACGAATCAGGCAGTGACACAAGCTACGAGAACGACGGAAGTGACTGGAAGTGATGCTTCTCCCTGTTCTCCATTGCAATTTGTGAAAGAAAGGAGAAGAGAGGAGAAGAAGAAAGGAGAAGACGGGAGGGAAGGGGAGGGAATGAAGAGAACGGGAGGGAGGGGAGGGAAGGGTAAAAACGAGAATGGGAGGGGAGGGAAGGGCAGGGGAGGG
Source organism: Anas platyrhynchos (assembly GCF_047663525.1). Taxonomy (NCBI): domain Eukaryota; kingdom Metazoa; phylum Chordata; class Aves; order Anseriformes; family Anatidae; genus Anas; species Anas platyrhynchos. The sequence continues at coordinate 1,043,498 of NC_092625.1, forward strand.
CAGGGGAGTTCTGGGGAGGGCAGGGGAGGGCACGGGAGGGCAGGGGAGGGCAGGGGAGCAGAGTGTAGTGGAGTGTAGGGTAGTGTATGGTAGTGTAGGGTAGTGTAGGGGAGGGGATTGTTTGGTGAGGAGAGTGTAGGGGAGCGTAGGGGAGGAGAGTATAGGGGAGTGTAGGAGAGGAGAGTGGAGGGGAGTGTAGGGAAGGGGAGTGTAGGGGAACAGAGTGAAGGGGAAGGTAGGGGAGGTGTGTGTAGGGGAGTGTAGGGGAACTGAGTGAAGAAGAGGGTAGGGGAGCAGAATGTAGGGGAGGGTAGGGGAGCAGAGTGTAGGAGAGTGTAGGGGAACTGAGTGAAGAAGAGGGTAGGGGAGCAGAGTGTAGGGGAGTGTAGGGGAGCAGTGTGTAGGGGAGGTGTGTGTAGGGGAGTGTAGGTGAGGAGAGTGTAGGGGAGTGTGTGTGGGGGGAATGTATGGGAGTATAGGGGAGGAGAGAGTCGGGGAAGGAAGTGGAGGGGAGGAGAGGGAAGGGGAAGGAGGGAATATTGCCTTATTTGTTACCTTTTTACTGTCTTCGTGTAGAGCCGTGACAGGCAAAATAAACTATGTTGGTGAAAAGGACGTCTTTGTCTGGTGTGATTCCCGCTCACCCAGTTTAAATTAATCAAGAATAATCTGCTCCTGATTGAGGTCTTCCCTTACTAGTGCAGTGCTAGGACCTACGTGCTCAATGTGCTGAGGATGTGCAAGAGTCTTAGAAAACAGTCAAGTTTTCCTCCCTCCTTGCTTCTTTATGAAATAAACATGATATCATACAGCACCGGGCTGTTTTTCATGACGGAAATTCACTTCTACCCTGCACAACAAAGCTTATGATATATCCAGACCAGAGCTAAGCCGTCAGCTTGGGCAGCCACTGTCAGGCGTTCGCTTCTGTCCAGTCGCCCCTTGGGGAAGCCACTTGCACTGGTTGCTTTCCTCACAAGTTTACCAAGTTTGCCTAAAGCTCCAAAGCTCAGGCCTATGCAGACACAGACCTGCTGCTCCTTTAACACACAAGAGGGGGCTATTGTTCACAACAGCTTTTCCAGTGCTTCTCTCCGTTTTTTGTTGGAAATCTAGTCCTTGCTTGCAGATTGGCTTTTTCAATTCAGTGATTAGTGGGTACTGGAAGGTTCAAAAACAACACCTGACAATCTTGTCCATACGTAGGTAAGGAGAGATCTAAGGAAGGAACAGGTTGCAATACCTAAGGCTTATGCATCGCTCAAGCTTCCAGTTGAGCTGTGAAATCCACGCCTCAGGTCACTTGAGGTACCAGGAGTCCCTGTAGAACATACAGGGGTCTCCAGCAGTGAGGTTCCCTGAGCAGAGGGCTTCAAGAGCTCCACAGGGAATGAAAAGAAGACTTGTGATATCCATGAGGAATGTGGCTTGCTCTCGGCAATAGAGACAAATTCCTTTCTGATTAATGCTCCACCCTGCTCCACTCCAGGGACAGATGCCTATGGCAACCTGGTCCCAGTACGTAGTACTAGGATGAGGTGGCAGGGACTGTCCCCATTCATTTTCTTTCTTCAGGGTGGCCATGCCTCCTCTCTGGCTGAAGGTGGGCTTCATGGACCGTGTGAAGGGGAGAGGTCTGGGGAAGGACTGAAAAACTTGAGAAATACTCCGAGGATAAATCAAAAGTTGGTTGCACTGAAGTAGATAGGAAGTGCAAATGATAGCCTGGGTAGATTTGCTGCAAAGAATCTGAAGAATCTGGGTCTGCTTGCCAGAGCACTCATCCCAGTGGCTCATGATTTCTTTTGCACAGTTTTGGTTTGTTGTTCCCCAAGTCAGGACGGAATTTTGGGAATGCTCTTACACTTACCTCATGAAAGAAAGACATGTTCTTTACTAGGTATGATTTTACCTGCTTAGATTTAGGGTACTTAGGCTATGCTATACAACTCTTCTTCACAAGAATAGTCTTCTCTATACAACTCTGTATAGTTGGTCTAATGAAATGAAAGGAACAGTGTCAATTTACAGGAACAGTGTCAATTCCAGCATTTGAAGCAGTGCTGTGGCTTCATAATTAATAGACAGCTTTTAGAAGAACAGACAAAAATGATTCTATCTATCTTTATTTCCTGTGTAGATTTACTTAAGTGGTTCTTTCCCATTCATACTAATCCAGCTATTCACATACAGACCGGAGTTATGCACTAAAAAATTATGTCACTCTGTCACTTTCTGTCATGATGTAATTATTGCTTACAAGCAGCAGTCAATTGAACAAAGCCTTTCACATGACTGGCTGTCTAACAACTATGCTGCTGTTGTATTTCCCAGGTGAACCACTTCAGAATTTCATAGAAGTGAAGAAGGATGCCTATATGGTATGCTATCTGGCTACCCAGGTGTAGTCTGTTGGTTCCAAAACTGCCTGTCTTCACCTTGGGCAAAAGAACACAAGGTACTCAATATTGAAAAGATACCAGATAAGCATTAGTATCTTGAGTGTCGTAAGTACTCCAAGCCCGAAGGGAATTGCCACATTTCCTCTTGGCCAGCACAGCCGTGGTGTTTTTAATATCTTGGAAAACAAAATGATCAGGTATGCTGTGAATCAGCTGGCAATTTGCTTTGTGGCTTTTCTCATGAATTCTGCATGCTTCCTTTCTTTGGAGATACTTGACTTGTACATCCAGGTCTTTCTTCTTTAAGAAAGTAGAAGCATCTCAAAAAGCAAAAAGTTACCAAGGTGTTTGAAAACAGGAGTCCAAATCTAACAGATGTAGGGATTTATAACAGAGGAAGTGGAGACAAAGATCAGCCATGAAATAGATCTGAGAAAAACACAGGTAGCAGTGTCACATGCGGATAAAGGAAAAGAGATAACCAAATGTCTTTCTTGAAGTGGAAAAATAATGGGGAAAACAAGACTCATGGGAAAAGCAAGCATCTTAGCTGGGTGGGAAAAGCAAGAATCTTAGCTGGGATTGACAATAAGTAAAAAGCTACTACGCAGAAGTCTGTAGCTGTTGTAAAGTTGCCATGCCATTTTGCAGAGCAGAACGCAAACACATCAACGTGCATTCTGGGCTTAGAGGAAGAAGCTCGTGAATTCTTGGTAGTTCTCATTCTGAAGTGAAGGGTCTGTAATGTACATATTGAAGCAAAAGTCACACTTGTACAATATGTATAGAATTCCCTGGAGCATTTAACAAAAACGCCTGACTGGTAAGGTAGGACTGGCTAAAGGCTCCCCTGGAGAGTTCACTTGTACCCAAAGCCTTCCTTTGCGGGCACTTTTGGATGGGCGAAAGGGGATCGCAACGCGTTTCCTGGGGCCCAATTTTTCAGACGTCTTCTATGCCGGCTAGGGATACATTAAGGCTTGCTCGGAAACAATGAACCCGGAGGGTCCAGTTGCATGTGGGGCTGCGTAAAGGCTCTCCTGGGGAGTTCACTTGTACCCAAAGCCTTCCTTTGGGGGCACTTTTGGATGGGCGAAAGGGGCTCGCAACGCGTTTCCTGGGGCCCAATTTTTCAGTCGTCTTCTATGCCGGCTAGGGCTATATAAAGGCTTGCTCGGAAACAACGAAACCGGAGGGTCCAGTTGCATGTGGGGCTGTGTAAAGGCTCTGCTGGGGAGTTCACTTGTACCCAAAGCCTTCCTTTGGGGGCACTTTTGGATGGGCGAAAGGGGCTCGCAACGCATTTCCTGGGGCCCGATTTTTCAGTCGTCTTCTATGCCGGCTAGGGTTATATTAAGGCTTGCTCGGAAACAACGAACCCGGAGGGTCCAGTTGCATGTGGGGCTGCGTAAAGGCCCCCCTGGGGAGTTCACTTGTACCCAAAGCCTTCCTTTGGGGGCACTTTTGGGTGGGTGAAAGGGGCTCGCAACGCGTTTTCTGGGGCGCGATTTTACAGTCGTCTTCGATGCCAGCTAGGGATATATTTAGGGTTGCTCAGAAAGAGAGAACCCGGAGGATCCCGTTGCATGTGGGGCTGCGTAAAGGCTCCCCTGGGGAGTTCACTTGTACCCAAAGCCTTCCTTTGGGGGCACTTTTGGATGGGCGAAAGGGGCTCGGAATGCGTTTTCTGGGGCCCGATTTTTCAGTCGTCTTCTATGCCGGCTATGGATATATTCAGGCTTGCTGTGAAAGAGTGAACCCGGAGGGTCCAGTTGCATGTGGGGCTGCGTGAAGGCTCCCCTGGGGAGTTCACTTGTACCCAAAGCCTTCCTTTGCGGGCACTTTTGGGTGGGCGAAAGGGGCTCGGAATGCGTTTCCTAGGGCCCGATTTTTCAGTCGTCTTCTATGCCGGCTACGGATATATATACGCTTGCTCGGAAAGAGCGAACCCGGAGGGTCCAGTTGCATGTGGGGCTGCGTGAAGGCTCCCCTGGGGAGTTCACTTGTACCCAAAGCCTTCCTTTGCGGGAATTTTTGGATGGGTGAAAGGGGCTAGGAATGCGTTTCCTGGTGCCCAGATTTTCAGTCTTCTCCCATGCCGATAAGGGCTATATTTAGGCTTATTTTGAAAGAGTGAACACGGAGGGTCCAGTTGCATGTGGGTCTCCGTAAAGGCTCCCCTGGGGAGTTCAGTTGTGCCCAAAGCCTTCCTTTGGGGGCAATTTTGGATGGGTGAAAGTGGCTTGGAATGCGTTTCCTCGGGCCCGGATTTTCAGTCTTACGTGCAGGTAAGGGATATATTTAGGCTTGCTATGACAAAGTGAAGCCGGAGGGTCCAGTTGCATGTGGGGCTGCGTAAAGGCTCCCCTGGGGAGATCACTTGTACACAAAGCCTTCCTTTGCGGGCACTTTTGAATGGGCGAAAGGGGCTCACAACGATTTTTCTGTGGCCTGATTTTTCAGTCGTCCCTGATGGCGGCTAGAGATATATTTAGGGTTGCTTGGAATGAGTGAAGTCCGAGGGTCCAGTTGCATGTGTGGCTGCGTAAAGGCTCCCCTGGGGAGATCACTTGTACCCAAAGCCTTCCTTTGGGGGCACTTTTGGATGGGCGAAAGGGGCTCGGAACGCGTTTTCTGGGGCCCAGATTTTCAGTCTTCTCCCATGCCGGCTAGGGCTATATTTAGGGTTGCTCCGAAACAACGAACCCGGAGGGTCCAGTTGCATGTAGGGCTGCGTAAAGGCTCCCCTGGGGAGTTCACTTGTACCCAAAGCCTTCCTTTGGGGCCACATTTGGATGGGCGAAAGGGGCTCGCAACGCTTTTCCTGGGGCCCGGTTTTTCAGTTTTCTCCTAATCCGGCTAGGGCTGTATTTAGGTTTGCTCGGAAAGAGCGAACCCGGAGGGTCCAGTTGCATGTGGTTCTGCGTAAAGTCTCCCCTGGGGAGTTCACTTGTACCCAATGCCTTCCTTTGGGGGCACTTTTGTATGGGCGAAAGGGGCTCGCAACGCTTTTTCTAGGGACCGGATTTTCAGTCTCCTCCCATGCCGGTAAGAGCTATATTTAGGCTTGTTGTGAAAGAGTGAACCCGGAGGGTCCCCTTGCATGTGGGGCTGCATAAAGTCTCCCCTGGGGAGTTCACTTGTACCCAAAGCCTTCCTTTGCGGGCACTTTTGGATGGGCGACACGGGCTCGCAACGCGTTTTCTGGGGCCCGGTTTTTCAGTTTTCTCCCAGTCCGGCTAGGGCTGTATTTAGGTTTGCTCGGAAAGAGCGAACCCGGAGGGTCCAGTTGCATGTGGGGCTGCGTGAAGGCTCCCCTGGGGAGTTCAAATGTACCCAAAGCCTTCCTTTGCGGGAATTTTTGGATGGGTGAAAGGGGCTAGGAATGCGTTTCCTGGTGCCCAGATTTTCAGTCTTCTCCCATGCCGATAAGGGCTATATTTAGGGTTGTTGTGAAAGAGTGAACACGGAGGGTCCAGTTCCACGTGGGGCTGCCTAAAGGCTCCCCTGGGGAGTTCACTTGTACCCAAAGCCTTCCTTTGGGGGCACTTTTGGATGGGTGAAAGGGGCTCGGAATGCGTTTCCTCGGGTCCGGATTTTCAGTCTTAGTTGCAGGTTAGGGATTTATTTAGGCTTGCTATGAAAGAGTGAACCCGGAGGGTCCCGTTGCATGTGGGGCTGCGTAAAGGCTCCCCTGGGGAGATCACTTGTACCCAAAGCCTTCCTTTGGGGGCACTTTTGAATGGGCGAAAGGGGCTTGCAACGCGTTTTCTGGGGCCCAATTTTTCAGTCCTCTTCGATGCCATCTAGGGATATATTTAGGGTTGCTCGGAAACAGTGAACCCAAAGGGTCCAGTTGCATGTGGGGCTGCGTAAAGGCTCCCCTGCGGAGTTCAGATATCCGCATAGCCTTCCTTTGGGGGCACTTTTGGATGGGGAAAAGGGGCTCGCAACGCGTTTCCTGGGGCCCGGTTTTTCAGTCTTCACCCACGACGGCTAAGGATATATTTAGGTTTGCTCGGAAAGTGCGAACCCAGAGGGTCCCGTTGCATGTGGGGCTGCGTAAAGGCTCCCCTGGGGAGTTCACTTGTACCCAAAGCCTTCCTTTGCGGGCAATTTTAGATGGGCGAAAGTGGCACGAAATGCGTTTCCTGGGGCCCAATTTTTCAGTCGTCTTCTATGCCGGTAAGGGATATATTAACTCTTGCTCGGAAACAGCGAACCCGGAGGGTCCCGTTGCATGTGGGGCTGCGTAAAGGCTCCCCTGGGGAGTTCACTTGTACACAAAGCCTTCGTTTGGGGGCTCTTTTGGATGGGCGAAAGGGGCTCACAACGATTTTTCTGTGGCCTGATTTTTCAGTCGTCTCTGATGACGGCTAGAGATATATTTAGGGTTGCTTGGAATGAGTGAACTCAGAGGGTCCAGTTGCATGTGGGGCTGCGTGAAGGCTCCCCTGGGGAGTTCACTTGTACCCAAAGCCTTCCTTTGCGGGCATTTTGGATGGGCGACAGGGGCTCGGAATGCGTTTCCTGGGGCCCAGATTTTCAGTCTTCTCCCATGCTGGTAAGGGATATATTTAGGCTTGTTGTGAAAGAGTGAACCCGGATGGTCCAGTTGCATGTGGGGCTGCGTGAAGGCTCCCCTGGGGAGTTCAGTTGTACCCAAAGCCTTCCTTTGGGGGCAATTTTGGATGGGCGGAAGGGGCTCGCAACGCGTTTCCTAGGGCCCAATTTTTCAGACGTGTTCTATGCCAGCTAGGGCTATATGAAGGCTTGCTCGGAAACAGTGAACCCAGAGGGTCCAGTTGCATGTGGGGCTGCGTAAAGGCTCCCCTGGGGAGTTCACTTGTACGCAAAGCCTTCCTTTGCGGGCACTTTTGGATGGGCGACACGGGCTCGCAACGCGTTTCCTGGGGCCCGGTTTTTCAGTTTTCTCCTAATCCATCTAGGGCTGTATTTAGGTTTGCTCGGAAAGAGCGAACCCGGAGGGTGCAGTTGCATATGGGTCTGCGTGAAGGCTCCCCTGGGGAGTTCAAATGTACCCAAAGCCTTCCTTTGGGGGCACTTTTGGATGGGCGAAAGGGGCTCGCAACGCTTTTTCTAGGGACCGGATTTTCAGTCTCCTCCCATGCCGGTAAGGGCTATATTTAGGCTTGTTGTGAAAGAGTGAACCCGGAGGGTCCAGTTGCATGTGGGTCTGCGTAAAGGCTCCCCTGGGGAGTTCACTTGTACCCAAAGCCTTCCTTTGCGGGAATTTTTGGATGGGTGAAAGTGGCTAGGAATGCGTTTCCTGGTGCCCAGATTTTCAGTCTTCTCCCATGCCGGTAAGGGCTATATTTAGGCTTGTTGTGAAAGAGTGAACCCGGAGGGTCCAGTTGCATGTGGATCTGCGTAAAGGCTCCCCTGGGGAGTTCACTTGTACGAGGCAGGAGACCTTTTCTCCATTAACAGCAGCGACAGGACCCGCGGGAACGGAGTTAAGCTGAGGCAGGGGAAGTTTAGGCTGGACATCAGGAAGGGGTTCTTCACAGAGAGAGTGGTTGCACACTGGAACAGGCTCCCCAGGGAAGTGGTCACTGCACCGAGCCTGACTGAATTTAAGAAGAGATTGGACTGTGCACTTAGTCACATGGTCTGAACTTGGGTAGACCTGTGCGGTGTCAAGAGTTGGACTTGATGATCCTTAAGGGTCCCTTCCAACTCAGGATATTCTGTGATTCTATGATTCTATGATTCCTTTGGGGGCACTTTTGGATGGGCGAAAGGGGCTCACAACGCGTTTTCTCGGGCTTGGTTTTTCAGTCTTCTCCCACGCCATCTAGGGATATATTTAGGCTTGCTGTGAAAGAGTGAACGCGGAGGGTCCCGTTGCATGTGGGGCTGCGTAAAGGCTCCCCTGGGGAGTTCACTTGTACCCAAAGCCTTCCTTTGGGGGCATTTTGGATGGGCGACAGGGGCTCGGAATGCATTTCCTGGGGCCCGGATTTTCAGTCTTGACCCATGATGGCTAGGGAAATATTTAGGTTTGCTCGGAAAGAGCGAACCCGGAGGGTCCCGTTGCATGTGGGGCAGCGTAAAGGCTCCCCTGGGGAGATCACTTGTACCCAAAGCCTTCATTTGCGGGCACTTTTGGATGGGCGAAAGGGGCTCGCAACGCGTTTCCTGGGGCCCGATTTTTCAGTCGTCTTCTATGCCGGCTAGGGCTATATTAATTCTTGCTCGGAAACAGCGAACCCGGAGGGTCCAGTTGCATGTGGGGCTGCGTAAAGGCTCCCCTGGGGAGTTCACTTGTACCCAAAGCCTTCCTTTTGGGGCACTTTTGGATGGGCGAAAGGGGCTCGCAACGCTTTTTCTGGGGCCCGGTTTTTCAGTCTTATCCCACGCCCGCCAGGGATATATTTAGGCTTGCTATGAAAGAGTGAACCCGGAGGGTCCAGTTGCATGTGGGGCTGCGTGAAGGCTCCCCTGGGGAGATCACTTGTACCCAAAGCCTTCCTTTGGGGGCACTTTTGAATGGGCGAAAGGGGCTTGCAACGCGTTTTCTGGGGCCCAATTTTTCAGTCCTCTTCGATGCCATCTAGGGATATATTTAGGGTTGCTCGGAAACAGTGAACCCAAAGGGTCCAGTTGCATGTGGGGCTGCGTAAAGGCTCCCCTGGGGAGTTCAGATATACGCATAGCCTTCCTTTGGGGGCACTTTTGGATGGGGAAAAGGGGCTCGCAACGCGTTTCCTGGGGCCCGGTTTTTCAGTCTTCACCCACGACGGCTAAGGATATATTTAGGGTTGCTTGGAATGAGTGAACTCAGAGGGTCCCGTTGCATGTGGGGCTGCGTAAAGGCTCCCCTGGGGAGTTCACTTGTACCCAAAGCCTTCCTTTGCGGGCAATTTTAGATGGGCGAAAGTGGCACGAAATGCGTTTCCTGGGGCCCAATTTTTCAGTCGTCTTCTATGCCGGTAAGGGATATATTAACACTTGCTCGGAAACAGCGAACCCGGAGGGTCCAGTTGCGTGTGGGGCTGCGTAAAGGCTCCCCTGGGGAGTTCACTTGTACACAAAGCCTTCGTTTGGGGGCTCTTTTGGATGGGCGAAAGGGGCTCACAACGATTTTTCTGTGGCCTGATTTTTCAGTCGTCTCTGATGACGGCTAGAGATATATTTAGGGTTGCTTGGAATGAGTGAACTCAGAGGGTCCAGTTGCATGTGGGGCTGCGTGAAGGCTCCCCTGGGGAGTTCACTTGTACCCAAAGCCTTCCTTTGGGGGCATTTTGGATGGGCGACAGGGGCTCGGAATGCGTTTCCTGGGGCCCAGATTTTCAGTCTTCTCCCATGCTGGTAAGGGATATATTTAGGCTTGTTGTGAAAGAGTGAACCCGGAGGGTCCAGTTGCATGTGGGGCTGCGTGAAGGCTCCTCTGGGGAGTTCTCTTGTACCCAAAGCCTTCCTTTGGGGGCATTTTGGATGGGCGGAAGGGGCTCGGAATGCGTTTCCTGGGGCCCAGATTTTCAGTCTTCTCCCATGCTGGTAAGGGATATATTTAGGCTTGTTGTGAAAGAGTGAACCCGGAGGGTCCAGTTGCATGTGGGGCTGCGTGAAGGCTCCCCTGGGGAGTTCAGTTGTACCCAAAGCCTTTCTTTGGGGGCAATTTTGGATGGGCGGAAGGGGCTCGCAACGCGTTTCCTAGGGCCCAATTTTTCAGACGTGTTCTATGCCAGCTAGGGCTATATGAAGGCTTGCTCGGAAAGAGTGAACCCAGAGGGTCCAGTTGCATGTGGGGCTGCGTAAAGGCTCCCCTGGGGAGTTCACTTGTACGCAAAGCCTTCCTTTGCGGGCACTTTTGGATGGGCGACACGGGCTCGCAACGCGTTTCCTGGGGCCCGGTTTTTCAGTTTTCACCTAATCCATCTAGGGCTGTATTTAGGTTTGCTCGGAAAGAGCGAACCCGGAGGGTCCAGTTGCATATGGGTCTGCGTGAAGGCTCCCCTGGGGAGTTCAAATGTACCCAAAGCCTTCCTTTGGGGGCACTTTTGGATGGGCGAAATGGGCTCGCAACGCTTTTTCTAGGGACCGGATTTTCAGTCTCCTCCCATGCCGGTAAGGGCTATATTTAGGCTTGTTGTGAAAGAGTGAACCCGGAGGGTCCAGTTGCATGTGGGTCTGCGTAAAGGCTCCCCTGGGGAGTTCACTTGTACCCAAAGCCTTCCTTTGCGGGAATTTTTGGATGGGTGAAAGTGGCTAGGAATGCGTTTCCTGGTGCCCAGATTTTCAGTCTTCTCCCATGCCGGTAAGGGCTATATTTAGGCTTGTTGTGAAAGAGTGAACGCGGAGGGTCCCGTTGCATGTGGGGCTGCGTAAAGGCTCCCCTAGGGAGTTCACTTGTACCCAAAGCCTTCCTTTGCGGGCACTTTTGTATGGGCGAAAGGGGCTTACAACGATTTTTCTGTGGCCTGATTTTTCAGTCGTCTCTGATGATGGCTAGAGATATATTTAGGGTTGCTTGGAATGGGTGAACTCAGAGGGTCCAGTTGAATGTGGGGCTGCGTAAAGCCTCCTCTGGGGAGTTCACTTGTACCCAAAGCCTTCCTTTGGGGGCATTTTGGATGGGCGACAGGGGCTCGGAATGCGTTTCCTGGGGCCCGGATTTTCAGTCTTGACCCATGACGGCTAGGGAAATATTTAGGTTTGCTCGGAAAGAGCGAACCCGGAGGGTCCCGTTGCATGTGGGGCAGCGTAAAGGCTCCCCTGGGGAGATCACTTGTACCCAAAGCCTTTTTTTGCGGGCACTTCTGGATGGGTGCAAGGGCCTCGCATCGCGTTTTCTGGGGCCCGATTTTTCAGTCGTCTCTGATGCCGGCCAGGGATATATTTAGGGTTGCTCGGGATGAGTGAACTCGGAGGGTCCAGTTGCATGTGGGGCTGCCTAAAGGCTCCCCTGGGGAGTTCACTTGTACCCAAAGCCTTCCTTTGGGGGCACTTTTGGATGGGCGAAAGGGGCTCGCAACGCTTTTTCTGGGGCCCGGTTTTTCAGTCTTATCCCACGCCCGCCAGGGATATATTTAGGCTTGCTATGAAAGCGTGAACCCGGAGGGTCCAGTTGCATGTGGGGCTGCGTGAAGGCTCCCCTGGGGAGTTCAGTTGTACCCAAAGCCTTCCTTTGGGGGCACTTTTGGATGGGTGAAAGGGGCTCGGAATGCGTTTCCTCGGGTCCGGATTTTCAGTCTTAGTTGCAGGTTAGGGATTTATTTAGGCTTGCTATGAAAGAGTGAACCCGGAGGGTCCCGTTGCATGTGGGGCTGCGTAAAGGCTCCCCTGGGGAGATCACTTGTACCCAAAGCCTTCCTTTGGGGGCACTTTTGAATGGGCGAAAGGGGCTTGCAACGCGTTTTCTGGGGCCCAATTTTTCAGTCCTCTTCGATGCCATCTAGGGATATATTTAGGGTTGCTCGGAAACAGTGAACCCAAAGGGTCCAGTTGCATGTGGGGCTGCGTAAAGGCTCCCCTGGGGAGTTCAGATATCCGCATAGCCTTCCTTTGGGGGCACTTTTGGATGGGGAAAAGGGGCTCGCAACGCGTTTCCTGGGGCCCGGTTTTTCAGTCTTCACCCACGACGGCTAAGGATATATTTAGGTTTGCTCGGAAAGTGCGAACCCAGAGGGTCCCGTTGCATGTGGGGCTGCGTAAAGGCTCCCCTGGGGAGTTCACTTGTACCCAAAGCCTTCCTTTGCGGGCAATTTTAGATGGGCGAAAGTGGCACGAAATGCGTTTCCTGGGGCCCAATTTTTCAGTCGTCTTCTATGCCGGTAAGGGATATATTAACTCTTGCTCGGAAACAGCGAACCCGGAGGGTCCCGTTGCATGTGGGGCTGCGTAAAGGCTCCCCTGGGGAGTTCACTTGTACACAAAGCCTTCGTTTGGGGGCTCTTTTGGATGGGCGAAAGGGGCTCACAACGATTTTTCTGTGGCCTGATTTTTCAGTCGTCTCTGATGACGGCTAGAGATATATTTAGGGTTGCTTGGAATGAGTGAACTCAGAGGGTCCAGTTGCATGTGGGGCTGCGTGAAGGCTCCTCTGGGGAGTTCACTTGTACCCAAAGCCTTCCTTTGGGGGCATTTTGGATGGGCGACAGGGGCTCGGAATGCGTTTCCTGGGGCCCAGATTTTCAGTCTTCTCCCATGCTGGTAAGGGATATATTTAGGCTTGTTGTGAAAGAGTGAACCCGGATGGTCCAGTTGCATGTGGGGCTGCGTGAAGGCTCCCCTGGGGAGTTCAGTTGTACCCAAAGCCTTCCTTTGGGGGCAATTTTGGATGGGCGGAAGGGGCTCGCAACGCGTTTCCTAGGGCCCAATTTTTCAGACGTGTTCTATGCCAGCTAGGGCTATATGAAGGCTTGCTCGGAAACAGTGAACCCAGAGGGTCCAGTTGCATGTGGGGCCGCGTAAAGGCTCCCCTGGGGAGTTCACTTGTACGCAAAGCCTTCCTTTGGGGGCACTTTTGGTTGGGCGAAATGGGCTCGCAACGCTTTTTCTAGGGACCGGATTTTCAGTCTCCTCCCATGCCGGTAAGGGATATATTTAGGCTTGTTGTGAAAGAGTGAACCCGGAGGGTCCAGTTGCATGTCGGTCTACGTAAAGGCTCCCCTGGGGAGTTCACTTGTACCCAAAGCCTTCCTTTGCAGGCAATTTTAGATGGGCGAAAGTGGCACGAAATGCGTTTCCTGGGGCCCAATTTTTCAGTCGTCTTCTATGCCGGTAAGGGATATATTAACTCTTGCTCGGAAACAGCGAACCCGGAGGGTCCCGTTGCATGTGGGGCTGCGTAAAGGCTCCCCTGGGGAGTTCACTTGTACACAAAGCCTTCGTTTGGGGGCTCTTTTGGATGGGCGAAAGGGGCTCACAACGATTTTTCTGTGGCCTGATTTTTCAGTCGTCTCTGATGACGGCTAGAGATATATTTAGGCTTGTTGTGAAAGAGTGAACCCGGATGGTCCAGTTGCATGTGGGGCTGCGTGAAGGCTCCCCTGGGGAGTTCAGTTGTACCCAAAGCCTTCCTTTGGGGGCAATTTTGGATGGGCGGAAGGGGCTCGGAATGCGTTTCCTAGGGCCCAATTTTTCAGACGTGTTCTATGCCAGCTAGGGCTCTATGAAGGCTTGCTCGGAAACAGTGAACCCAGAGGGTCCAGTTGCATGTGGGGCTGCGTAAAGGCTCCCCTGGGGAGTTCAAATGTACCCAAAGCCTTCCTTTGGGGGCACTTTTGGATGGGCGAAATGGGCTCGCAACGCTTTTTCTAGGGACCGGGTTTTCAGTCTCCTCCCATGCCGGTAAGGGCTATATTTAGGCTTGTTGTGAAAGAGTGAACCCGGAGGGTCCAGTTGCATGTGGGTCTGCGTAAAGGCTCCCCTGGGGAGTTCAAATGTACCCAAAGCCTTCCTTTGGGGGCTCTTTTGGATGGGCGAACGGGGCTCGCAATGCTTTTTCTAGGGACCGGTTTTTCAGTCTCCTCCCATGCCGGTAAGGGATATATTTAGGCTTGCTCGGAAACAACGAACCCGGAGGGTCCAGTTGCATGTGGGTCTGCGTAAAGGCTCCCCTGGGGAGTTCACTTGTACGAGGCAGGAGACCTTTTCTCCATTAACACCAGCGACAGGACCCGCGGGAACGGAGTTAAGCTGAGGCAGGGGAAGTTTAGGCTGGACATCAGGAAGGGGTTCTTCACAGAGAGAGTGGTTGCACACTGGAACAGGCTCCCCAGGGAAGTGGTCACTGCACCGAGCCTGACTGAATTTAAGAAGAGATTGGACTGTGCACTTAGTCACATGGTCTGAACTTGGGTAGACCTGTGCGGTGTCAAGAGTTGGACTTGATGATCCTTAAGGGTCCCTTCCAACTCAGGATATTCTATGATTCTATGATTCTATGATTCCTTTGGGGGCACTTTTGGATGGGCGAAAGGGGCTCACAACGCGTTTTCTCGGGCTTGGTTTTTCAGTCTTCTCCCACGCCATCTAGGGATATATTTAGGCTTGCTGTGAAAGAGTGAACGCGGAGGGTCCCGTTGCATGTGGGGCTGCGTAAAGGCTCCCCTGGGGAGTTCACTTGTACCCAAAGCCTTCCTTTGCGGGGAATTTTGGATGGGCGAAAGGGGCTCACAACGATTTTTCTGTGGCCTGATTTTTCAGTCGTCTCTGATGATGGCTAGAGATATATTTAGGGTTGCTTGGAATGAGTGAACTCAGAGGGTCCAGTTGAATGTGGGGCTGCGTAAAGCCTCCTCTGGGGAGTTCACTTGTACCCAAAGCCTTCCTTTGGGGGCATTTTGGATGGGCGACAGGGGCTCGGAATGCGTTTCCTGGGGCCCGGATTTTCAGTCTTGACCCATGACGGCTAGGGAAATATTTAGGTTTGCTCGGAAAGAGCGAACCCGGAGGGTCCCGTTGCATGTGGGGCAGTGTAAAGGCTCCCCTGGGGAGATCACTTGTACCCAAAGCCTTCATTTGCGGGCACTTTTGGATGGGCGAAAGGGGCTCGCAACGCGTTTCCTGGGGCCCGATTTTTCAGTCGTCTTCTATGCCGGCTAGGGCTATATTAATTCTTGCTCGGAAACAGCGAACCCGGAGGGTCCAGTTGCATGTGGGGCTGCGTAAAGGCTCCCCTGGGGAGTTCACTTGTACACAAAGCCTTCCTTTGGGGGCACTTTTGGATGGGCGAAAGGGGCTCGCAACGCTTTTTCTGGGGCCCGGTTTTTCAGTCTTATCCCACGCCCGCCAGGGATATATTTAGGCTTGCTATGAAAGAGTGAACCCGGAGGGTCCAGTTGCATGTGGGGCTGCGTGAAGGCTCCCCTGGGGAGATCACTTGTACCCAAAGCCTTCCTTTGGGGGCACTTTTGAATGGGCGAAAGGGGCTTGCAACGCGTTTTCTGGGGCCCAATTTTTCAGTCCTCTTCGATGCCATCTAGGGATATATTTAGGGTTGCTCGGAAACAGTGAACCCAAAGGGTCCAGTTGCATGTGGGGCTGCGTAAAGGCTCCCCTGGGGAGTTCAGATATACGCATAGCCTTCCTTTGGGGGCACTTTTGGATGGGGAAAAGGGGCTCGCAACGCGTTTCCTGGGGCCCGGTTTTTCAGTCTTCACCCACGACGGCTAAGGATATATTTAGGTTTGCTCGGAAAGTGCGAACCCAGAGGGTCCCGTTGCATGTGGGGCTGCGTAAAGGATCCCCTGGGGAGTTCACTTGTACCCAAAGCCTTCCTTTGCGGGCAATTTTAGATGGGCGAAAGTGGCACGAAATGCGTTTCCTGGGGCCCAATTTTTCAGTCGTCTTCTATGCCGGTAAGGGATATATTAACACTTGCTCGGAAACAGCGAACCCGGAGGGTCCAGTTGCGTGTGGGGTTGCGTAAAGGCTCCCCTGGGGAGTTCACTTGTACACAAAGCCTTCGTTTGGGGGCTCTTTTGGATGGGCGAAAGGGGCTCACAACGATTTTTCTGTGGCCTGATTTTTCAGTCATCTCTGATGACGGCTAGAGATATATTTAGGTTTGCTTGGAATGAGTGAACTCAGAGGGTCCAGTTGCATGTGGGGCTGCGTGAAGGCTCCTCTGGGGAGTTCACTTGTACCCAAAGCCTTCCTTTGGGGGCATTTTGGATGGGCGACAGGGGCTCGGAATGCGTTTCCTGGGGCCCAGATTTTCAGTCTTCTCCCATGCTGGTAAGGGATATATTTAGGCTTGTTGTGAAAGAGTGAACCCGGAGGGTCCAGTTGCATGTGGGGCTGTGTGAAGGCTCCCCTGGGGAGTTCTCTTGTACCCAAAGCCTTCCTTTGGGGGCATTTTGGATGGGCGACAGGGGCTCGGAATGCGTTTCCTGGGGCCCAGATTTTCAGTCTTCTCCCATGCTGGTAAGGGATATATTTAGGCTTGTTGTGAAAGAGTGAACCCGGAGGGTCCAGTTGCATGTGGGGCTGCGTGAAGGCTCCCCTGGGGAGTTCAGTTGTACCCAAAGCCTTCCTTTGGGGGCAATTTTGGATGGGCGGAAGGGGCTCGCAACGCGTTTCCTAGGGCCCAATTTTTCAGACGTGTTCTATGCCAGCTAGGGCTCTATGAAGGCTTGCTCGGAAACAGTGAACCCAGAGGGTCCAGTTGCATGTGGGGCTGCGTAAAGGCTCCCCTGGGGAGTTCACTTGTACGCAAAGCCTTCCTTTGCGGGCACTTTTGGATGGGCGACACGGGCTCGCAACGCGTTTCCTGGGGCCCGGTTTTTCAGTTTTCACCTAGTCCATCTAGGGCTGTATTTAGGTTTGCTCGGAAAGAGCGAACCCGGAGGGTCCAGTTGCATATGGGTCTGCGTGAAGGCTCCCCTGGGGAGTTCAAATGTACCCAAAGCCTTCCTTTGGGGGCACTTTTGGATGGGCGAAATGGGCTCGCAACGCTTTTTCTAGGGACCGGATTTTCAGTCTCCTCCCATGCCGGTAAGGGCTATATTTAGGCTTGTTGTGAAAGAGTGAACCCGGAGGGTCCAGTTGCATGTGGGTCTGCGTAAAGGCTCCCC
The DNA here is from genome assembly GCF_047663525.1 of Anas platyrhynchos. Classification (NCBI taxonomy): domain Eukaryota; kingdom Metazoa; phylum Chordata; class Aves; order Anseriformes; family Anatidae; genus Anas; species Anas platyrhynchos. The sequence continues at coordinate 1,060,449 of NC_092625.1, forward strand.
TGGGGAGTTCACTTGTACCCAAAGCCTTCCTTTGCAGGAATTTTTGGATGGGTGAAAGGGGCTAGGAATGCGTTTCCTGGTGCCCAGATTTTCAGTCTTCTCCCATGCCGGTAAGGGCTATATTTAGGCTTGTTGTGAAAGAGTGAACGCGGAGGGTCCCGTTGCATGTGGGGCTGCGTAAAGGCTCCCCTAGGGAGTTCACTTGTACCCAAAGCCTTCCTTTGCGGGCACTTTTGTATGGGCGAAAGGGGCTTACAACGATTTTTCTGTGGCCTGATTTTTCAGTCGTCTCTGATGATGGCTAGAGATATATTTAGGGTTGCTTGGAATGAGTGAACTCAGAGGGTCCAGTTGAATGTGGGGCTGTGTAAAGCCTCCTCTGGGGAGTTCACTTGTACCCAAAGCCTTCCTTTGGGGGCATTTTGGATGGGCGACAGGGGCTCGGAATGCGTTTCCTGGGGCCCGGATTTTCAGTCTTGACCCATGACGGCTAGGGAAATATTTAGGTTTGCTCGGAAAGAGCGAACCCGGAGGGTCCCGTTGCATGTGGGGCAGCGTAAAGGCTCCCCTGGGGAGATCACTTGTACCCAAAGCCTTTCTTTGCGGGCACTTCTGGATGGGTGCAAGGGCCTCGCATCGCGTTTTCTGGGGCCCGATTTTTCAGTCGTCTCTGATGCCGGCCAGGGATATGTTTCGGGTTGCTTGGAATGAGTGACCCCGGAGGGTCCAGTTGCATGTGGGGCTGCGTAAAGGCTCCCCTGGGGAGTTCACTTGTACCCAAAGCCTTCCTTTGGGGGCACTTTTGGATGGGCGAAAGGGGCTCGCAACGCTTTTTCTGGGGCCCGGTTTTTCAGTCTTATCCCACGCCCGCCAAGGATATATTTAGGCTTGCTGTGAAAGAGTGAACCCGGAGGGTCCAGTTGCATGTGGGGCTGCGTGAAGGCTCCCCTGGGGAGTTCAGTTGTACCCAAAGCCTTCCTTTGGGGGCACTTTTGGATGGGTGAAAGGGGCTCGGATTGCGTTTCCTCGGGTCCGGATTTTCAGTCTTAGTTGCATGTAAGGGATATATTTAGGCTTGCTAAGAAAGAGTGAACCCGGAGGGTCCCGTTGCATGTGGGGCTGCGTAAAGGCTCCCCTGGGGAGATCACTTGTACCCAAAGCCTTCCTTTGGGGGCACTTTTGAATGGGCGAAAGGGGCTTGCAACGTGTTTTCTGGGGCCCAATTTTTCAGTCGTCTTAGAAGTTAGCTAGGGATATATTTAGGGTTGCTCGGAAACAGTGAACCCAAAGGGTACAGTTGCATGCGGGGCTGCGTAAAGGCTCCCCTGGGGAGTTCAGATATACGCATAGCCTTCGTTTGGGGGCTCTTTTGGATGGGCGAAAGGGGCTCGCAACGCGTTTCCTGGGGCCCAGATTTTCAGTCTTCTCCCACTCCGGCTAGGTCTATATTTAGGGTTGCTCGGAAACAACGAACCCGGAGGGTCCAGTTGCATGTAGGGCTGCGTAAAGGCTCCCCTGGGGAGTTCACTTGTACCCAAAGCCTTCCTTTGGGGGCACTTTTGGATGGGCGAGAGGGGCTCGCAACGCGTTTCCTGGGGCCTGGTTTTTCAGTTTTCTCCTAATCCGGCTAGGGCTGTATTTAGGTTTGCTCGGAAAGAGCGAACCCGGAGGGTCCAGTTGCATATGGGTCTGCGTAAAGGCTCCCCTGGGGAGTTCAAATGTACCCAAAGCCTTCCTTTGGGGGCTCTTTTGGATGGGCGAACGGGGCTCGCAATGCTTTTTCTAGGGACCGGTTTTTCAGTCTCCTCCCATGCCGGTAAGGGATATATTTAGGCTTGCTCGGAAACAACGAACCCGGAGGGTCCAGTTGCATGTGGGTCTGCGTAAAGGCTCCCCTGGGGAGTTCACTTTTACGAGGCAGGAGACCTTTTCTCCATTAACACCAGCGACAGGACCCGCGGGAACGGAGTTAAGCTGAGGCAGGGGAAGTTTAGGCTGGACATCAGGAAGGGGTTCTTCACAGAGAGAGTGGTTGCACACTGGAACAGGCTCCCCAGGGAAGTGGTCACTGCACCGAGCCTGACTGAATTTAAGAAGAGATTGGACTGTGCACTTAGTCACATGGTCTGAACTTGGGTAGACCTGTGCGGTGTCAAGAGTTGGACTTGATGATCCTTAAGGGTCCCTTCCAACTCAGGATATTCTATGATTCTATGATTCTATGATTCCTTTGGGGGCACTTTTGGATGGGCGAAAGGGGCTCACAACGCGTTTTCTCGGGCTTGGTTTTTCAGTCTTCTCCCACGCCATCTAGGGATATATTTAGGCTTGCTGTGAAAGAGTGAACGCGGAGGGTCCCGTTGCATGTGGGGCTGCGTAAAGGCTCCCCTGGGGAGTTCACTTGTACCCAAAGCCTTCCTTTGCGGGGAATTTTGGATGGGCGAAAGGGGCTCACAACGATTTTTCTGTGGCCTGATTTTTCAGTCGTCTCTGATGATGGCTAGAGATATATTTAGGGTTGCTTGGAATGAGTGAACTCAGAGGGTCCAGTTGAATGTGGGGCTGCGTAAAGCCTCCTCTGGGGAGTTCACTTGTACCCAAAGCCTTCCTTTGGGGGCATTTTGGATGGGCGACAGGGGCTCGGAATGCGTTTCCTGGGGCCCGGATTTTCAGTCTTGACCCATGACGGCTAGGGAAATATTTAGGTTTGCTCGGAAAGAGCGAACCCGGAGGGTCCCGTTGCATGTGGGGCAGCGTAAAGGCTCCCCTGGGGAGATCACTTGTACCCAAAGCCTTCATTTGCGGGCACTTTTGGATGGGCGAAAGGGGCTCGCAACGCGTTTCCTGGGGCCCGATTTTTCAGTCGTCTTCTATGCCGGCTAGGGCTATATTAATTCTTGCTCGGAAACAGCGAACCCGGAGGGTCCAGTTGCATGTGGGGCTGCGTAAAGGCTCCCCTGGGGAGTTCACTTGTAACCAAAGCCTTCCTTTGGGGGCACTTTTGGATGGGCGACACGGGCTCGCAACGCTTTTTCTGGGGCCCGGTTTTTCAGTCTTATCCCACGCCCGCCAGGGATATATTTAGGCTTGCTATGAAAGAGTGAACCCGGAGGGTCCAGTTGCATGTGGGGCTGCGTGAAGGCTCCCCTGGGGAGATCACTTGTACCCAAAGCCTTCCTTTGGGGGCACTTTTGAATGGGAGAAAGGGGCTTGCAACGCGTTTTCTGGGGCCCAATTTTTCAGTCCTCTTCGATGCCATCTAGGGATATATTTAGGGTTGCTCGGAAACAGTGAACCCAAAGGGTCCAGTTGCATGTGGGGCTGCGTAAAGGCTCCCCTGGGGAGTTCAGATATACGCATAGCCTTCCTTTGGGGGCACTTTTGGATGGGGAAAAGGGGCTCGCAACGCGTTTCCTGGGGCCCGGTTTTTCAGTCTTCACCCACGACGGCTAAGGATATATTTAGGTTTGCTCGGAAAGTGCGAACCCAGAGGGTCCCGTTGCATGTGGGGCTGCGTAAAGGCTCCCCTGGGGAGTTCACTTGTACCCAAAGCCTTCGTTTGGGGGCTCTTTTGGATGGGCGAAAGGGGCTCACAACGATTTTTCTGTGGCCTGATTTTTCAGTCGTCTCTGATGACGGCTAGAGATATATTTAGGGTTGCTTGGAATGAGTGAACTCAGAGGGTCCAGTTGCATGTGGGGCTGCGTAAAGCCTCCCCTGGGGAGTTCACTTGTACCCAAACCATTCCTCTGGGGGCATTTTGGATGGGCGACAGGGGCTCGGAATGCGTTTCCTGGGGCCCAGATTTTCAGTCTTCTCCCATGCTGGTAAGGGATATATTTAGGCTTGTTGTGAAAGAGTGAACCCGGAGGGTCCAGTTGCATGTGGGGCTGCGTGAACGCTCCTCTGGGGAGTTCTCTTGTACCCAAAGCCTTCCTTTGGGGGCATTTTGGATGGGCGACAGGGGCTCGGAATGCGTTTCCTGGGGCCCAGATTTTCAGTCTTCTCCCATGCTGGTAAGGGATATATTTAGGCTTGTTGTGAAAGAGTGAACCCGGAGGGTCCAGTTGCATGTGGGGCTGCGTGAAGGCTCCCCTGGGGAGTTCAGTTGTACCCAAAGCCTTCCTTTGGGGGCACTTTTGAATGGGCGAAAGGGGCTTGCAACGCGTTTTCTGGGGCCCAATTTTTCAGTCCTCTTCGATGCCATCTAGGGATATATTTAGGGTTGCTCGGAAACAGTGAACCCAAAGGGTCCAGTTGCATGTGGGGCTGCGTAAAGGCTCCCCTGGGGAGTTCAGATATACGCATAGCCTTCCTTTGGGGGCACTTTTTGATGGGGAAAAGGGGCTCGCAACACGTTTCCTGGGGCCCGGGTTTTCAGTCTTCACCCACGACGGCTAAGGATATATTTAGGTTTGCTCGGAAAGTGCGAACCCAGAGGGTCCCGTTGCATGTGGGGCTGCGTAAAGGCTCCCCTGGGGAGTTCACTTGTACCCAAAGCCTTCCTTTGCGGGCAATTTTAGATGGGCGAAAGTGGCACGAAATGCGTTTCCTGGGGCCCAATTTTTCAGTCGTCTTCTATGCCGGTAAGGGATATATTAACTCTTGCTCGGAAACAGCGAACCCGGAGGGTCCCGTTGCATGTGGGGCTGCGTAAAGGCTCCCCTGGGGAGTTCACTTGTACCCAAAGCCTTCGTTTGGGGGCTCTTTTGGATGGGCGAAAGGGGCTCACAACGATTTTTCTGTGGCCTGATTTTTCAGTCGTCTCTGATGACGGCTAGAGATATATTTAGGGTTGCTTGGAATGAGTGAACTCAGAGGGTCCAGTTGCATGTGGGGCTGCGTGAAGGCTCCCCTGGGGAGTTCACTTGTACCCAAACCATTCCTTTGGGGGCATTTTGGATGGGCGACAGGGGCTCGGAATGCGTTTCCTGGGGCCCAGATTTTCAGTCTTCTCCCATGCTGGTAAGGGATATATTTAGGCTTGTTGTGAAACAGTGAACCCGGACGGTCCAGTTGCATGTGGGGCTGCGTGAAGGCTCCCCTGGGGAGTTCAGTTGTACCCAAAGCCTTCCTTTGGGGGCAATTTTGGATGGGCGGAAGGGGCTCGCAACGCGTTTCCTAGGGCCCAATTTTTCAGACGTGTTCTATGCCAGCTAGGGCTATATGAAGGCTTGCTCGGAAAGAGTGAACCCAGAGGGTCCAGTTGCATGTGGGGCTGCGTAAAGGCTCCCCTGGGGAGTTCACTTGTACGCAAAGCCTTCCTTTGCGGGCACTTTTGGATGGGCGACACGGGCTCGCAACGCGTTTCCTGGGGCCCGGTTTTTCAGTTTTCTCCTAATCCATCTAGGGCTGTATTTAGGTTTGCTCGGAAAGAGCGAACCCGGAGGGTCCAGTTGCATATGGGTCTGCGTGAAGGCTCCCCTGGGGAGTTCAAATGTACCCAAAGCCTTCCTTTGGGGGCACTTTTGGATGGGCGAAATGGGCTCGCAACGCTTTTTCTAGGGACCGGATTTTCAGTCTCCTCCCATGCCGGTAAGGGCTATATTTAGGCTTGCTCGGAAACAACGAACCCGGAGGGTCCAGTTGCATGTGGGTCTGCGTAAAGGCTCCCCTGGGGAGTTCACTTGTACGAGGCAGGAGACCTTTTCTGCATTAACACCAGCGACAGGACCCGCGGGAACGGAGTTAAGCTGAGGCAGGGGAAGTTTAGGCTGGACATCAGGAAGGGGTTCTTCACAGAGAGAGTGGTTGCACACTGGAACAGGCTCCCCAGGGAAGTGGTCACTGCACCGAGCCTGACTGAATTTAAGAAGAGATTGGACTGTGCACTTAGTCACATGGTCTGAACTTGGGTAGACCTGTGCGGTGTCAAGAGTTGGACTTGATGATCCTTAAGGGTCCCTTCCAACTCAGGATATTCTATGATTCTATGATTCTATGATTCCTTTGGGGGCACTTTTGGATGGGCGAAAGGGGCTCACAACGCGTTTTCTCGGGCTTGGTTTTTCAGTCTTCTCCCACGCCATCTAGGGATATATTTAGGCTTGCTGTGAAAGAGTGAACGCGGAGGGTCCCGTTGCATGTGGGGCTGCGTAAAGGCTCCCCTGGGGAGTTCACTTGTACCCAAAGCCTTCCTTTGCGGGGAATTTTGGATGGGCGAAAGGGGCTCACAACGATTTTTCTGTGGCCTGATTTTTCAGTCGTCTCTGATGATGGCTAGAGATATATTTAGGGTTGCTTGGAATGAGTGAACTCAGAGGGTCCAGTTGAATGTGGGGCTGCGTAAAGCCTCCTCTGGGGAGTTCACTTGTACCCAAAGCCTTCATTTGCGGGCACATTTGGATGGGCGACAGGGGCTCGCAACGCGTTTCCTGGGGCCCGATTTTTCAGTCGTCTTCTATGCCGGCTAGGGCTATATTAATTCTTGCTCGGAAACAGCGAACCCGGAGGGTCCAGTTGCATGTGGGGCTGCGTAAAGGCTCCCCTGGGGAGTTCACTTGTACCCAAAGCCTTCCTTTGGGGGCACTTTTGGATGGGCGAAAGGGGCTCGCAACGCTTTTTCTGGGGCCCGGTTTTTCAGTCTTATCCCACGCCCGCCAGGGATATATTTAGGCTTGCTATGAAAGAGTGAACCCGGAGGGTCCAGTTGCATGTGGGGCTGCGTGAAGGCTCCCCTGGGGAGATCACTTGTACCCAAAGCCTTCCTTTGGGGGCACTTTTGAATGTGCGAAAGGGGCTTGCAACGCGTTTTCTGGGGCCCAATTTTTCAGTCCTCTTCGATGCCATCTAGGGATATATTTAGGGTTGCTCGGAAACAGTGAACCCAAAGGGTCCAGTTGCATGTGGGGCTGCGTAAAGGCTCCCCTGGGGAGTTCAGATATACGCATAGCCTTCCTTTGGGGGCACTTTTGGATGGGGAAAAGGGGCTCGCAACGCGTTTCCTGGGGCCCGGTTTTTCAGTCTTCACCCACGACGGCTAAGGATATATTTAGGTTTGCTCGGAAAGTGCGAACCCAGAGGGTCCAGTTGCATGTAGGGCTGCGTAAAGGCTCCCCTGGGGAGTTCACTTGTACCCAAAGCCTTCCTTTGCGGGCAATTTTAGATGGGCGAAAGTGGCACGAAATGCGTTTCCTGGGGCCCAATTTTTCAGTCGTCTTCTACGCCGGTAAGGGATATATTAACTCTTGCTCGGAAACAGCGAACCCGGAGGGTCCCGTTGCGTGTGGGGCTGCGTAAAGGCTCCCTTGGGGAGTTCACTTGTACACAAAGCCTTCGTTTGGGAGCTCTTTTGGATGGGCGAAAGGGGCTCACAACGATTTTTCTGTGGCCTGATTTTTCAGTCGTCTCTGATGACGGCTAGAGATATATTTAGGGTTGCTTGGAATGAGTGAACTCAGAGGGTCCAGTTGCATGTGGGGCTGCGTGAAGGCTCCTCTGGGGAGTTCTCTTGTACCCAAAGCCTTCCTTTGGGGGCATTTTGGATGGGCGACAGGGGCTCGGAATGCGTTTCCTGGGGCCCAGATTTTCAGTCTTCTCCCATGCTGGTAAGGGATATATTTAGGCTTGTTGTGAAAGAGTGAACCCGGACGGTCCAGTTGCATGTGGGGCTGCGTGAAGGCTCCCCTGGGGAGTTCAGTTGTACCCAAAGCCTTCCTTTGGGGGCAATTTTGGATGGGCGGAAGGGGCTCGCAACGCGTTTCCAAGGGCCCAATTTTTCAGACGTGTTCTATGCCAGCTAGGGCTCTATGAAGGCTTGCTCGGAAACAGTGAACCCAGAGGGTCCAGTTGCATGTGGGGCTGCGTAAAGGCTCCCCTGGGGAGTTCACTTGTACGCAAAGCCTTCCTTTGCGGGCACTTCTTGATGGGCGACACGGGCTCGCAACGCGTTTCCTGGGGCCCGGTTTTTCAGTTTTCTCCTAATCCATATAGGGCTGTATTTAGGTTTGCTCGGAAAGAGCGAACCCGGAGGGTCCAGTTGCATATGGGTCTGCGTGAAGGCTCCCCTGGGGAGTTCAAATGTACCCAAAGCCTTCCTTTGGGGGCACTTTTGGATGGGCGAAATGGGCTCGCAACGCTTTTTCTAGGGACCAGATTTTCAGTCTCCTCCCATGCCGGTAAGGGCTATATTTAGGCTTGTTGTGAAAGAGTGAACCCGGAGGGTCCAGTTGCATGTGGGTCTGCGTAAAGGCTCCCCTGGGGAGTTCACTTGTACCCAAAGCCTTCCTTTGCGGGAATTTTTGGATGGGTGAAAGTGGCTAGGAATGCGTTTCCTGGTGCCCAGATTTTCAGTCTTCTCCCATGCCGGTAAGGGCTATATTTAGGCTTGTTGTGAAAGAGTGAACCCGGAGGGTCCAGTTGCATGTGGGTCTGCGTAAAGGCTCCCCTGGGGAGTTCACTTGTACGAGGCAGGAGACCTTTTCTCCATTAACACCAGCGACAGGACCCGCGGGAACGGAGTTAAGCTGAGGCAGGGGAAGTTTAGGCTGGACATCAGGAAGGGGTTCTTCACAGAGAGAGTGGTTGCACACTGGAACAGGCTCCCCAGGGAAGTGGTCACTGCACTGAGCCTGACTGAATTTAAGAAGAGATTGGACTGTGCACTTAGTCACATGGTCTGAACTTGGGTAGACCTGTGCGGTGTCAAGAGTTGGACTTGATGATCCTTAAGGGTCCCTTCCAACTCAGGATATTCTATGATTCTATGATTCTATGATTCCTTTGGGGGCACTTTTGGATGGGCGAAAGGGGCTCACAACGCGTTTTCTCGGGCTTGGTTTTTCAGTCTTCTCCCACGCCATCTAGGGATATATTTAGGCTTGCTGTGAAAGAGTGAACGCGGAGGGTCCCGTTGCATGTGGGGCTGCGTAAAGGCTCCCCTGGGGAGTTCACTTGTACCCAAAGCCTTCCTTTGCGGGGAATTTTGGATGGGCGAAAGGGGCTCACAACGATTTTTCTGTGGCCTGATTTTTCAGTCGTCTCTGATGATGGCTAGAGATATATTTAGGGTTGCTTGGAATGAGTGAACTCAGAGGGTCCAGTTGCATGTGGGGCTGCGTAAAGCCTCCTCTGGGGAGTTCACTTGTACCCAAAGCCTTCCTTTGGGGGCATTTTGGATGGGCGACAGGGGCTCGGAATGCGTTTCCTGGGGCCCGGATTTTCAGTCTTGACCCATGACGGCTAGGGAAATATTTAGGTTTGCTCGGAGAGAGCGAACCCGGAGGGTCCCGTTGCATGTGGGGCAGCGTAAAGGCTCCCCTGGGGAGATCACTTGTACCCAAAGCCTTCATTTGCGGGCACTTTTGGATGGGCGAAAGGGGCTCGCAACGCGTTTCCTGGGGCCCGATTTTTCAGTCGTCTTCTATGCCGGCTAGGGCTATATTAATTCTTGCTCGGAAACAGCGAACCCGGAGGGTCCAGTTGCATGTGGGGCTGCGTAAAGGCTCCCCTGGGGAGTTCACTTGTACCCAAAGCCTTCCTTTGGGGGCACTTTTGGATGGGCGAAAGGGGCTCGCAACGCTTTTTCTGGGGCCCGGTTTTTCAGTCTTATCCCACGCCCGCCAGGGATATATTTAGGCTTGCTATGAAAGAGTGAACCCGGAGGGTCCAGTTGCATGTGGGGCTGCGTGAAGGCTCCCCTGGGGAGATCACTTGTACCCAAAGCCTTCCTTTGGGGGCACTTTTGAATGGGCGAAAGGGGCTTGCAACGCGTTTTCTGGGGCCCAATTTTTCAGTCCTCTTCGATGCCATCTAGGGATATATTTAGGGTTGCTCGGAAACAGTGAACCCAAAGGGTCCAGTTGCATGTGGGGCTGCGTAAAGGCTCCCCTGGGGAGTTCAGATATACGCATAGCCTTCCTTTGGGGGCACTTTTGGATGGGGAAAAGGGGCTCACAACGATTTTTCTGTGGCCTGATTTTTCAGTCGTCTCTGATGACGGCTAGAGATATATTTAGGGTTGCTTGGAATGAGTGAACTCAGAGGGTCCAGTTGCATGTGGGGCTGCGTGAAGGCTCCTCTGGGGAGTTCACTTGTACCCAAAGCCTTCCTTTGGGGGCATTTTGGATGGGCGACAGGGGCTCGGAATGCGTTTCCTGGGGCCCAGATTTTCAGTCTTCTCCCATGCTAGTAAGGGCTATATTTAGGCTTGTTGTGAAAGAGTGAACCCGGATGGTCCAGCTGCATGTGGGGCTGCGTGAAGGCTCCCCTGGGGAGTTCACTTGTACCCAAAGCCTTCCTTTGGGGGCATTTTGGATGGGCGACAGGGGCTCGGAATGCGTTTCCTGGGGCCCAGATTTTCAGTCTTCTCCCATGTTGGTAAGGGATATATTTAGGCTTGTTGTGAAAGAGTGAACCCGGACGGTCCAGTTGCATGTGGGGCTGCGTGAAGGCTCCCCTGGGGAGTTCAGTTGTACCCAAAGCCTTCCTTTGGGGGCAATTTTGGATGGGCGGAAGGGGCTCGCAACGCGTTTCCTAGGGCCCAATTTTTCAGACGTGTTCTATGCCAGCTAGGGCTCTATGAAGGCTTGCTCGGAAACAGTGAACCCAGAGGGTCCAGTTGCATGTGGGGCTGCGTAAAGGCTCCCCTGGGGAGTTCACTTGTACCCAAAGCCTTCCTTTGCGGGCACTTTTGGATGGGCGACACGGGCTCGCAACGCGTTTCCTGGGGCCCGGTTTTTCAGTTTTCACCTAATCCATCTAGGGCTGTATTTAGGTTTGCTCGGAAAGAGCGAACCCGGAGGGTCCAGTTGCATATGGGTCTGCGTGAAGGCTCCCCTGGGGAGTTCAAATGTACCCAAAGCCTTCCTTTGGGGGCACTTTTGGATGGGCGAAATGGGCTCGCAACGCTTTTTCTAGGGACCGGATTTTCAGTCTCCTCCCATGCCGGTAAGGGCTATATTTAGGCTTGTTGTGAAAGAGTGAACCCGGAGGGTCCAGATGCATGTGGGTCTGCGTAAAGGCTCCCCTGGGGAGTTCACTTGTACCCAAAGCCTTCCTTTGCGGGAATTTTTGGATGGGTGAAAGTGGCTAGGAATGCGTTTCCTGGTGCCCAGATTTTCAGTCTTCTCCCATGCCGGTAAGGGCTATATTTAGGCTTGTTGTGAAAGAGTGAACGCGGAGGGTCCCGTTGCATGTGGGGCTGCGTAAAGGCTCCCCTAGGGAGTTCACTTGTACCCAAAGCCTTCCTTTGCGGGCACTTTTGTATGGGCGAAAGGGGCTTACAACGATTTTTCTGTGGCCTGATTTTTCAGTCGTCTCTGATGATGGCTAGAGATATATTTAGGGTTGCTTGGAATGAGTGAACTCAGAGGGTCCAGTTGCATGTGGGGCTGCGTAAAGCCTCCTCTGGGGAGTTCACTTGTACCCAAAGCCTTCCTTTGGGGGCATTTTGGATGGGCGACAGGGGCTCGGAATGCGTTTCCTGGGGCCCGGATTTTCAGTCTTGACCCATGACGGCTAGGGAAATATTTAGGTTTGCTCGGAGAGAGCGAACCCGGAGGGTCCCGTTGCATGTGGGGCAGCGTAAAGGCTCCCCTGGGGAGATCACTTGTACCCAAAGCCTTCATTTGCGGGCACTTTTGGATGGGCGAAAGGGGCTCGCAACGCGTTTCCTGGGGCCCGATTTTTCAGTCGTCTTCTATGCCGGCTAGGGCTATATTAATTCTTGCTCGGAAACAGCGAACCCGGAGGGTCCAGTTGCATGTGGGGCTGCGTAAAGGCTCCCCTGGGGAGTTCACTTGTACCCAAAGCCTTCCTTTGGGGGCACTTTTGGATGGGAGAAAGGGGCTCACAACGATTTTTCTGTGGCCTGATTTTTCAGTCGTCTCTGATGATGGCTAGAGATATATTTAGGGTTGCTTGGAATGAGTGAACTCAGAGGGTCCAGTTGCATGTGGGGCTGCGTAAAGCCTCCTCTGGGGAGTTCACTTGTACCCAAAGCCTTCCTTTGGGGGCATTTTGGATGGGCGACAGGGGCTCGGAATGCGTTTCCTGGGGCCCGGATTTTCAGTCTTGACCCATGACGGCTAGGGAAATATTTAGGTTTGCTCGGAGAGAGCGAACCCGGAGGGTCCCGTTGCATGTGGGGCAGCGTAAAGGCTCCCCTGGGGAGATCACTTGTACCCAAAGCCTTCATTTGCGGGCACTTTTGGATGGGCGAAAGGGGCTCGCAACGCGTTTCCTGGGGCCCGATTTTTCAGTCGTCTTCTATGCCGGCTAGGGCTATATTAATTCTTGCTCGGAAACAGCGAACCCGGAGGGTCCAGTTGCATGTGGGGCTGCGTAAAGGCTCCCCTGGGGAGTTCACTTGTACCCAAAGCCTTCCTTTGGGGGCACTTTTGGATGGGCGAAAGGGGCTCGCAACGCTTTTTCTGGGGCCCGGTTTTTCAGTCTTATCCCACGCCCGCCAGGGATATATTTAGGCTTGCTATGAAAGAGTGAACCCGGAGGGTCCAGTTGCATGTGGGGCTGCGTGAAGGCTCCCCTGGGGAGATCACTTGTACCCAAAGCCTTCCTTTGGGGGCACTTTTGAATGGGCGAAAGGGGCTTGCAACGCGTTTTCTGGGGCCCAATTTTTCAGTCCTCTTCGATGCCATCTAGGGATATATTTAGGGTTGCTCGGAAACAGTGAACCCAAAGGGTCCAGTTGCATGTGGGGCTGCGTAAAGGCTCCCCTGGGGAGTTCAGATATACGCATAGCCTTCCTTTGGGGGCACTTTTGGATGGGGAAAAGGGGCTCACAACGATTTTTCTGTGGCCTGATTTTTCAGTCGTCTCTGATGACGGCTAGAGATATATTTAGGGTTGCTTGGAATGAGTGAACTCAGAGGGTCCAGTTGCATGTGGGGCTGCGTGAAGGCTCCTCTGGGGAGTTCACTTGTACCCAAAGCCTTCCTTTGGGGGCATTTTGGATGGGCGACAGGGGCTCGGAATGCGTTTCCTGGGGCCCAGATTTTCAGTCTTCTCCCATGCTAGTAAGGGATATATTTAGGCTTGTTGTGAAAGAGTGAACCCGGATGGTCTAGCTGCATGTGGGGCTGCGTGAAGGCTCCCCTGGGGAGTTCACTTGTACCCAAAGCCTTCCTTTGGGGGCATTTTGGATGGGCGACAGGGGCTCGGAATGCGTTTCCTGGGGCCCAGATTTTCAGTCTTCTCCCATGTTGGTAAGGGATATATTTAGGCTTGTTGTGAAAGAGTGAACCCGGATGGTCCAGTTGCATGTGGGGCTGCGTGAAGGCTCCCCTGGGGAGTTCAGTTGTACCCAAAGCCTTCCTTTGGGGGCAATTTTGGATGGGCGGAAGGGGCTCGCAACGCGTTTCCTAGGGCCCAATTTTTCAGACGTGTTCTATGCCAGCTAGGGCTCTATGAAGGCTTGCTCGGAAACAGTGAACCCAGAGGGTCCAGTTGCATGTGGGGCTGCGTAAAGGCTCCCCTGGGGAGTTCACTTGTACCCAAAGCCTTCCTTTGCGGGCACTTTTGGATGGGCGACACGGGCTCGCAACGCGTTTCCTGGGGCCCGGTTTTTCAGTTTTCACCTAATCCATCTAGGGCTGTATTTAGGTTTGCTCGGAAAGAGCGAACCCGGAGGGTCCAGTTGCATATGGGTCTGCGTGAAGGCTCCCCTGGGGAGTTCAAATGTACCCAAAGCCTTCCTTTGGGGGCACTTTTGGATGGGCGAAATGGGCTCGCAACGCTTTTTCTAGGGACCGGATTTTCAGTCTCCTCCCATGCCGGTAAGGGCTATATTTAGGCTTGTTGTGAAAGAGTGAACCCGGAGGGTCCAGATGCATGTGGGTCTGCGTAAAGGCTCCCCTGGGGAGTTCACTTGTACCCAAAGCCTTCCTTTGCGGGAATTTTTGGATGGGTGAAAGTGGCTAGGAATGCGTTTCCTGGTGCCCAGATTTTCAGTCTTCTCCCATGCCGGTAAGGGCTATATTTAGGCTTGTTGTGAAAGAGTGAACGCGGAGGGTCCCGTTGCATGTGGGGCTGCGTAAAGGCTCCCCTAGGGAGTTCACTTGTACCCAAAGCCTTCCTTTGCGGGCACTTTTGTATGGGCGAAAGGGGCTTACAACGATTTTTCTGTGGCCTGATTTTTCAGTCGTCTCTGATGATGGCTAGAGATATATTTAGGGTTGCTTGGAATGAGTGAACTCAGAGGGTCCAGTTGCATGTGGGGCTGCGTAAAGCCTCCTCTGGGGAGTTCACTTGTACCCAAAGCCTTCCTTTGGGGGCATTTTGGATGGGCGACAGGGGCTCGGAATGCGTTTCCTGGGGCCCGGATTTTCAGTCTTGACCCATGACGGCTAGGGAAATATTTAGGTTTGCTCGGAGAGAGCGAACCCGGAGGGTCCCGTTGCATGTGGGGCAGCGTAAAGGCTCCCCTGGGGAGATCACTTGTACCCAAAGCCTTCATTTGCGGGCACTTTTGGATGGGCGAAAGGGGCTCGCAACGCGTTTCCTGGGGCCCGATTTTTCAGTCGTCTTCTATGCCGGCTAGGGCTATATTAATTCTTGCTCGGAAACAGCGAACCCGGAGGGTCCAGTTGCATGTGGGGCTGCGTAAAGGCTCCCCTGGGGAGTTCACTTGTACCCAAAGCCTTCCTTTGGGGGCACTTTTGGATGGGAGAAAGGGGCTCGCAACGCTTTTTCTGGGGCCCGGTTTTTCAGTCTTATCCCACGCCCGCCAGGGATATATTTAGGCTTGCTATGAAAGAGTGAACCCGGAGGGTCCAGTTGCATGTGGGGCTGCGTGAAGGCTCCCCTGGGGAGATCACTTGTACCCAAAGCCTTCCTTTGGGGGCACTTTTGAATGGGCGAAAGGGGCTTGCAACGCGTTTTCTGGGGCCCAATTTTTCAGTCCTCTTCGATGCCATCTAGGGATATATTTAGGGTTGCTCGGAAACAGTGAACCCAAAGGGTCCAGTTGCATGTGGGGCTGCGTAAAGGCTCCCCTGGGGAGTTCAGATATCCGCATAGCCTTCCTTTGGGGGCACTTTTGGATGGGGAAAAGGGGCTCGCAACGCGTTTCCTGGGGCCCGGTTTTTCAGTCTTCACCCACGACGGCTAAGGATATATTTAGGTTTGCTCGGAAAGTGCGAACCCAGAGGGTCCCGTTGCATGTGGGGCTGCGTAAAGGCTCCCCTGGGGAGTTCACTTGTACCCAAAGCCTTCCTTTGCGGGCAATTTTAGATGGGCGAAAGTGGCACGAAATGCGTTTCCTGGGGCCCAATTTTTCAGTCGTCTTCTATGCAGGTAAGGGATATATTAACTCTTGCTCGGAAACAGCGAACCCGGAGGGTCCAGTTGCGTGTGGGGCTGCGTAAAGGCTCCCCTGGGGAGTTCACTTGTACACAAAGCCTTCGTTTGGGGGCTCTTTTGGATGGGCGAAAGGGGCTCACAACGATTTTTCTGTGGCCTGATTTTTCAGTCGTCTCTGATGACGGCTAGAGATATATTTAGGGTTGCTTGGAATGAGTGAACTCAGAGGGTCCAGTTGCATGTGGGGCTGCGTGAAGGCTCCTCTGGGGAGTTCACTTGTACCCAAAGCCTTCCTTTGGGGGCATTTTGGATGGGCGACAGGGGCTCGGAATGCGTTTCCTGGGGCCCAGATTTTCAGTCTTCTCCCATGCTGGTAAGGGCTATATTTAGGCTTGTTGTGAAAGAGTGAACCCGGATGGTCCAGCTGCATGTGGGGCTGCGTGAAGGCTCCCCTGGGGAGTTCACTTGTACCCAAAGCCTTCCTTTGGGGGCATTTTGGATGGGCGACTGGGGCTCGGAATGCGTTTCCTGGGGCCCAGATTTTCAGTCTTCTCCCATGTTGGTAAGGGATATATTTAGGCTTGTTGTGAAAGAGTGAACCCGGACGGTCCAGTTGCATGTGGGGCTGCGTGAAGGCTCCCCTGGGGAGTTCAGTTGTACCCAAAGCCTTCCTTTGGGGGCAATTTTGGATGGGCGGAAGGGGCTCGCAACGCGTTTCCTAGGGCCCAATTTTTCAGACGTGTTCTATGCCAGCTAGGGCTCTATGAAGGCTTGCTCGGAAACAGTGAACCCAGAGGGTCCAGTTGCATGTGGGGCTGCGTAAAGGCTCCCCTGGGGAGTTCACTTGTACCCAAAGCCTTCCTTTGCGGGCACTTTTGGATGGGCGACACGGGCTCGCAACGCGTTTCCTGGGGCCCGGTTTTTCAGTTTTCACCTAATCCATCTAGGGCTGTATTTAGGTTTGCTCGGAAAGAGCGAACCCGGAGGGTCCAGTTGCATGTGGGTCTGCGTGAAGGCTCCCCTGGGGAGTTCAAATGTACCCAAAGCCTTCCTTTGGGGGCACTTTTGGATGGGCGAAATGGGCTCGCAACGCTTTTTCTAGGGACCGGATTTTCAGTCTCCTCCCATGCCGGTAAGGGCTATATTTAGGCTTGTTGTGAAAGAGTGAACCCGGAGGGTCCAGATGCATGTGGGTCTGCGTAAAGGCTCCCCTGGGGAGTTCACTTGTACCCAAAGCCTTCCTTTGCGGGAATTTTTGGATGGGTGAAAGTGGCTAGGAATGCGTTTCCTGGTGCCCAGATTTTCAGTCTTCTCCCATGCCGGTAAGGGCTATATTTAGGCTTGTTGTGAAAGAGTGAACGCGGAGGGTCCCGTTGCATGTGGGGCTGCATAAAGGCTCCCCTAGGGAGTTCACTTGTACCCAAAGCCTTCCTTTGCGGGCACTTTTGTATGGGCGAAAGGGGCTTACAACGATTTTTCTGTGGCCTGATTTTTCAGTCGTCTCTGATGATGGCTAGAGATATATTTAGGGTTGCTTGGAATGAGTGAACTCAGAGGGTCCAGTTGCATGTGGGGCTGCGTAAAGCCTCCTCTGGGGAGTTCACTTGTACCCAAAGCCTTCCTTTGGGGGCATTTTGGATGGGCGACAGGGGCTCGGAATGCGTTTCCTGGGGCCCGGATTTTCAGTCTTGACCCATGACGGCTAGGGAAATATTTAGGTTTGCTCGGAAAGAGCGAACCCGGAGGGTCCCGTTGCATGTGGGGCAGCGTAAAGGCTCCCCTGGGGAGATCACTTGTACCCAAAGCCTTCCTTTGCGGGCACTTCTGGATGGGTGCAAGGGCCTCGCAACGCGTTTTCTGGGGCCCGATTTTTCAGTCATCTCTGATGCCGGCCAGGGATATGTTTCGGGTTGCTCGGGATTAGTGAACTCAGAGGGTCCAGTTGCATGTGGGGCTGCATAAAGGCTCCCCTGGGGAGTTCACTTGTACCCAAAGCCTTCCTTTGGGGGCACTTTTGGATGGGCGAAAGGGATCACAACGCTTTTTCTGGGACCCGGTTTTTCAATCGTCTCTGATGACGGCTAGGGTTATATTTCGGGTTGCTTGGAATGAGTGACCCCGGAGGGTCCAGTTGCATGTGGGGCTGCCTAAAGGCTCCCCTGGGGAGTTGAGTCTACCCAAAGCCTTCCTTTGGGGGCACTTTTGGATGGGCGAAAGGGGCTCGCAACGCTTTTTCTGGGGCCCGGTTTTTCAGTCTTATCCCACGCCCGCCAGGGATATATTTAGGCTTGCTGTGAAAGAGTGAACCCGGAGGGTCCAGTTGCATGTGGGGCTGCGTGAAGGCTCCCCTGGGGAGTTCACTTGTACCCAAAGCCTTCCTTTGGGGGCACTTTTGGATGGGTGAAAGGGGCTCGGATTGCGTTTCCTCGGGTCCGGATTTTCAGTCTTAGTTGCATGTAAGGGATATATTTAGGCTTGCTAAGAAAGAGTGAACCCGGAGGGTCCCGTTGCATGTGGGGCTGCGTAAAGGCTCCCCTGGGGAGATCACTTGTACCCAAAGCCTTCCTTTGGGGGCACTTTTGAATGGGCGAAAGGGGCTTGCAACGTGTTTTCTGGGGCCCAATTTTTCAGTCGTCTTCGTAGTTAGCCAGGGATATATTTAGGGTTGCTCGGAAACAGTGAACCCAATGGGTACAGTTGCATGCGGGGCTGCGTAAAGGCTCCCCTGGGGAGTTCAGATATACGCATAGCCTTCGTTTGGGGGCTCTTTTGGATGGGCGAAAGGGGCTCGCAACGCGTTTCCTGGGGCCCAGATTTTCAGTCTTCTCCCACTCCGGCTAGGGCTATATTTAGGGTTGCTCGGAAACAACGAACCCGGAGGGTCCAGTTGCATGTAGGGCTGCGTAAAGGCTCCCCTGGGGAGTTCACTTGTACCCAAAGCCTTCCTTTGGGGGCACTTTTGGATGGGCGAAAGGGGCTCGCAACGCATTTCCTGGGGCCTGGTTTTTCAGTTTTCTCCTAATCCGGCTAGGGCTGTATTTAGGTTTGCTCGGAAAGAGCGAACCCGGAGGGTCCAGTTGCATATGGGTCTGCGTAAAGGCTCCCCTGGGGAGTTCAAATGTACCCAAAGCCTTCCTTTGGGGGCTCTTTTGGATGGGCGAACGGGGCTCGCAATGCTTTTTCTAGGGACCGGTTTTTCAGTCTCCTCCCATGCCGGTAAGGGATATATTTAGGCTTGCTCGGAAACAACGAACCCGGAGGGTCCAGTTCCATGTGGGTCTGCGTAAAGGCTCCCCTGGGGAGTTCACTTGTACGAGGCAGGAGACCTTTTCTCCATTAACACCAGCGACAGGACCCGCGGGAACGGAGTTAAGCTGAGGCAGGGGAAGTTTAGGCTGGACATCAGGAAGGGGTTCTTCACAGAGAGAGTGGTTGCACACTGGAACAGGCTCCCCAGGGAAGTGGTCACTGCACCGAGCCGGACTGAATTTAAGAAGAGATTGGACTGTGCACTTAGTCACATGGTCTGAACTTGGGTAGACCTGTGCGGTGTCAAGAGTTGGACTTGATGATCCTTAAGGGTCCCTTCCAACTCAGGATATTCTATGATTCTATGATTCTATGATTCCTTTGGGGGCACTTTTGGATGGGCGAAAGGGGCTCACAACGCGTTTTCTCGGGCTTGGTTTTTCAGTCTTCTCCCACGCCATCTAGGGATATATTTAGGCTTGCTGTGAAAGAGTGAACGCGGAGGGTCCCGTTGAATGTGGGGCTGCGTAAAGGCTCCCCTGGGGAGTTCAGTTGTACCCAAAGCCTTCCTTTGCGGGCACTTTTGTATGGGCGAAAGGGGCTTACAACGATTTTTCTGTGGCCTGATTTTTCAGTCGTCTCTGATGATGGCTAGAGATATATTTAGGGTTGCTTGGAATGAGTGAACTCAGAGGGTCCAGTTGCATGTGGGGCTGCGTAAAGCCTCCTCTGGGGAGTTCACTTGTACCCAAAGCCTTCCTTTGGGGGCATTTTGGATGGGCGACAGGGGCTCGGAATGCGTTTCCTGGGGCCCGGATTTTCAGTCTTGACCCATGACGGCTAGGGAAATATTTAGGTTTGCTCGGAAAGAGCGAACCCGGAGGGTCCCGTTGCATGTGGGGCAGCGTAAAGGCTCCCCTGGGGAGATCACTTGTACCCAAAGCCTTCATTTGTGGGCACATTTGGATGGGCGAAAGGGGCTCGCATCGCGTTTCCTGGGGCCCGATTTTTCAGTCGTCTTCTATGCCGGCTAGGGCTATATTAATTCTTGCTCGGAAACAGCGAACCCGGAGGGTCCAGTTGCGTGTGGGGCTGCGTAAAGGCTCCCCTGGGGAGTTCACTTGTACACAAAGCCTTCGTTTGGGGGCTCTTTTGGATGGGCGAAAGGGGCTCACAACGATTTTTCTGTGGCCTGATTTTTCAGTCGTCTCTGATGACGGCTAGAGATATATTTAGGGTTGCTTGGAATGAGTGAACTCATAGGGTCCAGTTGCATGTGGGGCTGCGTGAAGGCTCCCCTGGGGAGTTCACTTGTACCCAAACCATTCCTTTGGGGGCATTTTGGATGGGCGACAGGGGCTCGGAATGCGTTTCCTGGGGCCCAGATTTTCAGTCTTCTCCCATGCTTGTAAGGGATATATTTAGGCTTGTTGTGAAAGAGTGAACCCGGAGGGTCCAGTTGCATGTGGGGCTGCGTGAAGGCTCCCCTGGGGAGTTCAGTTGTACCCAAAGCCTTCCTTTGGGGGCAATTTTGGATGGGCGGAAGGGGCTCGCAACGCGTTTCCTAGGGCCCAATTTTTCAGACGTGTTCTATGCCTGCTAGGGCTATATGAAGGCTTGCTCATAAACAGTGAACCCAGAGGGTCCAGTTGCATGTGGGGCTGCGTAAAGGCTCCCCTGGGGAGTTCACTTGTACGCAAAGCCTTCCTTTGCGGGCACTTCTGGATGGGCGACACGGGCTCGCAACGCGTTTCCTGGGGCCCGGTTTTTCAGTTTTCTCCTAATCCATCTAGGGCTGTATTTAGGTTTGCTCGGAAAGAGCGAACCCGGAGGGTCCAGTTGCATATGGGTCTGCGTGAAGGCTCCCCTGGGGAGTTCAAATGTACCCAAAGCCTTCCTTTGGGGGCACTTTTGGATGGGCGAAAAGGGCTCGCAACGCTTTTTCTAGGGACCGGATTTTCAGTCTCCTCCCATGCCGGTAAGGGCTATATTTAGGCTTGTTGTGAAAGAGTGAACCCGGAGGGTCCAGTTGCATGTGGGTCTGCGTAAAGGCTCCCCTGGGGAGTTCACTTGTACCCAAAGCCTTCCTTTGCGGGAATTTTTGGATGGGTGAAAGTGGCTAGGAATGCGTTTCCTGGTGCCCAGATTTTCAGTCTTCTCCCATGCCGGTAAGGGCTATATTTAGGCTTGTTGTGAAAGAGTGAACCCGGAGGGTCCAGTTGCATGTGGGTCTGCGTAAAGGCTCCCCTGGGGAGTTCACTTGTACGAGGCAGGAGACCTTTTCTCCATTAACACCAGCGACAGGACCCGCGGGAACGGAGTTAAGCTGAGGCAGGGGAAGTTTAGGCTGGACATCAGGAAGGGGTTCTTCACAGAGAGAGTGGTTGCACACTGGAACAGGCTCCCCAGGGAAGTGGTCACTGCACCGAGCCGGACTGAATTTAAGAAGAGATTGGACTGTGCACTTAGTCACATGGTCTGAACTTGGGTAGACCTGTGCGGTGTCAAGAGTTGGACTTGATGATCCTTAAGGGTCCCTTCCAACTCAGGATATTCTATGATTCTATGATTCTATGATTCCTTTGGGGGCACTTTTGGATGGGCGAAAGGGGCTCACAACGCGTTTTCTCGGGCTTGGTTTTTCAGTCTTCTCCCACGCCATCTAGGGATATATTTAGGCTTGCTGTGAAAGAGTGAACGCGGAGGGTCCCGTTGCATGTGGGGCTGCGTAAAGGCTCCCCTGGGGAGTTCACTTGTACCCAAAGCCTTCCTTTGCGGGGAATTTTGGATGGGCGAAAGGGGCTCACAACGATTTTTCTGTGGCCTGATTTTTCAGTCGTCTCTGATGATGGCTAGAGATATATTTAGGGTTGCTTGGAATGAGTGAACTCAGAGGGTCCAGTTGAATGTGGGGCTGCGTAAAGCCTCCTCTGGGGAGTTCACTTGTACCCAAAGCCTTCCTTTGGGGGCATTTTGGATGGGCGACAGGGGCTCGGAATGCGTTTCCTGGGGCCCGGATTTTCAGTCTTGACCCATGACGGCTAGGGAAATATTTAGGTTTGCTCGGAAAGAGCGAACCCGGAGGGTCCCGTTGCATGTGGGGCAGCGTAAAGGCTCCCCTGGGGAGATCACTTGTACCCAAAGCCTTCATTTGCGGGCACTTTTGGATGGGCGAAAGGGGCTCGCATCGCGTTTCCTGGGGCCCGATTTTTCAGTCGTCTTCTATGCCGGCTAGGGCTATATTAATTCTTGCTCGGAAACAGCGAACCCGGAGGGTCCAGTTGCATGTGGGGCTGCGTAAAGGCTCCCCTGGGGAGTTCACTTGTACACAAAGCCTTCCTTTGGGGGCACTTTTGGATGGGCGAAAGGGGCTCGCAACGCTTTTTCTGGGGCCCGGTTTTTCAGTCTTATCCCACGCCCGCCAGGGATATATTTAGGCTTGCTATGAAAGAGTGAACCCGGAGGGTCCAGTTGCATGTGGGGCTGCGTGAAGGCTCCCCTGGGGAGATCACTTGTACCCAAAGCCTTCCTTTGGGGGCACTTTTGAATGGGCGAAAGGGGCTTGCAACGCGTTTTCTGGGGCCCAATTTTTCAGTCCTCTTCGATGCCATCTAGGGATATATTTAGGGTTGCTCGGAAACAGTGAACCCAAAGGGTCCAGTTGCATGTGGGGCTGCGTAAAGGCTCCCCTGGGGAGTTCAGATATACGCATAGCCTTCCTTTGGGGGCACTTTTGGATGGGGAAAAGGGGCTCGCAACGCGTTTCCTGGGGCCCGGTTTTTCAATCTTGACCCACGACGGCTAAGGATATATTTAGGTTTGCTCGGAAAGTGCGAACCCAGAGGGTCCTGTTGCATGTGGGGCTGCGTAAGGGCTCCCCTGGGGAGTTCACTTGTACACAAAGCCTTCGTTTGCGGGCAATTTTAGATGGGCGAAAGTGGCATGAAACGCATTTTCTGAGGCCCGATTTTTCAGTCGTCTTCTATGACTGTAAGTGATATATTAACTCTTGCTCGGAAACAGCGAACCCGGAGGGTCCAGTTGCATGTGGGTCTGCGTAAAGGCTCCCCTGGGGAGTTCACTTGTACACAAAGCCTTCGTTTGGGAGCTCTTTTGGATGGGCGAAAGGGGCTCACAACGATTTTTCTGTGGCCTGATTTTTCAGTCGTCTCTGATGACGGCTAGAGATATATTTAGGGTTGCTTGGAATGAGTGAACTCAGAGGGTCCAGTTGCATGTGGGGCTGCGTAAAGGCTCCCCTGGGGAGTTCACTTGTACCCAAACCATTCCTTTGGGGGCATTTTGGATGGGCGACAGGGGCTCGGAATGCGTTTCCTGGGGCCCGGATTTTCAGTCTTCTCCGATGCCGGTAAGGGTTATATTTATGCTTGTTGTGAAAGAGTGAACCCGGAGGGTCCCGTTGCATGTTGGGTTGGGTGAAGGCTCCCCTGGGGAGTTCAGTTGTACCCAAAGCCTTCCTATGGGGGCACTTTTGGATGGGCGAAAGGGGCTCGTAACGCATTTTTTCGGGCTTGGTTTTTCAGTCTTCTACCACTCCGGCTAGGGATATATTTAGGCTTGCTCGGAAAGTGCGAACCCAGAGGGTCCCGTTGCATGTGGGGCTGCCTAAAGGTTTCCCTAGGGAGTTCACTTGTACCCAAAGCCTTCCTTTGCGGACACTTTTGGATGGGCGACACGGGCTCGGAATGCGTTTCCTGGGGCCCAATTTTCAGTATTCTCCAATGCCGGTAAGGGCTATATTTAGGCTTGTTGTGAAAGAGTGAACCCGGAGGGTTCCGTTGCATGTGGGGCTGCGTGAAGGCTCCCCTGGGGATTTCACTTGTACCCAAAGCCTTCCTTTGGGGGCACTTTTGGATTGGCAAAAGGGCTCGCAACGCGTTTTCTGGGGCGCGGATTTTCAGTCTTCACCCACGACGGCTAGGGATATATTTAGGTTTGCTCGGAAAGAGCGAACCCGGAGGGTTCCGTTGAATGTGGGGCTGCGTAAAGGATCCGCTAGGGAGTTCACTTGTACCCAAAGCCTTCCTTTGGGGGCATTTTGGATGGGCGACAGGGGCTCGGAATGCGTTTCCTTGGGCCCAGATTTTCAGTCTTCTCCCATGCTGGTAAGGGATATATTTAGGCTTGTTGTGAAAGAGTGAACCCGGATGGTCTAGTTGCATGTGGGGCTGCGTAAAGCCTCCCCTGGGGAGTTCACTTGTACGCAAAGCATTCCTTTGCGGGCACTTTTGGATGGGCGAAAGGGGCTCGCATCGCGTTTTCTGGGGCCCGATTTTTCAGTCGTCTCTGATGCCGGGTAGGGCTATATTGATTCTTGCTCGGAAACAGCGAACCCGGAGGGTCCAGTTGCATGTGGGGCTGCGTAAAGGCTCCCCTGGGGAGTTCACTTGTACCCAAAGCCTTCCTTTGCGGGAACTTCTGGATGGGTGTAAGGGCCTCGCATCGCGTTTTCTGGGGCCCGATTTTTCAGTTGTCTCTGATGCCGGCCAGGGATATGTTTCGGGTTGCTCGGGATGAGTGAACTCGGAGGGTCCAGTTGCATGTGGGGCTGCGTAAAGGATCCCCTTGGGAGATCACTTGTACCCAACGCCTTCCTTTGCGGACACTTTTGGATAGGCGAAAGGGGCTCGCAACGCGTTTTCTAGGGTTTGGTTTTTCAGTCTTCTCCCACGCCGGCTAGGGATATATTTAGGCTTGCTCGGAAAGTTCGAACCCAGAGGGTCCCGTTGCATGTGGGGCTGCGTAAAGCCTCCCCTGGGGAGTTCACTTGTACCCAAAGCCTTCCTCTGCGGGAATTTTTGGATGGGTGAAAGTGGCTAGGAATGCGTTTCCTGGTGCTCAGATTTTCAGTCTTCTCCCATGCCGGTAAGGGCTATATTTAGGCTTGTTGTGAAAGAGTGAACCCAGAGGGTGCAGATGCATGTGGAGATGCGTAAAGGCTCCCCTGGGGAGTTCTCTTGTACCCAAAGCCTTCCTTTGGGGGCACTTTTGAATGGGCGAAAGGGGCTCGCAACGCATTTTCTCGGGCTTGGTTATTCAGTCTTCTCCCACTCCGGCTAGGGATATATTTAGGCTTGCTCGGAAACAACCAACCCGGAGGATCCAGTTGCATGTGGGGCTGCGTAAGGGCTCCCCTGGGGAGTTCACTTGTACCCAAAGCCTTCCTTTGGGGGCACTTTTGGATGGGCGAAATGGGCTCACAACGAGTTTTCTCGGGCTTGGTTTTTCAGTCTTCTCCCACGCCAGCTAGGGATATATTTAGGCTTGCTGTGAAAGAGTGAACCCGGAGGGTCCCGTTGCATGTGGTGCTGCATGAAGGCTCCACTGGGGAGTTCACTTGTACCCAAAGCCTTCCTTTGTGGGAATTTTTGGATGGGTGAAAGGGGCTAGGAATGCGTTTCCTGGTGCCCAGATTTTCAGTCTTCACCCATGCCGGTAAGGGCTATATTTAGGCTTGTTGTGAAAGGGTGAACCCGGAGGGTCCAGTTGCATGTGGAGCTGCGTAAAGGCTCCCCTGGGGAGATCACTTGTACCCAAAGCCTTCCTTTGGGGGCACTTTTGGATGGGCGAAAGGGGCTCGCAACGCGTTTCCGTTGGCCCGATTTTTCAGTCGTCTTCTATGCAGGCTAGGGCTATATTAATTCTTGCTCGGAAACAGCGAACCCGGAGGGTCCAGTTGCATGTGGGGCTGCGTAAAGGCTCCCCTGGGGAGTTCACTTGTACCCAAAGCCTTCCTTTGGGGGCACTTTTGGATGGGCGAAAGGGGCTCGCAATTCTTTTTCTGGGGCCCGGTTTTTCAATCGTCTCTGATGACGGCTAGGGTTATATTTTTGGGTTGCTCGGAATGAGTGACCCCGGAGGGTCCAGTTGCATGTGGGGCTGCGTAAAGGCTCCCCTGGGGAGTTCAATTGTACCCAAACCATTCCTCTGCGGGAATTTTTGGATGGGTGAAAGTGGCTAGGAATGCGTTTCCTGGTGCTCAGATTTTCAGTCTTCTCCCATGCCGGTAAGGGCTATATTTAGGCTTGTTGTGAAAGAGTGATCCCAGAGGGTCCAGTTGCATGTGGGGCTGCGTAAAGGCTCCCCTGGGGAGTTCTCTTGTACCCAAAGCCTTCCTTTGGGGGCACTTTTGAATGGTCCAAAGGGGCTCGGAACGCATTTCCTGGGGCCTGATTTTTCACTCGTCTCCGATGACGGCTAGGGCTGCGTTTAGGTTTGCTCATGAACAGCAAACCCGGAGGGTCCAGTTGCATGTGGGGCAGTGTAAAGGCTCCCCTGGGGAGTTCACTTGTACCCAAAGACGTCATTTGGTGACACTTTGGGATGGTCCAAAGGGGCTTGCAACGCGTTTTCTGGGGCCCGGGTTTTCAGTCTTCTCCCATGCCGGCTAGTGATATATTTAGCGTTGCTCGAAAAAATCGAACCGGGAGGGTCCAGTTGCATGTGGGGCTGCGTGAAGGCTGCCCTGGGGAGTTCACTTGTACCCAAAGCCTTCCTTTGCGGGAATTTTTGGATGGGTGAAAGGGGCTAGGAATGCGTTTCCTGGTGCCCAGATTTTCAGTCTTCTCCCATGCCGGTAAGGGATATATTAAGGCTTGTTGTGAAAGGGTGAACCCGGAGGGTCCAGTTGCATGTGGAGCTGCGTAAAGGCTCCCCTGGGGAGATCACTTGTACCCAAAGCCTTCCTTTGGGGGCACTTTTGGATGGGCGAAAGGGGCTCTCAACGCGTTTCCGTTGGCCCGATTTTTCAGTCGTCTTCTATGCCGGCTAGGGCTATATTAATTCTTGCTCGGAAACAGCGAACCCGGAGGGTCCAGTTGCATGTGGGGCTGCGTAAAGGCTCCCCTGGGGAGTTCACTTGTACCCAAAGCCTTCCTTTGGGGGCACTTTTGGATGGGCGAAAGGGGTTCGCAATTCTTTTTCTGGGGCCCGGTTTTTCAATCGTCTCTGATGACGGCTAGGGTTATATTTTTGGGTTGCTCGGAATGAGTGACCCCGGAGGGTCCAGTTGCATGTGGGGCTGCGTAAAGGCTCCCCTGGGGAGTTCACTTGTACCCAAAGCCTTCCTTTGGTGACACTTTGGGATGGTCCAAAGGGGCTCGCAACGCATTTCCTGGGGCCTGATTTTTCACTCGTCTCCGATGACGGCTAGGGCTACGTTTAGGTTTGCTCATGAACAGCAAACCCGGAGGGTCCAGTTGCATGTGGGGCAGTGTAAAGGCTCCCCTGGGGAGTTCACTTGTACCCAAAGACTTCATTTGGTGACACTTTGGGATGGTCCAAAGGGGCTTGCAACGCGTTTTATGGGGCCCGGGTTTTCAGTCTTCTCCCATGCCGGCTAGTGATATATTTAGCGTTGCTCGAAAAAATCGAACCGGGAGGGTCCAGTTGCATGTGGGGCTGCGTGAAGGCTGCCCTGGGGAGTTCACTTGTACCCAAAGCCTTCCTTTGCGGGAATTTTTGGATGGGTGAAAGGGGCTAGGAATGCGTTTCCTGGTGCCCAGATTTTCAGTCTTCTCCCATGCCGGTAAGGGATATATTAAGGCTTGTTGTGAAAGGGTGAACCCGGAGGGTCCAGTTGCATGTGGAGCTGCGTAAAGGCTCCCCTGGGGAGATCACTTGTACCCAAAGCCTTCCTTTGGGGGCACTTTTGGATGGGCGAAAGGGGTTCGCAATTCTTTTTCTGGGGCCCGGTTTTTCAATCGTCTCTGATGACGGCTAGGGTTATATTTTTGGGTTGCTCGGAATGAGTGACTCCGGAGGGTCCAGTTGCATGTGGGGCTGCGTAAAGGCTCCCCTGGGGAGTTCACTTGTACCCAAAGCCTTCCTTTGGTGACACTTTGGGATGGTCCAAAGGGGCTCGCAACGCATTTCCTGGGGCCTGATTTTTCACTCGTCTCCGATGACTGCTAGGGCTATGTTTAGGGATGCTCGGAAACAGCGAACCCGGAGGGTCCAGTTGCATGTGGGGCTGCGTGAAGGCTCCCCTGGGGAGATCACTTGTACCCAAAGCCTTCCTTTGGGGGCACTTTTGGATGGGCGAAAAGGGCTCGTAACTCATTTCCTGGGGCCTGATATTTCACTCATCTCCGATGACGGCTAGGGCTACGTTTAGGTTTTGTCATGAACAGTGAACCCGGAGTGTCCAGTTGCATGTGGGGCTGCGTAAAGGCTCCCCTGGGGAGTTCACTTGTACCCATAGTCTTCGTTTGGGGGCACGTTTGGATGGGCTAAAAGGGCTCGGAACGCATTTCCTGGGGCCTGATTTTTCAGTCGTCTTCGATGCCGGCTAGGGCTATGTTTAGGGATGCTCGGAAACAGCGAACCCGGAGGGTCCAGTTGCATGTGGGGCTGCGTAAAGGCTCCCCTGGAGAGTTCACTTGTACCCAAAGCCTCCTTTGGGGGCACTTTTGGATGGCGAAAAATGGCTCGTAACGCATTTCCTGGGGCCTGATTTTTCTGTTGTCATATATGCCGGCTAGCGGTATGTTTAGGGATGCTCGGAAACAGAGAACCCGGAGGGTCCAGTTGCATGTGGGGCTGCGTAAAGGCTCCCCTGGGGAGTTCTCTTGTACCCAAAGCATTCCTTTGGGGGCACTTTTGGATGGGCGAAAAGGGCTCGCAAGGCATTTCCTGGGGCCTGATTTTTCACTCGTCTCCGATGACTGCTAGGGCTATGTTTAGGGTTGCTCGGAAACAGCGAACCCGGAGGGTCCAGTTGCATATGGGGCTGCGTAAAGGCTCCCCTGGGAACTTCAGATGTACCCAAAGCCTTCCTTTGGGGGCACTTTTGGATGGGGGAAAAGGGCTCGCAACGCATTTCCTGGGGCCTGATTTTTCACACGTCTTCGATGCCGGCTAGGGCTATGTTTAGGGATGCTCGGAAACAGCGAACCCTGAGGGTCCAGTTGCATGTGGGGCTGCGTAAAGGCTCCCCTGGGGAGTTCTCTTGTACCCAAAGCCTTCCTTTGGTGACACTTCGGGATGGTCCAAAGGGGCTCGGAACGCATTTCCTGGGGCCTGATTTTTCACTCGTCTCCGATGACTGCTAGGGATATGTTTAGGTTTGCTCGGAAACAGCGAACCCGGAGGGTCCAGTTGCATGTGGGGCTGCGTAAAGGCTCCCCTGGGGAGTTTACTTGTACCCAAAGCCTTCCTTTGGGGGCACTTTTGGATGGTCCAAAGGGGCTCGCAAGGCATTTCCTGGGGCCTGATTTTTCACTCGTCTCCGATGACGGCTAGGGCTACGTTTAGGTTTGCTCATGAACAGCGAACCAGGAGGGTCCAGTAGCATGTGGGGCTGCGTAAAGGCTCCCCTGGGGAGTTCACTTGTACCCAAAGCCTTCATTTGGTGACACTTTTGGATAGTCCAAAGGGGCTTTCAGCGCGTTTTCTGGGGCCCGGGTGTTCAGTCTTCTCCCATGCCCGCTTGTGATATATTTAGCGTTGCTCGGAAAAATCGAACCCGAAGGGTCCATTTGCATGTGGGGCTGCGTAAAGGCTCCCCTGGGGAGTTCTCTTGTACCCAAAGCCTTCCTTTGGGGGCACTTTTGGATGGTCCAAAGGGGCTCGGAACGCATTTCCTGGGGCCTGATTTTTCACTCGTTTCCGATGACGGCTAGGGCTACGTTTAGTTTTGCTCAGGGACAGCGAACCCGGAGGGTCCAGTTGCATGTGGGGCTGCGTAAAGGCTCCCCTGGGGAGTTCTCTTGTACCCAAAGCCTTCCTTTGGGGGCACTTTTGGATGGGCGAAAAGGGCTCGCAACGCATTTCCTGGGGCCTGATTTTTCAGTCGTCTTCGATGCCGGCTAGGGCTATGTTTAGGGATGCTGGGAAACAGCGAACCCGGAGGGTCCAGTTGCATGTGGGGCTGCGTAAAGGCTCCCCTGGGGAGTTCACTTGTAACCAAATCCTTCATTTGGTGACACTTTTGGATGGGCGAAAAGGGCTTGCAACGCATTTCCTGGGGCCTGATTTTTCAGTCGTCTTCGATGCCGTCTAGGGCTATGTTTAGGGATGCTGGGAAACAGCGAACCCTGAGGGTCTAGTTGCATGTGGGGCTGCGTAAAGGCTCCCCTGGGGAGTTCTCTTGTACCCAAAGCCTTCCTTTGGTGACACTTTTGGATGGGCGAAAGGGGCTCGGAACGCATTTCCTGGGGCCTGATTCTTCACTCGTCTCCGATGACTGCTAGGGATATGTTTAGGTTTGCTCGGAAACAGCGAACCCGGAGGGTCCAGTTGCATGTGTGGCTGCGTAAAGGCTCCCCTGGGGAGTTCTCTAGTACCAAAAGCCTTCCTTTGGGGGCACTTTTGGATGGTCCAAAGGGGCTCGCAACGCATTTCCTGGGGCCTGATTTTTCACTCGTTTCCGATGACGGCTAGGGCTACGTTTAGTTTTGCTCAGGAACAGCGAACCTGGAGGGTCCAGTTGCATGTGGGGCTGCGTAAAGGCTCCCCTGGGGAGTTCTCTTGTACCCAAAGCCTTCCTTTGGGGGCACTTTTGGATGGGCGAAAAGGGATCGCAACGCATTTCCTGGGGCCTGATTTTTCAGTCGTCTTTGATGCCGGCTAGTGTTATGTTTAGGGATGCTCGGAAACAGCGAACCCTGAGGGTCCAGTTGCATGTGTGGCTGCGTAAAGGCTCCCCTGGGGAGTTCTCTTGTACCCAAAGCCTTCTTTTGGTGACACTTCGGGATGGTCCAAAGGGGCTCGGAACGCATTTCCTGGGGCCTGATTTTTCACTCGTCTCCGATGACTGCTAGGGATATGTTTAGGTTTGCTCGGAAACAGCGAACCCGGAGGGTCCAGTTGCATGTGGGGCTGCGTAAAGGCTCCCCTGGGGAGTTTACTTGTACCCAAAGCCTTCCTTTGGGGGCACTTTTGGATGGGCGAAAATAGGTCGCAACGCATTTCCTGGGGCCAGATTTTTCAGTCGTCTTCTATGCCAGCTAGGGCTATGTTTAGGGACGCTCAGAAACAGCGAACCCGGAGGGTCCAGTTGCATGTGGGGCTGCGTAAAGGCTCCCCTGGGGAGTTCACTTGTACCCAAAGCCTTCATTTGGTGACACTTTTGGATGGTACAAAGGGGCTTGCAACGCGTTTTCTGGGGCCCAGGTTTTCAGTCTTCTCCCATGCCGGCTAGTGATATATTTAGCGTTGCTCGGAAAAATCGAACCCGGAGGGTCCAGTTGCATGTGGGTCTGCGTAAAGGCTCCCCTGGGGAGTTCACTTGTACCCAAAGCCTTCCTTTGGTGACACTTCGGGATGGTCCAAAGGGGCTCGGAACGCATTTCCTGGGGCCTGATTTTTCACTCGTCTCCGATGACTGCTAGGGATATGTTTAGGTTTTCTCGGAATAGCGAACCCGGAGGGTCCAGTTGCATGTGGGGCTGCGTAAAGGCTCCTCTGGGGAGTTCACTTGTACCCAAAGCCTTCCTTTGGGGGCACTTTTGGATGGTCCAAAGGGGCTCGCAACGCATTTCCTGGGGCCTGATTTTTCAGTCGTCTTCGATGCCGGGTAGGGCTATGTTTAGGGATGCTCGGAAACAGCGAACCCGGAGGGTCCAGTTGCATGTGGGGCTGCGTAAAGGCTCCCCTGGGGAGTTCTCTTGTACCCAAAGCCTTCCTTTGGGGGCACTTTTGGATGGGCGAAAAGGGCTCGCAAGGCATTTCCTGGGGCCTGATTTTTCAGTCGTCTTCGATGCCGGGTAGGGCTATGTTTAGGGATGCTCAGAAACAGCGAACCCGGAGGGTCCAGTTGCATGTGGGGCTGCGTAAAGGCTCCCCTGGGGAGTTCACTTGTACCCAAAGCCTTCCTTTGGGGGCACTTTTGCATGGGCGAAAAGGGCTCGTAACGCATTTCCTGGGGCCAGATTTTTCAGTCTTCTTCGATGCCGGGTAGGGCTATGTTTAGGGATGCTCAGAAACAGCGAACCCGGAGGGTCCAGTTGCATGTGGGGCTGCGTAAAGGCTCCCCTGGGGAGTTCACTTGTACCCAAAGCCTTCCTTTGGGGGCACTTTTGGATGGGCGAAAAGGGCTCGCAACGCATTTCCTGAGGCCTGATTTTTCAGTCGTCTTCGATGCCGGCTAGTGTTATGTTTAGGGATGCTCGGAAACAGCGAACCCGGAGGGTCCAGTTGCATGTGGGGCTCCGTAAAGGCTCCCCTGGGGAGTTCACTTGTACCCAAAGCCTTCCTTTGGTGACACTTCGGGATGGTCCAAAGGGGCTCGGAACGCATTTCCTGGGGCCTGATTTTTCACTCGTCTCCGATGACTGCTAGGGATATGTTTAGGTTTGCTCGGAAACAGCGAACCCGGAGGGTCCAGTTGCATGTGGGGCTGCGTAAAGGCTCCCCTGGGGAGTTCGCTTGTACCCAAAGCCTTCCTTTGGGGGCACTTTTGGATGGTCCAAAGGGGCTCGCAACGCATTTCCTGGGGCCTGATTTTTCACTCGTCTCCGATGACGGCTAGGGCTACGTTTAGGTTTGCTCATGAACAGCGAACCAGGAGGGTCCAGTAGCATGTGGGGCTGCGTAAAGGCTCCCCTGGGGAGTTCACTTGTACCCAAAGCCTTCATTTGGTGACACTTTTGGATAGTCCAAAGGGGCTTGCAACGCGTTTTCTGGGGCCCGGGTTTTCAGTCTTCTCCCATGCCGGCTAGTGATATATTTAGCGTTGCTCGGAAAAATCGAACCCGGAGGGTCCATTTGCATGTGGGGCTGCGTAAAGGCTCCCCTGGGGAGTTCACTTGTACCCAAAGCCTTCCTTTGGGGGCACTTTTGCATGGGCGAAAAGGGCTCGTAACGCATTTCCTGGGGCCAGATTTTTCAGTCTTCTTCGATGCCGGGTAGGGCTATGTTTAGGGATGCTCAGAAACAGCGAACCCGGAGGGTCCAGTTGCATGTGGGGCTGCGTAAAGGCTCCCCTGGGGAGTTCACTTGTACCCAAAGCCTTCCTTTGGGGGCACTTTTGGATGGGCGAAAAGGGCTCGCAACGCATTTCCTGAGGCCTGATTTTTCAGTCGTCTTCGATGCCGGCTAGTGTTATGTTTAGGGAAGCTCGGAAACAGCGAACCCGGAGGGTCCAGTTGCATGTGGGGCTCCGTAAAGGCTCCCCTGGGGAGTTCACTTGTACCCAAAGCCTTCCTTTGGTGACACTTCGGGATGGTCCAAAGGGGCTCGGAACGCATTTCCTGGGGCCTGATTTTTCACTCGTCTCCTATGACTGCTAGGGATATGTTTAGGTTTTCTCGGAATAGCGAACCCGGAGGGTCCAGTTGCATGTGGGGCTGCGTAAAGGCTCCCCTGGGGAGTTCACTTGTACCCAAAGCCTTCCTTTGGGGGCACTTTTGGATGGTCCAAAGGGGCTCGGAACGCATTTCCTGGGGCCTGATTTTTCACTCGTTTCCGATGACGGCTAGGGCTACGTTTAGTTTTGCTCATGAACAGCGAACCCGGAGGGTCCAGTTGCATGTGGGGCTGCGTAAAGGCTCCCCTGGGGAGTTCTCTTGTACCCAAAGCCTTCCTTTGGGGGCACTTTTGGATGGGCGAAAAGGGCTCGCAACGCATTTCCTGGGGCCTGATTTTTCAGTCGTCTTCGATGCCGGCTAGGGCTATGTTTAGGGATGCTCGGAAACAGCGAACCCGGAGGGTCCAGTTGCATGTGGGGCTGCGTAAAGGCTCCCCTGGGGAGTTCACTTGTAACCAAATCCTTCATTTGGTGACACTTTTGGATGGGCGAAAAGGGCTTGCAACGCATTTCCTGGGGCCAGATTTTTCAGTCGTCTTCGATGCCGTCTAGGGCTATGTTTAGGGATGCTGGGAAACAGCGAACCCTGAGGGTCTAGTTGCATGTGGGGCTGCGTAAAGGCTCCCCTGGGGAGTTCTCTTGTACCCAAAGCCTTCCTTTGGTGACACTTTTGGATGGGCGAAAGGGGCTCGGAACGCATTTCCTGGGGCCTGATTCTTCACTCGTCTCCGATGACTGCTAGGGATATGTTTAGGTTTGCTCGGAAACAGCGAACCCGGAGGGTCCAGTTGCATGTGGGGCTGCGTAAAGGCTCCCCTGGGGAGTTCTCTAGTACCAAAAGCCTTCCTTTGGGGGCACTTTTGGATGGTCCAAAGGGGCTCGAAACGCATTTCCTGGGGCCTGATTTTTCACTCGTTTCCGATGACGGCTAGGGCTACGTTTAGTTTTGCTCAGGAACAGCGAACCTGGAGGGTCCAGTTGCATGTGGGGCTGCGTAAAGGCTCCCCTGGGGAGTTCTCTTGTACCCAAAGCCTTCCTTTGGGGGCACTTTTGGATGGGCGAAAAGGGATCGCAACGCATTTCCTGGGGCCTGATTTTTCACTCGTCTCCGATGACTGCTAGGGATATGTTTAGGTTTTCTCGGAATAGCGAACCCGGAGGGTCCAGTTGCATGTGGGGCTGCGTAAAGGCTCCTCTGGGGAGTTCACTTGTACCCAAAGCCTTCCTTTGGGGGCACTTTTGGATGGTCCAAAGGGGCTTGCAACGCATTTCCTGGGGCCTGATTTTTCAGTCGTCTTCGATGCCGGCTAGGGTAATGTTTAGGGATGCTCGGAAACAGCGAACCCGGAGGGTCCAGTTGCATGTGGGGCTGCGTAAAGGCTCCCCTGGGGAGTTCTCTTGTACCCAAAGTATTCCTTTGGGGGCACTTTTGGATGGGCGAAAAGGGCTCGCAACGCATTTCCTGGGGCCTGATTTTTCACTCGTTTCCGATGACTGCTTGGGCTATGTTTAGGGTTGCTCGGAAACAGCGAACCCGGAGGGTCCAGTTGCATATGGGGCTGCGTAAAGGCTCCCCTGGGAACTTCAGATGTACCCAAAGCCTTCCTTAGGGGGCACTTTTGGATGGGGGAAAAGGGCTCGCAACGCATTTCCTGGGGCCTGATTTTTCACACGTCTTCGATGCCGGCTAGGGCTATGTTTAGGGATGCTCAGAAACAGCGAACCCTGAGGGTCCAGTTGCATGTGGGGCTGCGTAAAGGCTCCCCTGGGGAGTTCTCTTGTACCCAAAGCCTTCCTTTGGTGACACTTCGGGATGGTCCAAAGGGGCTCGGAACGCATTTCCTGGGGCCTGATTTTTCACTCGTCTCCGATGACTGCTAGGGATATGTTTAGGTTTGCTCGGAAACAGCGAACCCGGAGGGTCCCGTTGCATGTGGGGCTGCGTAAAGGCTCCCCTGGGGAGTTTACTTGTACCCAAAGCCTTCCTTTGGGGGCACTTTTGGATGGTCCAAAGGGGCTCGCAACGCATTTCCTGGGGCCTGATTTTTCACTCGTCTCCGATGACGGCTAGGGCTACGTTTAGGTTTGCTCATGAACAGCGAACCAGGAGGGTCCAGTAGCATGTGGGGCTGCGTAAAGGCTCCCCTGGGGAGTTCACTTGTACCCAAAGCCTTCATTTGGTGACACTTTTGGATAGTCCAAAGGGGCTTGCAACGCGTTTTCTGGGGCCCGGGTTTTCAGTCTTCTCCCATGCCGGCTAGTGATATATTTAGCGTTGCTCGGAAAAATCGAACCCGGAGGGTCCATTTGCATGTGGGGCTGCGTAAAGGCTCCCCTGGGGAGTTCTCTTGTACCCAAAGCCTTCCTTTGGGGGCACTTTTGCATGGGCGAAAAGGGCTCGTAACGCATTTCCTGGGGCCAGATTTTTCAGTCTTCTTCGATGCCGGGTAGGGCTATGTTTAGGGATGCTCAGAAACAGCGAACCCGGAGGGTCCAGTTGCATGTGGGGCTGCGTAAAGGCTCCCCTGGGGAGTTCACTTGTACCCAAAGCCTTCCTTTGGGGGCACTTTTGGATGGGCGAAAAGGGCTCGCAACGCATTTCCTGGGGCCTGATTTTTCAATCGTCGTCGATGCCGGCTAGGGATATGTTTAGGGATGCTCGGAAACAGCGTGCCCTGAGGGTCCAGTTGCATGTGGGGCTGCGTAAAGGCTCCCCTGGGGAGTTCTCTTGTACCCAAAGCCTTCCTTTGGGGGCACTTTTGGATGGTCCAAAGGGGCTCGGAACGCATTTCCTGGGGCCTGATTTTTCACTCGTCTCCGATGACTGCTAGGGCTATGTTTAGGTTTTCTCGGAAACAGCGAACCCGGAGGGTCCAGTTGCATGTGTGGTTGCGTAAAGGCTCCCCTGGGGAGTTCACTTGTACCCAAAGCCTTCCTTTGGGGGCACTTTTGGATGGTCCAAAGGGGCTCGCAACGCATTTCCTGGGGCCTGATTTTTCACTCGTTTCCGATGACGGCTAGGGCTACGTTTAGTTTTGCTCAGGGACAGCGAACCCGGAGGGTCCAGTTGCATGTGGGGCTGCGTAAAGGCTCCCCTGGGGAGTTCTCTTGTACCCAAAGCCTTCCTTTGGGGGCACTTTTGGATGGGCGAAAAGGGCTCGCAACGCATTTCCTGGGGCCTGATTTTTCAGTCGTCTTCGATGCCGGCTAGGGCTATGTTTAGGGATGCTCGGAAACAGCGAACCCGGAGGGTCCAGTTGCATGTGGGGCTGCGTAAAGGCTCCCCTGGGGAGTTCACTTGTAACCAAATCCTTCATTTGGTGACACTTTTGGATGGGCGAAAAGGGCTTGCAACGCATTTCCTGGGGCCAGATTTTTCAGTCGTCTTCGATGCCGTCTAGGGCTATGTTTAGGGATGCTGGGAAACAGCGAACCCTGAGGGTCTAGTTGCATGTGGGGCTGCGTAAAGGCTCCCCTGGGGAGTTCTCTTGTACCCAAAGCCTTCCTTTGGTGACACTTTTGGATGGGCGAAAGGGGCTCGGAACGCATTTCCTGGGGCCTGATTCTTCACTCGTCTCCGATGACTGCTAGGGATATGTTTAGGTTTGCTCGGAAACAGCGAACCCGGAGGGTCCAGTTGCATGTGTGGCTGCGTAAAGGCTCCCCTGGGGAGTTCTCTAGTACCAAAAGCCTTCCTTTGGGGGCACTTTTGGATGGTCCAAAGGGGTTCGCAACGCATTTCCTCGGGCCTGATTTTTCACTCGTTTCCGATGACGGCTAGGGCTACGTTTAGTTTTGCTCAGGAACAGCGAACCTGGAGGGTCCAGTTGCATGTGGGGCTGCGTAAAGGCTCCCCTGGGGAGTTCTCTTGTACCCAAAGCCTTCCTTTGGGGGCACTTTTGGATGGGCGAAAAGGGATCGCAACGCATTTCCTGGGGCCTGATTTTTCAGTCGTCTTCGATGCCGGCTAGTGATATGTTTAGGGATGCTCGGAAACAGCGAACCCTGAGGGTCCAGTTGCATGTGGGGCTGCGTAAAGGCTCCCCTGGGGAGTTCACTTGTACCCAAAGCCTTCCTTTGGGGGCACTTTTGGATGGGCGAAAAGGGCTCGGAACGCATTTCCTGGGGCCTGATTTTTCACTCGTCTCCGATGACTGCTAGGGCTATGTTTAGGTTTGCTCGGTAACAGCGAACCCGGAGGGTCCAGTTGCATGTGGGGCTGCGTAAAGGCTCCCCTGGGGAGTTCTCTTGTACCAAAAGCCTTCCTTTGGGGGCACTTTTGGATGGTCCAAAAGGGCTCGGAACGCATTTCCTGGGGCCTGATTTTTCAGTCGTCTTCGATGCCGGCTAGGGCTATGTTTAGGGATGCTCGGAAACAGCGAACCCGGAGGGTCCAGTTGCATGTGGGGCTGCGTAAAGGCTCCCCTGGGGAGTTCACTTGTACCCAAAGCCTTCATTTGGTGACACTATTGGATGGGCGAAAAGGGCTTGCAACGCATTTCCTGGGGCCAGATTTTTCACTCGTCTCCGATGACTGCTAGGGATATGTTTAGGTTTGCTCGGAAACAGCGAACCCGGAGGGTCCAGTTGCATGTGTGGCTGCGTAAAGGCTCCCCTGGGGAGTTCTCTAGTACCAAAAGCCTTCCTTTGGGGGCACTTTTGGATGGACCAAAGGGGCTCGCAGCGCATTTCCTGGGGCCTGATTTTTCAGTCGTCTTCGATGCCGGCTAGGGCTATGTTTAGGGATGCTCGGAAACAGCGAACCCGGAGGGTCCAGTTGCATGTGGGGCTGCGTAAAGGCTCCCCTGGGGAGTTCTCTTGTACCCAAAGCCTTCCTTTGGGGGCACTTTTGGATGGGCGAAAAGGGCTCGCAAGGCATTTCCTGGGGCCTGATTTTTCACTCGTCTCCGATGACTGCTTGGGCTATGTTTAGGGTTGCTCAGAAACAGCGAACCCGGAGGGTCCAGTTGCATATGGGGCTGCGTAAAGGCTCCCCTGGGGAGTTCTCTTGTACCCAAAGCCTTCCTTTGGGGGCACTTTTGGATGGGCGAAAAGGGCTCGCAACGCATTTCCTGGGGCCTGATTTTTCACACGTCTTCGATGCCGGCTAGGGCTATGTTTAGGGATGCTCGGAAACAGCGAACCCTGAGGGTCCAGTTGCATGTGGGGCTGCGTAAAGGCTCCCCTGGGGAGTTCTCTTGTACCCAAAGCCTTCCTTTGGTGACACTTCGGGATGGTCCAAAGGGGCTCGGAACGCATTTCCTGGGGCCTGATTTTTCACTCGTCTCCGATGACTGCTAGGGATATGTTTAGGTTTGCTCGGAAACAGCGAACCCGGAGGGTCCAGTTGCATGTGTGGTTGCGTAAAGGCTCCCCTGGGGAGTTCACTTGTACCCAAAGCCTTCCTTTGGGGGCACTTTTGGATGGTCCAAAGGGGCTCGCAACGCATTTCCTGGGGCCTGATTTTTCACTCGTTTCCGATGACGGCTAGGGCTACGTTTAGTTTTGCTCAGGGACAGCGAACCCGGAGGGTCCAGTTGCATGTGTGGTTGCGTAAAGGCTCCCCTGGGGAGTTCTCTTGTACCCAAAGCCTTCCTTTGGGGGCACTTTTGGATGGGCGAAAAGGGCTCGCAACGCATTTCCTGGGGCCTGATTTTTCAGTCGTCTTCGATGCCGGCTAGGGCTATGTTTAGGGATGCTCGGAAACAGCGAACCTGGAGGGTCCAGTTGCATGTGGGGCTGCGTAAAGGCTCCCCTGGGGAGTTCACTTGTAACCAAAGCCTTCCTTTGGGGGCACTTTTGGATGGGCGAAAAGGGCTTGCAACGCATTTCCTGGGGCCAGATTTTTCAGTCGTCTTCGATGCCGTCTAGGGCTATGTTTAGGGATGCTGGGAAACAGCGAACCCTGAGGGTCTAGTTGCATGTGGGGCTGCGTAAAGGCTCCCCTGGGGAGTTCTCTTGTACCCAAAGCCTTCCTTTGGTGACACTTTTGGATGGGCGAAAGGGGCTCGGAACGCATTTCCTGGGGCCTGATTCTTCACTCGTCTCCGATGACTGCTAGGGATATGTTTAGGTTTGCTCGGAAACAGCGAACCCGGAGGGTCCAGTTGCATGTGTGGCTGCGTAAAGGCTCCCCTGGGGAGTTCTCTAGTACCAAAAGCCTTCCTTTGGGGGCACTTTTGGATGGTCCAAAGGGGCTCGCAACGCATTTCCTCGGGCCTGATTTTTCACTCGTTTCCGATGACGGCTAGGGCTACGTTTAGTTTTGCTCAGGAACAGCGAACCTGGAGGGTCCAGTTGCATGTGGGGCTGCGTAAAGGCTCCCCTGGGGAGTTCTCTTGTACCCAAAGCCTTCCTTTGGGGGCACTTTTGGATGGGCGAAAAGGGATCGCAACGCATTTCCTGGGGCCTGATTTTTCAGTCGTCTTCGATGCCGGCTAGTGTTATGTTTAGGGATGCTCGGAAACAGCGAACCCTGAGGGTCCAGTTGCATGTGGGGCTGCGTAAAGGCTCCCCTGGGGAGTTCACTTGTACCCAAAGCCTTCCTTTGGGGGCACTTTTGGATGGGCGAAAAGGGCTCGGAACGCATTTCCTGGGGCCTGATTTTTCACTCGTTTCCGATGACTGCTAGGGCTATGTTTAGGTTTGCTCGGTAACAGCGAACCCGGAGGGTCCAGTTGCATGTGGGGCTGCGTAAAGGCTCCCCTGGGGAGTTCTCTTGTACCCAAAGCCTTCCTTTGGGGGCACTTTTGGATGGTACAAAGGGGCTTGCAACGCGTTTTCTGGGGCCCAGGTTTTCAGTGTTCTCCCAAGACGGCTAGTGATATATTTAGCGTTGCTCGGAAAAATCGAACCCGGAGGGTCCAGTTGCATGTGGGTCTGCGTAAAGGCTCCCCTGGGGAGTTCACTTGTACCCAAAGCCTTCCTTTGGGGGCTCTTTTGGATGGGCGAAAAGGGCTCGCAACGCATTTCCTGGGGCCAGATTTTTCAGTCGTCTTCTATGCCGGCTAGGGCTATGTTTAGGGATGCTCGGAAACAGCGAACCCGGAGGGTCCAGTTGCATGTGGGGCTGCGTAAAGGCTCCCCTGGGGAGTTCACTTGTAACCAAAGCCTTCCTTTGGTTCCACTTTTGGATGGGCGAAAAGGGCTTGCAACGCATTTCCTGGGGCCTGATATTTCACTCGTCTCCGATGACGGCAAGGGATATGTTTAGGTTTGGTCATCAACAGTGAACCTGGAGTGTCCAGTTGCATGTGGGGCTGCGTAAAGGCTCCCCTGGGGAGTTCACTTGTACCCAAAGCCTTCCTTTGGGGGCACGTTTGGATGGGCGAAAAGGGCTCGGAACGCATTTCCTGGGGCCTGATTTTTCAGTCGTCTTCGATGCCGGCTAGGGCTATGTTTAGGGATGCTCGGAAACAGCGAACCCGGAGGGTCCAGTTGCATGTGGGGCTGCGTAAAGGCTCCCCTGGAGAGTTCACTTGTACCCAAAGCCTCCTTTGGGGGCACTTTTGGATGGCCAAAAATGGCTCGTAACGCATTTCCTGGGGCCTGATTTTTCACTCGTCTCCGATGACTGCTTGGGATATGTTTAGGGTTGCTCGGAAACA
This sequence comes from Anas platyrhynchos, assembly GCF_047663525.1. Lineage (NCBI taxonomy): Eukaryota > Metazoa > Chordata > Aves > Anseriformes > Anatidae > Anas > Anas platyrhynchos. Next base: position 1,100,832 of record NC_092625.1, read on the forward strand.
GCGAACCCGGAGGGTCCAGTTGCATATGGGGCTGCGTAAAGGCTCCGCTGGGAACTTCAGATGTACCCAAAGCCTTCCTTTGGGGGCACTTTTGGATGGGGGAAAAGGGCTCGCAACGCATTTCCTGGGGCCTGATTTTTCACACGTCTTCGATGCCGGCTAGGGCTATGTTTAGGGATGCTCGGAAACAGCGAACCCTGAGGGTCCAGTTGCATGTGGGGCTGCGTAAAGGCTCCCCTGGGGAGTTCTCTTGTACCCAAAGCCTTCCTTTGGTGACACTTCGGGATGGTCCAAAGGGGCTCGGAACGCATTTCCTGGGGCCTGATTTTTCACTCGTCTCCGATGACTGCTAGGGCTATGTTTAGGTTTGCTCGGAAACAGCGAACCCGGAGGGTCCAGTTGCATGTGGGGCTGCGTAAAGGCTCCCCTGGGGAGTTTACTTGTACCCAAAGCCTTCCTTTGGGGGCACTTTTGGATGGTCCAAAGGGGCTCGCAACGCATTTCCTGGGGCCTGATTTTTCACTCGTCTCCGATGACGGCTAGGGCTACGTTTAGGTTTGCTCATGAACAGCGAACCAGGAGGGTCCAGTTGCATGTGGGGCTGCGTAAAGGCTCCTCTGGGGAGTTCACTTGTGTCCAAAGCCTTCATTTGGTGACACTTTTGGATAGTCCAAAGGGGCTTGCAACGCGTTTTCTGGGGCCCGGGTTTTCAGTCTTCTCCCATGCCGGCTAGTGATATATTTAGCGTTGCTCGGAAAAATCGAACCCGGAGGGTCCATTTGCATGTGGGGCTGCGTAAAGGCTCCCCTGGGGAGTTCACTTGTACCCAAAGCCTTCCTTTGGTGACACTTCGGGATGGTCCAAAGGGGCTCGGAACGCATTTCCTGGGGCCAGATTTTTCAGTCGTCTTTGATGCCGGGTAGGGCTATGTTTAGGGATGCTCAGGAACAGCGAATCCGGAGGGTCCAGTTGCATGTGGTGCTGCGTAAAGGCTCCCCTGGGGAGTTCTCTTGTACCCAAAGCCTTCCTTTGGGGGCACTTTTGGATGGGGGAAAAGGGCTTGCAACGCAATTTTTGGGGCCTGATTTTTCAGTCGTCTTCGATGCCGGCTAGTGTTATGTTTAGGGATGCTCGGAAACAGCGAACCCGGAGGGTCCAGTTGCATGTGGGGCTGCGTAAAGGCTCCCCTGGGGAGTTCTCTTGTACCCAAAGCCTTCCTTTGGTGACACTTTTGGATGGTCCAAAGGGGCTTGCAACGCGTTTTCTGGGGCCCGGGTTTTCAGTCTTCTCCTATGCCGGCTAGGGATATATTTAGGGTTGCTTGGAAAAATCGAACCCGAAGGGTCCAGTTGCATGTGGGGCTGCGTAAAGGCTCCCCTGGGGAGTTCTCTTGTACCCAAAGCCTTCCTTTGGGGGCACTTTTGGATGGGCGAAAAGGGCTTGTAACGCATTTCCTGGGGCCTGATTTTTCAATCGTCGTCGATGCCGGCTAGGGATATGTTTAGGGATGCTCGGAAACAGCGAACCCTGAGGGTCCAGTTGCATGTGGGGCTGCGTAAAGGCTCCCCTGGGGAGTTCACTTGTACCCAAAGCCTTCCTTTGGGGGCACTTTTGGATGGTCCAAAGGGGCTCGGAACGCACTTCCTGGGGCCTGATTTTTCACTCGTCTCCGATGACTGCTAGGGATATGTTTAGGTTTGCTCGGAAACAGCGAACCCTGAGGGTCCAGTTGCATGTGTGGTTGCGTAAAGGCTCCCCTGGGGAGTTCACTTGTACCCAAAGCCTTCCTTTGGGGGCACTTTTGGATGGTCCAAAGGGGCTCGCAACGCATTTCCTGGGGCCTGATTATTCAGTCGTCTTCGATGCCGGCTAGGGCTATGTTTAGGGATGCTCGGAAACAGCGAACCCGGAGGGTCCAGTTGCATGTGGGGCTGCGTAAAGGCTCCCCTGGGGAGTTCACTTGTACCCAAAGCCTTCATTTGGTGACACTTTTGGATGGTCCAAAGGGGCTTGCAACGCGTTTCCTGGGGCCTGATTTTTCAGTCGTCTTCGATGCCGTCTAGGGCTATGTTTAGGGATGCTGGGAAACAGCGAACCCGGAGGGTCCAGTTGCATGTGGGGCTGCGTAAAGGCTCCCCTGGGGAGTTCTCTTGTACCCAAAGCCTTCTTTTGGGGGCACTTTTGGATGGTCCAAAGGGGCTCGGAACGCATTTCCTGGGGCCTGATTCTTCACTCGTCTCCGATGACTGCTAGGGATATGTTTAGGTTTGCTCGGAAACAGCGAACCCGGAGGGTCCAGTTCCATGTGGGGCTGCGTAAAGGCTCCCCTGGGGAGTTCTCTAGTACCAAAAGCCTTCCTTTGGGGGCACTTTTGGATGGTCCAAAGGGGCTCGCAACGCATTTCCTGGGGCCTGATTTTTCACTCGTTTCCAATGACGGCTAGGGCTACGTTTAGTTTTGCTCAGGAACAGCGAACCTGGAGGGTCCAGTTGCATGTGGGGCTGCGTAAAGTCTCCCCTGGGGAGTTCACTTGTACCCAAAGCCTTCCTTTGGGGTCACTTTTGGATGGGCGAAAAGGGCTCGCAACGCATTTCCTGGGGCCTGATTTTTCAGTCGTCTTCGATGCCGGCTAGTGTTATGTTTAGGGATGCTCGGAAACAGCGAACCCTGAGGGTCCAGTTGCATGTGGGGCTGCGTAAAGGCTCCCCTGGGGAGTTCACTTGTACCCAAAGCCTTCCTTTGGGGGCACTTTTGGATGTTCCAAAGGGGCTCGGAACGCATTTCCTGGGGCCTGATTCTTCACTCGTCTCCGATGACTGCTAGGGATATGTTTAGGTTTTGCTCAGGAACAGCGAACCCGGAGGGTCCAGTTGCATGTGGGGCTGCGTAAAGGCTCCTCTGGGGAGTTCACTTGTACCCAAAGCCTTCCTTTGGGGGCACTTTTGGATGGTCCAAAGGGGCTCGGAACGCATTTCCTGGGGCCTGATTCTTCACTCGTCTCCGATGACTGCTAGGGATATGTTTAGGTTTTGCTCAGGAACAGCGAACCCGGAGGGTCCAGTTGCATGTGGGGCTGCGTAAAGGCTCCCCTGGGGAGTTCACTTGTACCCAAAGCCTTCCTTTGGGGGCACTTTTGGATGTTCCAAAAGGGCTCGCAACGCATTTCCTGGGGCCTGATATTTCAGTCGTCTTCGATGCCGGCTAGGGCTATGTTTAGGGATGCTCGGAAACAGCGAACCCGGAGGGTCCAGTTGCATGTGGGGCTGCGTAAAGGCTCCCCTGGGGAGTTCTCTTGTACCCAAAGCCTTCCTTTGGGGGCACTTTTGGATGGGCGAAAAGGGCTCGCTAGGCATTTCCTGGGGCCTGATTTTTCACTCGTCTCCGATGACTGCTAGGGCTATGTTTAGGGTTGCTCGGAAACAGCGAACCCGGAAGGTCCAGTTGCATATGGGGCTGCGTAAAGGCTCCCCTGGGAACTTCAGATGTACCCAAAGCCTTCCTTTGGGGGCATTTTTGGATGGGGGAAAAGGGCTCGCAACGCATTTACTGGGGCCTGATTTTTCACACGTCTTAGATGCCGGCTAGGGCTATGTTTAGGGATGCTCGGATACAGCGAACCCTGAGGGTCCAGTTGCATGTGGGGCTGCGTAAAGGCTCCCCTGGGGAGTTCTCTTGTACCCAAAGCCTTCCTTTGGTGACACTTCGGGATGGTCCAAAGGGGCTCGGAACGCATTTCCTGGGGCCTGATTTTTCACTCGTCTCCGATGACTGCTAGAGCTATGTTTAGGTTTGCTCGGAAACAGCGAACCCGGAGGGTCCAGTTGCATGTGGGGCTGCGTAAAGGCTCCCCTGGGGAGTTCTCTTGTACCCAAAGCCTTCCTTTGGGGGCACTTTTGGATGGTCCAAAGGGGCTCGCAACGCATTTCCTGGGGCCTGATTTTTCACTCGTCTCCGATGACGGCTAGGGCTACGTTTAGGTTTGCTCATGAACAGCGAACCCGGAGGGTCCAGTTGCATGTGGGGCTGCGTAAAGGCTCCCCTGGGGAGTTCACTTGTACCCAAAGCCTTCATTTGGTGACACTTTTGGATAGTCCAAAGGGGCTTGCAACGCGTTTTCTGGGGCCCGGGTTTTCAGTCTTCTCCCATGCCGGCTAGTGATATATTTAGCGTTGCTCGGAAATATCGAACCCGGAGGGTCCATTTGCATGTGGGGCTGCGTAAAGGCTCCCCTGGGGAGTTCACTTGTACCCAAAGCCTTCCTTTGGGGGCACTTTTGCATGGGCGAAAAGGGCTCGTAACGCATTTCCTGGGGCCAGATTTTTCAGTCGTCTTCGATGCCGGGTAGGGCTATGTTTAGGGATGCTCGGAAACAGCGAACCCGGAGGGTCCAGTTGCATGTGTGGCTGCGTAAAGGCTCCCCTGGGGAGTTCACTTGTACCCAAAGCCTTCCTTTGGGGGCACTTTTGGATGCGCGAATGGGGCTTCTAACGCATTTTCTGGGGCCTGATTTTTCAGTCATCATCGATGCCGGCTAGGGATATGTTTACGGATGCTCAGAAACAGCGAACCCGGAGGGTCCAGTTGCATGTGGGGCTGCGTAAAGGCTCCCCTGGGGAGTTCACTTGTACCCAAAGCCTTCCTTTGGGGGCACTTTTGGATGGGTGAAAAGGGCTTGCAACGCATTTCCTGGGGCCTGATTTTTCAGTCGTCTTCGATGCCGGCTAGGGCTATGTTTAGGGATGCTCGGAAACAGCGAACCCGGAGGGTCCAGTTGCATGTGGGGCTGCGTAAAGGCTCCCCTGGGGAGTTCACTTGTGTCCAAAGCCTTCGTTTGGTGACACATTTGGATGGTCCAAAGGGGCTTGCAACGCGTTTTCTGGGCCCCGGGTTTTCAGTCTTCTCCCAAGCCGGCTAGTGATATATTTAGCGTTGCTCGGAAAAATCGAACCCGGAGGGTCCAGTTGCATGTGGGGCTGCGTAAAGACTCCCCTGGGGAGTTCTCTTGTACCCAAAGCCTTCCTTTGGTGACACTTCGGGATGGTCCAAAGGGGCTCGGAACGCATTTCCTGGGGCCTGATTTTTCACTCGTCTCCGATGACTGCTAGGGCTATGTTTAGGGATGCTCAAAAACAGCGAACACGGAGAGTCCAGTTGCATGTGTGGCTGCGTAAAGGCTCCCCTGGGGAGTTCACTTGTACCCAAAGCTTTCCTTTGGGGGCACATTTGGATGCGCGAATGGGGCTTCTAACGCATTTCCTGGGGCCTGATTTTTCAGTCGTCATCGATGCCGGCTAGGGCTATGTTTAGGGATGCTCGGAAACAGCGAACCCGGAGGGTCCAGTTTCATGTGGGGCTGCGAAAAGACTCCCCTGGGGAGTTCTCTTGTACCCAAAGCCTTCATTTGGTGACACTTTTAGATGGGGGAAAAGGGCTTGCAACGCAATTTTTGGGGCCTGATTTTTCAGTCGTCTTCGATGCCGGCTAGTGTTATGTTTAGGGATGCTCGGAAACAGCGAACCCGGAGGGTCCAGTTGCATGTGGGGCAGTGTAAAGGCTCCCCTCGGGAGTTCACTTGTACCCAAAGCCTTCCTTTGGTTCCACTTTTGGATGGGCGAAAAGGGCTTGTAACGCATTTCCTGGGGCCTGATTTTTCAATCGTCGTCGATGCCGGGTAGGGTTATGTTTAGGGATGCTCGGAAACAGCGAACCCGGAGGGTCCAGTTGCATGTGGGGCTGCGTAAAGGCTCCCCTGGGGTGTTCACTTGTACCCAAAGCCTTCCTTTGGGGGCACTTTTGGATGGTCCAAAGGGGCTCGCAACGCATTTCCTGGGGCCTGATTTTTCACTCGTCTTCGATGTCGGCTAGGGCTACGTTTAGGTTTGCTCAGGAACAGCGAACCCTGAGGGTCCAGTTGCATGTGGTGCTGCGTAAAGGCTCCCCTGGGGAGTTCACTTGTACCCAAAGCCTTCCTTTGGGGGCACTTTTAGATGGGCGAAAAGTGCTCGCAACGCATTTCCTGGGCCCTGATTTTTCAGTCGTCTTCGATGCCGGCTAGGGCTATGTTTAGGGATGCTCGGAAACAGCGAACCCGGAGGGTCCAGTTGCATGTGGGGCTGCGTAAAGGCTCCCCTGGGGAATTAACTTGTACCCAAAGCCTTCATTTGGTGACACTTTTGGATGGGTGAAAAGGGCTCGTAACGCATTTCCTGAGGCCTGATTTTTCAGTCGTCATCGATGCCGGCTAGGGCTATGTTTAGGGATGCTCAGAAACAGCGAACCCGGAGGGTCCAGTTGCATGTGGGGCTGCGTAAAGGCTCCCCTGGGGAGTTCTCTTGTACCCAAAGCCTTCCTTTGGTGACACATTTGGATGGTGCAAAGGGGCTTGCAACGCGTTTCCTGGGGCCTGATTTTTCAGTCGTCTTCGATGTCGGCTAGGGCTATGTTTAGGGATGCTCGGAAACAGCGAACCCGGAGGGTCCAGTTGCATGTGGGGCTGCGTAAAGGCTCCCCTGGGGAGTTCACTTGTACCCAAAGCCTTCCTTTGGTGACACTTTTGGATGGTCCAAAGGGGCTCGCAATGCATTTCCTGGGGCCTGATTTTTCACTCGTAGCCGATGACTGCTAGGGCTACGTTTATGGTTGATCTGAAACTGCGAACCCGGAGGGTCCAGTTGCATATGGGGCTGCGTAAAGGCTCCCCTGGGAACTTCAGATGTACCCAAAGCCTTCCTTTGGGGGCACTTTTGGATGGTCCAAAGGGGCTCGCAATGCATTTCCTGGGGCATGATTTTTCACTCGTCTCCGATGACACTAGGGCTACGTTTACGTTTGCTCATGAACAGCGAACCCGGAGGGTCCAGTTGCATGTGGGGCTGCGTATAGGCTCCCCTGGGGAGTTCACTTGTACCCAAAGCCTTCCTTTGGGGGCACTTTTGGATGGGCGAAAAGGGCTTGTAACGCATTTCCTGGGGCCTGATTTTTCAATCGTCGTCGATGCCGGGTACGGCTATGTTTAGGGATGCTCGGAAACAGCGAACCCGGAGGGTCCAGTTGCATGTGGGGCTGCGTAAAGGCTCCCCTGGGGAGTTCACTTGTACCCAAAGCCTTCCTTTGGTTCCACTATTGGATGGGCGAAAAGGGCTTGTAACGCATTTCCTGGGGCCTGATTTTTCAATCGTCGTCGATGTCGGCTAGGGCTATGTTTAGGGATGTTCGGAAACAGCGAACCCGGAGGGTCCAGTTGCATGTGGGGCTGCGTAAAGGCTCCCCTGGGGAGTTCACTTGTACCCAAAGCCTTCCTTTGGTGACACTTCGGGATGGTCCAAAGGGGCTCGGAACGCATTTCCTGGGGCCTGATTTTTCACTCGTCTCCGATGACTGCTAGGGCTACGTTTAGGGTTGCTTGGAAAAATCGAACCCGAAGGGTCCAGTTGCATGTGGGGCTGCGTAAAGGCTCCCCTGGGGAGTTCTCTTGTACCCAAAGCTTTCTTTTGGGGGCTCTTTTGGATGGGCGAAAAGGGCTCGCAACGCATTTCCTGGGGCCTGATTTTTCACTCGTCTCCAAGGACGGCTAGGGCTACGTTTAGGTTTGCTCATGAACAGCGAACCTGAAGGGTCCAGTTGCATGTGGGGCTACGTAAAGGCTCCCCTGGGGAGTTCCCTTATACCCAAAGCCTTCCTTTGGGGGCACTTTTGGATGGGCGAAAAGGGCTCGCAACGCATTTCCTGGGGCCTGATTTTTCAGTCGTCTTCGATGCCGGCTAGGGCTATGTTTAGGGATGCTCAGAAACAGCGAACCCGGAGGGTCCAGTTGCATGTGGGGCTGCGTAAAGGCTCCCCTGGGGAGTTCACTTGTACCCAAAGCCTTCCTTTGGGGGCACTTTTGGATGGGTGAAAAGGGCTCGTAACGCATTTCCTGGGGCCTGATTTTTCACTCGTCTCCGATGACTGCTAGGGCTACGTTTATGGTTGCTCGGAAACAGCGAACCCGGAGGGTCCAGTTGCATGTGGGGCTGCGTAAGGGCTCCCCTGGGGAGTTCACTTGTACCCAAAGCCTTCCTTTGGGGGTACTTTTGGATGGGCGAATTGGGCTCAAAACGAGTTTTCTAGGGCTTGGTTTTTCAGTCTTCTCCCACGCCAGCTAGGGATATATTAAGGCTTGCTGTGAAAGAGTGAACCCGGAGGGTCCCGTTGCATGTGGTGCTGCATGAAGGCTCCCCTGGGGAGATCACTTGTACCGAAAGCCTTCCTTTGGGGGCACTTTTGGATGGGCGAAAGGGGCTCGCAACGCGTTTCCGTTGGCCCGATTTTTCAGTCGTCTTCTATGCCGGCTAGGGCTATATTAATTCTTGCTCGGAAACAGCGAACCCGGAGGGTCCAGTTGCATGTGGGGCTGCGTAAAGTCTCCCCTGGGGAGTTCACTTGTACCCAAAGCCTTCCTTTGGGGGCACTTTTGGATGGGCGAAAGGGGCTCGCAATTCTTATTCTGGGGCCCGGTTTTTCAATCGTCTCTGATGACGGCTAGGGTTATATTTTTGGGTTGCTCGGAATGAGTGACCCCGGAGGGTACAGTTGCATGTGGGGCTGCGTAAAGCCTCCCCTGGGGAGTTCGCTTGTACCCAAAGCCATCCTCTGCGGGAATTTTTGGATGGGTGAAAGTGGCTAGGAATGTGTTTCCTGGTGCTCAGATTTTCAGTCTTCTCCCATGCCGGTAAGGGCTATATTTAGGCTTGTTGTGAAAGAGTGAACCCAGAGGGTCCAGTTGCATGTGGGGCTGCGTAAAGGCTCCCCTAGGGAGTTCTCTTGTACCCAAAGCCTTCCTTTGGGGGCACTTTTGGATGGTCCAAAGGGGCTCGGAACGCATTTCCTGGGGCCTGATTTTTCACTCGTCTCCGATGACTGCTAGGGCTACGTTTAGGGTTGCTCGGAAACAGTGAACCCGGAGGGTCCAGTTGCATATGGGGCTGCGTAAAGGCTCCCCTGGGAACTTCAGATGTACCCAAAGCCTTCCTTTGGGGGCACTTTTGGATGGGCGAAAAGGGCTCGTAACGCATTTCCTGGGGCCTGATTTTTCACTCGTCTCCAATGACGGCTAGGGCTATGTTTACGTTTGCTCATGAACAGCGAACCCGGAGGGTCCAGTTGCATGTGGGGCTGCGTAAAGGCTCCCCTGGGGATTTCACTTGTACCCAAAGCCTTCCTTTGGGGGCACTTTTGGATGGGTGAAAAGGGCTCGTAACGCATTTCCTGAGGCCTGATTTTTCAGTCGTCATCGATGCCGGCTAGGGCTATGTTTAGGGATGCTCAGAAACAGCGAACCCCGAGGGTCCAGTTGCATGTGGGGCAGTGTAAAGGCTCCCCTGGGGAGTTCACTTGTACCCAAAGCCTTCCTTTGGTGACACTTTGGGATGGTCCAAAGGGGCTTGCAAGGCGTTTTGTGGGGCCCGGGTTTTCAGTCTTCTCCCATGCCGGCTAGTGATATATTTAGCGTTGCTCGAAAAAATCAAACCGGGAGGGTCCAGTTGCATGTGGGGCTGCGTAAAGGCTCCACTGGGGAGTTCACTTGTACCTAAAGCCTTCCTTTGGGGGCACTTTTGGATGGGCGAAAAGGGCTTGCAACGCAGTTCCTGGGGACTGATTTTTCAGTCGTCTTCGATGCCGGCTAGGGCTATGTTTAGGGATGCTCGGAAACAGCGAACCCGGAGGGTCCAGTTGCATGTGGGGCTGCGTATAGGCTCCCCTGGGGAGTTCACTTGTACCCAAAGCCTTCCTTTGGTTCCAGTATTGGATGGGCGAATAGGGCTTGTAACGCATTTCCTGGGGCCTGATTTTTCAATCGTCGTCGATGCCGGGTAGGGATATGTTTAGGGATGCTCGGAAACAGCGAACCCGGAGGGTCCAGTTGCATGTGGGGCTGCGTAAAGGCTCCCCTGGGGAGTTCGCTTGTACCCAAAGCCTTCCTTTGGTTCCACTTTTGGATGGGCGAAAAGGGCTTGTAACGCATTTCCTGGGGCCTGATTTTTCAATCGTCGTCGATGCCGGGTAGGGTTATGTTTAGGGATGCTCGGAAACAGCGAACCCGGAGGGTCCAGTTGCATGTGGGGCTGCGTAAAGGCTCCCCTGGGGTGTTCACTTGTACCCAAAGCCTTCCTTTGGGGGCACTTTTGGATGGTCCAAAGGGGCTCGCAACGCATTTCCTGGGGCCTGATTTTTCACTCGTCTTCGATGTCGGCTAGGGCTACGTTTAGGTTTGCTCAGGAACAGCGAACCCTGAGGGTCCAGTTGCATGTGGTGCTGCGTAAAGGCTCCCCTGGGGAGTTCACTTGTACCCAAAGCCTTCCTTTGGGGGCACTTTTAGATGGGCGAAAAGGGCTCGCAACGCATTTCCTGGGCCCTGATTTTTCAGTCGTCTTCGATGCCGGCTAGGGATATGTTTAGGGATGCTCGGAAACAGCGAACCCGGAGGGTCCAGTTGCATGTGGGGCTGCGTAAAGGCTCCCCTGGGGAATTAACTTGTACCCAAAGCCTTCATTTGGTGACACTTTTGGATGGGTGAAAAGGGCTCGTAACGCATTTCCTGAGGCCTGATTTTTCAGTCGTCATCGATGCCGGCTAGGGCTATGTTTAGGGATGCTCAGAAACAGCGAACCCGGAGGGTCCAGTTGCATGTGGGGCTGCGTAAAGGCTCCCCTGGGGAGTTCTCTTGTACCCAAAGCCTTCCTTTGGTGACACATTTGGATGGTGCAAAGGGGCTTGCAACGCGTTTCCTGGGGCCTGATTTTTCAGTCGTCTTCGATGTCGGCTAGGGCTATGTTTAGGGATGCTCGGAAACAGCGAACCCGGAGGGTCCAGTTGCATGTGGGGCTGCGTAAAGGCTCCCCTGGGGAGTTCACTTGTACCCAAAGCCTTCCTTTGGTGACACTTTTGGATGGTCCAAAGGGGCTCGCAATGCATTTCCTGGGGCCTGATTTTTCACTCGTAGCCGATGACTGCTAGGGCTACGTTTATGGTTGATCTGAAACTGCGAACCCGGAGGGTCCAGTTGCATATGGGGCTGCGTAAAGGCTCCCCTGGGAACTTCAGATGTACCCAAAGCCTTCCTTTGGGGGCACTTTTGGATGGTCCAAAGGGGCTCGCAATGCATTTCCTGGGGCATGATTTTTCACTCGTCTCCGATGACACTAGGGCTACGTTTACGTTTGCTCATGAACAGCGAACCCGGAGGGTCCAGTTGCATGTGGGGCTGCGTATAGGCTCCCCTGGGGAGTTCACTTGTACCCAAAGCCTTCCTTTGGGGGCACTTTTGGATGGGCGAAAAGGGCTTGTAACGCATTTCCTGGGGCCTGATTTTTCAATCGTCGTCGATGCCGGGTACGGCTATGTTTAGGGATGCTCGGAAACAGCGAACCCGGAGGGTCCAGTTGCATGTGGGGCTGCGTAAAGGCTCCCCTGGGGAGTTCACTTGTACCCAAAGCCTTCCTTTGGTTCCACTATTGGATGGGCGAAAAGGGCTTGTAACGCATTTCCTGGGGCCTGATTTTTCAATCGTCGTCGATGTCGGCTAGGGCTATGTTTAGGGATGTTCGGAAACAGCGAACCCGGAGGGTCCAGTTGCATGTGGGGCTGCGTAAAGGCTCCCCTGGGGAGTTCACTTGTACCCAAAGCCTTCCTTTGGTGACACTTCGGGATGGTCCAAAGGGGCTCGGAACGCATTTCCTGGGGCCTGATTTTTCACTCGTCTCCGATGACTGCTAGGGCTACGTTTAGGGTTGCTTGGAAAAATCGAACCCGAAGGGTCCAGTTGCATGTGGGGCTGCGTAAAGGCTCCCCTGGGGAGTTCTCTTGTACCCAAAGCTTTCTTTTGGGGGCTCTTTTGGATGGGCGAAAAGGGCTCGCAACGCATTTCCTGGGGCCTGATTTTTCACTCGTCTCCAAGGACGGCTAGGGCTACGTTTAGGTTTGCTCATGAACAGCGAACCTGAAGGGTCCAGTTGCATGTGGGGCTACGTAAAGGCTCCCCTGGGGAGTTCCCTTATACCCAAAGCCTTCCTTTGGGGGCACTTTTGGATGGGCGAAAAGGGCTCGCAACGCATTTCCTGGGGCCTGATTTTTCAGTCGTCTTCGATGCCGGCTAGGGCTATGTTTAGGGATGCTCAGAAACAGCGAACCCGGAGGGTCCAGTTGCATGTGGGGCTGCGTAAAGGCTCCCCTGGGGAGTTCACTTGTACCCAAAGCCTTCCTTTGGGGGCACTTTTGGATGGGTGAAAAGGGCTCGTAACGCATTTCCTGGGGCCTGATTTTTCACTCGTCTCCGATGACTGCTAGGGCTACGTTTATGGTTGCTCGGAAACAGCGAACCCGGAGGGTCCAGTTGCATGTGGGGCTGCGTAAGGGCTCCCCTGGGGAGTTCACTTGTACCCAAAGCCTTCCTTTGGGGGTACTTTTGGATGGGCGAATTGGGCTCAAAACGAGTTTTCTAGGGCTTGGTTTTTCAGTCTTCTCCCACGCCAGCTAGGGATATATTAAGGCTTGCTGTGAAAGAGTGAACCCGGAGGGTCCCGTTGCATGTGGTGCTGCATGAAGGCTCCCCTGGGGAGATCACTTGTACCGAAAGCCTTCCTTTGGGGGCACTTTTGGATGGGCGAAAGGGGCTCGCAACGCGTTTCCGTTGGCCCGATTTTTCAGTCGTCTTCTATGCCGGCTAGGGCTATATTAATTCTTGCTCGGAAACAGCGAACCCGGAGGGTCCAGTTGCATGTGGGGCTGCGTAAAGTCTCCCCTGGGGAGTTCACTTGTACCCAAAGCCTTCCTTTGGGGGCACTTTTGGATGGGCGAAAGGGGCTCGCAATTCTTATTCTGGGGCCCGGTTTTTCAATCGTCTCTGATGACGGCTAGGGTTATATTTTTGGGTTGCTCGGAATGAGTGACCCCGGAGGGTACAGTTGCATGTGGGGCTGCGTAAAGCCTCCCCTGGGGAGTTCGCTTGTACCCAAAGCCATCCTCTGCGGGAATTTTTGGATGGGTGAAAGTGGCTAGGAATGTGTTTCCTGGTGCTCAGATTTTCAGTCTTCTCCCATGCCGGTAAGGGCTATATTTAGGCTTGTTGTGAAAGAGTGAACCCAGAGGGTCCAGTTGCATGTGGGGCTGCGTAAAGGCTCCCCTAGGGAGTTCTCTTGTACCCAAAGCCTTCCTTTGGGGGCACTTTTGGATGGTCCAAAGGGGCTCGGAACGCATTTCCTGGGGCCTGATTTTTCACTCGTCTCCGATGACTGCTAGGGCTACGTTTAGGGTTGCTCGGAAACAGTGAACCCGGAGGGTCCAGTTGCATATGGGGCTGCGTAAAGGCTCCCCTGGGAACTTCAGATGTACCCAAAGCCTTCCTTTGGGGGCACTTTTGGATGGGCGAAAAGGGCTCGTAACGCATTTCCTGGGGCCTGATTTTTCACTCGTCTCCAATGACGGCTAGGGCTATGTTTACGTTTGCTCATGAACAGCGAACCCGGAGGGTCCAGTTGCATGTGGGGCTGCGTAAAGGCTCCCCTGGGGATTTCACTTGTACCCAAAGCCTTCCTTTGGGGGCACTTTTGGATGGGTGAAAAGGGCTCGTAACGCATTTCCTGAGGCCTGATTTTTCAGTCGTCATCGATGCCGGCTAGGGCTATGTTTAGGGATGCTCAGAAACAGCGAACCCCGAGGGTCCAGTTGCATGTGGGGCAGTGTAAAGGCTCCCCTGGGGAGTTCACTTGTACCCAAAGCCTTCCTTTGGTGACACTTTGGGATGGTCCAAAGGGGCTTGCAAGGCGTTTTGTGGGGCCCGGGTTTTCAGTCTTCTCCCATGCCGGCTAGTGATATATTTAGCGTTGCTCGAAAAAATCAAACCGGGAGGGTCCAGTTGCATGTGGGGCTGCGTAAAGGCTCCACTGGGGAGTTCACTTGTACCTAAAGCCTTCCTTTGGGGGCACTTTTGGATGGGCGAAAAGGGCTTGCAACGCAGTTCCTGGGGACTGATTTTTCAGTCGTCTTCGATGCCGGCTAGGGCTATGTTTAGGGATGCTCGGAAACAGCGAACCCGGAGGGTCCAGTTGCATGTGGGGCTGCGTATAGGCTCCCCTGGGGAGTTCACTTGTACCCAAAGCCTTCCTTTGGTTCCAGTATTGGATGGGCGAATAGGGCTTGTAACGCATTTCCTGGGGCCTGATTTTTCAATCGTCGTCGATGCCGGGTAGGGATATGTTTAGGGATGCTCGGAAACAGCGAACCCGGAGGGTCCAGTTGCATGTGGGGCTGCGTAAAGGCTCCCCTGGGGAGTTCGCTTGTACCCAAAGCCTTCCTTTGGTTCCACTTTTGGATGGGCGAAAAGGGCTTGTAACGCATTTCCTGGGGCCTGATTTTTCAATCGTCGTCGATGCCGGGTAGGGTTATGTTTAGGGATGCTCGGAAACAGCGAACCCGGAGGGTCCAGTTGTATGTGGGGCTGCGTAAAGGCTCCCCTGGGGAGTTCACTTGTACCCAAAGCCTTCCTTTGGGGGCACTTTTGGATGGGCGAAAAGGGCTCGCAACGCATTTCCTGGGCCCAGATTTTTCAGTCGTCTTCGATGCCGGCTAGGGATATGTTTAGGGATGCTCAGGAACAGCGAACCCGGAGGGTCCAGTTGCATGTGGGGCTACGTAAAGGCTCCCCTGGGGAGTTCACTTGTTCCCAAAGCCTTCCTTTGGGGGCACTTTTAGATGGGCGAAAAGGGCTCGCAACGCATTTCCTGGGCCCTGATTTTTCAGTCGTCTTCGATGCCGGCTAGGGATATGTTTAGGGATGCTCGGAAACAGCGAACCCTGAGGGTCCAGTTGCATGTGGGGCTGCGTAAAGGCTCCCCTGGGGAATGAACTTGTACCCAAAGCCTTCATTTGGTGACACTTTTGGATGGGTGAAAAGGGCTCGTAACACATTTCCTGAGGCCTGATTTTTCAGTCGTCATCAATGCCGGCTAGGGCTATGTTTAGGGATGCTCAGAAACAGCGAACCCCGAGGGTCCAGTTGCATGTGGGGCTGCGTAAAGGCTCCCCTGGGGAGTTCTCTTGTACCCAAAGCCTTCCTTTGGTGACACTTTTGGATGGTGCAAAGGGGCTTGCAACGCATTTCCTGGGGCCTGATTTTTCAGTCGTCTTCGATGTCGGCTAGGGCTATGTTTAGGGATGCTCGGAAACAGCGAACCCGGAGGGTCCAGTTGTATGTGGGGCTGCGTAAAGGCTCCCCTGGGGAGTTCACTTGTACCCAAAGCCTTCCTTTGGTGACACTTTTGGATGGTCCAAAGGGGCTCGGAACGCATTTCCTGGGGCCTGATTTTTCACTCGTCTCCGATGACTGCTAGGGCTACGTTTATGGTTGCTCGGAAACAGCGAACCCGGAGGGTCCAGTTGCATATGGGGCTGCGTAAAGGCTCCCCTGGAAACTTCAGATGTACCCAAAGCCTTCCTTTGGGGGCACTTTTGGATGGTCCAAAGGGGCTCGCAACGCATTTCCTGGGGCCTGATTTTTCACTCGTCTCCGATGACTGCTAGGGCTACGTTTACATTTGCTCATGAACAGCGAACCCGGAGGGTCCAGTTGCATGTGGGGCTGCGTATAGGCTCCCCTGGGGATTTCACTTGTACCCAAAGCCTTCCTTTGGGGGCACTTTTGAATGGGCGAAAAGGGCTTGTAACGCATTTCCTGGGGCCTGATTTTTCAATCGTCGTCGATGCCGGGTAGGGCTATGTTTAGGGATGCTCGGAAACAGCGAACCCGGAGGGTCCAGTTGCATGTGGGGCTGCGTAAAGGCTCCCCTGGGGAGTTCACTTGTACCCAAAGCCTTCCTTTGGTGACACTTTTGGATGGGCGAAAAGGGCTTGTAACGCATTTCATGGGGCCTGATTTTTCAATCGTCGTCGATGCCGGCTAGGGCTATGTTTAGGGATGTTCGGAAACAGCGAACGCGGAGGGTCCAGTTGCATGTGGGGCTGCGTAAAGGCTCCCCTGGGGAGTTCTCTTGTACCCAAAGCCTTCTTTTGGGGGCACTTTTGGATGGGCGAAAAGGGCTCGCAACGCATTTCCTGGGGCCTGATTTTTCACTCGTCTCCAAGGATGGCTAGGGCTACGTTTAGGTTTGCTCATGAACAGCGAACCTGAAGGGTCCAGTTGCATGTGGGGCTACGTAAAGGCTCCCCTGGGGAGTTCTCTAGTACCAAAAGCCTTCCTTTGGGGGCACTTTTGGATCGGCGAAAAGGGCTCGCAACGCATTTCCTGGGGCCTGATTTTTCAGTCGTCTTCGATGCCGGCTAGGGCTATGTTTAGGGATGCTCAGAAACAGCGAACCCGGAGGGTCCAGTTGCATGTGGGGCTGCGTAAAGGCTCCCCTGGGGAGTTCACTTGTACCCAAAGCCTTCCTTTGGGGGCACTTTTGGATGGGTGAAAAGGGCTCGTAACGCATTTCCTGGGGCCTGATTTTTCAGTCGTCATCGATGCCGGCTAGGGCTATGTTTAGGGATGCTCGGAAACAGCGAACCCGGAGGGTCCAGTTGCATGTGGGGCTGCGTAAAGGCTCCCCTGGGGAGTTCACTTGTACCCAAATCCTTCCTTTGGTGACACTTTTGGATGGTCCAAAGGGGCTCGCAACGCATTTCCTGGGGCCTGATTTTTCACTCGTCTCCGATGACTGCTAGGGCTACGTTTATGGTTGCTCGGAAACAGCGAACCCGGAGGGTCCAGTTGCATGTGGGGCTGCGTAAGGGCTCCCCTGGGGAGTTCACTTGTACCCAAAGCCTTCCTTTGGGGGTACTTTTGGATGGGCGAAATGGGCTCACAACGAGTTTTCTAGGGCTTGGTTTTTCAGTCTTCTCCCACGCCAGCTAGGGATATATTAAGGCTTGCTGTGAAAGAGTGAACCCGGAGGGTTCCGTTGCATGTGGTGCTGCATGAAGGCTCCCCTGGGGAGTTCACTTGTACCCAAAGCCTTCCTTTGTGGGAATTTTTGGATGGGTGAAAGGGGCTAGGAATGCGTTTCCTGGTGCCCAGATTTTCAGTCTTCTCCCATGCCGGTAAGGGATATATTTAGGCTTGTTGTGAAAGGGTGAACCCGGAGGGTCCAGTTGCATGTGGAGCTGCATAAAGGCTCCCCTGGGGAGATCACTTGTACCGAAAGCCTTCCTTTGGGGGCACTTTTGGATGGGCGAAAGGGGCTCGCAACGCATTTCCGTTGGCCCGATTTTTCAGTCGTCTTCTATGCCGGCTAGGGCTATATTAATTCTTGCTCGGAAACAGCGAACCCGGAGGGTCCAGTTGCATGTGGGGCTGCGTAAAGGCTCCCCTGGGGAGTTCACTTGTACCCAAAGCCTTCCTTTGGGGGCACTTTTGGATGGGCGAAAGGGGCTCGCAATTCTTATTCTGGGGCCCGGTTTTTCAATCGTCTCTGATGACGGCTAGGGTTATATTTTTGGGTTGCTCGGAATGAGTGACCCCGGAGGGTACAGTTGCATGTGGGGCTGCGTAAAGTCTCCCCTGGGGAGTTCGCTTGTACCCAAAGCCTTCCTCTGCGGGAATTTTTGGATGGGTGAAAGTGGCTAGGAATGCGTTTCCTGGTGCTCAGATTTTCAGTCTTCTCCCATGCCGGTAAGGGCTATATTTAGGCTTGTTGTGAAAGAGTGAACCCAGAGGGTCTAGTTGCATGTGGGGCTGCGTAAAGGCTCCCCTGGGGAGTTCTCTTGTACCCAAAGCCTTCCTTTGGGGGCACTTTTGGATGGTCCAAAGGGGCTCGGAATGCATTTCCTGGGGCCTGATTTTTCACTCGTCTCCGATGACTGCTAGGGCTACGTTTAGGGTTGCTCGGAAACAGCGAACCCGGAGGGTCCAGTTGCATATGGGGCTGCGTAAAGGCTCCCCTGGGAACTTCAGATGTACCCAAAGCCTTCCTTTGGGGGCACTTTTGGATGGGCGAAAAGGGCTCGTAACGCATTTCCTGGGGCCTGATTTTTCACTCGTCTCCAATGACGGCTAGGGCTATGTTCACGTTTGCTCATGAACAGCGAACCCGGAGGGTCCAGTTGCATGTGGGGCTACGTAAAGGCTCCCCTAGGGAGTTCCCTTATACCCAAAGCCTTCCTTTGGGGGCACTTTTGGATGGGTGAAAAGGGCTCGTAACGCATTTCCTGAGGCCTGATTTTTCAGTCGTCATCGATGGCGGCTAGGGCTATGTTTAGGGATGCTCAGAAACAGCGAACCCGGAGGGTCCAGTTGCATGTGGGGCTGCGTAAAGGCTCCCCTGGGGAGTTCTCTTGTACCCAAAGCCTTCCTTTGGTGACACTTTTGGATGGTGCAAAGGGGCTTGCAACGCGTTTCCTGGGGCCTGATTTTTCAGTCGTCTTCGATGTCGGCTAGGGCTATGTTTAGGGATGCTCGGAAACAGCGAACCCGGAGGGTCCAGTTGTATGTGGGGCTACGTAACGGCTCCCCTGGGGAGTTCTCTTGTACCCAAAGCCTTCCTTTGGTGACACTTTTGGATGGTCCAAAGGGGCTCGCAACGCATTTCCTGGGGCCTGATTTTTCACTCGTCTCCGATGACGGCTAGGGCTACGTTTAGGGTTGCTCGGAAACAGCGAACCCGGAGGGTCCAGTTGCATATGGGCCTGCGTAAAGACTCCCCTGGGAACATCAGATGTACCCAAAGCCTTCCTTTGGGGGCACTTTTGGATGGTCCAAAGGGGCTCGCAACGCATTTCCTGGGGCCTGATTTTTCACTCGTCTCCGATGACGGCTAGGGCTACGTTTACGTTTGCTCATGAACAGCGAACCCGGAGGGTCCAGTTGCATGTGGGGCTGCGTATAGGCTCCCCTGGGGAGTTCACTTGTACCCAAAGCCTTCCTTTGGGGGCACTTTTGGATGGGCGAAAAGGGCTTGTAACGCATTTCCTGGGGCCTGATTTTTCAATCGTCGTCGATGCCGGGTAGGGCTATGTTTAGGGATGCTCGGAAACAGCGAACCCGGAGGGTCCAGTTGCATGTGGGGCTGCGTAAAGGCTCCCCTGGGGAGATCACTTGTACCGAAAGCCTTCCTTTGGGGGCACTTTTGGATGGGCGAAAGGGGCTCGCAACGCGTTTCATGGGGCCTGATTTTTCAATCGTCGTCAATGCCTGCTAGGGCTATGTTTAGGGATGCTCGGAAACAGCGAACCCGGAGGGTCCAGTTTCATGTGGGGCTGCATAAAGGCTCCCCTGGGGAGTTCTCTTGTACCCAAAGCCTTCCTTTGGCGACACTTTTGGATGGTCCAAAGGGGCTTGCAACGCGTTTTCTGGGGCCCGGGTTTTCAGTCTTCTCCTATGCCGGCTAGGGATATATTTAGGGTTGCTTGGAAAAATCGAACCCGGAGGGTCCAGTTGCATGTGGGGCTGCGTAAAGGCTCCCCTGGGGAGTTCTCTTGTACCCAAAGCCTTCTTTTGGGGGCACTTTTGGATGGGCGAAAAGGGCTCGCAACGCATTTCCTGGGGCCTGATTTTTCACTCGTCTCCAAGGACGGCTAGGGCTACGTTTAGGTTTGCTCATGAACAGCGAACCTGAAGGGTCCAGTTGCATGTGGGGCTGCGTAAAGGCTCCCCTGGGGAGTTCACTTGTACCCAAAGCCTTCCTTTGGGGGCACTTTTGGATGGGTGAAAAGGGCTCGTAACGCATTTCCTGGGGCCTGATTTTTCAGTCGTCATCGATGCCGGCTAGGGCTATGTTTAGGGATGCTCGGAAACAGCGAACCCGGAGGGTCCAGTTGCATGTGGGGCTGCGTAAAGGCTCCCCTGGGGAGTTCACTTGTACCCAAATCCTTCCTTTGGTGACACTTTTGGATGGTCCAAAGGGGCTCGCAACGCATTTCCTGGGGCCTGATTTTTCACTCGTCTCCGATGACTGCTAGGGCTACGTTTATGGTTGCTCGGAAACAGCGAACCCGGAGGGTCCAGTTGCATGTGGGGCTGCGTAAGGGCTCCCCTGGGGAGTTCACTTGTACCCAAAGCCTTCCTTTGGGGGTACTTTTGGATGGGCGAAATGGGCTCACATCGAGTTTTCTAGGGCTTGGTTTTTCAGTCTTCTCCCACGCCAGCTAGGGATATATTAAGGCTTGCTGTGAAAGAGTGAACCCGGAGGGTTCCGTTGCATGTGGTGCTGCATGAAGGCTCCCCTGGGGAGTTCACTTGTACCCAAAGCCTTCCTTTGTGGGAATTTTTGGATGGGTGAAAGGGGCTAGGAATGCGTTTCCTGGTGCCCAGATTTTCAGTCTTCTCCCATGCCGGTAAGGGATATATTTAGGCTTGTTGTGAAAGGGTGAACCCGGAGGGTCCAGTTGCATGTGGAGCTGCGTAAAGGCTCCCCTGGGGAGATCACTTGTACCGAAAGCCTTCCTTTGGGGGCACTTTTGGATGGGCGAAAGGGGCTCGCAACGCGTTTCCGTTGGCCCGATTTTTCAGTCGTCTTCTATGCCGGCTAGGGCTATATTAATTCTTGCTCGGAAACAGCGAACCCGGAGGGTCCAGTTGCATGTGGGGCTGCGTATAGGCTCCCCTGGGGAGTTCACTTGTACCCAAAGCCTTCCTTTGGGGGCACTTTTGGATGGGCGAAAAGGGCTTGTAACGCATTTCCTGGGGCCTGATTTTTCAATCGTCGTCGATGCCGGGTAGGGCTATGTTTAGGGATGCTCGGAAACAGCGAACCCGGAGGGTCCAGTTGCATGTGGGGCTGCGTAAAGGCTCCCCTGGGGAGATCACTTGTACCCAAAGCCTTCCTTCGGGGGCACTTTTGGATGGGCGAAAGGGGCTCGCAACGCGTTTCATGGGGCCTGATTTTTCAATCGTCGTCAATGCCTGCTAGGGCTATGTTTAGGGATGCTCGGAAACAGCGAACCCGGAGGGTCCAGTTTCATGTGGGGCTGCATAAAGGCTCCCCTGGGGAGTTCTCTTGTACCCAAAGCCTTCCTTTTGTGAATCTTTTGGATGGTCCAAAGGGGCTTGCAACGCGTTTTCTGGGGCCCGGGTTTTCAGTCTTCTCCTATGCCGGCTAGGGATATATTTAGGGTTGCTTGGAAAAATCGAACCCGGAGGGTCCAGTTGCATGTGGGGCTGCGTAAAGGCTCCCCTGGGGAGTTCTCTTGTACCCAAAGCCTTCTTTTGGGGGCACTTTTGGATCGGCGAAAAGGGCTCGCAACGCATTTCCTGGGGCCTGATTTTTCACTCGTCTCCAAGGACGGCTAGGGCTACGTTTAGGTTTGCTCATGAACAGCGAACCTGAAGGGTCCAGTTGCATGTGGGGCTACGTAAAGGCTCCCCTGGGGAGTTCCCTTATACCCAAAGCCTTCCTTTGGGGGCACTTTTGGATGGGCGAAAAGGGCTCGCAACGCATTTCCTGGGGCCTGATTTTTCAGTCGTCTTCGATGCCGGCTAGGGCTATGTTTAGGGATGCTGGGAAACAGCGAACCCGGAGGGTCCAGTTGCATGTGGGGCTGCGTAAAGGCTCCCCTGGGGAGTTCACTTGTACCCAAAGCCTTCCTTTGGGGGCACTTTTGGATGGGTGAAAAGGGCTCGTAACGCATTTCCTGGTGCCTGATTTTTCAGTCGTCATCGATGCCGGCTAGGGCTATGTTTAGGGATGCTCGGAAACAGCGAACCCGGAGGGTCCAGTTGCATGTGGGGCTGCGTAAAGGCTCCCCTGGGGAGTTCACTTGTACCCAAATCCTTCCTTTGGTGACACTTTTGGATGGTCCAAAGGGGCTTGCAACGCATTTCCTGGGGCCTGATTTTTCACTCGTCTCCGATGACTGCTAGGGCTACGTTTATGGTTGCTCGGAAACAGCGAACCCGGAGGGTCCAGTTGCATGTGGAGCTGCGTAAAGGCTCCCCTGGGGAGATCACTTGTACCGAAAGCCTTCCTTTGGGGGCACTTTTGGATGGGCGAAAGGGGCTCGCAACGCGTTTCCGTTGGCCCGATTTTTCAGTCGTCTTCTATGCCGGCTAGGGCTATATTAATTCTTGCTCGGAAACAGCGAACCCGGAGGGTCCAGTTGCATGTGGGGCTGCGTAAAGTCTCCCCTGGGGAGTTCACTTGTACCCAACGCCTTCCTTTGGGGGCACTTTTGGATGGGCGAAAGGGGCTCGCAATTCTTATTCTGGGGCCCGGTTTTTCAATCGTCTCTGATGACGGCTAGGGTTATATTTTTGGGTTGCTCGGAATGAGTGACCCCGGAGGGTACAGTTGCATGTGGGGCTGCGTAAAGCCTCCCCTGGGGAGTTCGCTTGTACCCAAAGCCTTCCTCTGCGGGAATTTTTGGATGGGTGAAAGTGGCTAGGAATGCGTTTCCTGGTGCTCAGATTTTCAGTCTTCTCCCATGCCGGTAAGGGCTATATTTAGGCTTGTTGTGAAAGAGTGAACCCAGAGGGTCTAGTTGCATGTGGGGCTGCGTAAAGGCTCCCCTAGGGAGTTCTCTTGTACCCAAAGCCTTCCTTTGGGGGCACTTTTGGATGGTCCAAAGGGGCTCGGAACGCATTTCCTGGGGCCTGATTTTTCACTCGTCTCCGATGACTGCTAGGGATACGTTTAGGGTTGCTCGGAAACAGCGAACCCGGAGGGTCCAGTTGCATATGGGGCTGCGTAAAGGCTCCCCTGGGAACTTCAGATGTACCCAAAGCCTTCCTTTGGGGGCACTTTTGGATGGGCGAAAAGGGCTCGTAACGCATTTCCTGGGGCCTGATTTTTCACTCGTCTCCAATGACGGCTAGGGCTATGTTCACGTTTGCTCATGAACAGCGAACCCGGAGGGTCCAGTTGCATGTAGGGCTACGTAAAGGCTCCCCTAGGGAGTTCCCTTATACCCAAAGCCTTCCTTTGGGGGCACTTTTGGATGGGTGAAAAGGGCTCGTAACGCATTTCCTGAGGCCTGATTTTTCAGTCGTCATCGATGGCGGCTAGGGCTATGTTTAGGGATGCTCAGAAACAGCGAACCCGGAGGGTCCAGTTGCATGTGGGGCTGCGTAAAGGCTCCCCTGGGGAGTTCTCTTGTACCCAAAGCCTTCCTTTGGTGACACTTTTGGATGGTGCAAAGGGGCTTGCAACGCGTTTCCTGGGGCCTGATTTTTCAGTCGTCTTCGATGTCGGCTAGGGCTATGTTTAGGGATGCTCGGAAACAGCGAACCCGGAGGGTCCAGTTGTATGTGGGGCTGCGTAACGGCTCCCCTGGGGAGTTCTCTTGTACCCAAAGCCTTCCTTTGGTGACACTTTTGGATGGTCCAAAGGGGCTCGCAACGCATTTCCTGGGGCCTGATTTTTCACTCGTCTCCGATGACGGCTAGGGCTACGTTTAGGTTTTCTCGGAAACAGCGAACCCGGAGGGTCCAGTTGCATATGGGCCTGCGTAAAGACTCCCCTGGGAACATCAGATGTACCCAAAGCCTTCCTTTGGGGGCACTTTTGGATGGTCCAAAGGGGCTCGCAACGCATTTCCTGGGGCCTGATTTTTCACTCGTCTCCGATGACGGCTAGGGCTACGTTTACGTTTGCTCATGAACAGCGAATCCGGAGGGTCCAGTTGCATGTGGGGCTGCGTATAGGCTCCCCTGGGGAGTTCACTTGTACCCAAAGCCTTCCTTTGGGGGCACTTTTGGATGGGCGAAAAGGGCTTGTAACGCATTTCCTGGGGCCTGATTTTTCAATCGTCGTCGATGCCGGGTAGGGATATGTTTAGGGATGCTCGGAAACAGCGAACCCGGAGGGTCCAGTTGCATGTGGGGCTGCGTAAAGGCTCCCCTGGGGAGATCACTTGTACCGAAAGCCTTCCTTTGGGGGCACTTTTGGATGGGCGAAAGGGGCTCGCAACGCGTTTCATGGGGCCTGATTTTTCAATCGTCGTCGATGCCGGGTAGGGATATGTTTAGGGATGCTCGGAAACAGCGAACCCGGAGGGTCCAGTTGCATGTGGGGCTGCGTAAAGGCTCCCCTGGGGAGATCACTTGTACCCAAAGCCTTCCTTTGGGGGCACTTTTGGATGGGCGAAAGGGGCTCGCAACGCGTTTCATGGGGCCTGATTTTTCAATCGTCGTCAATGCCTGCTAGGGCTATGTTTAGGGATGCTCGGAAACAGCGAACCCGGAGGGTCCAGTTTCATGTGGGGCTGCATAAAGGCTCCCCTGGGGAGTTCACTTGTACCCAAAGCCTTCCTTTGGGGGCACTTTTGGATGGGCGAAAAGGGCTCGCAACGCATTTCCTTGGGCCTGATTTTTCAGTCGTCTTCGATGCCGGCTAGGGCTATGTTTAGGGATGCTCAGAAACAGCGAACCCTGAGGGTCCAGTTGCATGTGGGGCTGCGTAAAGGCTCCCCTGGGGAGTTCACTTGTACCCAAAGCCTTCCTTTGGTGACACTTCGGGATGGTCCAAAGGGGCTCGGAACGCATTTCCTGGGGCCTGATTTTTCACTCGTCTCCGATGACTGCTAGTGATAAGTTTTGGGTTGCTTGGAAAAATCGAACCCGGAGGGTCCAGTTGCATGTGGGGCTGCGTAAAGGCTCCCCTGGGGAGTTCTCTTGTACCCAAAGCCTTCTTTTGGGGGCACTTTTGGATGGGCGAAAAGGGCTCGTAACGCATTTCCTGGGGCCTGATTTTTAACTTGTCTCCAAGGACAGCTAGGGCTACGTTTAGGTTTGCTAATGAACAGCGAACCTGGAGGGTCCAGTTGCATGTGGGGCTGCGTAAAGGCTCCCCTGGGGAGTTCCCTTATACCCAAAGCCTTCCTTTGGGGGCACTTTTGGATGGGCGAAAAGGGCTCGCAACGCATTTCCTGGGGCCTGATTTTTCACTCGTCTCCGATGACGGCTAGGGCTACGTTTACGTTTGCTCATGAACAGCGAACCCGGAGGGTCCAGTTGCATGTGGGGCAGTGTAAAGGCTCCCCTGGGGAGTTCACTTGTACCCAAAGCCTTCCTTTGTTGACACTTTGGGATGGTGCAAAGGGGCTTGCAACGCGTTTTCTGGGGCCCGGGTTTTCAGTCTTCTCCCATGCCGGCTAGTGATATATTTAGCGTTGCTCGGAAAAATCGAACCCGGAGGGTCCAGTTGCATGTGGGGATGCGTAAAGGCTCCCCTGGGGAGTTCTCTTGTAACCAAAGCCTTCCTTTGGGGGCACTTTTGGATGGTCCAAAGGGGCTCAGAACGCATTTCCTGGGGCCTGATTTTTCACTCGTCTCCGATGACTGCTAGGGCTACGTTTAGGGTTGCTCGGAAACAGCGAACCCGGAGGGTCCAGTTGCATATGGGGCTGCGTAAAGGCTCCCCTGGGAACTTCAGATGTACCCAAAGCCTTCCTTTGGGGGCACTTTTGGATGGGCGAAAAGGGCTCGTAACGCATTTCCTGGGGCCTGATTTTTCACTCGTCTCCGATGACGGCTAGGGCTACGTTTAGGTTTGCTCATGAACAGCGAACCCGGAGGGTCCAGTTGCATGTGGGGCTACGTAAAGGCTCCCCTGGGGAGTTCCCTTATACCCAAAGCCTTCCTTTGGTGACACTTTTGGATGGTGCAAAGGGGCTTGCAACGCATTTCCTGGGGCCTGATTTTTCACTCGTCTCCGATGACTGCTAGGGCTACGTTTAGGGTTGCTCGGAAACAGCGAACCCGGAGGGTCCAGTTGCATATGGGGCTGCGTAAAGGCTCCCCTGGGAACTTCAGATGTACCCAAAGCCTTCCTTTGGGGGCACTTTTGGATGGGTGAAAAGGGCTCGTAACGCATTTCCTGAGGCCTGATTTTTCAGTCGTCATCGATGGCGGCTAGGGCTATGTTTAGGGATGCTCATGAACAGCGAACCCGGAGGGTCCAGTTGCATGTGGGGCTGCGTAAAGGCTCCCCTGGGGAGTTCTCTTGTACCCAAAGCCTTCCTTTGGTGACACTTTTGGATGGTGCAAAGGGGCTTGCAACGCGTTTCCTGGGGCCTGATTTTTCAGTCGTCTTCGATGTCGGCTAGGGCTATGTTTAGGGATGCTCGGAAACAGCGAACCCGGAGGGTCCAGTTGTATGTGGGGCTGCGTAACGGCTCCCCTGGGGAGTTCTCTTGTACCCAAAGCCTTCCTTTGGTGACACTTTTGGATGGTCCAAAGGGGCTCGCAACGCATTTCCTGGGGCCTGATTTTTCACTTGTCTCCGATGACTGCTAGGGCTACGTTTAGGGTTGCTCGGAAACAGCGAACCCGGAGGGTCCAGTTGCATATGGGCCTGCGTAAAGACTCCCCTGGGAACATCAGATGTACCCAAAGCCTTCCTTTGGGGGCACTTTTGGATGGTCCAAAGGGGCTCGCAACGCATTTCCTGGGGCCTGATTTTTCACTCGTCTCCGATGACGGCTAGGGCTACGTTTACGTTTGCTCATGAACAGCGAACCCGGAGGGTCCAGTTGCATGTGGGGCTGCGTAAAGGCTCCCCTGGGGAGTTCACTTGTACCCAAAGCCTTCCTTTGGGGGCACTTTTGGATGGGCGAAAAGGGCTTGTAACGCATTTCCTGGGGCCTGATTTTTCAATCGTCGTCGATGCCGGGTAGGGCTATGTTTAGGGATGCTCGGAAACAGCGAACCCGGAGGGTCCAGTTTCATGTGGGGCTGCATAAAGGCTCCCCTGGGGAGTTCACTTGTACCCAAAGCCTTCCTTTGGGGGCACTTTTGGATGGGCGAAAAGGGCTCGTAACGCATTTCCTTGGGCCTGATTTTTCAGTCGTCTTCGATGCCGGCTAGGGCTATGTTTAGGGATGCTCGGAAACAGCGAACCCGGAGGGTCCAGTTGCATGTGGGGCTGCGTAAAGGCTCCCCTGGGGAGTTCACTTGTACTCAAAGCCTTCCTTTGGTGACACTTCGGGATGGTCCAAAGGGGCTCGGAACGCATTTCCTGGGGCCTGATTTTTCACTCGTCTCCGATGACTGCTAGTGATAAGTTTTGGGTTGTTTGGAAAAATCGAACCCGGAGGGTCCAGTTGCATGTGGGGCTGCGTAAAGGCTCCCCTGGGAACTTCAGATGTACCCAAAGCCTTCTTTTGGGGGCACTTTTGGATGGGCGAAAAGGGCTCGCAACGCATTTCCTGGGGCCTGATTTTTCACTTGTCTCCAAGGACAGCTAGGGCTACGTTTAGGTTTGCTCATGAACAGCGAACCCGGAGGGTCCAGTTGCATGTGGGGCTGCGTAAAGGCTCCCCTGGGGAGTTCCCTTATACCCAAAGCCTTCCTTTGGGGGCACTTTTGGATGGGCGAAAAGGGCTCGCAACGCATTTCCTGGGGCCTGATTTTTCAGTCGTCATCGATGCCGGCTAGGGATATGTTTAGGGATGCTCGGAAACAGCGAACCCGGAGGGTCCAGTTTCATGTGGGGCTGCGAAAAGGCTCCCCTGGGGAGTTCTCTTGTACCCAAAGCCTTCCTTTGGGGGCACTTTTGGATGGGCGAAAAGGGCTCGCAACGCATTTCCTGGGGCCTGATTTTTCACTCGTCTCCGATGACGGCTAGGGCTACGTTTACGTTTGCTCATGAACAGCGAACCCGGAGGGTCCAGTTGCATGTGGGGCAGTGTAAAGGCTCCCCTGGGGAGTTCACTTGTACCCAAAGCCTTCCTTTGGTGACACTTTGGGATGGTCCAAAGGGGCTTGCAACGCTTTTTCTGGGGCCCGGGTTTTCAGTCTTCTCCCATGCCGGCTAGTGATATATTTAGCGTTGCTCGGAAAAATCGAACCCGGAGGGTCTAGTTGCATGTGGGGCTGCGTAAAGGCTCCCCTGGGGAGTTCTCTTGTAACCAAAGCCTTCCTTTGGGGGCACTTTTGGATGGTCCAAAGGGGCTCGGAACGCATTTCCTGGGGCCTGATTTTTCACTCGTCTCCGATGACGGCTAGGGCTACGTTTAGGGTTGCTCGGAAACAGCGAACCCGGAGGGTCCAGTTGCATATGGGGCTGCGTAAAGGCTCCCCTGGGAACTTCAGATGTACCCGAAGCCTTTTTTTGGGGGCACTTTTGGATGGGCGAAAAGGGCTCGTAACGCATTTCCTGGGGCCTGATTTTTCACTCGTCTCCAATGACGGCTAGGGCTATGTTTACGTTTGCTCATGAACAGCGAACCCGGAGGGTCCAGTTGCATGTGGGGCTACGTAAAGGCTCCCCTGGGGAGTTCCCTTATACCCAAAGCCTTCCTTTGGGGGCACTTTTGGATGGGCGAAAAGGGCTCGCAACGCATTTCCTGGGGCCTGATTTTTCAGTCGTCTTCGATGCCGGCTAGGGCTATGTTTATGGATGCTCAGAAACAGCGAACCCGGAGGGTCCAGTTGCATGTGGGGCTGCGTAAAGGCTCCCCTGGGGAGTTCACTTGTACCCAAAGCCTTCCTTTGGGGGCACTTTTGGATGGGTGAAAAGGGCTCGTAACGCATTTCCTGGGGCCTGATTTTTCAGTCGTCATCGATGCCGGCTAGGGCTATGTTTAGGGATGCTCGGAAACAGCGAACCCGGAGGGTCCAGTTGCATGTGGGGCTGCGTAAAGGCTCCCCTGGGGAGTTCACTTGTACCCAAATCCTTCCTTTGGTGACACTTTTGGATGGTCCAAAGGGGCTCGCAACGCATTTCCTGGGGCCTGATTTTTCACTCGTCTCCGATGACTGCTAGGGCTACGTTTATGGTTGCTCGGAAACAGCGAACCCGGAGGGTCCAGTTGCATGTGGAGCTGCGTAAAGGCTCCCCTGGGGAGATCACTTGTACCGAAAGCCTTCCTTTGGGGGCACTTTTGGATGGGCGAAAGGGGCTCGCAACGCGTTTCCGTTGGCCCGATTTTTCAGTCGTCTTCTATGCCGGCTAGGGCTATATTAATTCTTGCTCGGAAACAGCGAACCCGGAGGGTCCAGTTGCATGTGGGGCTGCGTAAAGTCTCCCCTGGGGAGTTCACTTGTACCCAACGCCTTCCTTTGGGGGCACTTTTGGATGGGCGAAAAGGGCTCGTAACGCATTTCCTTGGGCCTGATTTTTCAGTCGTCTTCGATGCCGGCTAGGGCTATGTTTAGGGATGCTCGGAAACAGCGAACCCGGAGGGTCCAGTTGCATGTGGGGCTGCGTAAAGGCTCCCCTGGGGAGTTCACTTGTACTCAAAGCCTTCCTTTGGTGACACTTCGGGATGGTCCAAAGGGGCTCGGAACGCATTTCCTGGGGCCTGATTTTTCACTCGTCTCCGATGACTGCTAGTGATAAGTTTTGGGTTGTTTGGAAAAATCGAACCCGGAGGGTCCAGTTGCATGTGGGGCTGCGTAAAGGCTCCCCTGGGAACTTCAGATGTACCCAAAGCCTTCTTTTGGGGGCACTTTTGGATGGGCGAAAAGGGCTCGCAACGCATTTCCTGGGGCCTGATTTTTCACTTGTCTCCAAGGACAGCTAGGGCTACGTTTAGGTTTGCTCATGAACAGCGAACCCGGAGGGTCCAGTTGCATGTGGGGCTGCGTAAAGGCTCCCCTGGGGAGTTCCCTTATACCCAAAGCCTTCCTTTGGGGGCACTTTTGGATGGGCGAAAAGGGCTCGCAACGCATTTCCTGGGGCCTGATTTTTCAGTCGTCATCGATGCCGGCTAGGGATATGTTTAGGGATGCTCGGAAACAGCGAACCCGGAGGGTCCAGTTTCATGTGGGGCTGCGAAAAGGCTCCCCTGGGGAGTTCTCTTGTACCCAAAGCCTTCCTTTGGGGGCACTTTTGGATGGGCGAAAAGGGCTCGCAACGCATTTCCTGGGGCCTGATTTTTCACTCGTCTCCGATGACGGCTAGGGCTACGTTTACGTTTGCTCATGAACAGCGAACCCGGAGGGTCCAGTTGCATGTGGGGCAGTGTAAAGGCTCCCCTGGGGAGTTCACTTGTACCCAAAGCCTTCCTTTGGTGACACTTTGGGATGGTCCAAAGGGGCTTGCAACGCTTTTTCTGGGGCCCGGGTTTTCAGTCTTCTCCCATGCCGGCTAGTGATATATTTAGCGTTGCTCGGAAAAATCGAACCCGGAGGGTCTAGTTGCATGTGGGGCTGCGTAAAGGCTCCCCTGGGGAGTTCTCTTGTAACCAAAGCCTTCCTTTGGGGGCACTTTTGGATGGTCCAAAGGGGCTCGGAACGCATTTCCTGGGGCCTGATTTTTCACTCGTCTCCGATGACGGCTAGGGCTACGTTTAGGGTTGCTCGGAAACAGCGAACCCGGAGGGTCCAGTTGCATATGGGGCTGCGTAAAGGCTCCCCTGGGAACTTCAGATGTACCCGAAGCCTTTTTTTGGGGGCACTTTTGGATGGGCGAAAAGGGCTCGTAACGCATTTCCTGGGGCCTGATTTTTCACTCGTCTCCAATGACGGCTAGGGCTATGTTTACGTTTGCTCATGAACAGCGAACCCGGAGGGTCCAGTTGCATGTGGGGCTACGTAAAGGCTCCCCTGGGGAGTTCCCTTATACCCAAAGCCTTCCTTTGGGGGCACTTTTGGATGGGCGAAAAGGGCTCGCAACGCATTTCCTGGGGCCTGATTTTTCAGTCGTCTTCGATGCCGGCTAGGGCTATGTTTATGGATGCTCAGAAACAGCGAACCCGGAGGGTCCAGTTGCATGTGGGGCTGCGTAAAGGCTCCCCTGGGGAGTTCACTTGTACCCAAAGCCTTCCTTTGGGGGCACTTTTGGATGGGTGAAAAGGGCTCGTAACGCATTTCCTGGGGCCTGATTTTTCAGTCGTCATCGATGCCGGCTAGGGCTATGTTTAGGGATGCTCGGAAACAGCGAACCCGGAGGGTCCAGTTGCATGTGGGGCTGCGTAAAGGCTCCCCTGGGGAGTTCACTTGTACCCAAATCCTTCCTTTGGTGACACTTTTGGATGGTCCAAAGGGGCTCGCAACGCATTTCCTGGGGCCTGATTTTTCACTCGTCTCCGATGACTGCTAGGGCTACGTTTATGGTTGCTCGGAAACAGCGAACCCGGAGGGTCCAGTTGCATGTGGAGCTGCGTAAAGGCTCCCCTGGGGAGATCACTTGTACCGAAAGCCTTCCTTTGGGGGCACTTTTGGATGGGCGAAAGGGGCTCGCAACGCGTTTCCGTTGGCCCGATTTTTCAGTCGTCTTCTATGCCGGCTAGGGCTATATTAATTCTTGCTCGGAAACAGCGAACCCGGAGGGTCCAGTTGCATGTGGGGCTGCGTAAAGTCTCCCCTGGGGAGTTCACTTGTACCCAACGCCTTCCTTTGGGGGCACTTTTGGATGGGCGAAAGGGGCTCGCAATTCTTATTCTGGGGCCCGGTTTTTCAATCGTCTCTGATGACGGCTAGGGTTATATTTTTGGGTTGCTCGGAATGAGTGACCCCGGAGGGTACAGTTGCATGTGGGGCTGCGTAAAGCCTCCCCTGGGGAGTTCGCTTGTACCCAAAGCCTTCCTCTGCGGGAATTTTTGGATGGGTGAAAGTGGCTAGGAATGCGTTTCCTGGTGCTCAGATTTTCAGTCTTCTCCCATGCCGGTAAGGGCTATATTTAGGCTTGTTGTGAAAGAGTGAACCCAGAGGGTCTAGTTGCATGTGGGGCTGCGTAAAGGCTCCCCTGGGGAGTTCTCTTGTACCCAAAGCCTTCCTTTGGGGGCACTTTTGGATGGTCCAAAGGGGCTCGGAACGCATTTCCTGGGTCCTGATTTTTCACTCGTCTCCGATGACTGCTAGGGATACGTTTAGGGTTGCTCGGAAGCAGCGAACCCGGAGGGTCCAGTTGCATATGGGGCTGCGTAAAGGCTCCCCTGGGAACTTCAGATGTACCCAAAGCCTTCCTTTGGGGGCACTTTTGGATGGGCGAAAAGGGCTCGTAACGCATTTCCTGGGGCCTGATTTTTCACTCGTCTCCGATTACGGCTAGGGCTATGTTTACGTTTGCTCATGAACAGCGAACCCGGAGGGTCCAGTTGCATGTGGGGCTACGTAAAGGCTCCCCTAGGGAGTTCCCTTATACCCAAAGCCTTCCTTTGGGGGCACTTTTGGATGGGTGAAAAGGGCTCGTAACGCATTTCCTGAGGCCTGATTTTTCAGTCGTCATCGATGGCGGCTAGGGCTATGTTTAGGGATGCTCAGAAACAGCGAACCCGGAGGGTCCAGTTGCATGTGGGGCTGCGTAAAGGCTCCCCTGGGGAGTTCTCTTGTACCCAAAGCCTTCCTTTGGTGACACTTTTGGATGGTGCAAAGGGGCTTGCAACGCGTTTCCTGGGGCCTGATTTTTCAGTCGTCTTCGATGTCGGCTAGGGCTATGTTTAGGGATGCTCGGAAACAGCGAACCCGGAGGGTCCAGTTGTATGTGGGGCTGCGTAACGGCTCCCCTGGGGAGTTCTCTTGTACCCAAAGCCTTCCTTTGGTGACACTTTTGGATGGTCCAAAGGGGCTCGCAACGCATTTCCTGGGGCCTGATTTTTCACTCGTCTCCGATGACGGCTAGGGCTACGTTTAGGGTTGCTCGGAAACAGCGAACCCGGAGGGTCCAGTTGCATATGGGCCTGCGTAAAGACTCCCCTGGGAACATCAGATGTACCCAAAGCCTTCCTTTGGGGGCACTTTTGGATGGTCCAAAGGGGCTCGCAACGCATTTCCTGGGGCCTGATTTTTCACTCGTCTCCGATGACGGCTAGGGCTACGTTTACGTTTGCTCATGAACAGCGAACCCGGAGGGTCCAGTTGCATGTGGGGCTGCGTATAGGCTCCCCTGGGGAGTTCACTTGTACCCAAAGCCTTCCTTTGGGGGCACTTTTGGATGGGCGAAAAGGGCTTGTAACGCATTTCCTGGGGCCTGATTTTTCAATCGTCGTCGATGCCGGGTAGGGCTATGTTTAGGGATGCTCGGAAACAGCGAACCCGGAGGGTCCAGTTGCATGTGGGGCTGCGTAAAGGCTCCCCTGGGGAGATCACTTGTACCCAAAGCCTTCCTTTGGGGGCACTTTTGGATGGGCGAAAAGGGCTCGCAACGCGTTTCATGGGGCCTGATTTTTCAATCGTCGTCAATGCCTGCTAGGGCTATGTTTAGGGATGCTCGGAAACAGCGAACCCGGAGGGTCCAGTTTCATGTGGGGCTGCATAAAGGCTCCCCTGGGGAGTTCACTTGTACCCAAAGCCTTCCTTTGGGGGCACTTTTGGATGGGCGAAAAGGGCTCGTAACGCATTTCCTTGGGCCTGATTTTTCAGTCGTCTTCGATGCCGGCTAGGGCTATGTTTAGGGATGCTCAGAAACAGCGAACCCTGAGGGTCCAGTTGCATGTGGGGCTGCGTAAAGGCTCCCCTGGGGAGTTCACTTGTACCCAAAGCCTTCCTTTGGTGACACTTCGGGATGGTCCAAAGGGGCTCGGAACGCATTTCCTGGGGCCTGATTTTTCACTCGTCTCCGATGACTGCTAGTGATAAGTTTTGGGTTGCTTGGAAAAATCGAACCCGGAGGGTCCAGTTGCATGTGGGGCTGCGTAAAGGCTCCCCTGGGGAGTTCTCTTGTACCCAAAGCCTTCTTTTGGGGGCACTTTTGGATGGGCGAAAAGGGCTCGTAACGCATTTCCTGGGGCCTGATTTTTAACTTGTCTCCAAGGACAGCTAGGGCTACGTTTAGGTTTGCTAATGAACAGCGAACCTGGAGGGTCCAGTTGCATGTGGGGCTGCGTAAAGGCTCCCCTGGGGAGTTCCCTTATACCCAAAGCCTTCCTTTGGGGGCACTTTTGGATGGGCGAAAAGGGCTCGCAACGCATTTCCTGAGGCCTGATTTTTCACTCGTCTCCGATGACGGCTAGGGCTACGTTTACGTTTGCTCATGAACAGCGAACCCGGAGGGTCCAGTTGCATGTGGGGCTGCGTAAAGTCTCCCCTGGGGAGTTCACTTGTACCCAAAGCCTTCCTTTGGTGACACTTTGGGATGGTCCAAAGGGGCTTGCAACGCGTTTTCTGGGGCCCGGGTTTTCAGTCTTCTCCCATGCCGGCTAGTGATATATTTAGCGTTGCTCGGAAAAATCGAACCCGGAGGGTCTAGTTGCATGTGGGGCTGCGTAAAGGCTCCCCTGGGGAGTTCTCTTGTAACCAAAGCCTTCCTTTGGGGGCACTTTTGGATGGTCCAAAGGGGCTCAGAACGCATTTCCTGGGGCCTGATTTTTCACTCGTCTCCGATGACTGCTAGGGCTACGTTTAGGGTTGCTCGGAAACAGCGAACCCGGAGGGTCCAGTTGCATATGGGGCTGCGTAAAGGCTCCCCTGGGAACTTCAGATGTACCCAAAGCCTTCCTTTGGGGGCACTTTTGGATGGGCGAAAAGGGCTCGGAACGCATTTCCTGGGGCCTGATTTTTCACTCGTCTCCAATGACGGCTAGGGCTATGTTTACGTTTGCTCATGAACAGCGAACCCGGAGGGTCCAGTTGCATGTGGGGCTACGTAAAGGCTCCCCTGGGGAGTTCCCTTATACCCAAAGCCTTCCTTTGGTGACACTTTTGGATGGTCCAAAGGGGCTTGCAACGCATTTCCTGGGGCCTGATTTTTCACTCGTCTCCGATGACTGCTAGGGCTACGTTTAGGGTTGCTCGGAAACAGCGAACCCGGAGGGTCCAGTTGCATATGGGGCTGCGTAAAGGCTCCCCTGGGAACTTCAGATGTACCC
Organism: Anas platyrhynchos; assembly: GCF_047663525.1. Taxonomy (NCBI): domain Eukaryota; kingdom Metazoa; phylum Chordata; class Aves; order Anseriformes; family Anatidae; genus Anas; species Anas platyrhynchos. The sequence continues at coordinate 1,135,485 of NC_092625.1, forward strand.
AAAGCCTTCCTTTGGGGGCACTTTTGGATGGGTGAAAAGGGCTCGTAACGCATTTCCTGAGGCCTGATTTTTCAGTCGTCATCGATGGCGGCTAGGGCTATGTTTAGGGATGCTCATGAACAGCGAACCCGGAGGGTCCAGTTGCATGTGGGGCTGCGTAAAGGCTCCCCTGGGGAGTTCTCTTGTACCCAAAGCCTTCCTTTGGTGACACTTTTGGATGGTGCAAAGGGGCTTGCAACGCGTTTCCTGGGGCCTGATTTTTCAGTCGTCTTCGATGTCGGCTAGGGCTATGTTTAGGGATGCTCGGAAACAGCGAACCCGGAGGGTCCAGTTGTATGTGGGGCTGCGTAACGGCTCCCCTGGGGAGTTCTCTTGTACCCAAAGCCTTCCTTTGGTGACACTTTTGGATGGTCCAAAGGGGCTCGCAACGCATTTCCTGGGGCCTGATTTTTCACTCGTCTCCGATGACTGCTAGGGCTACGTTTAGGGTTGCTCGGAAACAGCGAACCCGGAGGGTCCAGTTGCATATGGGCCTGCGTAAAGACTCCCCTGGGAACATCAGATGTACCCAAAGCCTTCCTTTGGGGGCACTTTTGGATGGTCCAAAGGGGCTCGCAACGCATTTCCTGGGGCCTGATTTTTCACTCGTCTCCGATGACGGCTAGGGCTACGTTTACGTTTGCTCATGAACAGCGAACCCGGAGGGTCCAGTTGCATGTGGGGCTGCGTAAAGGCTCCCCTGGGGAGTTCACTTGTACCCAAAGCCTTCCTTTGGGGGCACTTTTGGATGGGCGAAAAGGGCTTGTAACGCATTTCCTGGGGCCTGATTTTTCAATCGTCGTCGATGCCGGGTAGGGCTATGTTTAGGGATGCTCGGAAACAGCGAACCCGGAGGGTCCAGTTTCATGTGGGGCTGCATAAAGGCTCCCCTGGGGAGTTCACTTGTACCCAAAGCCTTCCTTTGGGGGCACTTTTGGATGGGCGAAAAGGGCTCGTAACGCATTTCCTTGGGCCTGATTTTTCAGTCGTCTTCGATGCCGGCTAGGGCTATGTTTAGGGATGCTCGGAAACAGCGAACCCGGAGGGTCCAGTTGCATGTGGGGCTGCGTAAAGGCTCCCCTGGGGAGTTCACTTGTACCCAAAGCCTTCCTTTGGTGACACTTCGGGATGGTCCAAAGGGGCTCGGAACGCATTTCCTGGGGCCTGATTTTTCACTCGTCTCCGATGACTGCTAGTGATAAGTTTTGGGTTGTTTGGAAAAATCGAACCCGGAGGGTCCAGTTGCATGTGGGGCTGCGTAAAGGCTCCCCTGGGGAGTTCTCTTGTACCCAAAGCCTTCTTTTGGGGGCACTTTTGGATGGGCGAAAAGGGCTCGCAACGCATTTCCTGGGGCCTGATTTTTCACTTGTCTCCAAGGACAGCTAGGGATACGTTTAGGTTTGCTCATGAACAGCGAACCCGGAGGGTCCAGTTGCATGTGGGGCTGCGTAAAGGCTCCCCTGGGGAGTTCCCTTATACCCAAAGCCTTCCTTTGGGGGCACTTTTGGATGGGCGAAAAGGGCTCGCAACGCATTTCCTGGGGCCTGATTTTTCAGTCGTCATCGATGCCGGCTAGGGATATGTTTAGGGATGCTCGGAAACAGCGAACCCGGAGGGTCCAGTTGCATATGGGGCTGCGTAAAGGCTCCCCTGGGAACTTCAGATGTACCCAAAGCCTTCCTTTGGGGGCACTTTTGGATGGGCGAAAAGGGCTCGCAACGCATTTCCTGGGGCCTGATTTTTCACTCGTCTCCGATGACGGCTAGGGCTACGTTTACGTTTGCTCATGAACAGCGAACCCGGAGGGTCCAGTTGCATGTGGGGCAGTGTAAAGGCTCCCCTGGGGAGTTCACTTGTACCCAAAGCCTTCCTTTGGTGACACTTCGGGATGGTCCAAAGGGGCTTGCAACGCTTTTTCTGGGGCCCGGGTTTTCAGTCTTCTCCCATGCCGGCTAGTGATATATTTAGCGTTGCTCGGAAAAATCGAACCCGGAGGGTCTAGTTGCATGTGGGGCTGCGTAAAGGCTCCCCTGGGGAGTTCTCTTGTAACCAAAGCCTTCCTTTGGGGGCACTTTTGGATGGTCCAAAGGGGCTCGGAACGCATTTCCTGGGGCCTGATTTTTCACTCGTCTCCGATGACTGCTAGGGCTACGTTTAGGGTTGCTCGGAAACAGCGAACCCGGAGGGTCCAGTTGCATATGGGGCTGCGTAAAGGCTCCCCTGGGAACTTCAGATGTACCCAAAGCCTTTTTTTGGGGGCACTTTTGGATGGGCGAAAAGGGCTCGTAACGCATTTCCTGGGGCCTGATTTTTCACTCGTCTCCAATGACGGCTAGGGCTATGTTTACGTTTGCTCATGAACAGCGAACCCGGAGGGTCCAGTTGCATGTGGGGCTACGTAAAGGCTCCCCTGGGGAGTTCCCTTATACCCAAAGCCTTCCTTTGGGGGCACTTTTGGATGGGTGAAAAGGGCTTGCAACGCATTTCCTGAGGCCTGATTTTTCAGTCGTCATCGATGGCGGCTAGGGCTATGTTTAGGGATGCTCAGAAACAGCGAACCCGGAGGGTCCACTTGCATGTGGGGCTGCATAAAGGCTCCCCTGGGGAGTTCTCTTGTACCCAAAGCCTTCCTTTGGTGACACTTTTGGATGGTGCAAAGGGGCTTGCAACGCGTTTCCTGGGGCCTGATTTTTCAGTCGTCTTCGATGTCGGCTAGGGCTATGTTTAGGGATGCTCGGAAACAGCGAACCCGGAGGGTCCAGTTGTATGTGGGGCTGCATAACGGCTCCCCTGGGGAGTTCTCTTGTACCCAAAGCCTTCCTTTGGTGACACTTTTGGATGGTCCAAAGGGGCTCGCAACGCATTTCCTGGGGCCTGATTTTTCACTCGTCTCCGATGACTGCTAGGGCTACGTTTAGGGTTGCTCGGAAACAGCGAACCCGGAGGGTCCAGTTGCATATGGGCCTGCGTAAAGACTCCCCTGGGAACATCAGATGTACCCAAAGCCTTCCTTTGGGGGCACTTTTGGATGGTCCAAAGGGGCTCGCAACGCATTTCCTGGGGCTTGATTTTTCACTCGTCTCCGATGACGGCTAGGGCTACGTTTACGTTTGCTCATGAACAGCGAACCCGGAGGGTCCAGTTGCATGTGGGGCTGCGTAAAGGCTCCCCTGGGGAGATCACTTGTACCCAAAGCCTTCCTTTGGGGGCACTTTTGGATGGGCGAAAGGGGCTCGCAACGCGTTTCATGGGGCCTGATTTTTCAATCGTCGTCAATGCCTGCTAGGGCTATGTTTAGGGATGCTCGGAAACAGCGAACCCGGAGGGTCCAGTTTCATGTGGGGCTGCATAAAGGCTCCCCTGGGGAGTTCACTTGTACCCAAAGCCTTCCTTTGGGGGCACTTTTGGATGGGCGAAAAGGGCTCGTAACGCATTTCCTTGGGCCTGATTTTTCAGTCGTCTTCGATGCCGGCTAGGGCTATGTTTAGGGATGCTCGGAAACAGCGAACCCGGAGGGTCCAGTTGCATGTGGGGCTGCGTAAAGGCTCCCCTGGGGAGTTCACTTGTACCCAAAGCCTTCCTTTGGTGACACTTCGGGATGGTCCAAAGGGGCTCGGAACGCATTTCCTGGGGCCTGATTTTTCACTCGTCTCCGATGACTGCTAGTGATAAGTTTAGTGTTGCTTGGAAAAATCGAACCCGGAGGGTCCAGTTGCATGTGGGGCTGCGTAAAGGCTCCCCTGGGGAGTTCTCTTGTACCCAAAGCCTTCTTTTGGGGGCACTTTTGGATGGGCGAAAAGGGCTCGCAACGCATTTCCTGGGGCCTGATTTTTCACTTGTCTCCAAGGACAGCTAGGGCTACGTTTAGTTTTGCTCATGAACAGCGAACCCGGAGGGTCCAGTTGCATGTGGGGCTGCGTAAAGGCTCCCCTGGGGACTTCTCTTGTACCCAAAGCCTTCCTTTGGGGGCACTTTTGGATGGGCGAAAGGGGCTCGCAACGCGTTTCCTGGGGCCTGATTTTTCACTCGTCTGCAATGACGGCTAGGGCTATGTTTAGGTTTGCTCAGGAACAGCGAACCCGGATGGTCCAGTTTCATGTGGGGCTGCATAAAGGCTCCCCTGGGGAGTTCACTTGTACCCAAAGCCTTCCTTTGGGGGCACTTTTGGATGGGCGAAAAGGGCTCGTAACGCATTTCCTTGGGCCTGATTTTTCAGTCGTCTTCGATGCCGGCTAGGGCTATGTTTAGGGATGCTCGGAAACAGCGAACCCGGAGGGTCCAGTTGCATGTGGGGCTGCGTAAAGGCTCCCCTGGGGAGTTCACTTGTACCCAAAGCCTTCCTTTGGTGACACTTCGGGATGGTCCAAAGGGGCTCGGAACGCATTTCCTGGGGCCTGATTTTTCACTCGTCTCCGATGACTGCTAGTGATAAGTTTAGTGTTGCTTGGAAAAATCGAACCCGGAGGGTCCAGTTGCATGTGGGGCTGCGTAAAGGCTCCCCTGGGGAGTTCTCTTGTACCCAAAGCCTTCTTTTGGGGGCACTTTTGGATGGGCGAAAAGGGCTCGCAACGCATTTCCTGGGGCCTGATTTTTCACTTGTCTCCAAGGACAGCTAGGTCTACGTTTAGTTTTGCTCATGAACAGCGAACCCGGAGGGTCCAGTTGCATGTGGGGCTGCGTAAAGTCTCCCCTGGGGACTTCTCTTGTACCCAAAGCCTTCCTTTGGGGGCACTTTGGGATGGGCGAAAAGGGCTCGCAACGCATTTCCTGGGGCCTGATTTTTCAGTCGTCATCGATGGCGGCTAGGGCTATGTTTAGGGATGCTCGGAAACAGCGAACCCGGAGGGTCCAGTTGCATGTGGGGCTGCGTAAAGGCTCCCCTGGGGAGTTCACTTGTACCCAAAGCCTTCCTTTGGTGACACTTTTGGATGGTCCAAAGGGGCTCGGAACGCATTTCCTGGGGCCTGATTTTTCACTCGTCTCCGATGACTGCTAGGGCTACGTTTATGTTTGCTCGGAAACAGCGAACCCGGAGGGTCCAGTTGCATGTGGGGCTGCGTAAAGGCTCCCCTGGGAACTTCTGATGTACCCAAAGCCTTCCTTTGGTGACACTTTTGGATGGTCCAAAGGGGCTTGCAACCTGTTTCCTGGGGCCTGATTTTTCAGTCGTCTTCGATGCCGGCTAGGGCTATGTTTAGGGTTGCTCAAGAACAGCGAACCCGGAGGGTCCAGTTGCATGTGGGGCTGCGTAAAGGCTCCCCTGGGGAGTTCACTTGTACCCAAAGCCTTCCTTTGGTGACACTTTGGGATGGTCCAAAGGGGCTCGGAACGCATTTCCTGGGGCCTGATTTTTCACTCGTCTCCAATGACTGCTAGGGCTACGTTTATGGTTGCTCGGAAACAGCGAACCCGGAGGGTCCAGTTGCATATGGGGCTGCGTAAAGGCTCCCCTGGGAACTTCAGATGTACCCAAAGCCTTCCTTTGGTGACAGTTTTGGATGGTCCAAAGGGGCTCGGAACGCATTTTTTGGGGGCCTGATTTTTCACTCGTCTCCGATGACGGCTAGGGCTACGTTTACGTTTGCTCATGAACAGCGAACCCGGAGGGTCCAGTTGCATGTGGGGCTGCGTAAAGGCTCCCCTGGGGAGTTCACTTGTACCCAAAGACTTCCTTTGGGGGCACTTTTGGATGGTCCAAAGGGGCTCGCAAGGCATTTCCTGGGGCCTGATTTTTCACTCGTCTGCAATGACGGCTAGGGCTATGTTTAGGTTTGCTCAGGAACAGCGAACCCGGAGGGTCCAGTTGCATGTGGGGCTGCGTAAAGGCTCCCCTGGGGAGTTCAGTTGTACCCAAAGCCTTTCTTTGGGGGCACTTTTGGATGGGCGAAAAGGGCTCGGAACGCATTTCTGTGGGCCTGATTTTTCAGTCGTCTTCAATGCCGGCAAGTGCTATGTTTAGGGATGCTCGGAAACAGCGAACCCGGAGGGTCCAGTTGCATGTGGGGCTGCGTAAAGGCTCCCCTGGGGACTTCTCTTGTACCCAAAGCCTTCCTTTGGGGGCACTTTTGGATGGGCGAAAGGGGCTCGCAACGCGTTTCCTGGGGCCTGATTTTTCACTCGTCTGCAATGACGGCTAGGGCTATGTTTAGGTTTGCTCAGGAACAGCGAACCCGGATGGTCCAGTTTCATGTGGGGCTGCATAAAGGCTCCCCTGGGGAGTTCTCTTGTACCCAAAGCCTTCCTTTGGGGGCACTTTTGGATGGGCGAAAAGGGCTCGTAACGCATTTCCTTGGGCCTGATTTTTCAGTCGTCTTCGATGCCGGCTAGGGCTATGTTTAGGGATGCTCGGAAACAGCGAACCCGGAGGGTCCAGTTGCATGTGGGGCTGCGTAAAGGCTCCCCTGGGGAGTTCACTTGTACCCAAAGCCTTCCTTTGGTGACACTTCGGGATGGTCCAAAGGGGCTCGGAACGCATTTCCTGGGGCCTGATTTTTCACTCGTCTCCGATGACTGCTAGTGATAAGTTTAGTGTTGCTTGGAAAAATCGAACCCGGAGGGTCCAGTTGCATGTGGGGCTGCGTAAAGGCTCCCCTGGGGAGTTCACTTGTACCCAAAGCCTTCCTTTGGTGACACTTCGGGATGGTCCAAAGGGGCTTGCAACGCTTTTTCTGGGGCCCGGGTTTTCAGTCTTCTCCCATGCCGGCTAGTGATATATTTAGCGTTGCTCGGAAAAATCGAACCCGGAGGGTCTAGTTGCATGTGGGGCTGCGTAAAGGCTCCCCTGGGGAGTTCTCTTGTAACCAAAGCCTTCCTTTGGGGGCACTTTTGGATGGTCCAAAGGGGCTCGGAACGCATTTCCTGGGGCCTGATTTTTCACTCGTCTCCGATGACTGCTAGGGCTACGTTTAGGGTTGCTCGGAAACAGCGAACCCGGAGGGTCCAGTTGCATATGGGGCTGCGTAAAGGCTCCCCTGGGAACTTCAGATGTACCCAATGCCTTTTTTTGGGGGCACTTTTGGATGGGCGAAAAGGGCTCGTAACGCATTTCCTGGGGCCTGATTTTTCACTCGTCTCCAATGACGGCTAGGGCTATGTTTACGTTTGCTCATGAACAGCGAACCCGGAGGGTCCAGTTGCATGTGGGGCTACGAAAAGGCTCCCCTGGGGAGTTCCCTTATACCCAAAGCCTTCCTTTGGGGGCACTTTTGGATGGGTGAAAAGGGCTTGCAACGCATTTCCTGAGGCCTGATTTTTCAGTCGTCATCGATGGCGGCTAGGGCTATGTTTAGGGATGCTCAGAAACAGCGAACCCGGAGGGTCCACTTGCATGTGGGGCTGCATAAAGGCTCCCCTGGGGAGTTCTCTTGTACCCAAAGCCTTCCTTTGGTGACACTTTTGGATGGTGCAAAGGGGCTTGCAACGCGTTTCCTGGGGCCTGATTTTTCAGTCGTCTTCGATGTCGGCTAGGGCTATGTTTAGGGATGCTCGGAAACAGCGAACCCGGAGGGTCCAGTTGTATGTGGGGCTGCATAACGGCTCCCCTGGGGAGTTCTCTTGTACCCAAAGCCTTCCTTTGGTGACACTTTTGGATGGTCCAAAGGGGCTCGCAACGCATTTCCTGGGGCCTGATTTTTCACTCGTCTCCGATGACTGCTAGGGCTACGTTTAGGGTTGCTCGGAAACAGCGAACCCGGAGGGTCCAGTTGCATATGGGCCTGCGTAAAGACTCCCCTGGGAACATCAGATGTACCCAAAGCCTTCCTTTGGGGGCACTTTTGGATGGTCCAAAGGGGCTCGCAACGCATTTCCTGGGGCTTGATTTTTCACTCGTCTCCGATGACGGCTAGGGCTACGTTTACGTTTGCTCATGAACAGCGAACCCGGAGGGTCCAGTTGCATGTGGGGCTGCGTAAAGGCTCCCCTGGGGAGATCACTTGTACCCAAAGCCTTCCTTTGGGGGCACTTTTGGATGGGCGAAAGGGGCTCGCAACGCGTTTCATGGGGCCTGATTTTTCAATCGTCGTCAATGCCTGCTAGGGCTATGTTTAGGGATGCTCGGAAACAGCGAACCCGGAGGGTCCAGTTTCATGTGGGGCTGCATAAAGGCTCCCCTGGGGAGTTCACTTGTACCCAAAGCCTTCCTTTGGGGGCACTTTTGGATGGGCGAAAAGGGCTCGTAACGCATTTCCTTGGGCCTGATTTTTCAGTCGTCTTCGATGCCGGCTAGGGCTATGTTTAGGGATGCTCGGAAACAGCGAACCCGGAGGGTCCAGTTGCATGTGGGGCTGCGTAAAGGCTCCCCTGGGGAGTTCACTTGTACCCAAAGCCTTCCTTTGGTGACACTTCGGGATGGTCCAAAGGGGCTCGGAACGCATTTCCTGGGGCCTGATTTTTCACTCGTCTCCGATGACTGCTAGTGATAAGTTTAGTGTTGCTTGGAAAAATCGAACCCGGAGGGTCCAGTTGCATGTGGGGCTGCGTAAAGGCTCCCCTGGGGAGTTCTCTTGTACCCAAAGCCTTCTTTTGGGGGCACTTTTGGATGGGCGAAAAGGGCTCGCAACGCATTTCCTGGGGCCTGATTTTTCACTTGTCTCCAAGGACAGCTAGGGCTACGTTTAGTTTTGCTCATGAACAGCGAACCCGGAGGGTCCAGTTGCATGTGGGGCTGCGTAAAGGCTCCCCTGGGGACTTCTCTTGTACCCAAAGCCTTCCTTTGGGGGCACTTTTGGATGGGCGAAAGGGGCTCGCAACGCGTTTCCTGGGGCCTGATTTTTCACTCGTCTGCAATGACGGCTAGGGCTATGTTTAGGTTTGCTCAGGAACAGCGAACCCGGATGGTCCAGTTTCATGTGGGGCTGCATAAAGGCTCCCCTGGGGAGTTCACTTGTACCCAAAGCCTTCCTTTGGGGGCACTTTTGGATGGGCGAAAAGGGCTCGTAACGCATTTCCTTGGGCCTGATTTTTCAGTCGTCTTCGATGCCGGCTAGGGCTATGTTTAGGGATGCTCGGAAACAGCGAACCCGGAGGGTCCAGTTGCATGTGGGGCTGCGTAAAGGCTCCCCTGGGGAGTTCACTTGTACCCAAAGCCTTCCTTTGGTGACACTTCGGGATGGTCCAAAGGGGCTCGGAACGCATTTCCTGGGGCCTGATTTTTCACTCGTCTCCGATGACTGCTAGTGATAAGTTTAGTGTTGCTTGGAAAAATCGAACCCGGAGGGTCCAGTTGCATGTGGGGCTGCGTAAAGGCTCCCCTGGGGAGTTCTCTTGTACCCAAAGCCTTCTTTTGGGGGCACTTTTGGATGGGCGAAAAGGGCTCGCAACGCATTTCCTGGGGCCTGATTTTTCACTTGTCTCCAAGGACAGCTAGGTCTACGTTTAGTTTTGCTCATGAACAGCGAACCCGGAGGGTCCAGTTGCATGTGGGGCTGCGTAAAGTCTCCCCTGGGGACTTCTCTTGTACCCAAAGCCTTCCTTTGGGGGCACTTTGGGATGCGCGAAAAGGGCTCGCAACGCATTTCCTGGGGCCTGATTTTTCAGTCGTCATCGATGGCGGCTAGGGCTATGTTTAGGGATGCTCGGAAACAGCGAACCCGGAGGGTCCAGTTGCATGTGGGGCTGCGTAAAGGCTCCCCTGGGGAGTTCACTTGTACCCAAAGCCTTCCTTTGGTGACACTTTTGGATGGTCCAAAGGGGCTCGGAACGCATTTCCTGGGGCCTGATTTTTCACTCGTCTCCGATGACTGCTAGGGCTACGTTTATGTTTGCTCGGAAACAGCGAACCCGGAGGGTCCAGTTGCATGTGGGGCTGCGTAAAGGCTCCCCTGGGAACTTCTGATGTACCCAAAGCCTTCCTTTGGTGACACTTTTGGATGGTCCAAAGGGGCTTGCAACCTGTTTCCTGGGGCCTGATTTTTCAGTCGTCTTCGATGCCGGCTAGGGCTATGTTTAGGGTTGCTCAAGAACAGCGAACCCGGAGGGTCCAGTTGCATGTGGGGCTGCGTAAAGGCTCCCCTGGGGAGTTCACTTGTACCCAAAGCCTTCCTTTGGTGACACTTTGGGATGGTCCAAAGGGGCTCGGAACGCATTTCCTGGGGCCTGATTTTTCACTCGTCTCCGATGACTGCTAGGGCTACGTTTATGGTTGCTCGGAAACAGCGAACCCGGAGGGTCCAGTTGCATATGGGGCTGCGTAAAGGCTCCCCTGGGAACTTCAGATGTACCCAAAGCCTTCCTTTGGTGACAGTTTTGGATGGTCCAAAGGGGCTCGGAACGCATTTTTTGGGGGCCTGATTTTTCACTCGTCTCCGATGACGGCTAGGGCTACGTTTACGTTTGCTCATGAACAGCGAACCCGGAGGGTCCAGTTGCATGTGGGGCTGCGTAAAGGCTCCCCTGGGGAGTTCACTTGTACCCAAAGACTTCCTTTGGGGGCACTTTTGGATGGTCCAAAGGGGCTCGCAAGGCATTTCCTGGGGCCTGATTTTTCACTCGTCTGCAATGACGGCTAGGGCTATGTTTAGGTTTGCTCAGGAACAGCGAACCCGGAGGGTCCAGTTGCATGTGGGGCTGCGTAAAGGCTCCCCTGGGGAGTTCAGTTGTACCCAAAGCCTTTCTTTGGGGGCACTTTTGGATGGGCGAAAAGGGCTCGGAACGCATTTCTGTGGGCCTGATTTTTCAGTCGTCTTCAATGCCGGCAAGTGCTATGTTTAGGGATGCTCGGAAACAGCGAACCCGGAGGGTCCAGTTGCATGTGGGGCTGCGTAAAGGCTCCCCTGGGGACTTCTCTTGTACCCAAAGCCTTCCTTTGGGGGCACTTTTGGATGGGCGAAAGGGGCTCGCAACGCGTTTCCTGGGGCCTGATTTTTCACTCGTCTGCAATGACGGCTAGGGCTATGTTTAGGTTTGCTCAGGAACAGCGAACCCGGATGGTCCAGTTTCATGTGGGGCTGCATAAAGGCTCCCCTGGGGAGTTCTCTTGTACCCAAAGCCTTCCTTTGGGGGCACTTTTGGATGGGCGAAAAGGGCTCGTAACGCATTTCCTTGGGCCTGATTTTTCAGTCGTCTTCGATGCCGGCTAGGGCTATGTTTAGGGATGCTCGGAAACAGCGAACCCGGAGGGTCCAGTTGCATGTGGGGCTGCGTAAAGGCTCCCCTGGGGAGTTCACTTGTACCCAAAGCCTTCCTTTGGTGACACTTCGGGATGGTCCAAAGGGGCTCGGAACGCATTTCCTGGGGCCTGATTTTTCACTCGTCTCCGATGACTGCTAGTGATAAGTTTAGTGTTGCTTGGAAAAATCGAACCCGGAGGGTCCAGTTGCATGTGGGGCTGCGTAAAGGCTCCCCTGGGGAGTTCTCTTGTACCCAAAGCCTTCTTTTGGGGGCACTTTTGGATGGGCGAAAAGGGCTCGCAACGCATTTCCTGGGGCCTGATTTTTCACTTGTCTCCAAGGACAGCTAGGGCTACGTTTAGTTTTGCTCATGAACAGCGAACCCGGATGGTCCAGTTGCATGTGGGGCTGCGTAAAGGCTCCCCTGGGGACTTCTCTTGTACCCAAAGCCTTCCTTTGGGGGCACTTTGGGATGGGCGAAAAGGGCTCGCAACGCATTTCCTGGGGCCTGATTTTTCAGTCGTCATCGATGGCGGCTAGGGCTATGTTTAGGGATGCTCGGAAACAGCGAACCCGGAGGGTCCAGTTGCATGTGGGGCTGCGTAAAGGCTCCCCTGGGGAGTTCACTTGTACCCAAAGCCTTCCTTTGGTGACACTTTTGGATGGTCCAAAGGGGCTCGGAACGCATTTCCTGGGGCCTGATTTTTCACTCGTCTCCGATGACTGCTAGGGCTACTTTTATGTTTGCTCGGAAACAGCGAACCCGGAGGGTCCAGTTGCATGTGGGGCTGCGTAAAGGCTCCCCTGGGGAGTTCAGTTGTACCCAAAGCCTTTCTTTGGGGGCACTTTTGGATGGGCGAAAAGGGCTCGGAACGCATTTCTGTGGGCCTGATTTTTCAGTCGTCTTCAATGCCGGCAAGTGCTATGTTTAGGGATGCTCGGAAACAGCGAACCCGGAGGGTCCAGTTGCATGTGGGGCTGCGTAAAGGCTCCCCTGGGGAGTTCACTTGTACCCAAAGCCTTCCTTTGGTGACACTTTGGGATGGTCCAAAGGGGCTCGGAACGCATTTCCTGGGGCCTGATTTTTCACTCGTCTCCGACGACTGCTAGGGATATGTTTAGGGTTGCTCGGAAACAGCGAACCCGGAGGGTCCAGTTGCATATGGGGCTGCGTAAAGGCTCCCCTGGGAACTTCAGATGTACCCAATGCCTTCCTTTGGGGGCACTTTTGGATGGTCCAAAGGGGTTCGCAACGCATTTCCTGGGGCCTGATTTTTCACTCGTCTCCAATGACGGCTAGGGCTACGTTTAGTTTTGCTCATGAACAGCGAACCCGGAGGGTCCAGTTGCATGTGGGGCAGTGTAAAGGCTCCCCTGGGGAGTTCACTTGTACCCAAAGCCTTCATTTGGTGACACTTTTGGATGGTCCAAAGGGGCTTGCAACGCGTTTTCTGGGGCCCGGGTTTTCAGTCTTCTCCCATGCCGGCTAGTGATATATTTAGCGTTGCTCGGAAAAATCGAACCCGGAGTGTCTCGTTGCATGTGGGGCTGCGTGAAGGCTCCCCTGGAGAGTTCACTTGTATCCAAAGCCTTCCTTTGGGGGCACTTTTGGATGGTCCAAAGGGGCTCGCAACGCATTTCCTGGGGCCTGATTTTTCACTCGTCTCCAATGACGGCTAGGGCTACGTTTAGGTTTGCTCAGGAACAGCGAACCCGGAGGGTCCAGTTGCATGTGGGGCTGCGTAAAGGCTCCCCTGGGGAGGTCTCTTGTACCCAAAGCCTTCCTTTCGGGGCACTTTTGGATGGGCGAATAGGGCTCGTAACGCATTTCCTGGGGCCTGATTTTTCAGTCGTCATTGATGCCGGCTAGGTTTATGTTTAGGGATTCTCAGAAACAGCGAACCCGGAGGGTCCAGTTGCATGTGGGGCTGCGTAAAGGCTCCCCTGGGGAGTTCACTTGTACCAAAAGCCTTCCTTTGGGGGCACTTTTGGATGGGCGAAAAGGGCTCGTAACGCATTTCCTGGGGCCTGATTTTTCAGTCGTCATCGATGCCGGCTAGGTTTATGTTTAGGGATGCTCGGAAACAGCTAACCCGAATGGTCCAGTGGCATGTGGGGCTGCTTAAAGGCTCCCCTGGGGAGTTCACTTGTACCCAAAGCCTTCCTTTGGTGGCACTTTTTGATGGGCGAAAAGGGCTCGCAACGCATTTCCTGGGGCCTGATTTTTCACTCGTCTCCAATGACGGCTAGGGCTATGTTTAGGTTTGCTCAGGAACAGCGAACCCGGAGGGTCCAGTTGCATGTGGGGCTGCGTAAAGGCTCCCCTGGGAACTTCTGATGTACCCAAAGCCTTCCTTTGGTGACACTTCGGGTTGGTCCAAAGGGGCTCGGAACGCATTTCCTGGGGCCTGATTTTTCACTCGTCTCCGATGACTGCTAGGGCTATGTTTAGGGTTGCTTGGAAACAGGGAACCCGGAGGGTCCAGTTGCATGTGGGGGAGTGTAAAGGCTCCCCTGGGGAGTTCACTTGTACCCAAAGCCTTCATTTGGTGACACTTTTGGATGGTCCAAAGGGGCTTGCAACGCGTTTTCTGGGGCCCGGGTTTTCAGTCTTCTCCTATGCCGGCTAGGGATATATTTAGCGTTGCTCGGAAAAATCGAACCCGGAGGGTCTAGTTGCATGTGGGGCTGCGTAAAGGCTCCCCTGGGGAGTTCACTTGTACCCAAAGACTTCCTTTGTGGGCACTTTTGGATGGTCCAAAGGGGCTTGCAACGCGTTTTCTGGTGCCTGATTTTTCAGTCTTCTCCCATGCCGGCTAGGGATATATTTAGGGTTGCTCAGAAAAATCGAACCCGGAGGGTCCAGTTGCACGTGGGGCTGCGTAAAGGCTCCCCTGGGGAGTTCTCTTGTACCCAAAGCCTTCCTTTGGGGGCACTTTTGGATGGGCGAAAAGGGCTCGCAACGCATTTCGTGGGGCCTGATTTTTCAGTCGTCTCCGAAGACGGCTAGGGCTACGTTTAGGTTTGCTCATGAACAGCGAACCCGGAGGGTCCAGTTGCACGTGGGGCTGCGTAAAGGCTCCCCTGGGGAGTTCTCTTGTACCCAAAGCCTTCCTTTGGTGACACTTCGGGATGGTCCAAAGGGGCTCGGAACGCATTTCCTGGGGCCTGATTTTTCACTCGTCTCCGATGACTGCTAGGGCTATGTTTAGGTTTGCTCATGAACAGCGAACCCGGAGGGTCCAGTTGCATGTGGGGCTGCGTAAAGTCTCCCCTGGGGAGTTCACTTGTACCCAAAGCCTTCCTTTGGGGGCACTTTTGGATGAGCGAAAAGGGCTCGTAACGCATTTCCTGGGGCCTGATTTTTCAGTCGTGTTCGATGCCGGCAAGGGCTATGTTTAGGGATGCTCGGAAACAGCGAACCCGGAGGGTCCAGTTGCATGTGGGGCTGCGTAAAGGCTCCCCTGGGGAGTTCACTTGTACCCAAAGCCTTCCTTTGGTGACACTTTGGGATGGTCCAAAGGGGCTTCTAACGCATTTTCTGTGGCCCGGGTTTTCAGTCTTCTCCCATGCCGGCTAGGTATATATATAGGGTTACTTGGAAAAATCGAACCCGAAGGGTCCAGTTGCATGTGGGGCTGCGTAAAGGCTCCCCTGGGGAGTTCTCTTGTACCCAAAGCCTTCCTTTGGGGGCACTTTTGGATGGGCGAAAAGGGCTCGCAACGCATTTCCTGGGGCCTGATTTTTCACTCGTCTCCGATGACGGCTAGGGCTACGTTTAGGTTTGCTCAGGAACAGCGAACGCGGACGGTCCAGTTGCATGTGGGGCTGCGTAAAGGCTCCCCTGGGGAGTTCACTTGTACCCAAAGCCTTCCTTTGGGGGCACTTTTGGATGGGCGCATGGGGCTCGCAACGCATTTCCTGGGGCCTGATTTTTCAGTCGTCTTCTATGCCGCCTAGCGATATGTTTAGGGATGCTCGGAAACAGCGAACCCGGAGGGTCCAGTTGCATGTGGCGCTGCGTAAAGGCTCCCCTGGGGAGTTCACTTGTGTCCAAAGCCTTCCTTTGGGGGCAATTTTGGATGGTCGAATGGGGCTCGGAACGCATTTCCTGGGGCCTGATTTTTCAGTCGTCATAGATGCCGGGTAGGGCTATGTTTAGGGATGCTCGGAAACAGCGAACCCGGAGGGTCCAGTTGCATGTGGGGCTGCGTAAATGATCCCCGGGGAGTTCTCTTGTACCCAAAGCCTTCTTTTGGGGGCACTTTTGGATGGTCCAAAGGGGCTCGCAACGCATTTCCTGGGGCCTGATTTTTCTCTTGTCTCCGATGACGGCTAGGGCTACGTTTAGTTTTGCTCAGGAACAGCGAACCCGGAGGGTCCAGTTGCATGTGGGGCTGCGTAAAGGCTCCCCTGGGGAGTTCACTTGTACCCAAAGCCTTTCTTTGGGGGCACTTTTGGATGGGCGAAAAGGGCTTGTAACGCATTTCCTGGGGCCTGATTTTTCAGTCGTCATCGATGCCGGCTAGCGCTATGTTTAGGGATGCTCGGAAACAGCGAACCCGGAGGGTCCAGTTGCATATGGGGCTGCGTAAAGGCTCCCCTGGGGAGTTCACTTGTACCCAAAGCCTTCATTTGGGGGCAGGTTTGGATGGGCGAAAAGGGCTCGCAACGCATTTCCTGGGGCCTGATTTTTCAGTCGTCTTCGATGCCGGCAAGGGCTATATTTAGCGATGCTCGGAAACAGCGAACCCGGAGGGTCCAGTTGCATGTGGGGCTGCGTATAGGCTCCCCTGGGGAGTTCACTTGTACCCAAAGCTTTCCTTTGGTGACACTTTGGGATGGTCCAAAGGGTCTTGCAAAGCGTTTTCTGGGGCCCGGTTTATCAGTCTTCTCCCTTGCCGGCTAGGGATATATTTAGGATTGCTCGGAAAAATCGAACCCGGAGGGTCCAGTTGCATGTGGGGCTGCGTAAAGGCTCCCCTGGGGAGTTCTCTTGTACCCAAAGCCTTCCTTTGGGGGCACTTTTGGATGGGCGAAAAGGGCTCGTAACACATTTCCTGGGGCCTGATTTTTCAGTTGTCATCTATGCCGTCTAGCGTTATGTTTAGGGATGCTCGGAAACAGCGAACCCGGAGGGTCCAGTTGCATGTGGGGCTGCATAAAGGCTCCCCTGGGGAGTTCTCTTGTACCCAAAGCATTCCTTTGGGGGCACTTTTGGATGGGCGAAAAGGGCTTGCAACGCATTTCCTGGGGCCTGATTTTTCAGTCGTCTTCGATGCCGGCTAGGGTTATGTTTAGGGATGCTCGGAAACAGCGAACCCGGAGGGTCCAGTTTCATGTGGGGCTGCATAAAGGCTCCCTTGGGGAGTTCATTTGTACCCATAGTCTTCCTTTGGGGGCACTTTTGGATGGGCGAAAAGGGCTCGGAACGCATTTCTGTGGGCCTGATTTTTCAGTCGTCTTCGATGCCGGCAAGGGCTATGTTTAGGGATGCTCGGAAACAGCGAACCCGGAGGGTCCAGTTGCATGTGGGGCTGCGTAAAGGCTCCCCTGGGAACTTCAGATGTACCTAATGCCTTCCTTTGGGGGCACTTTTGGATGGTCCAAAGGGGTTCGCAACGCATTTCCTGGGGCCTGATTTTTCACTCGTCTCCGATGACGGCTAGGGCTACGTTTAGGTTTGCTCATGAACAGCGAACCCGGAGGGTCCAGTTGCATGTGGGGCTGCGTAAAGGCTCCCCTGGGGAGTTCACTTGTACCCAAAGCCTTCATTTGGTGACACTTTTGGATGGTCCAAAGGGGCTTGCAACGCGTTTTCTGGGGCCCGGGTTTTCAGTCTTCTGCCATGCCGGCTAGTGATATATTTAGCGTTGCTCGGAAACAGCGAACCCGGAGGGTCCAGTTGCATGTGGGGCTGCGTAAAGGCTCCCCTGGGGAGTTCACTTGTACCCAAAGCCTTCCTTTCGGGGCACTTTTGCATGGGCAAAAAGGGCTTGCAACGCATTTCCTGGGGCCTGATTTTTCAGTCGTCTTCGATGCCGGCTAGGGCTATGTTTAGGGGTGCTCGGAAACAGTGAACCCGGAGGGTCCAGTTGCATGTGGGGCTGCGTAAAGGCTCCCTTGGGGACTTCACTTGTACCCAAAGCCTTCCTTTGGGGGCACTTTTGGAAGGGCGAAAAGGGCTCGCAACGCATTTCCTGGGGCCTGATTTTTCACTCGTCTCAGATTACGGCTAGTTTTATGTTTAGTGATGCTCGGAAACAGCGAACCCTGAGGGTCCAGTTGCATGTGGGGCGGCGTAAAGGCTCCCCTGGGGAGTTCTCTTGTACCCAAAGCCTTCCTTTGGTGACACTTTTGGATGGTCCAAAGGGGCTTGCAACGTGTTTCCTGGGGCCTGATTTTTCACTCGTCTCCGATGACTGCTAGGGCTATGTTTAGTGTTGCTCGGTAACAGCGAACCCGGAGGGTCCAGTTGCATGTGGGGCTGCGTAAAGGCTCCCCTGGGGAGTTCACTTGTACCCAAAGCCTTCCTTTGGTGACACTTTGGGATGGTCCAAAGGGGCTCGCAACGCGTTTTCTGGGGCCCGGGTTTTCAGTCTTCTCCTATGCCGGCTAGTGATATATTTAGCGTTGCTCGGAACAATCGAATCCGGAGGGTCCAGTTGCATATGGGGCTGCGTAAAGGCTCCACTGGGGAACTTCAGATGTACCCAAAGCCTTCCTTTGGGGGCACTTTTGGATGGGTGAAAAGGGCTCGCAACGCATTTCCTGGGTCTGATTTTTCAGTCGTCTCCGATGACGGCTAGGGCTACGTTTAGTTTTGCTCATGAACAGCGAACCCGGAGGGTCCAGTTGCATGTGGGGCAGTGTAAAGGCTCCCCTGGGGAGTTCTCTTGTACCCAAAGCCTTCCTTTGGTGACAATTTTGGGTGGTCCAAAGGGGCTTGCAATGCGTTTTCTGGGGCCCGGGTATTCAGTCTTCTCCCATTCCGGCTAGTGATATATTTAGCGTTGCTCGAAAAAATCGAACCCGGAGGGTCCAGTTGCATGTGGGGTTGCGTAAAGGCTCCCCTGGGGAGTTCACTTGTACCCAAAGCCTTCCTTTGGGGGCACTTTTGGATGCGCGAATGGGGCTTCTAATGCATTTCCTGGGGCCTGATTTTTCAGTCGTCATCGATGCCGGCTATGGCTATGTTTAGGGATGCTCAGGAACAGCGAACCCAGAGGATCCAGTTGCATGTGGGGCTGCGTAAAGGCTCCCCTGGGGAGTTCACTTGTACCCAAAGCCTTCGTTTGGGGGCACTTTTGGATGGGCGAAAAGGGCTCGCAACGCATTTCCTGGGGCCTGATTTTTCAGTCTTCTTCGATGCCGGCTAGGGTTATGTTTAGGGATGCTCAGAAACAGCGAACGCGGAGGGTCCAGTTGCATGTGGGGCTGCGTAAAGGCTCCCCTGGGGAGTTCACTTGTACCCAAAGCCTTCCTTTGGGGGCACTTTTGGATGGGCGAAAAGGGCTCGGAACGCATTTCCTGGGGCCTGATCTTTCAGTCGTCATCGATGCCGGCTAGGGTTATGTTTAGGGATGCTCGGAAACAGCGAACCCGAAGGGTCCAGTGGCATGTGGGGCTGCTTAAAGGCTCCCATGGGGAGTTCACTTGTACCCAAAGCCTTCCTTTGGGGGCACTTTTGGATGGGCGAAAAGGGCTCGCAACGCATTTCCTGGGGCCTGATTTTTCACTCGTCTCCAATGACGGCTAGGGCTATGTTTAGGTTTGCTCAGGAACAGCGAACCCGGAGGGTCCAGTTGCATGTGGGGCTGCGTAAAGGCTCCCCTGGGGAGTTCATTTGTACCCAAAGCCTTCCTTTGGGGGTACTTTTGGATGGGCGAAAAGGGCTCGTAACGCATTTCCTGGGGCCTGATTTTTCAGTCCTCATCAATGCCGGCTAGCGCTATGTTTAGGGATGCTCGGAAACAGCGAACCCGGAGGGTCCAGTTGCATGTGGGGCTGCGTAAAGGCTCCCCTTGGAACTTCTGATGTACCCAAAGCCTTCCTTTGGTGACACTTCGGGTTGGTCCAAAGGGGCTCGGAACGCGTTTTCTGGGGCCCGCGTTTTCAGTCTTCTCCCATGCCGGCTAGTGATATATTTAGCGTTGCTCGGAAACAGCGAACCCGGAGGGTCCAGTTGCATGTGGGGCTGCGTAAAGGCTCCCCTGGGGAGTTCACTTGTACCCAAAGCCTTCCTTTGGTGACACTTTTGGATGGTCCAAAGGGGCTCGTAACGCATTTCCTGGGGCCTGATTTTTCACTCGTCTCCGATGACGGCTAGGGCTACGTTTAGGTTTGCTCATGAACAGCGAACCCGGAGGGTCCAGTTGCATGTGGGGAAGTGTAAAGGCTCCCCTGGGGAGTTCACTTGTACCCGAAGCCTTCCTTTGGTGACACTTTCGGATGGTCCAAAGGGGCTTGCAACGCGTTTTCTGGGGCCCGGGTTTTCAGTCTTCTCCCATGCCGGCTAGTGATATATTTAGGGTTGCTCGGAAAAATCGAACCCGGAGGGTCTAGTTGCATGTGGGGCTGCGTAAAGGCTCCCCTGGGGAGTTCACTTGTATCCAAAGCCTTCCTTTGGGGGCACTTTTGGATGGTCCAAAGGGGCTCGCAACGCAATTCCTGGGGCCTGATTTTTCACTCGTCTCCAATGACGGCTAGGGCTACGTTTAGGTTTGCTCAGGAACAGCGAACCCGGAGGGTCCAGTTGCATGTGGGGCTGCGTAAAGTCTCCCCTGGGCAGTTCACTTGTACCCATAGCCTTCCTTTGGGGGCACTTTTGGATGGGCGAAAAGGGCTCGTAACGCATTTCCTGGGGCCTTATTTTTCAGTCGTCATCGATGCCGCCTAGCACTATGTTTAGGGATGCTCGGAAACAGCGAACCCGGAGGGTCCAGTTGCATGTGGGGCTGCGTAAAGGCTCCCCTGGGGAGTTCGCTTGTACCCAAAGCCTTCCTTTGGTGACACTTTGGGAAGGTCCAAAGGGGCTTGCAACGTGTTTCCTGGGGCCTGATTTTTCTGTCGTCTTCGATGCCGGCTAGCGCTATGTTTAGGGATGCTCGGAAACAGCGAACCCGGAGGGTCCAGTTGCATGTGGGGCTGCGTAAAGGCTCCCCTTGGGAGTTCTCTTGTACCCAACGCCTTCCTTTGGGGGCAATTTTGGATGGGCGAAAAGGGCTTGCAATTCATTTCCTGGGGCCTGATTTTTCAGTCGTCTTCGATGCCGGCTAGGGCTATGTTTAGGGATGCTCGGAAACAGCGAACCCGGAGGGTCCAGTTGCATGAGGGGCTGCGTAAAGGCTCCCCTGGGAACTTCAGATGTACCCAAAGCCTTCCTTTGGTGACAGTTTTGGATGGTCCAAAGGGGCTCGCAACGCATTTCCTTTGGCCTGCTTTTTCACTCGTCTTCGATGACTGCTAGGGATACGTTTAGGTTTGCTCATGAACAGCGAACCCGGAGGGTCCAGTTGCATGTGGGGCTGCGTAAAGGCTCCCCTGGGGAGTTCACTTGTATCCAAAGCCTTCCTTTGGGTGCACTTTTGGATGAGCGAAAAGGACTCGTAACGCATTTCCTGGGGCCTGATTTTTCAGTCGTGTTCGATGCCGGCAAGGGATATGTTTAGTGATGCTCGGAAACAGGGAACCCGGAGGGTCCAGTTGCATGTGGGGCTGCGTAAAGGCTCCCCTGGGGAGTTCACTTGTACCAAAAGCCTTCCTTTGGTGACACTTTGGGATGGCCCAAAGGGGCTTGAAACGCGTTTTCTGGGGCCTGATTTTTCAGTCTTCTCCCATGCCGGCTAGGGATATATTTATGGTTGCTCAGAAAAATCGAACCCGGAGGGTCCAGTTGCACGTGGGGCTGCGTAAAGTCTCCCCTGGGGAGTTCGCTTGTACCCAAAGCCTTCCTTTGGTGACACTTTGGGAAGGTCCAAAGGGGCTTGCAACGTGTTTCCTGGGGCCTGATTTTTCAGTCGTCTTCGATGCCGGCTAGGGATATGTTTAGGGATGCTCGGAAACAGCGAACCCGGAGGGTCCAGTTGCATGTGGGGCTGCGTAAAGGCTACCCTGGGGAGATCACTTGTACCCAAAGCCTTCCTTTGGTGACACTTTGGGAAGGTCCAAAGGGGCTTGCAACGTGTTTCCTGGGGCCTGATTTTTCTGTCGTCTTCGATGCCGGCTAGCGCTATGTTTAGGGATGCTCGGAAACAGCGAACCCGGAGGGTCCAGTTGCATGTGGGGCTGCGTAAAGCCTCCCCTTGGGAGTTCTCTTGTACCCAACGCCTTCCTTTGGGGGCAATTTTGGATGGGCGAAAAGGGCTTGCAATTCATTTCCTGGGGCCTGATTTTTCAGTCGTCTTCGATGCCGGCTAGGGCTATGTTTAGGGATGCTCGGAAACAGCGAACCCGGAGGGTCCAGTTGCATGAGGGGCTGCGTAAAGGCTCCCCTGGGAACTTCAGATGTACCCAAAGCCTTCCTTTGGTGACAGTTTTGGATGGTACAAAGGGGCTCGCAACGCATTTCCTTTGGCCTGCTTTTTCACTCGTCTTCGATGACTGCTAGGGATACGTTTAGGTTTGCTCATGAACAGCGAACCCGGAGGGTCCAGTTGCATGTGGGGCTGCGTAAAGGCTCCCCTGGGGAGTTCACTTGTATCCAAAGCCTTCCTTTGGGTGCACTTTTGGATGAGCGAAAAGGACTCGTAACGCATTTCCTGGGGCCTGATTTTTCAGTCGTGTTCGATGCCGGCAAGGGCTATGTTTAGTGATGCTCGGAAATAGGGAACCC
The DNA here is from genome assembly GCF_047663525.1 of Anas platyrhynchos. Lineage (NCBI taxonomy): Eukaryota > Metazoa > Chordata > Aves > Anseriformes > Anatidae > Anas > Anas platyrhynchos. Next base: position 1,157,466 of record NC_092625.1, read on the forward strand.
GGAGGGTCCAGTTGCATGTGGGGCTGCGTAAAAGCTCCCCTGGGGAGTTCACTTGTACCAAAAGCCTTCCTTTGGTGACACTTTGGGATGGCCCAAAGGGGCTTGAAACGCGTTTTCTGGGGCCTGATTTTTCAGTCTTCTCCCATGCCGGCTAGGGATATATTTATGGTTGCTCAGAAAAATCGAACCCGGAGGGTCCAGTTGCACGTGGGGCTGCGTAAAGTCTCCCCTGGGGAGTTCGCTTGTACCCAAAGCCTTCCTTTGGTGACACTTTGGGAAGGTCCAAAGGGGCTTGCAACGTGTTTCCTGGGGCCTGATTTTTCAGTCGTCTTCGATGCCGGCTAGGGATATGTTTAGGGATGCTCGGAAACAGCGAACCCGGAGGGTCCAGTTGCATGTGGGGCTGCGTAAAGGCTACCCTGGGGAGATCACTTGTACCCAAAGCCTTCCTTTGGTGACAGTTTTGGATGGTCCAAAGGGGCTCGCAACGCATTTCCTTTGGCCTGATTTTTCACTCGTCTTCGATGACTGCTAGGGATACGTTTAGGTTTGCTCATGAACAGCGAACCCGGAGGGTCCAGTTGCATGTGGGGCTGCGTAAAGGCTCCCCTGGGGAGTTCACTTGTACCCAAAGCCTTCCTTTGGGTGCACTTTTGGATGAGCGAAAAGGGCTCGTAACGCATTTCCTGGGGCCTGATTTTTCAGTCGTGTTCGATGCCGGCAAGGGCTATGTTTAGTGATGCTCGGAAACAGCGAACCCGGAGGGTCCAGTTGCATGTGGGGCTGCGTAAAGGCTCCCCTGGGGAGTTCACTTGTACCCAAAGCCTTCCTTTGGTGACACTTTGGGATGGTCCAAAGGGGCTTCTAACGCATTTTCTGTGGCCCGGGTTTTCAGTCTTCTCCCATGCCGGCTAGGTATATATATAGGATTACTTGGAAAAATCGAACCCGAAGGGTCCAGTTGCATGTGGGGCTGCGTAAAGGCTCCCCTGGGAACTTCTGATGTACCCAAAGCCTTCCTTTGGGGGCACTTTTGTATGGGCGAAAAGGGCTTGCAACGCATTTCCTGGGGCCTGATTTTTCACTCGTCTCCGATGACGGCTAGGGCTACGTTTAGGTTTGCTCAGGAACAGCGAACGCGGACGGTCCAGTTGCATGTGGGGCTGCGTAAAGGCTCCCCTGGGGAGTTCTCTTGTACCCAAAGCCTTCCTTTGGTTACACTTCGGGATGTTCCAAAGGGACTTGCAACGCGTTTTCTGGGGCCCGGGTTTTCAGTTTTCTCCCATGCCGGCTAGGGATATATTTAGGGTTGCTCGGAAAAATCGAACCCGAAGGGTCCAGTTGCATGTGGGGCTGCGTAAATGATCCCCGGGGAGTTCTCTTGTACCCAAAGCCTTCCTTTGGGGGCACTTTTGGATGGTCCAAAGGGGCTCGCAACGCATTTCCTGGGGCCTGATTTTTCAGTCGTCTTCGATGCCGGCTAGGGTTATGTTTAGGGATGCTCGGAAACAGCGAACCCAGAGGGTCCAGTTGCATGTGGGGCTGCATAAAGGCTCCCCTGGGGAGTTCACTTGTACCCAAAGCCTTCCTTTGGGGGCACTTTTGGATGGGCGAAAAGGGCTTGCAATGCATTTCCTGGGGCCTGATTTTTCAGTCGTCTTCGATGCCGGCTAGCGATATGTTTAGGTATGCTCGGACACAGCGAACCCGGGGGGTCCAGTTGCATGTGGGGCTGCGTAAAGGCTCCCCTGGGCAGTTAACTTGTACCCAAAGCCTTCCTTTGGTGACACTTTTGGATGGTCCAAAGTGGCTCGGAACGCATTTCCTGGGGCCTGATTTTTCACTCGTCTCCGATGACTGCTAGGGCTATGTTTAGGGTTGCTTGGAAACAGCAAACCCGGAGGGTCCTGTTGCATATGGGGCTGCGTAAAGGCTCCCCTGGGAACTTCAGATGTACCCAAAGCCTTCCTTTGGGGGCACTTTTGGATTGGTGAAAAGGGCTCGCAACGCATTTCCTGGGGCCTGATTTTTCACTCGTCTCCGATGACGGCTAGGGCTACGTTTAGGTTTGCTCATGAACAGCGAACCCGGAGGGTCCAGTTGCATGTGGGGCAGTGTAAAGGCTCCCCTGGGGAGTTCACTTGTACCCAACGCCTTCCTTTGGTGACACTTTTGGATGGTGAAAAGGGGCTTGCAACGCGTTTTCTGCGGCCCGGATTTTCAGTCTTCTCCCATGCCGGCTAGTGATATATTTAGCGTTGCTCGGAAAAATCGAACCCTGAGGGTCCAGTTGCATGTGGGGCTGCTTAAAGGCTCCCCTGGGGAGTTCACTTGTACCAAAAGCCTTCCTTTGGGGGCACTTTTGGATGGGCGAAAAGGGTTCGGAACGCATTTCCTGGGGCCTTATTTTTCAGTCGTCTCCGATGACGGCTAGGGCTACGTTTAGTTTTGCTCAGGAACAGCGAACCCGGAGGGTCCAGTTGCATGTGGGGCTGCGTAAAGGCTCCGCTGGGGAGTTCACTTGTACCCAAAGCCTTCCTTTGGGGGCACTTTTGCATGGTCCAAAGGGGCTCGCAACGCATTTCCTGGGGCCTGATTTTTCAGTCGTCTTCGATGCCGGCTAGGGCTACGTTTAGGTTTGCTCATGAACAGCGAACCCGGAGGGTCCAGTTGCATGTGGGGCTGCGTAAAGGCTCCCCTGGGGAGTTCTCTTGTACCCAAAGCCTTCCTTTGGTGACACTTTTGGATGGTCCAAAGGGGCTTGCCACGCATTTTCTGGGGCCCGGGTTTTCAGTCTTCTCCCATGCCGGCTAGGGATATATTTATCGTTGCTCGGAAAAATCGAACCCGAAGGGTCCAGTTGCATGTGGGGCTGCGTAAAGGCTCCCCGGGGAGTTCTCTTGTACCCAAAGCCTTCCTTTGGTGACACTTCGGGATCGTCCAAAGGGGCTCGGAACGCATTTCCTGGGGCCTGATTTTTCAGTCGTCTCCAATGATGGCTAGGGCTATGTTTAGGGATGCTTGGAAACAGCGAACCCGGAGGGTCCAGTTGCATGTGGGGCTGCGTAAAGGCTCCCCTGGGGAGTTCTCTTGTACCCAAAGCCTTCCTTTGGGGGCACTTTTGGATGGGCGAAAAGGGCTCGCAACGCATTTCCTGGGGCCTGATTTTTCAGTCGTCTTCGATGCCGGCTAGGGCTATGTTTAGGGATGCTCGGAAACAGCGAACCCGGAGGGTCCAGTTGCATGTGGGGCTGCGTAAAGGCTCCCCTGGGGAGTTCTCTTGTACCCAAAGCCTTCCTTTGGGGGCACTTTTGGATGGGCGAAAAGGGCTTGCAACGCATTTCCTGGGGCCTGATTTTTCACACGTCTTCGATGCCGGCTAGCGCTATGTTTAGGGATGCTCAGAAACAGCGAACCCGGAGGGTCCAGTTGCATGTGGGGCTGCGTAAAGGCTCCCCTGGGGAGTTCACTTGTACCCAAAGCCTTCCTTTGGTGACACTTTTGGATGGTCCAAAGGGGCTCGGAACGCATTTCCTGGGGCCTGATTTTTCACTCGTCTCCGATGACTGCTAGAGCTATGTTTAGGGTTGCTTGGAAACAGCGTACCCGGAGGGTCCAGTTGCATATGGGGCTGCGTAAAGGCTCCCCTGGGAACTTCTGATGTACCCAAAGCCTTCCTTTGGGGGCACTTTTGGATGGGTGAAAAGGGCTCGCAACGCATTTCCTGGGGCCTGATTTTTCAGTCGTCATCGATGCCGGCTAGGGCTATGTTTAGGGATGCTCGGAAACAGCGAACGCGGAGGGTCCAGTTGCATGTGGGGCTGCGTAAAACCTCCCTTGTGGAGTTCACTTGTACCCAAAGCCTTCCTTTGGGGGCACTTTTGGATGGGCGAAAAGGGCTTGCAACGCATTTCCTGGGGCCTGATTTTTCACTCGTCTCCAATGACGGCTAGGGCTACGTTTAGGTTTGCTCAGGAACAGCGAACCCGGAGGGTCCAGTTGCATGTGGGGCTGCGTAAAGGCTCCCCTGGGGAGTTCACTTGTACCCAAAGCCTTCCTTTGGGGGCACTTTTGGATGGGTGAAAAGGGTTCGGAACGCATTTCCTGGGGCCTGATTTTTCAGTCGTCATCGATGCCGGCTAGGGCTATGTTTAGGGATGCTCGGAAACAGCGAACCCGGAGGGTCCAGTTGCATGTGGGGCTGCGTAAAGGCTCCCCTGGGGAGTTCACTTGTACCCAATGCCTTCCTTTGGGGGCAATTTTGGATGGGTGAAAAGGGCTCGTAACGCATTTCCTGGGGCCTGATTTTTCAGTCGTCTTCGATGCCGGCTAGGGCTACGTTTAGGTTTGCTCAGGAACAGCGAACCCGGAGGGTCCAGTTGCATGTGGGGCTGCGTAAAGGCTCCCCTGGGGAGTTCACTTGTACCCAAAGCCTTCCTTTGGGGGCACTTTTGGATGGGCGAAAAGGGTTCGGAACGCATTTCCTGGGGCCTTATTTTTCACTCGTCTCCGATGACTGCTAGCGCTATGTTTAGGGATGCTCGGAAACAGCGAACCCGGAGGGTCCAGTTGCATGTGGGGCTGCGTAAAGGCTCCCCTGGGGAGTTCACTTGTACCAAAAGCCTTCCTTTGGTGACACTTTGGAATGGTCCAAAGGGGCTTGCAACGCATTTCCTGGGGCCTGATTTTTCAGTCGTCTTCTATGCCGGCTAGGGCTATGTTTAGGGATGCTCATGAACAGCGAACCCGGATGGTCCAGTAGCATGTGGCGCTGCGTAAAGGCTCCCCTGGGGAGTTCACTTCTATGCAAAGCCTTCCTTTGGGGGCAATTTTGGATGGGCGCATGGGGCTTGTAACGCATTTCCTGGGGCCTGATTTTTCAGTCGTCTTCGATGCCGGCTAGGGCTATGTTTAGGTTTGCTCATGAACAGCGAACCCGGAGGGTCCAGTTGCATGTGGGGCAGTGTAAAGGCTCCCCTGGGGAGTTCACTTGTACCCAACGCCTTCCTTTGGTGACACTTTTGGATGGTGAAATGTGGCTTGCAACGCGTTTTCTGCGGCCCGGGTTTTCAGTCTTCTCCCATGCCGGCTAGTGATATATTTAGCGTTGCTCGGAAAAATCGAACCCTGAGGGTCCAGTTGCATGTGGGGCTGCGTAAAGGCTCCCCTGGGGAGTTCACTTGTACCCAAAGCCTTCCTTTGGGGGCACTTTTAGATGGTCCAATGGGGTTCGCAACGCATTTCCTGGGGCCTGATTTTTCAGTCGTCTCCGATGACGGCTAGGGCTACGTTTAGTTTTGCTCAGGAACAGCGAACCCGGAGGGTCCAGTTGCATGTGGGGCTGCGTAAAGGCTCCCCTGGGGAGTTCTCTTGTACCCAAAGCCTTCCTTTGGGGGCACTTTTGGATGGGCGAAAAGGGCTTGCAACGCATTTCCTGGGGCCTGATTTTTCACACGTCTTCGATGCCGGCTAGGGCTATGTTTAGGGATGCTCAGAAACAGCGAACCCGGAGGGTCCAGTTGCATGTGGGGCTGCGTAAAGGCTCCCCTGGGGAGTTCACTTGTACCCAAAGCCTTCCTTTGGTGACACTTTTTGATGGTCCAAAGGGGCTCGGAACGCATTTCCTGGGGCCTGATTTTTCACTCGTCTCCGATGACTGCTAGAGCTATGTTTAGGGTTGCTTGGAAAACGCGTACCCGGAGGGTCCAGTTGCATATGGGGCTGCGTAAAGGCTCCCCTGGGAACTTCTGATGTACCCAAAGCCTTCCTTTGGGGGCACTTTTGGATGGGTGAAAAGGGCTCGCAACGCATTTCCTGGGGCCTGATTTTTCAGTCGTCATCGATGCCGGCTAGGGCTATGTTTAGGGATGCTCGGAAACAGCGAACCCGGAGGGTCCAGTTGCATGTGGGGCTGCGTAAAGGCTCCCCTGGGGAGTTCACTTGTACCCAAAGCCTGCCTTTGGGGGCACTTTTGGATGGGTGAAAAGGGTTCCGAACGCATTTCCTGGGGCCTGATTTTTCAGTCGTCATCGATGCCGGCTAGGGCTATGTTTAGGGATGCTCGGAAACAGCGAACCCGGAGGGTCCAGTTGCATGTGGGGCTGCGTAAAGGCTCCCCTGGGGAGTTCACTTGTACCCAAAGCCTTCCTTTGGGGGCAATTTTGGATGGGTGAAAAGGGCTCGTAACGCATTTCCTGGGGCCTGATTTTTCAGTCGTCTTCGATGCCGGCTAGGGCTACGTTTAGGTTTGCTCAGGAACAGCGAACCCGGAGGGTCCAGTTGCATGTGGGGCTGCGTAAAGGCTCCCCTGGGGAGTTCACTTGTACCCAAAGCCTTCCTTTGGGGGCACTTTTGGATGGGCGAAAAGGGTTCGGAACGCATTTCCTGGGGCCTTATTTTTCAGTCGTCATAGATGCCAGCTAGCGCTATATTTAGGGATGCTCGGAAACAGCGAACCCGGAGGGTCCAGTTGCATGTGGGGCTGCGTAAAGGCTCCCCTGGGGAGTTCACTTGTACCCAAAGCCTTCCTTTGGTGACACTTTGGAATGGTCCAAAGGGGCTTGCAACGCATTTCCTGGGGCCTGATTTTTCAGTCGTCTTCTATGCCGGCTAGGGCTATGTTTAGGGATGCTCATGAACAGCGAACCCGGAGGGTCCAGTAGCATGTGGCGCTGCGTAAAGGCTCCCCTGGGGATTTCACTTCTATGCAAAGCCTTCCTTTGGGGGCAATTTTTGATGGGCGTATGGGGCTTGTAACGCATTTCCTGGGGCCTGATTTTTCAGTCGTCTTCTATGCCGGCTAGGGCTATGTTTAGGGATGCTCGGAAACAGCGAACCCGGAGGGTCCAGTTGCATGTGGGGCTGCGTAAAGGCTCCCCTAAGGAGTTCACTTGTACCCAAAGCCTTCCTTTGGGGGCACTTATCCATGGGCGAAAAGGGTTCGGAACGCATTTCCTGGGGCCTGATTTTTCAGTCGTCTTCGATGCCGGCTAGGGCTATGTTTAGGGATGCTCGGAAACAGCGAACCCTGAGGGTCCAGTTGCATGTGGGGCTGCGTAAAGGCTCCCCTGGGGAGTTCACTTGTACCAAAAGCCTTCCTTTGGTGACACTTTTGGATGGTCCAAAGGGGCTCGGAACGCATTTCCTGGGGCCTGATTTTTCACTCGTCTCCGATGACTGCTAGGGCTATGTTTAGGGATGCTCGGAAACAGCGAACTCAAAGGGTCCAGTTGCATGTGGGGCTGCGTAAAGGCTCCCCTGGGGAGTTCACTTGTACCCAAAGCCTTCCTTTGGGGGCACTTTTGGATGGGCGAAAAGGACTCGGAACGCATTTCCTGGTGCCTGATTTTTCAGTCGTCATCGATGCCGGCTAGCGCTTTGTTTACGGATGCTCGGAAACAGCGAACGCGGAGGGTCCAGTTGCATGTGGGGCTGCGTAAAGGCTCCCCTGGGGAGTTCACTTGTACCCAAAGCCTTCCTTTGGTGACACTTTTGGATGGTCCAAAGGGTCTTGCATCTCTTTTCCTGGGGCCGGGGTTTTCAGTCTTCTCCCATGCCGGCTAGTGATATATTTAGCGTTGCTCGAAAAAATCGAACCCGGAGGGTCCAGTTGCATGTGGGGCTGCGTAAAGGCTCCCCTGGGGAGTTCACTTGTACCCAAAGCCTTCCTTTGGTGACACTTTTGGATGGTCCAAAGGGGCTTGCAACGCGTTTTCTGGGGCCCGGGTTTTCAGTCTTCTCTCATGCCGGCTAGTGATATATTTAGCGTTGCTCGGAAAAATCGAATCCGGAGGGTCCAGTTGCATATGGGGCTGCGTAAAGGCTCCCCTGGGGAGTTCACTTGTACCCAAAGCCTTCCTTTGGTGACACTTTGGGATGGTCCAAAGGGGCTTGCAACGTGTTTTCTGGGGCCCGGGTTTTCAGTCTTCTCCCATGCCGGCTAGTGATATATTTAGCGTTGCTCGAAAAAATCGAACCCGGAGGGTCCAGTTGCATGTGGGGCTGCGTAAAGGCTCCCCTGGGGAGTTCTCTTGTACCCAAAGCCTTCCTTTGGGGGCACTTTTGGATGGGTGAAAAGGGCTCGTAACGCATTTCCTGGGGCCTGATTTTTCAGTCGTCATCAATGCCGGTTAGCGCTATATTTAGGGATGCTCGGAAACAGCGAACCCGGAGGGTCCAGTTGCATGTGGGGCTGCGTAAAAGCTCCCCTGGGGAGTTCACTTGTACCCAAAGCCTTCCTTTGGGGGCACTTTTGGATGGCCGAAAAGGGCTCGCAACGCATTTCCTGGGGCCTGATTTTTCAGTCGTCATCGATGCCAGCTAGGGCTATGTTTAGGGATGCTCGGAAACAGCGAACCCGGAGGGTCCAGTTGCATGTGGGGCTGCGTAAAGGCTCCCCTGGGGAGTTCACTTGTACCCAAAGCCTTCCTTTGGTGACACTTTTGGATGGGCGAATGGGGCTTGTAACGCATTTCCTGGGGCCTTATTTTACAGTCGTCATCGATGCCGACTAACGATATGTTTAGGGATGCTCGGAAACAGCGAACCCGGAGGGTCCAGTTGCATGTGGGGCTGCGTAAAGGCTCCCCTGGGAACTTCTGATGTACCCAAAGCCTTCCTTTGGGGGCACTTTTGGATGGTCCAAAGGGGCTTGCAACGCGTTTTCTAGGGCCCGGGTTTTCAGTCTTCTCCCATGCCGACTAGTGATATATTTAGGGTTGCTCGGAAAAATCGAACCCGGAGGGTCCAGTTGCATGTGGGGCTGCGTAAAGGCTCCCCTGGGGAGTTCTCTTGTACCTAAAGCCTTCCTTTGGGGGCACTTTTGGATGGGTGAAAAGGGCTCGTAACGCATTTCCTGGGGCCTGATTTTTCAGTCGTCATCGATGCCGGTTAGCGCTATGTTTAGGGATGCTCGGAAACAGCGAACGCGGAGGGTCCAGTTGCATGTGGGGCTGCGTAAAGGCTCCCCTGGGGAGTTCTCTTGTACCCAAAGCCTTCCTTTGGGGGCACTTTTGGATGGGCGAAAAGGGCTCGGAACGCATTTCCTGGGGCCTGATTTTTCAGTCGTCATCGATGCCGGCTAGCGCTTTGTTTACGGATGCTCGGAAACAGCGAACGCGGAGGGTCCAGTTGCATGTGGGGCTGCGTAAAGGCTCCCCTGGGGAGTTCACTTTTACCCAAAGCCTTCCTTTGGGGGCACTTTTGGATGGGCGAAAAGGGCTCGCAAAGCATTTCCTGGGGCCTGGGTTTTCAGTCTTCTCCCATGCCGGCTAGTGATATATATAGGGTTGATCGGAAACAGCGAACCCGGAGGGTCCAGTTGCATGTGGGGCTGCGTAAAGGCTCCCCTGGGGAATTCACTTGTACCCAAAGCCTTCCTTTGGTGACACTTTTGGATGGTCCAAAGGGGCTTGCAACGCGTTTTCTGGGGCCCGGGTTTTCAGTCTTCTCCCATGCCGGCTAGTGATATATTTAGCGTTGCTGTGAAAAATCAAACCCGGAGGGTCCAGTTGCATGTGGGGCTGCGTAAAGGCTCCCCCAGGGAGTTCACTTGTACCCAAAGCCTTCCTTTGGGGGCACTTTTGGATGGGCGAAAAGGGCTCGCAACGCATTTCCTGGGGCCTGATTTTTCAGTCGTCTTCGATGCCGGCTAGGGTTATGTTTAGGGATGCTCGGAAACAGAGAACCCGGAGGGTCCAGTTGCATGTGGGGCTGCGTAAAGGCTCCCCTGGGAACTTCAGATGTACCCAAAGCCTTCCTTTGGGGGCACTTTTGGATGGGTGAAAAGGGCTCGTAACGCATTTCCTGGGGCCTGATTTTTTACTCGTCTCCAATGACGGCTAGGGCTACGTTTAGGTTTGCTCAGGAACAGCGAACCCGGAGGGTCCAGTTGCATGTGGGGCTGCGTAAAGGCTCCCCTGGGGAGTTCACTTGTACCCAAAGCCTTCCTTTGGGGGCACTTTTGAATGGGCGAAAAGGGCTCGGAACGCATTTCCTGGGGCCTGATTTTTCAGTCGTCATCGATGCCGGCTAGCGCTTTGTTTAGGGATGCTCGGAAACAGCGAACGCGGAGGGTCCAGTTGCATGTGGGGCTGCGTAAAGGCTCCCCTGGGGAGTTCACTTGTACCCAAAGCCTTCCTTTGGGGGCACTTTTGGATGGACGAAAAGGGCTTGCAACGCATTTCCTGGGGCCTGATTTTTCAGTCGTCTTCGATGCCGGCTAGGGCTATGTTTAGGGATTCTCAGGAACAGCGAACCCGGAGGGTCCAGTTGCATGTGGGGCTGCGTAAAGGCTCCCCTGGGGAGTTCACTTGTACCCAAAGCCTTCCTTTGGTGACACTTTGGGATGGTCCAAAGGGGCTCGGAACGCATTTCCTGGGTCTGATTTTTCACTCGTCTCCGATGACTGCTAGGGCTATGTTTAGGGATGCTCGGAAACAGCGAACCCAAAGGGTCCAGTTGCATATGGGGCTGAGTAAAGGCTCCCCTGGGGAGTTCACTTGTACCCAAAGCCTTCCTTTGGTGACACTTTTGGATGGTCCAAAGGGGCTCGCAACGCATTTCCTGGGGCCTGATATTTCACTCATCTCCGATGACGGCTAGGGATACGTTTAGTTTTGCTCAGGAACAGCGAAACCGGAGGGTCCAGTTGCATGTGGGGCTGCGTAAAGGCTCCCCTGGGGAGGTCTCTTGTACCCAAAGCCTTCCTTTGGGGGCACTTTTTGATAAGCGAAAAGGGCTCGCAATGCATTTCCTGGGGCCTGATTTTTCAGTCGTCTTCGATGCCGGCTAGGGCTATGTTTAGGGATGCTCGGAAAAATCGAACCCGGAGGGTCCAGTTGCATGTGGGGCTGCGTAAAGGCTCCCCTGGGGAGTTCACTTGTACCCAAAGCCTTCCTTTGGGGGCACTTTTGGATGGGCGAAAAGGGCTCGTAACGCATTTCCTGGGGCCTGATTTTTCACTCGTCTTCGATGCCGGCTAGGGCTACGTTTAGTTTTACTCAGGAATAGCGAACCCGGAGGGTCCAGTTGCATGTGGGGCTGCGTAAAGGCTCCCCTGGGGAGTTCTCTTGTACCCAAAGCCTTCCTTTGGTGACACTTTTAGATGGGCGAAAAGGGCTCGCAAAGCATTTCCTGGGGCCCGGGTTTTCAGTCTTCTCCCATGCCGGCTCGTGATATATATAGGGTTGATCAGAAACAGCGAACCCGGAGGGTCCAGTTGCATGTGGGGCTGCGTAAAGGCTCCCCTGGGGAATTCACTTGTACCCAAAGCCTTCCTTTGGTGACACTTTTGGATGGTCCAAAGGGGCTTGCAACGCGTTTTCTGGGGCCCGGGTTTTCAGTCTTCTCCCATGCCGGCTAGTGATATATTTAGCGTTGCTCGGAAAAATCGAACCCGGAGGGTCCAGTTGCATATGGGGCTGCGTAAAGGCTCCCCCAGGGAGTTCACTTGTACCCAAAGCCTTCCTTTGGGGGCACTTATCGATGGGCGAAAAGGGCTCGCAACGCATTTCCTGGGGCCTGATTTTTCAGTCTTCTTCGATGCCGGCTAGGGCTATGTTTAGGGATGCTCGGAAACAGAGAACCCAGAGGGTCCAGTTGCATGTGGGGCTGCGTAAAGGCTCCCCTGGGGAATTCACTTGTACCCAAAGCCTTCCTTTGGTGACACTTTTGGATGGTCCAAAGGGGCTTGCAACGCGTTTTCTGGGGCCCGGGTTTTCAGTCTTCTCCCATGCCGGCTAGTGATATATTTAGCGTTGCTGTGAAAAATCAAACCCGGAGGGTCCAGTTGCATGTGGGGCTGCGTAAAGGCTCCCCTGGGGAGTTCACTTGTACCCAAAGCCTTCCTTTGGGGGCACTTTTGGATGGGTGAAAAGGGCTCGCAACGCATTTCCTGGGGCCTGATTTTTCAGTCGTCTTCGATGCCGGCTAGGGTTATGTTTAGGGATGCTCGGAAACAGAGAACCCGGAGGGTCCAGTTGCATGTGGGGCTGCGTAAAGGCTCCCCTGGGAACTTCAGATGTACCCAAAGCCTTCCTTTGGGGGCACTTTTGGATGGGTGAAAAGGGCTCGTAACGCATTTCCTGGGGCCTGATTTTTTACTCGTCTCCAATGACGGCTAGGGCTACGTTTAGGTTTGCTCAGGAACAGCGAACCCGGAGGGTCCAGTTGCATGTGGGGCTGCGTAAAGGCTCCCCTGGGGAATTCACTTGTACCCAAAGCCTTCCTTTGGTGACACTTTTGGATGGTCCAAAGGGGCTTGCAACGCGTTTTCTGGGGCCCGGGTTTTCAGTCTTCTCCCATGCCGGCTAGTGATATATTTAGCGTTGCTGTGAAAAATCAAACCCGGAGGGTCCAGTTGCATGTGGGGCTGCGTAAAGGCTCCCCCAGGGAGTTCACTTGTACCCAAAGCCTTCCTTTGGGGGCACTTTTGGATGGGCGAAAAGGGCTCGCAACGCATTTCCTGGGGCCTGATTTTTCAGTCGTCTTCGATGCCGGCTAGGGTTATGTTTAGGGATGCTCGGAAACAGAGAACCCGGAGGGTCCAGTTGCATGTGGGGCTGCGTAAAGGCTCCCCTGGGAACTTCAGATGTACCCAAAGCCTTCCTTTGGGGGCACTTTTGGATGGGTGAAAAGGGCTCGTAACGCATTTCCTGGGGCCTGATTTTTTACTCGTCTCCAATGACGGCTAGGGCTACGTTTAGGTTTGCTCAGGAACAGCGAACCCGGAGGGTCCAGTTGCATGTGGGGCTGCGTAAAGGCTCCCCTGGGGAGTTCACTTGTACCCAAAGACTTCCTTTGGTGACACTTTTGGATGGTCCAAAGGGGCTTGCAACGTGTTTTCTGGGGCCCGGATTTTCAGTCTTCTCCCATGCCGGCTGGTGATATATTTAGCGTTGCTCGAAAAAATCGAACCCGGAGGGTCCAGTTTCATGTGGGGCTGCGTAAAGGCTCCCCTGGGAACTTCTGATGTACCCAAAGCCTTCCTTTGGGGGCACTTTTCGATGGTCCAAAGGGGCTTGCAACGCGTTTTCTAGGGCCCGGGTTTTCAGTCTTCTCCCATGCCGACTAGTGATATATTTAGCGTTGCTCGGAAACAGCGAACCCGGACGGTCCAGTTGCATATGGGGCTGCGTAAAGGCTCCCCTGGGGAGTTCACTTGTACCCAAAGCCTTCCTTTGGGGGCATTTTTGAATGGGCGAAAAGGGCTCGCAACGCATTTCCTGGGGCCTGATTTTTCAGTCGTCTTCGATGCCGGCTAGGGCTATGTTTAGGGATGCTCGGAAACAGAGAACCCGGAGGGTCCAGTTGCATGTGGGGCTGCGTAAAGGCTCCCCTGGGGAGTTCACTTGTACCCAAAGCCTTCCTTTGGGGGCACTTTTGGATGGGTGAAAAGGGCTCGCAACGCATTTCCTGGAGCCTGATTTTTCAGTCGTCATCGATGCCGGCTAGCGCTATGTTTAGGGATGCTCGGAAACAGCGAACCTGGAAGTTCCAGTGTCATGTGGGGCTGCGTTAAGGCTCCCCTGGGGAGTTCACTTGTACCCAAAGCCTTCCTTTGGGGGCACTTTTGAATGGGCGAAAAGGGCTCGGAACGCATTTCCTGGGGCCTGATTTTTCAGTCGTCATCGATGCCGGCTAGCGCTTTGTTTACGGATGCTCGGAAACAGCGAACGCGGAGGGTCCAGTTGCATGTGGGGCTGCGTAAAGGCTCCCCTGGGGAGTTCACTTGTACCCAAAGACTTCCTTTGGTGACACTTTTGGATGGTCCAAAGGGTCTTGCATCTCGTTTTCTGGGGCCCGGGTTTTCAGTCTTCTCCCATGCCGGCTAGTGATATATTTAGGGTTGCTCGGAAAAATCGAACCCGGAGGGTCCAGTTGCATGTGGGGCTGCGTAAATGCTCCGCTGGGGAGTTCTCTTGTACCCAAAGCCTTCCTTTGGGGGCACTTTTGGATGGGTGAAAAGGGCTCGTAACGCATTTCCTGCGGCCTGATTTTTCAGTCGTCATCGATGCCGGTTAGCGCTATGTTTAGGGATGCTCGGAAACAGCGAACCCGGAGGGTCCAGTTGCATGTGGGGCTGCGTAAAGGCTCCCCTGGGGAGTTCACTTGTACCCAAAGCCTTCCTTTGGTGACACTTTGGGATGGTCCAAAGGGGCTCGGAACGCATTTCCTGGGTCTGATTTTTCACTCGTCTCCGATGACTGCTAGGGCTATGTTTAGGGATGCTCGGAAACAGCGAACCCAAAGGGTCCAGTTGCATATGGGGCTGAGTAAAGACTCCCCTGGGGAGTTCACTTGTACCCAAAGCCTTCCTTTGGTGACACTTTTGGATGGTCCAAAGGGGCTCGCAACGCATTTCCTGGGGCCTGATATTTCACTCATCTCCGATGACGGCTAGGGATACGTTTAGTTTTGCTCAGGAACAGCGAAACCGGAGGGTCCAGTTGCATGTGGGGCTGCGTAAAGGCTCCCCTGGGGAGGTCTCTTGTACCCAAAGCCTTCCTTTGGGGGCACTTTTTGATAAGCGAAAAGGGCTCGCAACGCATTTCCTGGGGCCTGATTTTTCAGTCGTCTTCGATGCCGGCTAGGGCTATGTTTAGGGATGCTCGGAAAAATCGAACCCGGAGGGTCCAGTTGCATGTGGGGCTGCGTAAAGGCTCCCCTGGGGAGTTCACTTGTACCCAAAGCCTTCCTTTGGGGGCACTTTTGGATGGGCGAAAAGGGCTCGTAACGCATTTCCTGGGGCCTGATTTTTCACTCGTCTTCGATGCCGGCTAGGGCTACGTTTAGTTTTACTCAGGAATAGCGAACCCGGAGGGTCCAGTTGCATGTGGGGCTGCGTAAAGGCTCCCCTGGGGAGTTCTCTTGTACCCAAAGCCTTCCTTTGGTGACACTTTTGGATGGGCGAAAAGGGCTCGCAAAGCATTTCCTGGGGCCCGGGTTTTCAGTCTTCTCCCATGCCGGCTAGTGATATATATAGGGTTGATCAGAAACAGCGAACCCGGAGGGTCCAGTTGCATGTGGGGCTGCGTAAAGGCTCCCCTGGGGAATTCACTTGTACCCAAAGCCTTCCTTTGGTGACACTTTTGGATGGTCCAAAGGGGCTTGCAACGCGTTTTCTGGGGCCCGGGTTTTCAGTCTTCTCCCATGCCGGCTAGTGATATATTTAGCGTTGCTGTGAAAAATCGAACCCGGAGGGTCCAGTTGCATATGGGGCTGCGTAAAGGCTCCCCCAGGGAGTTCACTTGTACCCAAAGCCTTCCTTTGGGGGCATTTTTGGATGGGCGAAAAGGGCTCGCAACGCATTTCCTGGGGCCTGATTTTTCAGTCTTCTTCGATGCCGGCTAGGGCTATGTTTAGGGATGCTCGGAAACAGAGAACCCAGAGGGTCCAGTTGCATGTGGGGCTGCGTAAAGGCTCCCCTGGGGAGTTCACTTGTACCCAAAGCCTTCCTTTGGTGACACTTTTGGATGGTCCAAAGGGGCTTGCAACGCGTTTTCTGGGGCCCGGGTTTTCAGTCTTCTCCCATGCCGGCTAGTGATATATTTAGCGTTGCTGTGAAAAATCAAACCCGGAGGGTCCAGTTGCATGTGGGGCTGCGTAAAGGCTCCCCTGGGGAGTTCACTTGTACCCAAAGCCTTCCTTTGGGGGCACTTTTGGATGGGCGAAAAGGGCTCGCAACGCATTTCCTGGGGCCTGATTTTTCAGTCGTCTTCGATGCCGGCTAGGGTTATGTTTAGGGATGCTCGGAAACAGAGAACCCGGAGGGTCCAGTTGCATGTGGGGCTGCGTAAAGGCTCCCCTGGGAACTTCAGATGTACCCAAAGCCTTCCTTTGGGGGCACTTTTGGATGGGTGAAAAGGGCTCGTAACGCATTTCCTGGGGCCTGATTTTTTACTCGTCTCCAATGACGGCTAGGGCTACGTTTAGGTTTGCTCAGGAACAGCGAACCCGGAGGGTCCAGTTGCATGTGGGGCTGCGTAAAGGCTCCCCTGGGGTGTTCACTTGTACCCAAAGACTTCCTTTGGTGACACTTTTGGATGGTCCAAAGGGGCTTGCAACGTGTTTTCTGGGGCCCGGATTTTCAGTCTTCTCCCATGCCGGCTGGTGATATATTTAGCGTTGCTCGAAAAAATCGAACCCGGAGGGTCCAGTTTCATGTGGGGCTGCGTAAAGGCTCCCCTGGGAACTTCTGATGTACCCAAAGCCTTCCTTTGGGGGCACTTTTCGATGGTCCAAAGGGGCTTGCAACGCGTTTTCTAGGGCCCGGGTTTTCAGTCTTCTCCCATGCCGACTAGTGATATATTTAGCGTTGCTCGGAAACAGCGAACCCGGACGGTCCAGTTGCATATGGGGCTGCGTAAAGGCTCCCCTGGGGAGTTCACTTGTACCCAAAGCCTTCCTTTGGGGGCATTTTTGGATGGGCGAAAAGGGCTCGCAACGCATTTCCTGGGGCCTGATTTTTCAGTCGTCTTCGATGCCGGCTAGGGCTATGTTTAGGGATGCTCGGAAACAGAGAACCCGGAGGGTCCAGTTGCATGTGGGGCTGCGTAAAGGCTCCCCTGGGGAGTTCACTTGTACCCAAAGCCTTCCTTTGGGGGCACTTTTGGATGGGTGAAAAGGGCTCGCAACGCATTTCCTGGAGCCTGATTTTTCAGTCGTCATCGATGCCGGCTAGCGCTATGTTTAGGGATGCTCGGAAACAGCGAACCCGGAAGTTCCAGTGTCATGTGGGGCTGCGTTAAGGCTCCCCTGGGGAGTTCACTTGTACCCAAAGCCTTCCTTTGGGGGCACTTTTGAATGGGCGAAAAGGGCTCGGAACGCATTTCCTGGGGCCTGATTTTTCAGTCGTCATCGATGCCGGCTAGCGCTTTGTTTACGGATGCTCGGAAACAGCGAACGCGGAGGGTCCAGTTGCATGTGGGGCTGCGTAAAGGCTCCCCTGGGGAGTTCACTTGTAGCCAAAGCCTTCCTTTGGTGACACTTTTGGATGGTCCAAAGGGTCTTGCATCTCGTTTTCTGGGGCCCGGGTTTTCAGTCTTCTCCCATGCCGGCTAGTGATATATTTAGGGTTGCTCAGAAAAATCGAACCCTGAGGGTCCAGTTGCATGTGGGGCTGCGTAAAGGCTCCCCTGGGGAGTTCACTTGTACCCAAAGCCTTCCTTTGGAGACACTTTTGGATGGTCCAAAGGGGCTCGGAACGCATTTCCTGGGTCTGATTTTTCACTCGTCTCCGATGACTGCTAGGGCTATGTTTAGTGATGCTCGGAAACAGCGAACCCGGAGGGTCCAGTTGCATATGGGGCTGCGTAAAGTCTCCCCTGGGAACTTCAGATGTACCCAAAGCCGTCCTTTGGTGGCACTTTTGGATGGGCGAAAAGGGCTCGCAACGCATTTCCTGGGGCCTGATTTTTCACTCGTCTCCGATGACGGCTAGGGCTACGTTTATGTTTGCTCATGAACAGCAAACCCGGAGGGTCCAGTTGCATGTGGGGCTGCGTAAAGGCTCCCCTGGGGAGTTCACTTGTACCCAAAGCCTTCCTTTGGTGACACTTTTGGATGGTCCAAAGGGGCTTGCAACGCGTTTTCTGGGGCCCGGGTTTTCAGTCTTCTCCCATGCCGGCTAGTGATATATTTAGCGTTGCTCGGAAACAGCGAACCCGGAGGGTCCAGTTGCATGTGGGGCTGCGTAAAGGCTCCCCTGGGGAGTTCACTTGTATCCAAAGCCTTCCTTTGGGGGCACTTTTGGATGGGCGAAAAGGGCTCGCAACGCATTTCCTGGGGCCTGATTTTTCAGTCGTCTTCGATGCCGGCTAGGGCTATGTTTAGGGATGCTCGGAAACAGCGAACCCGGAGGGTCCAGTTGCATGTGGGGCTGCGTAAAGGCTCCCCTGGGGAGTTCTCTTGTACCCAAAGCCTTCCTTTGGGGGCACTTTTGGATGGTCCAAAGGGGCTCGCAACGCATTTCCTGGGGCCTGATATTTCACTCATCTCCGATGACGGCTAGGGATACGTTTAGTTTTGCTCAGGAACAGCGAAACCGGAGGGTCCAGTTGCATGTGGGGCTGCGTAAAGGCTCCCCTGGGGAGGTCTCTTGTACCCAAAGCCTTCCTTTGGTGACACTTTTTGATAAGCGAAAAGGGCTCGCAACGCATTTCCTGGGGCCTGATTTTTCAGTCGTCTTCGATGCCGGCAAGGGCTATGTTTAGGTATGCTCGGAAACAGCGAACCCGGAGGGTCCAGTTGCATATGGGGCTGCGTAAAGGCTCCCCTGGGGAGTTCACTTGTACCAAAAGCCTTCCTTTGGTGACACTTTGGAATGGTCCAAAGGGGCTTGCAACGCGTTTTCTGGGGCCTGATTTTTCAGTCTTCTCCCATGCCGGCTAGGGATATATTTAGCGTTGCTCAGGAAAATCGAACCCGATTGTTCCAGTTGCATGTGGGGCTGCGTAAAGGCTCCCCTGGGGAGTTCTCTTGTACCCAAAGCCTTCCTTTGGGGGCACTTTCGGATGGGCGAAAAGGGCTCGGAAGGCATTTCCTGGGGCCTGATTTTTCAGTCGTCATCGATGCCAGCTAGCGCTATGTTTAGGGATGCTCGGAAACAGCGAACCCGGAGGGTCCAGTTGCATGTGGGGCTGCGTAAAGGCTCCCCTGGGGAGTTCACTTGTACCCAAAGCCTTCCTTTGGGGGCACTTTTGGATGGGCGAAAAGGGCTCGTAACGCATTTCCTGGGGCCGGATTTTTCAGTCGTCTTCGATGCCGTCTAGGGCTATGTATAGGGATGCTCGGAAACAGCGAACCCGGAGGGTCCAGTTGCATGTGGGGCTGCGTAAAGGCTCCCCTGGGGAGCTCACTTGTACCCAAAGCCTTCCTTTGGTGACACTTTTGAATGGTCCAAATGGGCTCGGAAAGCATTTCCTGGGTCTGATTTTTCAGTCGTCTCCGATGACTGCTAGCGCTATGTTTAGGGTTGCTTGGAAACAGCGAACCCGGAGGGTCCACTTGCATATGGGGCTGCGTAAAGGCTCCCCTGGGAACTTCAGACGTACCCAAAGCCTTCCTTTGGGGGCACTTTTGGATGGGAGAAAAGGGCTCGCAACGCATTTACTGGGGCCTGATTTTTCACTCGTCTCCTATGACGGCTAGGGCTACGTTTAGGTTTGCTCATGAACAGCGAACGCGGAGGGTCCAGTTGCATGTGGGGCTGCGTAAAGGCTCCCCTGGGGAGTTCACTTGTACCCAAAGCCTTCCTTTGGTGACACTTTGGGATGGTCCCAAGGGGCTTGCAACGCGTTTTCTGGGGCCCGGGTTTTCAGTCTTCTCCCATGCCGGCTAGGGATATATTTAGCGTTGCTCGGAAACAGCGAACCCGGAGGGTCCAGTTGCATGTGGGGCTGCGTAAAGGCTCCCCTGGGGAGTTCACTTGTACCCAAAGCCTTCCTTTGGGGGCACTTTTGGATGGTCCAAAGGGGCTCGCAACGCCTTTCCTGGGTTCGGATTTTTCACTCGTCTCCGATGACGGCTAGGGATACGTTTAGGTTTGCTCATGAACAGCGAACCCGGAGGGTCCAGTTTCATGTGGGGCAGTGTAAAGGCTCCCCTGGGGAGTTCACTTGTACCCAAAGCCGTCCTTTGGTGACACTTTTGGATGGTCCAAAGGGGCTTGCAACGTGTTTTCTGGGGCCCGGGTGTTCAGTCTTCTCCCATGCCGGCTAGTGATATATTTAGCGTTGCTCGAAAAAATCGAACCCGGAGGGTCCAGTTGCATGTGGGGCTGCGTAAAGGCTCCCCTGGGGAGTTCACTTGTACCCAAAGCCTTCCTTTTGGGGGCACATTTGGATGGCCAAAAAGGGCTTGCAACGCATTTCCTGGGGCCTGATTTTTCAGTCGTCTTCGATGCCGGCTAGGGCTATATTTAGGGATGCTCATGAACAGCGAACCCGGAGGGTCCAGTTGCATGTGGGGCTGCGTAAAGGCTCCCCTGCGGAGTTCACTTGTATCCATAGTCTTCCTTTGGGGGCACTTTTGGATGGGCGAAAAGGGCTCTCAACGCATTTCCTGGGGCCTGATTTTTCAGTCGTCTTCGATGCCGGCTAGGGCTATGTTTAGGGATGCTCGGAAACAGCGAACCCGGAGGGTCCAGTTGCATGTGGGGCTGCGTAAAGGCTCCCCTGGGGAGTTCACTTGTACCCAAAGCCTTCCTTTGGTGACAGTTTTGGATGGTCCAAAGGGGTTCGCAACGCATTTCATGGGGTCTGATTTTTCAGTCCTCTCCGATGACTGCTAGGGCTATGTTTAGGGTTGCTCGGTAACAGCGAACACGGAAGGTCCAGTTGCATGTGGGGCTGCGTAAAGGCTCCCCTGGGAACTTCTGATGTACCCAAAGCCTTCCTTTGGGGGCACTTTTCGATGGTCCAAAGGGGCTCGCAACGCGTTTTCTGGGGCCCGGGTTTTCACTCTTCTCCCATGCCGGCTAGGGATATATTTAGGGTTGCTCGGAAAAATCGAACCCGGAGGGTCCAGTTGCATGTGGGGCTGCGTAAAGGCTCCCCTGGGGAGTTCTCTTGTACCCAAAGCCTTCCTTTGGGGGCACTTTTCGATGGGTGAAAAGGGCTCGTAACGCATTTCCTGGGGCCTTATTTTTCAGTCGTCATCGATACCTGTTAGTGCTATGTTTAGGTATGCTCGGAAACAGCGAACCTGGAGGGTCCAGTCGCATGTGGGGCTGCGTAAAGGCTCCCCTGGGGAGTTCACTTGTACCCAAAGCCTTCCTTTGGGGGCACTTTTGGATGGCCGAAAAGGGCTCGCAACGCATTTCCTGGGGCCTGATTTTTCAGTCGTCATCGATGCCAGCTAGGGCTATGTTTAGGGATGCTCGGAAACAGCGAACCCGGAGGGTCCAGTTGCATGTGGGGCTGCGTAAAGGCTCCCCTGGGGAGTTCACTTGTACCCAAAGCCTTCCTTTGGGGGCACTTTTGGATGGGCGAAAAGGGCTCGGAACGCATTTCCTGGGGCCTGATTTTTCAGTCGTCTTCGATGCCGGCTAGGGCTATGTTTAGGGATGCTCAGGAACAGCGAACCCGGAGGGTCCAGTTGCATGTGGGGCTGCGTAAAGGCTCCCCTGGGAACTTCAGATGTACCCAAAGCCTTCCTTTGGGGGCCCTTTTGGATGGGTGAAAAGGGCTTGCAACGCATTTCCTGGGGCCTGATTTTTCAGTCGTCATCGATACCGCTTAGCGGTATGTTTAGGGATGCTCGGAAACAGCGAACCCGGAGGGTCCAGTTGCATGTGGGGCTGCGTAAAGGCTCCCCTGGGGAGTTCACTTGTACCCAAAGCCTTCCTTTGGGGGCACTTTTGGATGGCCGAAAAGGGCTCGCAACGCATTTCCTGGGGCCTGATTTTTCAGTTGTCATCGATGCCAGCTAGGGCTATGTTTAGGGATGCTCGGAAACAGCGAACCCGGAGGGTCCAGTTGCATGTGGGGCTGCGTAAAGGCTCCCCTGGGGAGTTCACTTGTACCCAAAGCCTTCCTTTGGGGGCACTTTTGGATGGGCGAAAAGGGCTCGTAACGCATTTCCTGGGGCCTGATTTTTCAGTCGTCTTCGATGCCGGCTAGGGCTATGTTTAGGGATGCTCAGGAACAGCGAACACGGAGGGTCCAGTTGCATGTGGGGCTGCGTAAAGGCTCCCCTGGGAACTTCAGATGTACCCAAAGCCTTCCTTTGGGGGCACTTTTGGATGGTCCAAAGGGGCTCGCAACGCATTTCCTGGGGCCTGATTTTTCTCTTGTCTCCGATGACGGCTAGGGCTATGTTTACGCTTGCTCATGAACAGCGAACCCGGAGGGTCCAGTTGCATGTGGGGCTGCATAAAGGCTCCCCTGGGGAGTTCACTTGTACCCAAAGCCTTCCTTTGGTGACACTTTTGGATGGTCCAAAGGGGCTTGCAACGCGTTTTCTCGGGCCCGGGTTTTCAGTCTTCTCCCATGCCGGCTAGTGATATATTTAGCGTTGCTCGGAAAAATCGAACCCGGAGGGTCCAGTTGCATGTGGGGCTGCGTAAAGGCTCCCCTGGGGAGTTCTCTTGTACCCAAAGCCTTCCTTTGGGGGCACTTTTGGATGGGCGAAAAGGGCTCGCAACGCATTTCCTGGGGCCTGATCTTTCAGTCGTCTTCGATGCCGGCTAGGGTTATGTTTAGGGACGCTCAGGAACAGCGAACGCGGAGGGTCCAGTTGCATGTGGGGCTGCGTAAAGGCTCCCCTGGGGAGTTCGCTTGTACCCAAAGCCTTCCTTTGGGGGCACTTTTGGATGGGCGAAAAGGGCTCGCAACGCATTTCCTGGGGCCTGATTTTTCAGTCGTCTTCGATGCCGGCTAGGGCTATGTTTAGTGATGCTCGGAAACAGGGAACCCGGAGGGTCCAGTTGCATGTGGGGCTGCGTAAAGGCTCCCCTGGGGAGTTCACTTGTACCCAAAGCCTTCCTTTGGTGACACTTTTGGATGGTCCAAAGGGGCTTGCAACGCGTTTTCTGGGGCCCGGGTTTTCAGTCTTCTCCCATGCCGGCTAGGGATATATTTAGCGTTGCTCGGAAACAGCGAACCTGGAGGGTCCAGTCGCATGTGGGGCTGCGTAAAGGCTCCCCTGGGGAGTTCACTTGTACCCAAAGACTTCCTTTGGGGGCACTTTTGGATGGGTGAAAAGGGCTCGCAACGCATTTCCTGGGGCCTGATTTTTCAGTTGTCATCGACGCCAGCTAGGGCTATGTTTAGGGATGCTCGGAAACAGCGAACCTGGAGGGTCCAGTTGCATGTGGGGCTGCGTAAAGGCTCCCCTGGGGAGTTCACTTGTACCCAAAGCCTTCCTTTGGGGGCACTTTTGGATGGGCGAAAAGGGCTTGCAACGCATTTCCTGGGGCCTGATTTTTCAGTCGTCTTCGATGCCGGCTAGGGCTATGTTTAGGGATGCTCAGGAACAGCGAACCCGGAGGGTCCAGTTGCATGTGGGGCTGCGTAAAGGCTCCCCTGGGAACTTCAGATGTACCCAAAGCCTTCCTTTGGGGGCACTTTTGGATGGTCCAAAGGGGCTCGCAACGCATTTCCTGGGGCCGGATTTTTCACTCGTCTCCGATGACGGCTAGGGCTACGTTTACGCTTGCTCATGAACAGCGAACCCGGAGGGTCCAGTTGCATGTGGGGCTGCGTAAAGGCTCCCCTGGGGAGTTCACTTGTACCCAAAGCCTTCCTTTGGTGACACTTTTGGATGGTCCAAAGGGGCTTGCAACGCGTTTTCTCGGGCCCGGGTTTTCAGTCTTCTCCCATGCCGGCTAGGGATATATTTAGCGTTGCTCGGAAAAATCGAACCCGGAGGGTCCAGTTGCATGTGGGGCTGCGTAAAGGCTCCCCTGGGGAGTTCTCTTGTACCAAAAGCATTCCTTTGGGGGCACTTTTGGACGGGCGAAAAGGGCTTGCAACACATTTCCTGGGGCCTGATCTTTCAGTCGTCTTCGATGCCGGCTAGGGCTATGTTTAGGGACGCTCAGGAACAGCGAACGCGGAGGGTCCAGTTGCATGTGGGGCTGCGTAAAGGCTCCCCTGGGGAGTTCGCTTGTACCCAAAGCCTTCCTTTGGGGGCACTTTTGGATGGGCGAAAAGGGCTCGCAACGCATTTCCTGGGGCCTGATTTTTCAGTCGTCTTCGATGCCGGCTAGGGCTATGTTTAGTGATGCTCGGAAACAGGGAACCCGGAGGGTCCAGTTGCATGTGGGGCTGCGTAAAGGCTCCCCTGGGGAGTTCACTTGTAGCCAAAGCCTT
The DNA here is from genome assembly GCF_047663525.1 of Anas platyrhynchos. NCBI lineage: Eukaryota > Metazoa > Chordata > Aves > Anseriformes > Anatidae > Anas > Anas platyrhynchos. The sequence continues at coordinate 1,181,279 of NC_092625.1, forward strand.
CCTTTGGTGACACTTTGGGATGGTCCAAAGGGGCTTGCAACGCGTTTTCTGGGGCCCGGGTTTTCAGTCTTCTCCCATGCCGGCTAGGGATATATTTAGCGTTGCTCGGAAACAGCGAACACGGAGGGTCCAGTTGCATGTGGGGCTGCGTAAAGGCTCCCCTGGGGAGTTCACTTGTACCCAAAGACTTCCTTTGGGGGCACTTTTGGATGGGTGAAAAGGGCTCGCAACGCATTTCCTGGGGCCTGATTTTTCAGTTGTCATCGACGCCAGCTAGGGCTATGTTTAGGGATGCTCGGAAACAGCGAACCCGGAGGGTCCAGTTGCATGTGGGGTTGCGTAAAGGCTCCCCTGGGGAGTTCACTTGTACCCAAAGCCTTCCTTTGGGGGCACTTTTGGATGGGCGAAAAGGGCTTGCAACGCATTTCCTGGGGCCTGATTTTTCAGTCGTCTTCGATGCCGGCTAGGGATATGTTTAGGGATGCTCAGGAACAGCGAACCCGGAGGGTCCAGTTGCATGTGGGGCTGCGTAAAGGCTCCCCTGGGGAGTTCACTTGTAGCCAAAGCCTTCCTTTGTTGACACTTTTGGATGGTCCAAAGGGGCTTGCAACGCGTTTTCTCGGGCCCGGGTTTTCAGTCTTCTCCCATGCCGGCTAGGGATATATTTAGCGTTGCTCGGAAAAATCGAACCCGGAGGGTCCAGTTGCATGTGGGGCTGCGTAAAGGCTCCCCTGGGGAGTTCTCTTGTACCCAAAGCATTCCTTTGGGGGCACTTTTGGATGGGCGAAAAGGGCTTGCAACACATTTCCTGGGGCCTGATCTTTCAGTCGTCTTCGATGCCGGCTAGGGCTATGTTTAGGGACGCTCAGGAACAGCGAACCCGGAGGGTCCAGTTGCATGTGGGGCTGCGTAAAGGCTCCCCTGGGGAGTTCACTTGTACCCAAAGCCTTCCTTTGGGGGCACTTTTGGATGGCCGAAAAGGGCTCGCAACGCATTTCCTGGGGCCTGATTTTTCAGTCGTCATCGATGCCGGCTAGGGCTATGTTTAGTGATGCTCGGAAACAGGGAACCCGGAGGGTCCAGTTGCATGTGGGGCTGCGTAAAGGCTCCCCTGGGGAGTTCACTTGTACCCAAAGCCTTCCTTTGGTGACACTTTTGGATGGTCCAAAGGGGCTTGCAACGCGTTTTCTGGGGCCCGGGTTTTCAGTCTTCTCCCATGCCGGCTAGGGATATATTTAGCGTTGCTCGGAAACAGCGAACCTGGAGGGTCCAGTCGCATGTGGGGCTGCGTAAAGGCTCCCCTGGGGAGTTCACTTGTACCCAAAGACTTCCTTTGGGGGCACTTTTGGATGGGTGAAAAGGGCTCGCAACGCATTTCCTGGGGCCTGATTTTTCAGTTGTCATCGACGCCAGCTAGGGCTATGTTTAGGGATGCTCGGAAACAGCGAACCTGGAGGGTCCAGTTGCATGTGGGGCTGCGTAAAGGCTCCCCTGGGGAGTTCACTTGTACCCAAAGCCTTCCTTTGGGGGCACTTTTGGATGGGCGAAAAGGGCTTGCAACGCATTTCCTGGGGCCTGATTTTTCAGTCGTCTTCGATGCCGGCTAGGGCTATGTTTAGGGATGCTCAGGAACAGCGAACCCGGAGGGTCCAGTTGCATGTGGGGCTGCGTAAAGGCTCCCCTGGGAACTTCAGATGTACCCAAAGCCTTCCTTTGGGGGCACTTTTGGATGGTCCAAAGGGGCTCGCAACGCATTTCCTGGGGCCGGATTTTTCACTCGTCTCTGATGACGGCTAGGGCTACGTTTACGCTTGCTCATGAACAGCGAACCCGGAGGGTCCAGTTGCATGTGGGGCTGCGTAAAGGCTCCCCTGGGGAGTTCACTTGTACCCAAAGCCTTCCTTTGGTGACACTTTTGGATGGTCCAAAGGGGCTTGCAAAGCGTTTTCTCGGGCCCGGGTTTTCAGTCTTCTCCCATGCCGGCTAGGGATATATTTAGCGTTGCTCGGAAAAATCGAACCCGGAGGGTCCAGTTGCATGTGGGGCTGCGTAAAGGCTCCCCTGGGGAGTTCTCTTGTACCCAAAGCATTCCTTTGAGGGCACTTTTGGATGGGCGAAAAGGGCTTGCAACACATTTCCTGGGGCCTGATCTTTCAGTCGTCTTCGATGCCGGCTAGGGCTATGTTTAGGGACGCTCAGGAACAGCGAACCCGGAGGGTCCAGTTGCATGTGGGGCTGCGTAAAGGCTCCCCTGGGGAGTTCACTTGTACCCAAAGCCTTCCTTTGGGGGCACTTTTGGATGGTCCAAAGGGGCTCGCAACGCATTTCCTGGGGCCGGATTTTTCACTCGTCTCCGATGACGGCTAGGGCTATGTTTACGCTTGCTCATGAACAGTGAACCCGGAGGGTCCAGTTGCATGTGGGGCTGCATAAAGGCTCCCCTGGGGAGTTCACTTGTACCCAAAGCCTTCCTTTGGTGACACTTTTGGATGGTCCAAAGGGGCTTGCAACGCGTTTTCTCGGGCCCGGGTTTTCAGTCTTCTCCCATGCCGGCTAGGGATATATTTAGCGTTGCTCGGAAAAATCGAACCCGGAGGGTCCAGTTGCATGTGGGGCTGCGTAAAGGCTCCCCTGGGGAGTTCTCTTGTACCCAAAGCATTCCTTTGGGGGCACTTTTGGACGGGCGAAAAGGGCTTGCAACACATTTCCTGGGGCCTGATCTTTCAGTCGTCTTCGATGCCGGCTAGGGCTGTGTTTAGGGACGCTCAGGAACAGCGAACGCGGAGGGTCCAGTTGCATGTGGGGCTGCGTAAAGGCTCCCCTGGGGAGTTCACTTGTACCCAAAGCCTTCCTTTGGGGGCACTTTTGGATGGTCCAAAGGGGCTCGCAACGCATTTCCTGGGGCCGGATTTTTCACTCGTCTCCGATGACTGCTAGGGCTATGTTTACGCTTGCTCATGAACAGTGAACCCGGAGGGTCCAGTTGCATGTGGGGCTGCGTGAAGGCTGCCCTGGGGAGTTCACTTGTACCCAAAGCCTTCCTTTGGTGACACTTTTGGATGGTCCAAAGGGGCTTGCAACACGTTTTCTCGGGCCCGGGTTTTCAGTCTTCTCCCATGCCGGCTAGTGATATATTTAGCGTTGCTCGGAAAAATCGAACCCGGAGGGTCCAGTTGCATGTGGGGCTGCGTAAAGGCTCCCCTGGGGAGTTCTCTTGTACCCAAAGCCTTCCTTTGTGGGCACTTTTGGATGGGCGAAAAGGGCTCGCAACGCATTTCCTGGGGCCTGATTTTTCAGTCGTCTTCGATGCCGGCTAGGGCTATGTTTAGGGACGCTCAGGAACAGCGAACGCGGAGGGTCCAGTTGCATGTGGGGCTGCGTAAAGGCTCCCCTGGGGAGTTCGCTTGTACCCAAAGCCTTCCTTTGGGGGCACTTTTGGATGGGCGAAAAGGGCTCGCAACGCATTTCCTGGGGCCTGATTTTTCAGTCGTCTTCAATGCCGGCTAGGGCTATGTTTAGTGATGCTCGGAAACAGGGAACCCGGAGGGTCCATTTGCATGTGGGGCTGCGTAAAGGCTCCCCTGGGGAGTTCACTTGTAGCCAAAGCCTTCCTTTGGTGACACTTTGGGATGGTCCAAAGGGGCTTGCAACGCGTTTTCTGGGGCCCGGGTTTTCAGTCTTCTCCCATGCCGGCTAGGGATATATTTAGCGTTGCTCGGAAACAGCGAACACGGAGGGTCCAGTTGCATGTGGGGCTGCGTAAAGGCTCCCCTGGGGAGTTCACTTGTACCCAAAGACTTCCTTTGGGGGCACTTTTGGATGGGTGAAAAGGGCTCGCAACGCATTTCCTGGGGCCTGATTTTTCAGTTGTCATCGACGCCAGCTAGGGCTATGTTTAGGGATGCTCGGAAACAGCGAACCCGGAGGGTCCAGTTGCATGTGGGGCTGCGTAAAGGCTCCCCTGGGGAGTTCACTTGTACCCAAAGCCTTCCTTTGGGGGCACTTTTGGATGGGCGAAAAGGGCTTGCAACGCATTTCCTGGGGCCTGATTTTTCAGTCGTCTTCGATGCCGGCTAGGGCTATGTTTAGGGATGCTCAGGAACAGCGAACCCGGAGGGTCCAGTTGCATGTGGGGCTGCGTAAAGGCTCCCCTGGGGAGTTCACTTGTAGCCAAAGCCTTCCTTTGGTGACACTTTTGGATGGTCCAAAGGGGCTTGCAACGCGTTTTCTCGGGCCCGGGTTTTCAGTCTTCTCCCATGCCGGCTAGGGATATATTTAGCGTTGCTCGGAAAAATCGAACCCGGAGGGTCCAGTTGCATGTGGGGCTGCGTAAAGGCTCCCCTGGGGAGTTCTCTTGTACCCAAAGCATTCCTTTGGGGGCACTTTTGGATGGGCGAAAAGGGCTTGCAACACATTTCCTGGGGCCTGATCTTTCAGTCGTCTTCGATGCCGGCTAGGGCTATGTTTAGGGACGCTCAGGAACAGCGAACCCGGAGGGTCCAGTTGCATGTGGGGCTGCGTAAAGGCTCCCCTGGGGAGTTCACTTGTACCCAAAGCCTTCCTTTGGGGGCACTTTTGGATGGGCGAAAAGGGCTCGCAACGCATTTCCTGGGGCCTGATTTTTCAGTCGTCATCGATGCCGGCTAGGGCTATGTATAGTGATGCTCGGAAACAGGGAACCCGGAGGGTCCAGTTGCATGTGGGGCTGCGTAAAGGCTCCCCTGGGGAGTTCACTTGTACCCAAAGCCTTCCTTTGGTTACACTTTTGGATGGTCCAAAGGGGCTTGCAACGCGTTTTCTGGGGCCCGGGTTTTCAGTCTTCTCCCATGCCGGCTAGGGATATATTTAGCGTTGCTCGGAAACAGCGAACACGGAGGGTCCAGTTGCATGTGGGGCTGCGTAAAGGCTCCCCTGGGGAGTTCACTTGTACCCAAAGCCTTCCTTTGGTGACACTTTTGGATGGTCCAAAGGGGCTTGCAACGCGTTTTCTTGGGCCAGGGTTTTCAGTCTTCTCCCATGCCGGCTAGTGATATATTTAGCGTTGCTCGGAAACAGCGAACCCGGAGAGTCCAGTTGCATGTGGGGCTGCGTAAAGGCTCCCCTGGGGAGTTCACTTGTACCCAAAGACTTCCTTTGGGGGCACTTTTGGATGGGTGAAAAGGGCTCGCAACGCATTTCCTGGGGCCTGATTTTTCAGTCGTCATCGATGCCAGCTAGGGCTATGTTTAGGGATGCTCGGAAACAGCGAACCCGGAGGGTCCAGTTGCATGTGGGGCTGCGTAAAGGCTCCCCTGGGGAGTTCTCTTGTACCCAAAGCCTTCCTTTGGGGGCACTTTTGGATGGGCGAAAAGGGCTTGCAACGCATTTCCTGGGGCCTGATTTTTCAGTCGTCTTCAATGCCGGCTAGGGTTATGTTTAGGGATGCTCAGGAACAGCGAACCCGGAGGGTCCAGTTGCATGTGGGGCTGCGTAAAGGCTCCCCTGGGAACTTCAGATGTACCCAAAGCCTTCCTTTGGGGGCACTTTTGGATGGTCCAAAGGGGCTCGCAACGCATTTCCTGGGGTCGGATTTTTCACTCGTCTCCGATGACGGCTAGGGCTACGTTTACGCTTGCTCATGAACAGCGAACCCGGAGGGTCCAGTTGCATGTGGGGCTGCGTAAAGGCTCCCCTGGGGAGTTCACTTGTACCCAAAGCCTTCCTTTGGGGGCACTTTTGGATGGGCGAAAAGGGCTTGCAACGCATTTCCTGGGGCCTGATTTTTCAGTCGTCTTCGATGCCGGCTAGGGCTATGTTTAGGGATGCTCAGGAACAGCGAACCCGGAGGGTCCAGTTGCATGTGGGGCTGCGAAAGGCTCCCCTGGGAACTTCAGATGTACCCAAAGCCTTCCTTTGGGGGCACTTTTGGATGGGTGAAAAGGGCTCGTAACGCATTTCCTGGGGCCTGATTTTTCACTCGTCTCCAAAGACGGCTAGGGTTACGTTTAGGTTTGCTCATGAACAGCGAACCCGGAGGGTCCAGTTGCATGTGGGGCTGCGTAAAGGCTCCCCTGGGGAGTTCACTTGTACCCAAAGCCTTCCTTTGGTGACACTTTTGGATGGTCCAAAGGGGCTTGCAACGCGTTTTCTCGGGCCCGGGTTTTCAGTCTTCTCCCATGCCGGCTAGGGATATATTTAGCGTTGCTCGGAAATATCGAACCCGGAGGGTCCAGTTGCATGTGGGGCTGCGTAAAGGCTCCCCTGGGGAGTTCTCTTGTACCCAAAGCCTTCCTTTGGGGGCACTTTTGGATGGGCGAAAAGGGCTCGCAACGCATTTCCTGGGGCCTGTTTTTTCAGTCGTCTTCGATGCCGGCTAGGGCTATGTTTAGGGACGCTCAGGAACAGCGAACGCGGAGGGTCCAGTTGCATGTGGGGCTGCGTAAAGGCTCCCCTGGGGAGTTCGCTTGTACCCAAAGCCTTCCTTTGGGGGCACTTTTGGATGGGCGAAAAGGGCTCGCAACGCATTTCCTGGGGCCTGATTTTTCAGTCGTCTTTGATGCCGGCTAGGGCTATGTTTAGTGATGCTCGGAAACAGGGAACCCGGAGGGTCCAGTTGCATGTGGGGCTGCGTAAAGGCTCCCCTGGGGAGTTCACTTGTACCCAAAGCCTTCCTTTGGTGACACTTTTGGATGGTCCAAAGGGGCTTGCAACGCGTTTCCTGGGGCCCGGGTTTTCAGTCTTCTCCCATGCCGGCTAGGGATATATTTAGCGTTGCTCGGAAACAGCGAACCCGGAGGGTCCAGTTGCATGTGGGGCTGCGTAAAGGCTCCCCTGGGGAGTTCTCTTGTACCCAAAGCCTTCCTTTGGGGGCACTTTTGGATGGGCGAAAAGGGCTCGCAACGCATTTCCTGGGGCCTGATTTTTCAGTTGTCTTCTATGCCGGCTAGGGCTATGTTTAGGGATGCTCGGAAACAGCGAACCCGGAGGGTCCAGTTGCATGTGGGGCTGCGTAAAGGCCCCCTTGGGGAGTTCACTTGTACCCAAAGCCTTCCTTTGGGGGCACTTTTGGATGGGCGAAAAGGGCTCGGAACGCATTTCCTGGGGCCTGATTTTTCAGTCGTCTTCGATGCCGGCTAGGGCTATGTTTAGGGATGCTCAGGAACAGCGAACCCGGAGGGTCCAGTTGCATGTGGGGCTGCGTAAAGCCTCCCCTGGGAACTTCAGATGTACCCAAAGCCTTCCTTTGGTGACACTTTTGGATGGTCCAAAGGGGCTCGCAACGCATTTCCTGGGGCCGGATTTTTCACTCGTCTCCGATGACGGCTAGGGCTACGTTTACGCTTGCTCATGAACAGCGAACCCGGAGGGTCCAGTTGCATGTGGGGCTGCATAAAGGCTCCCCTGGGGAGTTCACTTGTACCCAAAGCCTTCCTTTGGTGACACTTTTGGATGGTCCAAAGGGGCTTGCAACGCGTTTTCTCGGGCCCGGGTTTTCAGTCTTCTCCCATGCCGGCTAGTGATATATTTAGCGTTGCTCGGAAAAATCGAACCCGGAGGGTCCAGTTGCATGTGGGGCTGCGTAAAGGCTCCCCTGGGCAGTTCTCTTGTACCCAAAGCATTCCTTTGGGGGCACTTTTGGATGGGCGAAAAGGGCTTGCAACACATTTCCTGGGGCCTGATCTTTCAGTCGTCTTCGATGCCGGCTAGGGCTATGTTTAGGGACGCTCAGGAACAGCGAACCCGGAGGGTCCAGTTGCATGTGGGGCTGCGTAAAGGCTCCCCTGGGGAGTTCACTTGTACCCAAAGCCTTCCTTTCGGGGCACTTTTGGATGGGCGAAAAGGGCTCGCAACGCATTTCCTGGGGCCTGATTTTTCAGTCGTCATCGATGCCGGCTAGGGCTATGTTTAGTGATGCTCGGAAACAGGGAACCCGGAGGGTCCAGTTGCATGTGGGGCTGCGTAAAGGCTCCCCTGGGGAGTTCACTTGTACCCAAAGCCTTCCTTTGGTGACACTTTTGGATGGTCCAAAGGGGCTTGCAACGCGTTTTCTGGGGCCCGGGTTTTCAGTCTTCTCCCATGCCGGCTAGTGATATATTTAGCGTTGCTCGGAAACAGCGAACCCGGAGGGTCCAGTTGCATGTGGGGCTGCGTAAAGGCTCCCCTGGGGAGTTCACTTGTACCCAAAGCCTTCCTTTGGTGACACTTTTGGATGGTCCAATGGGGCTTGCAACGCGTTTTCTTGGGCCCGGGTTTTCAGTCTTCTCCCATGCCGGCTAGTGATATATTTAGCGTTGCTCGGAAACAGCGAACCCGGAGGGTCCAGTTGCATGTGGGGCTGCGTAAAGGCTCCCCTGGGGAGTTCACTTGTACCCAAAGCCTTCCTTTGGGGGCACTTTTGGATGGACGAAAAGGGCTTGCAACGCATTTCCTGGGGCCTGATTTTTCAGTCGTCTTCGATGCCGGCTATGGCTATGTTTAGGGATTCTCAGGAACAGCGAACCCGGAGGGTCCAGTTGCATGTGGGGCTGCGTAAAGGCTCCCCTGGGGAGTTCACTTGTACCCAAAGCCTTCCTTTGGGGGCACTTTTGGATGGGCGAAAAGGGCTTGCAACGCATTTCCTGGGGCCTGATTTTTCAGTCGTCTTCGATGCCGGCTAGCGCTATGTTTAGGGATGCTCGGAAACAGCGAACCCGGAGGGTCCAGTTGCATGTGGGGCTGCGTAAAGGCTCCCTTGGGGAGTTCACTTGTACCCAAAGCCTTCCTTTGGGGGCACTTTTGGATGGTCCAAAGGGGCTCGGAACGCATTTCCTGGGTCTGATTTTTCACTCGTCTCCGATGACTGCTAGGGCTATGTTTAGAGTTGCTTGGAAACAGGGAACCCAAAGGGTCCAGTTGCATATGGGGCTGCGTAAAGGCTCCCCTGGGGAGTTCACTTGTACCCAAAGCCTTCCTTTGGTGACACTTTTGGATGGTCCAAAGGGGCTCGCAACGCATTTCCTGGGGCCGGATTTTTCACTCATCTCCGATGACGGCTAGGGATACGTTTAGTTTTGCTCAGGAACAGCGAAACCGGAGGGTCCAGTTGCATGTGGGGCTGCGTAAAGGCTCCCCTGTGGAGGTCTCTTGTACCCAAAGCCTTCCTTTGGGGGCACTTTTGAATGGGCGAAAAGGGCTTGCAACGTTTTTCCTGGGGCCTGATTTTTCAGTCGTCTTCGATGCCGGCTAGGGCTATGTTTAGGGATGCTCGGAAAAATCGAACCCTGAGGGTCCATTTGCATGTGGGGCTGCGTAAAGGCTCCCCTGGGGAGTTCACTTGTACCCAAAGCCTTCCTTTGGTGACACTTTTGGATGGTCCAAAGGGGCTCGGAACGCATTTCCTGGGTCTGATTTTTCACTCGTCTCCGATGACTGCTAGGGCTATGTTTAGCGTTGATTGGAAACAGCGAACCCGGAGGGTCCAGTTGCATATGGGGCTGCGTAAAGGCTCCCCTGGGAACTTCAGATGTACCCAAAGCCTTCCCTTGGTGGCACTTTTGGATGGGCGAAAAGGGCTCGCAACGCATTTACTGGGGCCTGATTTTTCACTCGTCTCCGATGACGGCTAGGGCTACGTTTAGGTTTGCTCATGAACAGCAAACCCGGAGGGTCCAGTTGCATGTGGGGCTGCGTAAAGGCTCCCCTGGGGAGTTCTCTTGTACCCAAAGCCTTCCTTTGGGGGCACTTTTGGATGGGCGAAAAGGGCTCGGAAGGCATTTCCTGGGGCCTGATTTTTCAGTCGTCTTCTATGCCGGCTAGGGCTATGTTTAGGGATGCTCGGAAACAGCGAACTCGGAGGGTCCAGTAGCATGTGGGGCTGCGTAAAGGCTCCCCTGGGGAGTTCACTTGTATGCAAATCCTTCCTTTGGGTGCAATTTTGGATGGGCGAAAAGGGCTTGTAACGCATTTCCTGGGGCCTGATTTTTCAGTCGTCATCGATGCCAGCTAGCGCTATGTTTAGGGATGCTCGGAAACAGCGAACCCGGAGGGTCCAGTTGCATGTGGGGCTGCGTAAAGGCTCCCGTGGGGAGTTCACTTGTACCCAAAGCCTTCCTTTGGGGGCACTTTTGGATGGGCGAAAAGGGCTCGTAACGCATTTCCTGGGGCCTGATTTTTCAGTCGTCTTCGATGCCGGCTAGGGCTATGTATAGGGATGCTCGGAAACAGCGAACCCGGAGGGTCCAGTTGCATGTGGGGCTGCGTAAAGGCTCCCCTGGGGAGTTCACTTGTACCCAAAGCCTTCCTTTGGTGACACTTTTGAATGGTCCAAATGGGCTCGGAAAGCATTTCCTGGGTCTGATTTTTCAGTCGTCTCCGATGACTGCTAGGGCTATGTTTAGAGTTGCTTGGAAACAGCGAACCCGGAGGGTCCACTTGCATATGGGGCTGCGTAAAGGCTCCCCTGGGAACTTCAGATGTACCCAAAGCCTTCCTTTGGGGGCACTTTTGGATGGGAGAAAAGGGCTCGCAACGCATTTCCTGGGGCCTGATTTTTCACTCGTCTCCTATGACGGCTAGGGCTACGTTTAGGTTTGCTCATGAACAGCGAACCCGGAGGGTCCAGTTGCATGTGGGGCTGCGTAAAGGCTCCCCTGGGGAGTTCACTTGTACCCAAAGCCTTCCTTTGGGGGCACTTTTGGATGGTCCAAAGGGGCTCGCAACGCATTTCCTGGGGCCGGATTTTTCACTCGTCTCCGATGACGGCTAGGGCTACGTTTAGGTTTGCTCAGGAACAGCGAACCCGGAGGGTCCAGTTGCATGTGGGGCAGTGTAAAGACTCCCCTGGGGAGTTCACTTGTACCCAAAGCCTTCCTTTGGGGGCACTTTTGGATGGTCCAAAGGGGCTTGCAACGTGTTTTCTGGGGCCCGGGTGTTCAGTCTTCTCCCATGCCGGCTAGTGATATATTTAGCGTTGCTCGAAAAAATCGAACCCGGAGGGTCCAGTTGCATGTGGGGCTGCGTAAAGGCTCCCCTGGGGAGTTCACTTGTACCCAAAGGCTTCCTTTGGGGGCACTTTTGGATGGGCGAAAAGGGCTCGTAACGCATTTCCTGGGGCCTGATTTTTCAGTCGTCTTCGATGCCGGCTAGTGCTATGTTTAGGGATGCTCGGAAACAGCGAACCCGGAGGGTCCAGTTGCATGTGGGGCTGCGTAAAGGCTCCCCTGGGGAGTTCACTTGTACCCAAAGCCTTCCTTTGGTGACAGTTTTGGATGGTCCAAAGGGGTTCGCAACGCATTTCATGGGGTCTGATTTTTCAGTCCTCTCCGATGACTGCTAGGGCTATGTTTAGGGTTGCTCGGTAACAGCGAACACGGAGGGTCCAGTTGCATATGGGGCTGCGTAAAGGCTCCTTTGCGAACTTCTGATGTACCCAAAGCCTTCCTTTGGTGACACTTTTGGATGGTCCAAAGGAGCTTGGAACGCGTTTTCTGGGGCCCGGGTTTTCAGTCTTCTCCCATGCCGGCTAGTGATATATTTAGCGTTGCTCGGAAACAGCGAACCCGGAGGGTCCAGTTGCATGTGGGGCTGCGTAAAGGCTCCCCTGGGGAGTTCACTTGTACCCAAAGACTTCCTTTGGGGGCACTTTTGGATGGGCAAATGGGGCTTGTAACGCATTTCCTGGGGCCTGATTTTTCAGTCGTCATCGATGCCGGCTAGCGATATGTTTAGGGATGCTCGGAAACAGCGAACCCGGAGGGTCCAGTTGCATGTGGGGCTGCGTAAAGGCTCCCCTGGGAACTTCTGTTGTACCCAAAGCCTTCCTTTGGGGGCATTTTTGGATGGTCCAAAGGGGCTTGCAACGCGTTTTCTGGGGCCCGGGTTTTCAGTCTTCTCCCATGCCGGCTAGGGATATATTTAGGGTTGCTCGGAAAAATCGAACCCGGAGGGTCCAGTTGCATGTGGGGCTGCGTAAAGGCTCCCCTGGGGAGTTCTCTTGTACCCAAAGCCTTCCTTTGGGGGCACTTTTGGATGGGTGAAAAGGGCTCGTAACGCATTTCCTGGGGCCTGATTTTTCAGTCGTCATCGATACCTGTTAGCGCTATGTTTAGGGATGCTGGGAAACAGCGAACCTGGAGGGTCCAGTCGCATGTGGGGCTGCGTAAAGGCTCCCCTGGGGAGTTCACTTGTACCCAAAGCCTTCCTTTGGGGGCACTTTTGGATGGCCGAAAAGGGCTCGCAACGCATTTCCTGGGGCCTGATTTTTCAGTCGTCATCGATGCCAGCTAGGGCTATGTTTAGGGATGCTCGGAAACAGCGAACCCGGAGGGTCCAGTTGCATGTGGGGCTGCGTAAAGGCTCCCCTGGGAACTTCAGATGTACCCAAAGCCTTCCTTTGGGGGCACTTTTGGATGGTCCAAAGGGGCTCGCAACGCATTTCCTGGGGCCGGATTTTTCACTCGTCTGCGATGACGGCTAGGGCTATGTTTACGCTTGCTCATGAACAGCGAACCCGGAGGGTCCAGTTGCATGTGGGGCTGCATAAAGGCTCCCCTGGGGAGTTCACTTGTACCCAAAGCCTTCCTTTGGTGACACTTTTGGATGGTCCAAAGGGGCTTGCAACGCGTTTTCTCGGGCCCGGGTTTTCAGTCTTCTCCCATGCCGGCTAGGGATATATTTAGCGTTGCTCGGAAAAATCGAACCCGGAGGGTCCAGTTGCATGTGGGGCTGCGTAAAGGCTCCCCTGGGGAGTTCTCTTGTACCCAAAGCATTCCTTTGGGAGCACTTTTGGATGGGCGAAAAGGGCTCGCAACGCATTTCCTGGGGCCTGATTTTTCAGTCGTCTTCGATGCCGGCTAGGGCTATGTTTAGGGACGCTCAGGAACAGCGAACGCGGAGGGTCCAGTTGCATGTGGGGCTGCGTAAAGGCTCCCCTGGGGAGTTCGCTTGTACCCAAAGCCTTCCTTTGGGGGCACTTTTGGATGGGCGAAAAGGGCTCGCAAAGCATTTCCTGGGGCCTGATTTTTCAGTCGTCTTCGATGCCGGCTAGGGCTATGTTTAGTGATGCTCGGAAACAGGGAACCCGGAGGGTCCAGTTGCATGTGGGGCTGCGTAAAGGCTCCCCTGGGGAGTTCACTTGTAGCCAAAGCCTTCCTTTGGTGACACTTTTGGATGGTCCAAAGGGGCTTGCAACGCGTTTTCTGGGGCCCGGGTTTTCAGTCTTCTCCCATGCCGGCTAGTGATATATTTAGCGTTGCTCGGAAACAGCGAACACAGAGGGTCCAGTTGCATGTGGGGCTGCGTAAAGGCTCCCCTGGGGAGTTCACTTGTACCCAAAGACTTCCTTTGGGGGCACTTTTGGATGGGTGAAAAGGGCTCGCAACGCATTTCCTGGGGCCTGATTTTTCAGTTGTCATCGATGCCAGCTAGGGCTATGTTAAGGATGCTCGGAAACAGCGAACCCGGAGGGTCCAGTTGCATGTGGGGCTGCGTAAAGGCTCCCCTGGGGAGTTCACTTGTACCCAAAGCCTTCCTTTGGGGGCACTTTTGGATGGGCGAAAAGGGCTTGCAACGCATTTCCTGGGGCCTGATTTTTCAGTCGTCTTTGATGCCGGCTAGGGCTATGTTTAGGGATGCTCAGGAACAGCGAACCCGGAGGGTCCAGTTGCATGTGGGGCTGCGTAAAGGCTCCCCTGGGAACTTCAGATGTACCCAAAGCCTTCCTTTGGGGGCACTTTTGGATGGTCCAAAGGGGCTCGCAACGCATTTCCTGGGGCCGGATTTTTCACTCGTCTCCGATGACGGCTAGGGCTACGTTTACGCTTGCTCATGAACAGCGAACCCGGAGGGTCCAGTTGCATGTGGGGCTGCGTAAAGGCTCCCCTGGGGAATTCACTTGTACCCAAAGCCTTCCTTTGGTGACACTTTTGGATGGTCCAAAGGGGCTTGCAACGCGTTTTCTCGGGCCCGGGTTTTCAGTCTTCTCCCATGCCGGCTAGTGATATATTTAGCGTTGCTCGGAAAAATCGAACCCGGAGGGTCCAGTTGCATGTGGGGCTGCGTAAAGGCTCCCCTGGGCAGTTCTCTTGTACCCAAAGCATTCCTTTGGGGGCACTTTTGGATGGGCGAAAAGGGCTTGCAACACATTTCCTGGGGCCTGATCTTTCAGTCGTCTTCGATGCCGGCTAGGGCTATATTTAGGGACGCTCAGGAACAGCGAACCCGGAGGGTCCAGTTGCATGTGGGGCTGCGTAAAGGCTCCCCTGGGGAGTTCACTTGTACCCAAAGCCTTCCTTTGGGGGCACTTTTGGATGGGCGAAAAGGGCTCGCAACGCATTTCCTGGGGCCTGATTTTTCAGTCGTCATCGATGCCGGCTAGGGCTATGTTTAGTGATGCTCGGAAACAGGGAACCCTGAGGGTCCAGTTGCATGTGGGGCTGCGTAAAGGCTCCCCTGGGGAGTTCACTTGTACCCAAAGCCTTCCTTTGGTGACACTTTTGGATGGTCCAAAGGGGCTTGCAACGCGTTTTCTGGGGCCCGGGTTTTCAGTCTTCTCCCATGCCGGCTAGTGATATATTTAGCGTTGCTTGGAAACAGCGAACCCGGAGGGTCCAGTTGCATGTGGGGCTGCGTAAAGGCTCCCCTGGGGAGTTCACTTGTACCCAAAGCCTTCCTTTGGGGGCACTTTTGGATGGTCCAAAGGGGCTCGCAACGCATTTCCTGGGGCCGGATTTTTCACTCGTCTCCGATGACGGCTAGGGCTACGTTTACGCTTGCTCATGAACAGCGAACCCGGAGGGTCCAGTTGCATGTGGGGCTGCGTAAAGGCTCCCCTGGGAAGTTCCCTTATACCCAAAGCCTTCCTTTGGGGGCACTTTTGGATGGGCGAAAAGGGCTTGCAACGCATTTCCTGGGGCCTGATTTTTCAGTCGTTTTCGATGCCGGCTAGGGCTATGTTTAGGGATGCTCAGGAACAGCGAACCCGGAGGGTCCAGTTGCATGTGGGGCTGCGTAAAGGCTCCCCTGGGAACTTCAGATGTACCCAAAGCCTTCCTTTGGGGGCACTTTTGGATGGTCCAAAGGGGCTCGCAACGCATTTCCTGGGGCCAGATTTTTCACTCGTCTCCGATGACGGCTAGGGCTACGTTTACGCTTGATCATGAACAGCGAACCCGGAGGGTCCAGTTGCATGTGGGCTGCATAAAGGCTCCCCTGGGGAGTTCACTTGTACCCAAAGCCTTCCTTTGGTGACACTTTTGGATGGTCCAAAGGGGCTTGCAACGCGTTTTCTCGGGCCCGGGTTTTCAGTCTTCTCCCATGCCGGCTAGGGATATATTTAGCGTTGCTCGGAAAAATCGAACCCGGAGGGTCCAGTTGCATGTGGGGCTGCGTAAAGGCTCCCCTGGGGACTTCACTTGTACCCAAAGCATTCCTTTGGGGGCACTTTTGGATGGGCGAAAAGGGCTTGCAACACATTTCCTGGGGCCTGATCTTTCAGTCGTCTTCGATGCTGGCTAGGGATATGTTTAGGGACGCTCAGGAACAGCGAATCCGGAGGGTCCAGTTTCATGTGGGGCTGCGTAAAGGCTCCCCTGGGGAGTTCACTTGTACCCAAAGCATTCCTTTGGGGGCACTTTTGGATGGGCGAAAAGGGCTTGCAACACATTTCCTGGGGCCTGATTTTTCAGTCGTCATCGATGCTGGCTAGGGCTTGTTTAGTGATGCTCGGAAACAGGGAAACCGGAGGGTCCAGTTGCATGTGGGGCTGCGTAAAGGCTCCCCTGGGGAGTTCACTTGTACCCAAAGCCTTCCTTTGGTGACACTTTTGGATGGTCCAAAGGGGCTTGCAACGCGTTTTCTGGGGCCCGGGTTTTCAGTCTTCTCCCATGCCGGCTAGGGATATATTTAGGGTTGCTCGGAAAAATCGAACCCGGAGGGTCCAGTTGCATGTGGGGCTGCGTAAAGGCTCCCTTGGGGAGTTCACTTGTACCCAAAGCCTTCCTTTGGGGGCACTTTTGGATGGGCGAAAAGGGCTTGCAACGTTTTTCCTGGGGCCTGATTTTTCAGTCGTCATCCATACCGGTTAGCGCTATGTTTAGGGATGCTCGGAAACAGCGAACCCGGAGGGTCCAGTTGCATGTGGGGCTGCGTAAAGGCTCCCCTGGGGAGTTCAGTTGTACCCAAAGCCTTCCTTTGGGGGCACTTTTGGATGGGCGAAAAGGGCTCGCAACGCATTTCCTGGGGCCTGATTTTTCAGTCGTCATCGATGCCAGCTTGGGATATGTTTAGGGATGCTCGGAAACAGCGAACCCGGAGGGTCCAGTTGCATGTGGGGCTGCGTAAAGGCTCCCCTGGGGAGTTCACTTGTACCCAAAGCCTTCCTTTGGGGGCACTTTTGGATGGGCGAAAAGGGCTTGCAACGCATTTCCTGGGGCCTGATTTTTCAGTCGTCTTCGATGCCGGCTAGGGCTATGTTTAGGGATGCTCAGGAACAGCGAACCCGGAGGGTCCAGTTGCATGTGGGGCTGCGTAAGGCTCCCCTGGGAAATTCAGATGTACCCAAAGCCTTCCTTTGGGGGCACTTTTGGATTGTCCAAAGGGGCTCGCAACGCATTTCCTGGGGCCGGATTTTTCACTCGTCTCCGATGACGGCTAGGGCTACGTTTACGCTTGCTCATGAACAGCGAACCCGGAGGATCCAGTTGCATGTGGGGCTGCGTAAAGGCTCCCCTGGGGAGTTCACTTGTACCCAAAGCCTTCCTTTGGTGACACTTTTGGATGGTCCAAAGGGGCTTGCAACGCGTTTTCTCGGGCCCGGGTTTTCAGTCTTCTCCCATGCCGGCTAGTGATATATTTAGCGTTGCTCGGAAAAATCGAACCCGGAGGGTCCAGTTGCATGTGGGGCTGCGTAAAGGCTCCCCTGGGGAGTTCAGTTGTACCCAAAGCCTTCCTTTGGGGGCACTTTTGGATGGGCGAAAAGGGCTCGCAACGCATTTCCTGGGGCCTGATTTTTCAGTCGTCATCGATGCCGGGTAGAGCTATGTTTAGTGATGCTCGGAAACAGGGAACCCGGAGGGTCCAGTTGCATGTGGGGCTGCGTAAAGGCTCCCTTGGGAACTTCAGATGTACCCAAAGCCTTCCTTTGGGGGCACTTTTGGATGGGCGAAAAGGGCTCGTAACGCATTTCCTGGGGCCTGATTTTTCAGTCGTCATCGATGCCGGCTAGGGCTATGTTTAGGGATGCTCGGAAACAGGGAACCCGGAGGGTCCAGTTGCATGTGGGGCTGCGTAAAGGCTCCCCTGGGGAGTTCACTTGTACCCAAAGATTTCCTTTGGGGGCACTTTTGGATGGGTGAAAAGGGCTCGCAACGCATTTCCTGGGGCCTAATTTTTCAGTCGTCTTCGATGTCGGCTAGGGTTATTTATAGGGATGCTCGAAAACAGCGAACCCGGAGGGTCCAGTTGCATGTGGGGCTGCGTAAAGGCTCCCCTGGGGAGTTCACTTGTACCCAAAGCCTTCCTTTGGGGGCACTTTTGGATGGGCGAATGGGGCTCGTAACACATTTTCTGTGGCCCGAGCTTTCAGTCGACTGCCAGGCGTGCTAGGGTTATATTTAGGGTTGCGGTGAAAGAGGGAACCCGAAGGGTCCAGTTGCATGTGGGGCTGCGCAAAGGCTCCCCTGGGGAGTTCACTTGTACCCAAAGCCTTCCTTTGGGGGCACTTTTGGATGGGCGAAAAGGGCTTGTAACGCATTTCCTGGGGCCTGATTTTTCAATCGTCGTCGATGCCGGGTAGGGCTACGTTTAGGGTTGCTCGAAAACAGCGAACCCGGAGGGTCCAGTTGCATGTGGGGCTGCGTAAAGGCTCCCCTGGGGAGTTCACTTGTACCCAAAGCCGTCCTTTGGTGACACTTTTGGATGGTCCAAAGGGACTCGCAACGCATTTCCTGGGGCCTGATTTTTCACTCGTCTCCGATGACTGCTAGGGCTACGTTTAGGGTTGCTCGGAAACAGCGAACGCGGACGGTCCAGTTGCATATGGGGCTGCGTAAAGACTCCCCTGGGAACTTCAGATGTACCCAAAGCCTTCCTTTGGGGGCACTTTTGGATGGTCCAAAGGGGCTCGCAACGCATTTCCTGGGGCCGGATTTTTCACTCGTCTCCGATGACGGCTAGGGCTACGTTTACGCTTGCTCATGAACAGCGAACCCGGAGGGTCCAGTTGCATGTGGGGCTGCGTAAAGGCTCCCCTGGGGAGTTCCCTTATACCCAAAGCCTTCCTTTGGGGGCACTTTTGGATGGGCGAAAAGGGCTTGCAACGCATTTCCTGGGGCCTGATTTTTCAGTCGTCTTCGATGCCGGCTAGGGCTATGTTTAGGGATGCTCAGGAACAGCGAACCCGGAGGGTCCAGTTGCATGTGGGGCTGCGTAAAGGCTCCCCTGGGAACTTCAGATGTACCCAAAGCCTTCCTTTGGGGGCACTTTTGGATGGTCCAAAGGGGCTCGCAACGCATTTCCTGGGGCCAGATTTTTCACTCGTCTCCGATGACGGCTAGGGCTACGTTTACGCTTGATCATGAACAGCGAACCCGGAGGGTCCAGTTGCATGTGGGCTGCATAAAGGCTCCCCTGGGGAGTTCACTTGTACCCAAAGCCTTCCTTTGGTGACACTTTTGGATGGTCCAAAGGGGCTTGCAACGCGTTTTCTCGGGCCCGGGTTTTCAGTCTTCTCCCATGCCGGCTAGGGATATATTTAGCGTTGCTCGGAAAAATCGAACCCGGAGGGTCCAGTTGCATGTGGGGCTGCGTAAAGGCTCCCCTGGGGAGTTCACTTGTACCCAAAGCCTTCCTTTGGGGGCACTTTTGGATGGGCGAAAAGGGCTCGTAACGCATTTCCTGGGGCCTGATTTTTCACTCGTCTCCGATGACGGCTAGGGCTACGTTTAGGTTTGCTCATGAACAGTGAAACCGGAGGGTCCAGTTGCATGTGGGGCTGCGTAAAGGCTCCCCTGGGGAGTTCACTTGTACCCAAAGCCTTCCTTTGGGGGCACTTTTGGATGGTCCAAAGGGGCTTGCAACGCATTTCCTGGGGCCGGATTTTTCAGTCGTCTTCGATGACGGCTAGGGCTATGTTTACGCTTGCTCATGAACAGCGAACCCGGAGGGTCCAGTTGCATGTGGGGCTGCGTAAAGGCTCCCCTGGGGAGTTCACTTGTACCCAAAGCCTTCCTTTGGGGGCACTTTTGGATGGGCGAAAAGGGCTTGCAACACATTTCCTGGGGCCTGATCTTTCAGTCGTCTTCGATGCCGGGTAGGGCTATGTTTAGGGATGCTCAGTAACAGCGAACGCGGAGGGTCCAGTTGCATGTGCGGCTGCGTAAAGGCTCCCCTGGGGAGTTCACTTGTACCCAAAGCCTTCCTTTGGGGGCACTTTTGGATGGGCGAAAAGGGCTTGTAACGCATTTCCTGGGGCCTGATTTTTCAATCGTCGTCAATGCCGGGTAGGGCTATGTTTAGGGATGCTCGGAAACAGCGAACCCGGAGGGTCCAGTTGCATGTGGGGCTGCGTAAAGGCTCCCCTGGGGAGTTCACTTGTACCCAAAGCCTTCCTTTGGGGGCACTTTTGCATTGGCGAAAAGGGCTCGTAATGCATTTCCTGGGGCCTGATTTTTCAGTCGTCATCGATGCCGGCTAGGGGTATGTTTAGGGATGCTCGGAAACAGGGAACTCGGAGGGTCCAGTTGCATGTGGGGCTGCGTAAAGGCTCCCCTGGGGAGTTCACTTGTACCCAAAGCCTTCCTTTGGTGACACTTTTGGATGGTGCAAAGGGGCTTGCAACGCGTTTCCTGGGGACTGATTTTTCAGTCGTCTTCGATGTCGGCTAGGGCTACGTTTACGGTTGCTCGGAAACAGCGAACCCGGAGGGTCCAGTTGCATATGGGGCTGCGTAAAGACTCCCCTGGGAACTTCAGATGTACCCAAAGCCTTCCTTTGGGGGCACTTTTGGATGGTCCAAAGGGGCTCGCAATGCATTTCCTGAGGCCTGATTTTTCACTCATCTCCGATGACGGCTAGGGCTACGTTTACGTTTGCTCATGAACAGCGAACCCGGAGGGTCCAGTTGCATATGGGGCTGCGTAAAGGCTCCCCTGGGGAGTTCACTTGTACCCAAAGCCTTCCTTTGGGGGCACTTTTGGATGGGCGAAAAGGGCTCGTAACGCATTTCCTGGGGCCTGATTTTTCAGTCGTCTTCGATGCCGGGTAGGGCTATGTTTAGGGATGCTCGGAAACAGCGAACGCGGAGGGTCCAGTTGCATGTGGGGCTGCGTAAAGGCTCCCCTGGGGAGTTCACTTGTACCAAAAGCCTTGCTTTGGTGACACTTTGGGATGGTCCAAAGGGGCTTCTAACGCATTTTCTGTGGCTCAGGTTTTCAGTCTTCTCCCATGCCGGCTAGGGATATATTTAGGGTTGCTCGGAAAAATCGAACCAGAAGGGTCCAGTTGCATGTGGGGCTGCGTAAAGGCTCCCCTGGGGAGTTCTCTTATACCCAAAGCCTTCCTTTGGGGGCACTTTTGGATGGGCGAAAATGGCTCGCAACGCACTTCCTTGGGCCTGATTTTTCAGTCGTCTTCGATGCCGGCAAGGGCTATGATTAGGGATGCTCGGAAACAGCGAACCCGGAGGGTCCAGTTGCATGTGGGGCTGCGTAAAGGCTCCCCTGGGGAGTTCACTTGTACCCAAAGCCTTCCTTTGGGGGCACTTTTGGATGGGTGAAAAGGGCTCGTAACGCATTTCCTGGGGCCTGATTTTTCAGTCGTCATCGATGCCGGCTAGGGCTATGTTTAGGGATGCTCGGAAACAGCGAACGCGGAGGGTCCAGTTGCATGTGGGGCTGCGTAAAGGCTCCCCTGGGGAGTTCACTTGTACCCAAAGCCTTCCTTTGGGGGCACTTTTGGATGGGCGAAAAGGGCTTGCAACGTTTTTCCTGGGGCCTGATTTTTCAATCGTCTTCGATGCCGGGTAGGGCTATGTTTAGGGATGCTCAGTAACAGCGAACGCGGAGGGTCCAGTTGCATGTGCGGCTGCGTAAAGGCTCCCCTGGGGAGTTCACTTGTACCCAAAGCCTTCCTTTGGGGGCACTTTTGGATGGGCGAAAAGGGCTTGTAACGCATTTCCTGGGGCCTGATTTTTCAATCGTCGTCAATGCCGGGTAGGGCTATGTTTAGGGATGCTCGGAAACAGCGAACCCGGAGGGTCCAGTTGCATGTGGGGCTGCGTAAAGGCTCCCCTGGGGAGTTCACTTGTACCCAAAGCCTTCCTTTGGGGGCACTTTTGCATTGGCGAAAAGGGCTCGTAATGCATTTCCTGGGGCCTGATTTTTCAGTCGTCATCGATGCCGGCTAGGGGTATGTTTAGGGATGCTCGGAAACAGGGAACTCGGAGGGTCCAGTTGCATGTGGTGCTGCGTAAAGGCTCCCCTGGGGAGTTCACTTGTACCCAAAGCCTTCCTTTGGTGACACTTTTGGATGGTGCAAAGGGGCTTGCAACGCGTTTCCTGGGGACTGATTTTTCAGTCGTCTTCGATGTCGGCTAGGGCTACGTTTATGGTTGCTCGGAAACAGCGAACCCGGAGGGTCCAGTTGCATATGGGGCTGCGTAAAGACTCCCCTGGGAACTTCAGATGTACCCAAAGCCTTCCTTTGGGGGCACTTTTGGATGGTCCAAAGGGGCTCGCAATGCATTTCCTGAGGCCTGATTTTTCACTCATCTCCGATGACGGCTAGGGCTACGTTTACGTTTGCTCATGAACAGCGAACCCGGAGGGTCCAGTTGCATATGGGGCTGCGTAAAGGCTCCCCTGGGGAGTTCACTTGTACCCAAAGCCTTCCTTTGGGGGCACTTTTGGATGGGCGAAAAGGGCTCGTAACGCATTTCCTGGGGCCTGATTTTTCAGTCGTCTTCGATGCCGGGTAGGGCTATGTTTAGGGATGCTCGGAAACAGCGAACGCGGAGGGTCCAGTTGCATGTGGGGCTGCGTAAAGGCTCCCCTGGGGAGTTCACTTGTACCAAAAGCCTTGCTTTGGTGACACTTTGGGATGGTCCAAAGGGGCTTCTAACGCATTTTCTGTGGCTCAGGTTTTCAGTCTTCTCCCATGCCGGCTAGGGATATATTTAGGGTTGCTTGGAAAAATCGAACCAGAAGGGTCCAGTTGCATGTGGGGCTGCGTAAAGGCTCCCCTGGGGAGTTCTCTTATACCCAAAGCCTTCCTTTGGGGGCACTTTTGGATGGGCGAAAATGGCTCGCAACGCACTTCCTTGGGCCTGATTTTTCAGTCGTCTTCGATGCCGGCAAGGGCTATGATTAGGGATGCTCGGAAACAGCGAACCCGGAGGGTCCAGTTGCATGTGGGGCTGCGTAAAGGCTCCCCTGGGGAGTTCACTTGTACCCAAAGCCTTCCTTTGGGGGCACTTTTGGATGGGTGAAAAGGGCTCGTAACGCATTTCCTGGGGCCTGATTTTTCAGTCGTCATCGATGCCGGCTAGGGCTATGTTTAGGGATGCTCGGAAACAGCGAACGCGGAGGGTCCAGTTGCATGTGGGGCTGCGTAAAGGCTCCCCTGGGGAGTTCACTTGTACCCAAAGCCTTCCTTTGGGGGCACTTTTGGATGGGCGAAAAGGGCTTGTAACGCATTTCCTGGGGCCTGATTTTTCAATCGTCGTCGATGCCGGGTAGGGCTACGTTTAGGGTTGCTCGAAAACAGCGAACCCGGAGGGTCCAGTTGCATGTGGGGCTGCGTAAAGGCTCCCCTGGGGAGTTCACTTGTACCCAAAGCCGTCCTTTGGTGACACTTTTGGATGGTCCAAAGGGACTCGCAACGCATTTCCTGGGGCCTGATTTTTCACTCGTCTCCGATGACTGCTAGGGCTACGTTTAGGGTTGCTCGGAAACAGCGAACGCGGACGGTCCAGTTGCATATGGGGCTGCGTAAAGACTCCCCTGGGAACTTCAGATGTACCCAAAGCCTTCCTTTGGGGACACTTTTGGATGGTCCAAAGGGGCTCGCAACGCATTTCCTGGGGCCTGATTTTTCACTCGTCTCCGATGACGGCTAGGGCTACGTTTAGGTTTGCTCATGAACAGCGAACCCGGAGGGTCCAGTTGCATGTGGGGCTGCGTAAAGGCTCCCCTGGGGAGTTCACTTGTACCCAAAGCCTTCCTTTGGGGGCACTTTTGGATGGGTGAAAAGGGCTCGTTACGCATTTCCTGGGGCCTGATTTTTCAGTCGTCTTCGATGCCGGGTAGGGCTATGTTTAGGGATGCTCAGTAACAGCGAACTCGGAGGGTCCAGTTGCATGTGGGGCTGCGTAAAGGCTCCCCTGGGGAGTTCACTTGTACCCAAAGCCTTCCTTTGGGGGCACTTTTGGATGGGCGAAAAGGGCTTGTAACGCATTTCCTGGGGCCTGATTTTTCAATCGTCGTCGATGCCGGGTAGGGCTATATTTAGGGATGCTCGGAAACAGCGAACGCGGAGGGTCCAGTTGCATGTGGGGCTGCGTAAAGGCTCCCCTGGGGAGTTCACTTGTACCAAAAGCCTTCCTTTGGTGACACTTCGGGATGGTCCAAAGGGGCTTCTAACGCATTTTCTGTGGCCCAGGTTTTCAGTCTTCTCCCATGCCGGCTAGGGATATATTTAGGGTTGCTTGGAAAAATCGAACCAGAAGGGTCCAGTTGCATGTGGGGCTGCGTAAAGGCTCCCCTGGGGAGTTCTCTTATACCCAAAGCCTTCCTTTGGGGGCACTTTTGGATGGGCGAAAAGGGCTCGCTACGCATTTCCTGGGGCCTGATTTTTCACTCGTCTCCAAGGACGGCTAGGGCTACGTTTAGGTTTGCTCATGAACAGCGAACCCGGAGGGTCCAGTTGCATGTGGGGCTGCGTAAAGGCTCCCCTGGGGAGTTCCCTTATACCCAAAGCCTTCCTTTGGGGGCACTTTTGGATGGGCGATAAGGGCTCGCAACGCATTTCCTGGGGCCTGATTTTTCAGTCGTCTTCGAAGCCGGCAAGGGCTATGTTTAGGGATGCTCGGAAACAGCAAACCCGGAGGGTCCAGTTGCATGTGGGGCTGCGTAAAGGCTCCCCTGGGGAGTTCACTTGTACCCAAAGCCTTCCTTTGGGGGCACTTTTGGATGGGCGAAAAGAGCTCGTAACGCATTTCCTGGAGCCTGATTTTTCAGTCGTCAGCGATGCCGGTTAGGGCTATGTTTAGGGATGCTCAGAAACAGCGAACTCGGAGGGTCCAGTTGCATGTGGGGCTGCGTAAAGGCTCCCCTGGGGAGTTCACTTGTACCCAAAGCCTTCCTTTGGTGACACTTTTGGATGGTCCAAAGGGGCTCGAAACGCATTTCCTGGGGCCTGATTTTTCACTCGTCTCCAATGACGGCTAGGGCTACGTTTACGTTTGCTCATGAACAGTGAACCCGGAGGGTCCAGTTGCATGTGGGGCTGCGTAAAGGCTCCCCTGGGGAGTTCACTTGTACCCAAAGCCTTCCTTTGGTGACACTTTTGGATGGTCCAAAGGGGCTTGCAACGCGTTTCCTGGGGCCTGATTTTTCAGTCGTCTTCGATGCCGGCTAGGGCTATGTTTAGGGATGCTCGGAAACAGCGAACTCAAAGGGTCCAGTTGCATGTGGGGCTGCGTAAAGGCTCCCCTGGGGAGTTCACTTGTACATAAAGCCTTCCTTTGGGGGCACTTTTGGATGGGCGAAAAGGGCTCGCAACGCATTTCCTGGGGCCTGATTTTTCAGTCGTCATCGATGCCAGCTAGGGTTATGTTTAGGGATGCTCGGAAACAGCGAACCCGGAGGGTCCAGTTGCATGTGGGGCTGCGTAAAGGCTCCCCTGGGGAGTTCACTTGTACCCAAAGCCTTCCTTTGGGGGCACTTTTGGATGGGCGAAAAGGGCTTGCTACGCATTTCCTGGGGCCTGATTTTTCAGTCGTCTTCGATGCCGGCTAGGGCTATGTTTAGGGATGCTCAGGAACAGCGAACACGGAGGGTCCAGTTGCATGTGGGGCTGCGTAAGGCTCCCCTGGGAACTTCAGATGTACCCAAAGCCTTCCTTTGGGGGCACTTTTGGATGGTCCAAAGGGGCTCGCAACGCATTTACTGGGGCCGGATTTTTCACTCGTCTCCGATGACGGCTAGGGCTACGTTTACGCTTGCTCATGAACAGCGAACCCGGAGGGTCCAGTTGCATGTGGGGCTGCGTAAAGGCTCCCATGGGGAGTTCACTTGTACCCAAAGCCTTCCTTTGGTGACACTTTTGGATGGTCCAAAGGGGCTTGCAACGCGTTTTCTGGGGCCCGGGTTTTCAGTCTTCTCCCATGCCGGCTAGTGATATATTTAGCGTTGCACGGAAAAATCGAACCCGGAGGGTCCAGTTGCATGTGGGGCTGCGTAAAGGCTCCCCTGGGGAGTTCACTTGTACCCAAAGCCTTCCTTTGGGGGCACTTTTGGATGGGCGAAAAGGGCTCGCAACGCATTTCCTGGGGCCTGATTTTTCAGTCGTCATCGATGCCGGCCAAGGCTATGTTTAGTGATGCTCGGAAACAGGGAACCCGGAGGGTCCAGTTGCATGTGGGGCTGCGTAAAGGCTCCCCTGGGGAGTTCACTTGTACCCAAAGCCTTCCTTTGGGGGCACTTTTGGATGGGCGAATGGGGCTCGTAACACATTTTCTGTGGCCCGAGCTTTCAGTCGACTGCCAGGCGTGCTAGGGTTATATTTAGGGTTGCGGTGAAAGAGGGAACCCGAAGGGTCCAGTTGCATGTGGGGCTGCGTAAAGGCTCCCCTGGGGAGTTCACTTGTACCCAAAGCCTTCCTTTGGGGGCACTTTTGGATGGGCGAAAAGGGCTTGTAACGCATTTCCTGGGGCCTGATTTTTCAATCGTCGTCGATGCCGGGTAGGGCTACGTTTAGGGTTGCTCGAAAACAGCGAACCCGGAGGGTCCAGTTGCATGTGGGGCTGCGTAAAGGCTCCCCTGGGGAGTTCACTTGTACCCAAAGCCGTCCTTTGGTGACACTTTTGGATGGTCCAAAGGGACTCGCAACGCATTTCCTGGGGCCTGATTTTTCACTCGTCTCCGATGACTGCTAGGGCTACGTTTAGGGTTGCTCGGAAACAGCGAACGCGGACGGTCCAGTTGCATGTGCGGCTGCGTAAAGGCTCCCCTGGGGAGTTCACTTGTACCCAAAGCCTTCCTTTGGGGGCACTTTTGCATTGGCGAAAAGGGCTCGTAATGCATTTCCTGGGGCCTGATTTTTCAGTCGTCATCGATGCCGGCTAGGGGTATGTTTAGGGATGCTCGGAAACAGGGAACTCGGAGGGTCCAGTTGCATGTGGGGCTGCGTAAAGGCTCCCCTGGGGAGTTCACTTGTACCCAAAGCCTTCCTTTGGTGACACTTTTGGATGGTGCAAAGGGGCTTGCAACGCGTTTCCTGGGGACTGATTTTTCAGTCGTCTTCGATGTCGGCTAGGGCTACGTTTATGGTTGCTCGGAAACAGCGAACCCGGAGGGTCCAGTTGCATATGGGGCTGCGTAAAGACTCCCCTGGGAACTTCAGATGTACCCAAAGCCTTCCTTTGGGGGCACTTTTGGATGGTCCAAAGGGGCTCGCAATGCATTTCCTGAGGCCTGATTTTTCACTCATCTCCGATGACGGCTAGGGCTACGTTTACGTTTGCTCATGAACAGCGAACCCGGAGGGTCCAGTTGCATATGGGGCTGCGTAAAGGCTCCCCTGGGGAGTTCACTTGTACCCAAAGCCTTCCTTTGGGGGCACTTTTGGATGGGCGAAAAGGGCTCGTAACGCATTTCCTGGGGCCTGATTTTTCAGTCGTCTTCGATGCCGGGTAGGGCTATGTTTAGGGATGCTCGGAAACAGCGAACGCGGAGGGTCCAGTTGCATGTGGGGCTGCGTAAAGGCTCCCCTGGGGAGTTCACTTGTACCAAAAGCCTTGCTTTGGTGACACTTTGGGATGGTCCAAAGGGGCTTCTAACGCATTTTCTGTGGCTCAGGTTTTCAGTCTTCTCCCATGCCGGCTAGGGATATATTTAGGGTTGCTTGGAAAAATCGAACCAGAAGGGTCCAGTTGCATGTGGGGCTGCGTAAAGGCTCCCCTGGGGAGTTCTCTTATACCCAAAGCCTTCCTTTGGGGGCACTTTTGGATGGGCGAAAATGGCTCGCAACGCACTTCCTTGGGCCTGATTTTTCAGTCGTCTTCGATGCCGGCAAGGGCTATGATTAGGGATGCTCGGAAACAGCGAACCCGGAGGGTCCAGTTGCATGTGGGGCTGCGTAAAGGCTCCCCTGGGGAGTTCACTTGTACCCAAAGCCTTCCTTTGGGGGCACTTTTGGATGGGTGAAAAGGGCTCGTAACGCATTTCCTGGGGCCTGATTTTTCAGTCGTCATCGATGCTGGCTAGGGCTATGTTTAGGGATGCTCGGAAACAGCGAACGCGGAGGGTCCAGTTGCATGTGGGGCTGCGTAAAGGCTCCCCTGGGGAGTTCACTTGTACCCAAAGCCTTCCTTTGGGGGCACTTTTGGATGGGCGAAAAGGGCTTGTAACGCATTTCCTGGGGCCTGATTTTTCAATCGTCGTCGATGCCGGGTAGGGCTACGTTTAGGGTTGCTCGAAAACAGCGAACCCGGAGGGTCCAGTTGCATGTGGGGCTGCGTAAAGGCTCCCCTGGGGAGTTCACTTGTACCCAAAGCCGTCCTTTGGTGACACTTTTGGATGGTCCAAAGGGACTCGCAACGCATTTCCTGGGGCCTGATTTTTCACTCGTCTCCGATGACTGCTAGGGCTACGTTTAGGGTTGCTCGGAAACAGCGAACGCGGACGGTCCAGTTGCATGTGGGGCTGCGTAAAGGCTCCCCTGGGGAGTTCACTTGTACCCAAAGCCTTCCTTTGGGGGCACTTTTGGATGGTCCAAAGGGGCTCGCAACGCATTTCCTGGGGCCTGATTTTTCACTCGTCTCCGATGACGGCTAGGGCTACGTTTAGGTTTGCTCATGAACAGCGAACCCGGAGGGTCCAGTTGCATGTGGGGCTGCGTAAAGGCTCCCCTGGGGAGTTCACTTGTACCCAAAGCCTTCCTTTGGGGGCACTTTTCGATGGGTGAAAAGGGCTCGTTACGCATTTCCTGGGGCCTGATTTTTCAGTCGTCTTCGATGCCGGGTAGGGCTATGATTAGGGATGCTCAGTAACAGCGAACTCGGAGGGTCCAGTTGCATGTGGGGCTGCGTAAAGGCTCCCCTGGGGAGTTCACTTGTACCCAAAGCCTTCCTTTGGGGGCACTTTTGGATGGGCGAAAAGGGCTTGTAACGCATTTCCTGGGGCCTGATTTTTCAATCGTCGTCGATGCCGGGTAGGGCTATGTTTAGGGATGCTCGGAAACAGCGAACGCGGAGGGTCCAGTTGCATGTGGGGCTGCGTAAAGGCTCCCCTGGGGAGTTCACTTGTACCAAAAGCCTTCCTTTGGTGACACTTTGGGATGGTCCAAAGGGGCTTCTAACGCATTTTCTGTGGCCCAGGTTTTCAGTCTTCTCCCATGCCGGCTAGGGATATATTTAGGGTTGCTTGGAAAAATCGAACCAGAAGGGTCCAGTTGCATGTGGGGCTGCGTAAAGGCTCCCCTGGGGAGTTCTCTTATACCCAAAGCCTTCCTTTGGGGGCACTTTTGGATGGGCGAAAAGGGCTCGCAACGCATTTCCTGGGGCCTGATTTTTCAGTCGTCTTCGATGCCGGCAAGGGCTATGATTAGGGATGCTCGGAAACAGCGAACCCGGAGGGTCCAGTTGCATGTGGGGCTGCGTAAAGGCTCCCCTGGGGAGTTCACTTGTACCCAAAGCCTTCCTTTGGGGGCACTTTTGGATGGGCGAAAAGAGCTCGTAACGCATTTCCTGGGGCCTGATTTTTCAGTCGTCAGCGATGCCGGTTAGGGCTATGTTTAGGGATGCTCGGAAACAGCGAACTCGGAGGGTCCAGTTGCATGTGGGGCTGCGTAAAGGCTCCCCTGGGGAGTTCTCTTGTACCCAAAGCCTTCCTTTGGTGACACTTTTGGATGGTCCAAAGGGGCTCGTAACGCATTTCCTGGGGCCTGATTTTTCACTCGTCTCCGATGACTGCTAGGTCTACGTTTATGGTTGCTCGAAAACAGCGAGCCCGGAGGGTCCAGTTGCATATGGGGCTGCGTAAAGGCTCCCCTGGGAACTTCTGATGTACCCAAAGCCTTCCTTTGGTGACACTTTTGGATGGTCCAAAGGGGCTCGAAACGCATTTCCTGGGGCCTGATTTTTCACTCGTCTCCAATGACGGCTAGGGCTACGTTTACGTTTGCTCATGAACAGTGAACCCGGAGGGTCCAGTTGCATGTGGGGCTGCGTAAAGGCTCCCCTGGGGAGTTCACTTGTACCCAAAGCCTTCCTTTGGTGACACTTTGGCATGGTTCAAAGGGGCTTGCAACGCGTTTCCTGGGGCCTGATTTTTCAGTCGTCTTCGATGCCGGCTAGGGCTATGTTTAGGGATGCTCGGAAACAGCGAACTCAAAGGGTCCAGTTGCATGTGGGGCTGCGTAAAGGCTCCCCTGGGGAGTTCACTTGTACCCAAAGCCTTCCTTTGGTGACACTTTGGCATGGTTCAAAGGGGCTTGCAACGTGTTTCCTGGGGCCTGATTTTTCAGTCGTCTTCGATGCCGACTAGGGATATGTTTAGGGATGCTCGGAAACAGCGAACTCAAAGGGTACAGTTGCATGTGGGGCTGCGTAAAGGCTCCCCTGGGGAGTTCTCTTGTACCCAAAGCATTCCTTTGGGGGCACTTTTGGATGGGCGAAAAGGGCTCGGAACGCATTTCCTGGGGCCTGAATTTTCAGTCGTCATCGATGCCGGCTAGGGGTATGTTTAGGGATGCTCGGAAACAGGGAACTCGGAGGGTCCAGTTGCATGTGGTGCTGCGTAAAGGCTCCCCTGGGGAGTTCACTTGTACCCAAAGCCTTCCTTTGGTGACACTTTGGGATGGTGCAAAGGGGCTTGCAACGCGTTTCCTGGGGCCTGATTTTTCAGTCGTCTTCGATGCCGGCTAGGGCTATGTTTAGGGATGCTCGGAAACAGCGAACTCAAAGGGTCCAGTTGCATGTGGGGCTGCGTAAAGGCTCCCCTGGGGAGTTCACTTGTACCAAAAGCCTTGCTTTGGTGACACTTTGGGATGGTCCAAAGAGGCTTCTAACGCATTTTCTGTGGCTCAGGTTTTCAGTCTTCTCCCATGCCGGCTAGGGATATATTTAGGGTTGCTTGGAAAAATCGAACCAGAAGGGTCCAGTTGCATGTGGGGCTGCGTAAAGGCTCCCCTGGGGAGTTCTCTTATACCCAAAGCCTTCCTTTGGGGGCACTTTTGGATGGGTGAAAAGGGCTCGCAACGCACTTCCTTGGGCCTGATTTTTCAGTCGTCTTCGATGCCGGCAAGGGCTATGATTAGGGATGCTCGGAAACAGCGAACCCGGAGGGTCCAGTTGCATGTGGGGCTGCGTAAAGGCTCCCCTGGGGAGTTCACTTGTACCCAAAGCCTTCCTTTGGGGGCACTTTTGGATGGGTGAAAAGGGCTCGTAACGCATTTCCTGGGGCCTGATTTTTCAGTCGTCATCGATGCCGGCTAGGGCTATGTTTAGGGATGCTCGGAAACAGCGAACGCGGAGGGTCCAGTTGCATGTGGGGCTGCGTAAAGGCTCCCCTGGGGAGTTCACTTGTACCCAAAGCCTTCCTTTGGGGGCACTTTTGGATGGGCGAAAAGGGCTTGTAACGCATTTCCTGGGGCCTGATTTTTCAATCGTCGTCGATGCCGGGTAGGGCTACGTTTAGGGTTGCTCGAAAACAGCGAACCCGGAGGGTCCAGTTGCATGTGGGGCTGCGTAAAGGCTCCCCTGGGGAGTTCACTTGTACCCAAAGCCGTCCTTTGGTGACACTTTTGGATGGTCCAAAGGGACTCGCAACGCATTTCCTGGGGCCTGATTTTTCACTCGTCTCCGATGACTGCTAGGGCTACGTTTAGGGTTGCTCGAAAACAGCGAACGCGGACGGTCCAGTTGCATATGGGGCTGCGTAAAGACTCCCCTGGGAACTTCAGATGTACCCAAAGCCTTCCTTTGGGGGCACTTTTGGATGGTCCAAAGGGGCTCGCAACGCATTTCCTGGGGCCTGATTTTTCACTCGTCTCCGATGACGGGTAGGGCTATGTTTAGGGATGCTCAGTAACAGCGAACCCGGAGGGTCCAGTTGCATGTGGGGCTGCGTAAAGGCTCCCCTGGGGAGTTCACTTGTACCCAAAGCCTTCCTTTGGGGGCACTTTTGGATGGGCGAAAAGGGCTTGTAACGCATTTCCTGGGGCCTGATTTTTCAATCGTCGTCGATGCCGGGTAGGGCTATGTTTAGGGATGCTCGGAAACAGCGAACGCGGAGGGTCCAGTTGCATGTGGGGCTGCGTAAAGGCTCCCCTGGGGAGTTCACTTGTACCAAAAGCCTTCCTTTGGTGACACTTTGGGATGGTCCAAAGGGGCTTCTAACGCATTTTCTGTGGCCCAGGTTTTCAGTCTTCTCCCATGCCGGCTAGGGATATATTTAGGGTTGCTTGGAAAAATCGAACCAGAAGGGTCCAGTTGCATGTGGGGCTGCGTAAAGGCTCCCCTGGGGAGTTCTCTTATACCCAAAGCCTTCCTTTGGGGGCACTTTTGGATGGGCGAAAAGGGCTCGCTACGCATTTCCTGGGGCCTGATTTTTCACTCGTCTCCAAGGACGGCTAGGGCTACGTTTAGGTTTGCTCATGAACAGCGAACCCGGAGGGTCCAGTTGCATGTGGGGCTGCGTAAAGGCTCCCCTGGGGAGTTCCCTTATACCCAAAGCCTTCCTTTGGGGGCACTTTTGGATGGGCGATAAGGGCGCGCAACGCATTTCCTGGGGCCTGATTTTTCAGTCATCTTCGATGCCGGCAAGGGCTATGTTTAGGGATGCTCGGAAACAGCAAACCCGGAGGGTCCAGTTGCATGTGGGGCTGCGTAAAGGCTCCCCTGGGGAGTTCACTTGTACCCAAAGCCTTCCTTTGGGGGCACTTTTGGATGGGCGAAAAGAGCTCGTAACGCATTTCCTGGAGCCTGATTTTTCAGTCGTCAGCGATGCCGGTTAGGGCTATGTTTAGGGATGCTCAGAAACAGCGAACTCGGAGGGTCCAGTTGCATGTGGGGCTGCGTAAAGGCTCCCCTGGGGAGTTCACTTGTACCCAAAGCCTTCCTTTGGTGACACTTTTGGATGGTCCAAAGGGGCTCGAAACGCATTTCCTGGGGCCTGATTTTTCACTCGTCTCCAATGACGGCTAGGGCTACGTTTACGTTTGCTCATGAACAGTGAACCCGGAGGGTCCAGTTGCATGTGGGGCTGCGTAAAGGCTCCCCTGGGGAGTTCACTTGTACCCAAAGCCTTCCTTTGGTGACACTTTGTCATGGTTCAAAGGGGCTTGCAACGCGTTTCCTGGGGCCTGATTTTTCAGTCGTCTTCGATGCCGGCTAGGGCTATGTTTAGGGATGCTCGGAAACAGCGAACTCAAAGGGTCCAGTTGCATGTGGGGCTGCGTAAAGGCTCCCCTGGGGAGTTCACTTGTACATAAAGCCTTCCTTTGGGGGCACTTTTGGATGGGCGAAAAGGGCTCGGAACGCATTTCCTGGGGCCTGATTTTTCAGTCGTCATCGATGCCAGCTAGGGTTATGTTTAGGGATGCTCGGAAACAGCGAACCCGGAGGGTCCAGTTGCATGTGGGGCTGCGTAAAGGCTCCCCTGGGGAGTTCACTTGTACCCAAAGCCTTCCTTTGGGGGCACTTTTGGATGGGCGAAAAGGGCTTGCTACGCATTTCCTGGGGCCTGATTTTTCAGTCGTCTTCGATGCCGGCTAGGGCTATGTTTAGGGATGCTCAGGAACAGCGAACACGGAGGGTCCAGTTGCATGTGGGGCTGCGTAAGGCTCCCCTGGGAACTTCAGATGTACCCAAAGCCTTCCTTTGGGGGCACTTTTGGATGGTCCAAAGGGGCTCGCAACGCATTTACTGGGGCCGGATTTTTCACTCGTCTCCTATGACGGCTAGGGCTACGTTTACGCTTGCTCATGAACAGCGAACCCGGAGGGTCCAGTTGCATGTGGGGCTGCGTAAAGGCTCCCATGGGGAGTTCACTTGTACCCAAAGCCTTCCTTTGGTGACACTTTTGGATGGTCCAAAGGGGCTTGCAACGCGTTTTCTGGGGCCCGGGTTTTCAGTCTTCTCCCATGCCGGCTAGTGATATATTTAGCGTTGCACGGAAAAATCGAACCCGGAGGGTCCAGTTGCATGTGGGGCTGCGTAAAGGCTCCCCTGGGGAGTTCTCTTGTACCCAAAGCATTCCTTTGGGGGCACTTTTGGATGGGCGAAAAGGGCTTGCAACACATTTCCTGGGGCCTGATCTTTCAGTCGTCTTCGATGCCGGCTAGGGCTATGTTTAGGGACGCTCAGGAACAGCGAACCCAGAGGGTCCAGTTGCATGTGGGGCTGCGTAAAGGCTCCCCTGGGGAGTTCACTTGTACCCAAAGCCTTCCTTTGGGGGCACTTTTGGATGGGCGAAAAGGGCTCGCAACGCATTTCCTGGGGCCTTATTTTTCAGTCGTCATCGATGCCGGCTAGGGCTATGTTTAGTGATGCTCGGAAACAGGGAACCCGGAGGGTCCAGTTGCATGTGGGGCTGCGTAAAGGCTCCCCTGGGGAGTTCACTTGTACCCAAAGCCTTCCTTTGGGGGCACTTTTGGATGGGCGAATGGGGCTCGTAACACATTTTCTGTGGCCCGAGCTTTCAGTCGACTGCCAGGCGTGCTAGGGTTATATTTAGGGTTGCGGTGAAAGAGGGAACCCGAAGGGTCCAGTTGCATGTGGGGCTGCGTAAAGGCTCCCCTGGGGAGTTCACTTGTACCCAAAGCCTTCCTTTGGGGGCACTTTTGGATGGGCGAAAAGGGCTTGTAACGCATTTCCTGGGGCCTGAATTTTCAATCGTCGTCGATGCCGGGTAGGGCTACGTTTAGGGTTGCTCGAAAACAGCGAACCCGGAGGGTCCAGTTGCATGTGGGGCTGCGTAAAGGCTCCCCTGGGGAGTTCACTTGTACCCAAAGCCGTCCTTTGGTGACACTTTTGGATGGTCCAAAGGGACTCGCAACGCATTTCCTGGGGCCTGATTTTTCATTCGTCTCCGATGACTGCTAGGGCTACGTTTAGGGTTGCTCGGAAACAGCGAACGCGGACGGTCCAGTTGCATATGGGGCTGCGTAAAGACTCCCCTGGGAACTTCAGATGTACCCAAAGCCTTCCTTTGGGGGCACTTTTGGATGGTCCAAAGGGGCTCGCAACGCATTTCCTGGGGCCTGATTTTTCACTCGTCTCCGATGACGGCTAGGGCTACGTTTAGGTTTGCTCATGAACAGCGAACCCGGAGGGTCCAGTTGCATGTGGGGCTGCGTAAAGGCTCCCCTGGGGAGTTCACTTGTACCCAAAGCCTTCCTTTGGGGGCACTTTTGGATGGGTGAAAAGGGCTCGTTACGCATTTCCTGGGGCCTGATTTTTCAGTCGTCTTCGATGCCGGGTAGGGCTATGTTTAGGGATGCTCAGTAACAGCGAACTCGGAGGGTCCAGTTGCATGTGGGGCTGCGTAAAGGCTCCCCTGGGGAGTTCACTTGTACCCAAAGCCTTCCTTTGGGGGCACTTTTGGATGGGCGAAAAGGGCTCGTAACGCATTTCCTGGGGCCTGATTTTTCAATCGTCGTCGATGCCGGGTAGGGCTATGTTTAGGGATGCTCGGAAACAGCGAACGCGGAGGGTCCAGTTGCATGTGGGGCTGCGTAAAGGCTCCCCTGGGGAGTTCACTTGTACCAAAAGCCTTCCTTTGGTGACACTTTGGGATGGTCCAAAGGGGCTTCTAACGCATTTTCTGTGGCTCAGGTTTTCAGTCTTCTCCCATGCCGGCTAGGGATATATTTAGGGTTGCTTGGAAAAATCGAACCAGAAGGGTCCAGTTGCATGTGGGGCTGCGTAAAGGCTCCCCTGGGGAGTTCTCTTATACCCAAAGCCTTCCTTTGGGGGCACTTTTGGATGGGCGAAAAGGGCTCGCAACGCATTTCCTGGGGCCTGATTTTTCAGTCGTCTTCGATGCCGGCAAGGGCTATGTTTAGGGATGCTCGGAAACAGCGAACCCGGAGGGTCCAGTTGCATGTGGGGCTGCGTAAAGGCTCCCCTGGGGAGTTCACTTGTACCCAAAGCCTTCCTTTGGGGGCACTTTTGGATGGGCGAAAAGAGCTCGTAACGCATTTCCTGGGGCCTGATTTTTAAGTCGTCTGCGATGCCGGTTAGGGCTATGTTTAGGGATGCTCGGAAACAGCGAACTCGGAGGGTCCAGTTGCATGTGGGGCTGCGTAAAGGCTCCCCTGGGGAGTTCTCTTGTACCCAAAGCCTTCCTTTGGTGACACTTTTGGATGGTCCAAAGGGGCTCGCAACGCATTTCCTGGGGCCTGATTTTTCACTCGTCTCCTATGACTGCTAGGTCTACGTTTATGGTTGCTCGAAAACAGCGAGCCCGGAGGGTCCAGTTGCATATGGGGCTGCGTAAAGGCTCCCCTGGGAACTTCTGATGTACCCAAAGCCTTCCTTTGGTGACACTTTTGGATGGTCCAAAGGGGCTCGAAACGCATTTCCTGGGGCCTGATTTTTCACTCGTCTCCAATGACGGCTAGGGCTACGTTTACGTTTGCTCATGAACAGTGAAACCGGAGGGTCCAGTTGCATGTGGGGCTGCGTAAAGGCTCCCCTGGGGAGTTCACTTGTACCCAAAGCCTTCCTTTGGGGGCACTTTTGGATGGTCCAAAGGGGCTCGCAACGCATTTCCTGGGGCCGGATTTTTCAGTCGTCTTCGATGACGGCTAGGGCTATGTTTACGCTTGCTCATGAACAGCGAACCCGGAGGGTCCAGTTGCATGTGGGGCTGCGTAAAGGCTCCCCTGGGGAGTTCACTTGTACCCAAAGCCTTCCTTTGGGGGCACTTTTGGATGGGCGAAAAGGGCTTGCAACGTTTTTCCTGGGGCCTGATTTTTCAGTCGTCTTCGATGTCGGCTAGGGCTATGTTTAGGGATGCTCAGTAACAGCGAACTCGGAGGGTCCAGTTGCATGTGGGGCTGCGTAAAGGCTCCCCTGGGGAGTTCACTTGTACCCAAAGCCTTCCTTTAGGGGCACTTTTGGATGGGCGAAAAGGGCTTGTAACGCATTTCCTGGGGCCTGATTTTTCAATCGTCGTCAATGCCGGGTAGGGCTATGTTTAGGGATGCTCGGAAACAGCGAACCCGGAGGGTCCAGTTGCATGTGGGGCTGCGTAAAGGCTCCCCTGGGGAGTTCACTTGTACCCAAAGCCTTCCTTTGGGGGCACTTTTGGATGGGCGAAAAGGGCTTGCAACGTTTTTCCTGTGGCCTGATTTTTCAGTCGTCTTCGATGCCGGGTAGGGCTATGTTTAGGGATGCTCAGTAACAGCGAACTCGGAGGGTCCAGTTGCATGTGGGGCTGCGTAAAGGCTCCCCTGGGGAGTTCACTTGTACCCAAAGCCTTCCTTTAGGGGCACTTTTGGATGGGCGAAAAGGGCTTGTAACGCATTTCCTGGGGCCTGATTTTTCAATCGTCGTCAATGCCGGGTAGGGCTATGTTTAGGGATGCTCGGAAACAGCGAACCCGGAGGGTCCAGTTGCATGTGGGGCTGCGTAAAGGCTCCCCTGGGGAGTTCACTTGTACCCAAAGCCTTCCTTTGGGGGCACTTTTGCATTGGCGAAAAGGGCTCGTAATGCATTTCCTGGGGCCTGATTTTTCAGTCGTCATCGATGCCGGCTAGTGGTATGTTTAGGGATGCTCGGAAACAGGGAACTCAGAGGGTCCAGTTGCATGTGGGGCTGCGTAAAGGCTCCCCTGGGGAGTTCACTTGTACCCAAACCTTCCTTTGGTGACACTTTTGGATGGTGCAAAGGGGCTTGCAACGCGTTTCCTGGGGACTGATTTTTCAGTCGTCTTCGATGTCGGCTAGGGCTATGTTTAGGGATGCTCGGAAACAGCGAACACGGAGGGTCCAGTTGTATGTGGGCCTGCGTAAAGGCTCCCCTGGGGAGTTCACTTGTACCCAAAGCCTTCCTTTGGTGACACTTTTGGATGGTCCAAAGGGGCTCGCAACGCATTTCCTGGGGCCTGATTTTTCACTCGTCTCTGATGACTGCTAGGGCTACGTTTATGGTTGCTCGGAAACAGCGAACCCGGAGGGTCCAGTTGCATATGGGGCTGCGTAAAGACTCCCCTGGGAACTTCAGATGTACCCAAAGCCTTCCTTTGGGGGCACTTTTGGATGGTCCAAAGGGGCTCGCAATGCATTTCCTGAGGCCTGATTTTTCACTCATCTCCGATGACGGCTAGGGCTACGTTTACGTTTGCTCATGAACAGCGAACCCGGAGGGTCCAGTTGCATATGGGGCTGCGTAAAGGCTCCCCTGGGGAGTTCACTTGTACCCAAAGCCTTCCTTTGGGGGCACTTTTGGATGGGCGAAAAGGGCTCGTAACGCATTTCCTGGGGCCTGATTTTTCAGTCGTCTTCGATGCCGGGTAGGGCTATGTTTAGGGATGCTCAGTAACAGCGAACTCGGAGGGTCCAGTTGCATGTGGGGCTGCGTAAAGGCTCCCCTGGGGAGTTCACTTTTACCCAAAGCCTTCCTTTGGGGACACTTTTGGATGGGCGAAAAGGGCTTGTAACGCATTTCCTGGGGCCTGATTTTTCAATCGTCGTCGATGCCGGGTAGGGCTATGTTTAGGGATGCTCGGAAACAGCGAACCCGGAGGGTCCAGTTGCATGTGGGGCTGCGTAAAGGCTCCCCTGGGGAGTTCACTTGTACCAAAAGCCTTGCTTTGGTGACACTTTGGGATGGTCCAAAGGGGCTTCTAACGCATTTTCTGTGGCTCAGGTTTACAGTCTTCTCCCATGCCGGCTAGGGATATATTTAGGGTTGCTTGGAAAAATCGAACCAGAAGGGTCCAGTTGCATGTGGGGCTGCGTAAAGGCTCCCCTGGGGAGTTCTCTTATACCCAAAGCCTTCCTTTGGGGGCACTTTTGGATGGGCGAAAAGGGCTCGCAACGCACTTCCTTGGGCCTGATTTTTCAGTCGTCTTCGATGCCGGCAAGGGCTATGATTAGGGATGCTCGGAAACAGCGAACCCGGAGGGTCCAGTTGCATGTGGGGCTGCGTAAAGGCTCCCCTGGGGAGTTCACTTGTACCCAAAGCCTTCCTTTGGTGACACTTTTGGATGGGTGAAAAGGGCTCGTAACGCATTTCCTGGGGCCTGATTTTTCAGTCGTCATCGATGCCGGCTAGGGCTATGTTTAGGGATGCTCGGAAACAGCGAACGCGGAGGGTCCAGTTGCATGTGGGGCTGCGTAAAGGCTCCCCTGGGGAGTTCACTTGTACCCAAAGCCTTCCTTTGGTGACACTCTTGGATGGTCCAAATGGGCTCGGAACGCATTTCCTGGGTCTGATTTTTCACTCGTCTCCGATGACTGCTAGGGCTATGTTTAGGGTTGCTTGGAAACAGCGAACCCGGAGGGTCCACTTGCATATGGGGCTGCGTAAAGGCTCCCCTGGGAACTTCAGATGTACCCAAAGCCTTCCTTTGGGGGCACTTTTGGATGGGAGAAAAGGGCTCGCAACGCATTTCCTGGGGCCTGATTTTTCACTCGTCTCCGATGACGGCTAGGGCTACGTTTAGGTTTGCTCATGAACAGCGAACCCGGAGGGTCCAGTTGCATGTGGGGCAGTGTAAAGGCTCCCCTGGGGAGTTCACTTGTACCCAAAGCCTTCCTTTGGTGACACTTTTGGATGGTCCAAAGGAGCTTGCAACGTGTTTTCTGGGGCCCGGGTGTTCAGTCTTCTCCCATGCCGGCTAGTGATATATTTAGCGTTGCTCGAAAAAATCGAACCCGGAGGGTCCAGTTGCATGTGGGGCTGCGTAAAGGCTCCCCTGGGGAGTTCACTTGTACCCAAAGCCTTCCTTTGGGGGCACTTTTGGATGCGCGTATGGGGCTTCTAACGCATTTCCTGGGGCCTGATTTTTCAGTCGTCATCGATGCCGGCTAGGGCTATGTTTAGGGATGCTCGGAAACAGCGAACCCGGAGGGTCCAGTTGCATGTGGGGCTGCGTAAAGGCTCCCCTGGGGAGTTCACTTGTACCCAAAGCCTTCCTTTGGGGGCACTTTTGGATGGCCGAAAAGGGCTTGCAACGCATTTCATGGGGCCTGATTTTTCAGTCGTCTTCGATGCCGGCTAGGGCTATGTTTAGGGATGCTCGGAAACAGCGAACCCGGAGGGTCCAGTTGCATGTGGGGCTGCGTAAAGGCTCCCCTGGGGAGTTCACTTGTATCCATAGTCTTCCTTTGGGGGCACTTTTGGATGGCCAAAAAGGGCTCGTAACGCATTTCCTGGGGCCTGATTTTTCAGTCGTCTTCGATGCCGGCTAGTGCTATGTTTAGGGATGCTCGGAAACAGCGAACCCGGAGGGTCCAGTTGCATGTGGGGCTGCGTAAAGGCTCCCCTGGGGAGTTCACTTGTACCCAAAGCCTTCCTTTGGTGACAGTTTTGGATGGTCCAAAGGGGTTCGCAACGCATTTCATGGGGTCTGATTTTTCAGTCCTCTCCGATGACAGCTAGGGCTATGTTTAGGGTTGCTCGGTAACAGCGAACACGGAGGGTCCAGTTGCATATGGGGCTGCGTAAAGGCTCCTTTGCGAACTTCTGATGTACCCAAAGCCTTCCTTTGGTGACACTTTTCGATGGTCCAAAGGGGCTTGTAACGCGTTTTCTGGGGCCCGGGTTTTCAGTCTTCTCCCATGCCGGCTAGTGATATATTTAGCGTTGCTCGGAAACAGCGAACCCGGAGGATCCAGTTGCATGTGGGGCTGCGTAAAGGCTCCCCTGGGGAGTTCTCTTGTACCCAAAGCCTTCCTTTGGTGACACTTTTCGATGGGTGAAAAGGGCTCGTAACGCATTTCCTGGGGCCTGATTTTTCAGTCGTCATCGATACCTGTTAGCGCTATGTTTAGGGATGCTGGGAAACAGCGAACCTGGAGGGTCCAGTCGCATGTGGGGCTGCGTAAAGGCTCCCCTGGGGAGTTCACTTGTACCCAAAGCCTTCCTTTGGGGGCACTTTTGGATGGGCGAAAAGGGCTTGCAACGCATTTCCTGGGGCCTGATTTTTCAGTCGTCTTCGATGCCGGCTAGGGCTATGTTTAAGGATGCTCAGGAACAGCGAACCCGGAGGGTCCAGTTGCATGTGGGGCTGCGTAAAGGCTCCCTTGGGAACTTCAGATGTACCCAAAGCCTTCCTTTGGGGGCACTTTTGGATGGGTGAAAAGGGCTTGCAACGCATTTCCTGGGGCCTGATTTTTCAGTCGTCATCGATACCTGTTAGCGCTATGTTTAGGGATGCTGGGAAACAGCGAACCCGGAGGGTCCATTTGCATGTGGGGCTGCGTAAATGCTCCCCTGGGGAGTTCACTTGTACCCAAAGCCTTCCTTTGGGGGCACTTTTAGATGGCCGAAAAGGGCTCGCAACGCATTTCCTGGGGCCTGATTTTTCAGTCGTCATCGATGCCAGCTAGTGCTATGTTTAGGGATGCTCGGAAACAACGAACTCGGAGGGTCCAGTTGCATGTGGGGCTACGTAAAGGCTCCCCTGGGGAGTTCACTTGTACCCAAAGCCTTCCTTTGGTGACACTTTTGGATGGTCCAAAGGGGCTTGCAACGCGTTTTCTCGGGCCCGGGTTTTCAGTCTTCTCCCATGCCGGCTAGGGATATATTTAGCGTTGCTCGGAAAAATCGAACCCGGAGGGTCCAGTTGCATGTGGGGCTGCGTAAAGGCTCCCCTGGGGAGTTCTCTTGTACCCAAAGCATTCCTTTGGGGGCACTTTTGGATGGGCGAAAAGGGCTTGCAACACATTTCCTGGGGCCTGATCTTTCAGTCGTCTTCGATGCCGGCTAGGGCTATGTTTAGGGACGCTCAGGAACAGCGAACCCAGAGGGTCCAGTTGCATGTGGGGCTGCGTAAAGGCTCCCCTGGGGAGTTCACTTGTACCCAAAGCCTTCCTTTGGGGGCACTTTTGGATGGGCGAATGGGGCTCGTAACACATTTTCTGTGGCCCGAGCTTTCAGTCGACTGCCAGGCGTGCTAGGGTTATATTTAGGGTTGCGGTGAAAGAGGGAACCCGAAGGGTCCAGTTGCATGTGGGGCTGCGTAAAGGCTCCCCTGGGGAGTTCACTTGTACCCAAAGCCTTCCTTTGGGGGCACTTTTGGATGGGCGAAAAGGGCTTGTAACGCATTTACTGGGGCCTGATTTTTCAATCGTCGTCGATGCCGGGTAGGGCTACGTTTAGGGTTGCTCGAAAACAGCGAACCCGGAGGGTCCAGTTGCATGTGGGGCTGCGTAAAGGCTCCCCTGGGGAGTTCACTTGTACCCAAAGCCGTCCTTTGGTGACACTTTTGGATGGTCCAAAGGGACTCGCAACGCATTTCCTGGGGCCTGATTTTTCACTCGTCTCCGATGACTGCTAGGGCTACGTTTAGGGTTGCTCGGAAACAGCGAACGCGGACGGTCCAGTTGCATATGGGGCTGCGTAAAGACTCCCCTGGGAACTTCAGATGTACCCAAAGCCTTCCTTTGGGGGCACTTTTGGATGGTCCAAAGGGGCTCGCAACGCATTTCCTGGGGCCTGATTTTTCACTCGTCTCCGATGACGGCTAGGGCTACGTTTAGGTTTGCTCGTGAACAGCGAACCCGGAGGGTCCAGTTGCATGTGGG
Organism: Anas platyrhynchos; assembly: GCF_047663525.1. Lineage (NCBI taxonomy): Eukaryota > Metazoa > Chordata > Aves > Anseriformes > Anatidae > Anas > Anas platyrhynchos. The sequence goes on from NC_092625.1 coordinate 1,223,210, forward strand.
GCTGCGTAAAGGCTCCCCTGGGGAGTTCACTTGTACCCAAAGCCTTTCTTTGGGGGCACTTTTGGATGGGTGAAAAGGGCTCGTTACGCATTTCCTGGGGCCTGATTTTTCAGTCGTCTTCGATGCCGGGTAGGGCTATGTTTAGGGATGCTCAGTAACAGCGAACTCGGAGGGTCCAGTTGCATGTGGGGCTGCGTAAAGGCTCCCCTGGGGAGTTCACTTGTACCCAAAGCCTTCCTTTGGGGGCACTTTTGGATGGGCGAAAAGGGCTTGTAACGCATTTCCTGGGGCCTGATTTTTCAATCGTCGTCGATGCCGGGTAGGGCTATGTTTAGGGATGCTCGGAAACAGCGAACGCGGAGGGTCCAGTTGCATGTGGGGCTGCGTAAAGGCTCCCCTGGGGAGTTCACTTGTACCAAAAGCCTTCCTTTGGTGACACTTTGGGATGGTCCAAAGAGCCTCGCAACGCATTTTCTGTGGCCCAGGTTTTCAGTCTTCTCCCATGCCGGCTAGGGATATATTTAGGGTTGCTTGGAAAAATCGAACCAGAAGGGTCCAGTTGCATGTGGGGCTGCGTAAAGGCTCCCCTGGGGAGTTCTCTTATACCCAAAGCCTTCCTTTGGGGGCACTTTTGGATGGTCCAAAGGGGCTCGCAACGCATTTCCTGGGGCCTGATTTTTCAGTCGTCTTCGATGCCGGCAAGGGCTATGTTTAGGGATGCTCGGAAACAGCGAACCCGGAGGGTCCAGTTGCATGTGGGGCTGCGTAAAGGCTCCCCTGGGGAGTTCACTTGTACCCAAAGCCTTCCTTTGGGGGCACTTTTGGATGGGCGAAAAGAGCTCGTAACGCATTTCCTGGGGCCTGATTTTTCAGTCGTCAGCGATGCCGGTTAGGGCTATGTTTAGGGATGCTCGGAAACAGCGAACTCGGAGGGTCCAGTTGCATGTGGGGCTGCGTAAAGGCTCCCCTGGGGAGTTCTCTTGTACCCAAAGCCTTCCTTTGGTGACACTTTTGGATAGTCCAAAGGGGCTCGTAACGCATTTCCTGGGGCCTGATTTTTCACTCGTCTCCGATGACTGCTAGGTCTACGTTTATGGTTGCTCGAAAACAGCGAGCCCGGAGGGTCCAGTTGCATATGGGGCTGCGTAAAGGCTCCTCTGGGAACTTCTGATGTACCCAAAGCCTTCCTTTGGTGACACTTTTGGATGGTCCAAAGGGGCTCGAAACGCATTTCCTGGGGCCTGATTTTTCACTCGTCTCCAATGACGGCTAGGGCTACGTTTACGTTTGCTCATGAACAGTGAACCCGGAGGGTCCAGTTGCATGTGGGGCTGCGTAAAGGCTCCCCTGGGGAGTTCACTTGTACCCAAAGCCTTCCTTTGGTGACACTTTGGCATGGTTCAAAGGGGCTTGCAACGCGTTTCCTGGGGCCTGATTTTTCAGTCGTCTTCGATGCCGACTAGGGATATGTTTAGGGATGCTCGGTAACAGCGAACCCGGAGGATCCAGTTGCATGTGGGGCTGCGTAAAGGCTCCCCTGGGGAGTTCTCTTGTACCCAAAGCCTTCCTTTGGGGGCACTTTTGGATGGGCGAAAAGGGCTCGCAACGCATTTCCTGGGCCCTGATTTTTCAGTCGTCTTCGATGCCGGCTAGGGCTATCTTTAGGGATGCTCGGAAACAGCGAACTCAAAGGGTACAGTTGCATGTGGGGCTGCGTAAAGGCTCCCCTGGGGAGTTCTCTTGTACCCAAAGCATTCCTTTGGGGGCACTTTTGGATGGGCGAAAAGGGCTCGGAACGCATTTCCTGGGGCCTGAATTTTCAGTCGTCATCGATGCCGGCTAGGGGTATGTTTAGGGATGCTCGGAAACAGGGAACTCGGAGGGTCCAGTTGCATGTGGTGCTGCGTAAAGGCTCCCCTGGGGAGTTCACTTGTACCCAAAGCCTTCCTTTGGTGACACTTTGGGATGGTGCAAAGGGGCTTGCAACGCGTTTCCTGGGGACTGATTTTTCAGTCGTCTTCGATGTCGGCTAGGGCTATGTTTAGGGATGCTCGGAAACAGCGAACCCGGAGGGTCCAGTTGTATGTGGGGCTGCGTAAAGGCTCCCCTGGGGAGTTCACTTGTACCCAAAGCCTTCCTTTGGTGACACTTTTGGATGGTCCAAAGGGGCTCGCAACGCATTTCCTGGTGCCTGATTTTTCAATCGTCGTCGATGCCGGGTAGGGCTATGTTTAGGGATGCTCGGAAACAGCGAACGCGGAGGGTCCAGTTGCATGTGGGGCTGCGTAAAGGCTCCCCTGGGGAGTTCACTTGTACCCAAAGCCTTCCTTTGGGGGCACTTTTGGATGGGCGAAAAGGGCTCGTAACGCATTTCCTGGGGCCTGCTTTTTCACTCGTCTCCGATGACGGCTAGGGCTACGTTTAGGTTTGCTCATGAACAGTGAAACCGGAGGGTCCAGTTGCATGTGGGGCTGCGTAAAGGCTCCCCTGGGGAGTTCACTTGTACCCAAAGCCTTCCTTTGGGGGCACTTTTGGATGGTCCAAAGGGGCTCGCAACGCATTTCCTGGGGCCGGATTTTTCAGTCGTCTTCGATGACGGCTAGGGCTATGTTTACGCTTGCTCATGAACAGCGAACCCGGAGGGTCCAGTTGCATGTGGGGCTGCGTAAAGGCTCCCCTGGGGAGTTCACTTGTACCCAAAGCCTTCCTTTGGGGGCACTTTTGGATGGGCGAAAAGGGCTTGCAACGTTTTTCCTGGGGCCTGATTTTTCAGTCGTCTTCGATGCCGGGTAGGGCTATGTTTAGGGATGCTCAGTAACAGCGAACTCGGAGGGTCCAGTTGCATGTGGGGCTGCGTAAAGGCTCCCCTGGGGAGTTCACTTGTACCCAAAGCCTTCCTTTGGGGGCACTTTTGGATGGGCGAAAAGGGCTTGTAACGCATTTCCTGGGGCCTGATTTTTCAATCGTCGTCAATGCCGGGTAGGGCTATGTTTAGGGATGCTAGGAAACAGCGAACCCGGAGGGTCCAGTTGCATGTGGGGCTGCGTAAAGGCTCCCCTGGGGAGTTCACTTGTACCCAAAGCCTTCCTTTGGGGGCACTTTTGCATTGGCGAAAAGGGCTCGTAATGCATTTCCTGGGGCCTGATTTTTCAGTCGTCATCGATGTCGGCTAGGGCTATGTTTAGGGATGCTCGGAAACAGCGAACACGGAGGGTCCAGTTGTATGTGGGGCTGCGTAAAGGCTCCCCTGGGGAGTTCACTTGTACCCAAAGCCTTCCTTTGGTGACACTTTTGGATGGTCCAAAGGGGCTCGCAACGCATTTCCTGGGGCCTGATTTTTCACTCGTCTCTGATGACTGCTAGGGCTACGTTTATGGTTGCTCGGAAACAGCGAACCCGGAGGGTCCAGTTGCATGTGGGGCTGCGTAAAGACTCCCCTGGGAACTTCAGATGTACCCAAAGCCTTCCTTTGGGGGCACTTTTGGATGGTCCAAAGGGGCTCGCAATGCATTTCCTGAGGCCTGATTTTTCACTCATCTCCGATGACGGCTAGGGCTACGTTTACGTTTGCTCATGAACAGCGAACCCGGAGGGTCCAGTTGCATATGGGGCTGCGTAAAGGCTCCCCTGGGGAGTTCACTTGTACCCAAAGCCTTCCTTTGGGGGCACTTTTGGATGGGCGAAAAGGGCTCGTAACGCATTTCCTGGGGCCTGATTTTTCAGTCGTCTTCGATGCCGGGTAGGGCTATGTTTAGGGATGCTCAGTAACAGCGAACTCGGAGGGTCCAGTTGCATGTGGGGCTGCGTAAAGGCTCCCCTGGGGAGTTCACTTTTACCCAAAGCCTTCCTTTGGGGGCACTTTTGGATGGGCGAAAAGGGCTTGTAACGCATTTACTGGGGCCTGATTTTTCACACGTCTTCGATGCCGGGTAGGGCTATGTTTACGGATGCTCGGAAACAGCGAACCCGGAGGGTCCAGTTGCATGTGGGGCTGCGTAAAGGCTCCCCTGGGGAGTTCACTTGTACCAAAAGCCTTGCTTTGGTGACACTTTGGGATGGTCCAAAGGGGCTTCTAACGCATTTTCTGTGGCTCAGGTTTTCAGTCTTCTCCCATGCCGGCTAGGGATATATTTAGGGTTGCTTGGAAAAATCGAACCAGAAGGGTCCAGTTGCATGTGGGGCTGCGTAAAGGCTCCCCTGGGGAGTTCTCTTATACCCAAAGCCTTCCTTTGGGGGCACTTTTGGATGGGCGAAAAGGGCTCGCAACGCACTTCCTTGGGCCTGATTTTTCAGTCGTCTTCGATGCCGGCAAGGGCTATGATTAGGGATGCTCGGAAACAGCGAACCCGGAGGGTCCAGTTGCATGTGGGGCTGCGTAAAGGCTCCACTGGGGAGTTCACTTGTACCCAAAGCCTTCCTTTGGGGGCACTTTTGGATGGGTGAAAAGGGCTCGTAACGCATTTCCTGGGGCCTGATTTTTCAGTCGTCATCGATGCCGGCTAGGGCTATGTTTAGGGATGCTCGGAAACAGCGAACGCGGAGGGTCCAGTTGCATGTGGGGCTGCGTAAAGGCTCCCCTGGGGAGTTCACTTGTACCCAAAGCCTTCCTTTGGTGACACTCTTGGATGGTCCAAATGGGCTCGGAACGCATTTCCTGGGTCTGATTTTTCACTCGTCTCCGATGACTGCTAGGGCTATGTTTAGGGTTGCTTGGAAACAGCGAACCCGGAGGGTCCACTTGCATATGGGGCTGCGTAAAGGCTCCCCTGGGAACTTCAGATGTACCCAAAGCCTTCCTTTGGGGGCACTTTTGGATGGGAGAAAAGGGCTCGCAACGCATTTCCTGGGGCCTGATTTTTCACTCGTCTCCGATGACGGCTAGGGCTACGTTTAGGTTTGCTCATGAACAGCGAACCCGGAGGGTCCAGTTGCATGTGGAGCTGCGTAAAGGCTCCCCTCGGGAGTTCACTTGTACCCAAAGCCTTCCTTTGGTGACACTTTGGGATGGTCCAAAGGGGCTTGCAACGCGTTTTCTGGGGCCCGGGTTTTCAGTCTTCTCCCATGCCGGCTAGTGATATATTTAGCGTTGCTCGGAAACAGCGAACCCGGAGGGTCCAGTTGCATGTGGGGCTGCGTAAAGGCTCCCCTGGGGAGTTCACTTGTACCCAAAGCCTTCCTTTGGGGGCACTTTTGGATAGTCCAAAGGGGCTCGCAACGCCTTTCCTGGGTTCGGATTTTTCACTCGTCTCCGATGACGGCTAGGGCTACGTTTAGGTTTGCTCAGTAACAGCGAACTCGGAGGGTCCAGTTGCATGTGGGGCAGTGTAAAGGCTCCCCTGGGGAGTTCACTTGTACCCAAAGCCTTCCTTTGGTGACACTTTTGGATGGTCCAAAGGGGCTTGCAACGTGTTTTCTGGGGCCCGGGTGTTCAGTCTTCTCCCATGCCGGCTAGTGATATATTTAGCGTTGCTCGAAAAAATCGAACCCGGAGGGTCCAGTTGCATGTGGGGCTGCGTAAAGGCTCCCCTGGGGAGTTCACTTGTACCCAAAGCCTTCCTTTGGGGGCACTTTTGGATGCGCGTATGGGGCTTCTAACGCATTTCCTGGGGCCTGATTTTTCAGTCGTCATCGATGCCGGCTAGGGCTATGTTTAGGGATGCTTGGAAACAGCGAACCCGGAGGGTCCAGTTGCATGTGGGGCTGCGTAAAGGCTCCCCTGGGGAGTTCACTTGTACCCAAAGCCTTCCTTTGGGGGCACTTTTGGATGCGCGTATGGGGCTTCTAACGCATTTCCTGGGGCCTGATTTTTCAGTCGTCATCGATGCCGGCTAGGGCTATGTTTAGGGATGCTTGGAAACAGCGAACCCGGAGGGTCCAGTTGCATGTGGGGCTGCGTAAAGGCTCCCCTGGGGAGTTCACTTGTACCCAAAGCCTTCCTTTGGGGGCACTTTTGGATGGCCGAAAAGGGCTCGTAACGCATTTCCTGGGGCCTGATTTTTCAGTCGTCTTCAATGCCGGCTAGGGCTATGTATAGGGATGCTCGGAAACAGCGAACCCGGAGGGTCCAGTTGCATGTGGGGCTGCGTAAAGGCTCCCCTGGGGAGTTCACTTGTATCCATAGTCTTCCTTTGGGGGCACTTTTGGATGGCCGAAAAGGGCTCGTAACGCATTTCCTGGGGCCTGATTTTTCAGTCGTCTTCGATGCCGGCTAGCGCTATGTTTAGGGATGCTCGGAAACAGCGAACCCGGAGGGTCCAGTTGCATGTGGGGCTGCGTAAAGGCTCCCCTGGGGAGTTCACTTGTACCCAAAGCCTTCCTTTGGTGACAGTTTTGGATGGTCCAAAGGGGTTCGCAACGCATTTCATGGGGTCTGATTATTCAGTCCTCTCCGATGACAGCTAGGGCTATGTTTAGGGTTGCTCGGTAACAGCGAACACGGAGGGTCCAGTTGCATATGGAGCTGCGTAAAGGCTCCTTTGCGAACTTCTGATGTACCCAAAGCCTTCCTTTGGTGACACTTTTGGATGGTCCAAAGGGGCTTGTAACGCGTTTTCTGGGGCCCGGGTTTTCAGTCTTCTCCCATGCCGGCTAGTGATATATTTAGCGTTGCTCGGAAACAGCGAACCCGGAGGATCCAGTTGCATGTGGGGCTGCGTAAAGGCTCCCCTGGGGACTTCACTTGTACCCAAAGCCTTCCTTTGGGGGCACTTTTGGATGGACGAAAAGGGCTTGCAACGCATTTCCTGGGGCCTGATTTTTCAGTCGTCTTCGATGCCGGCTAGGGCTATGTTTAGGGATGCTCAGAAACAGCGAACCCGGAGGGTCCAGTTGCATGTGGGGCTGCGTAAAGGCTCCCCTGGGGAGATCACTTGTATCCATAGTCTTCCTTTGGGGGCACTTTTGGATGGGCGAAAAGGGCTCGTAACGCATTTTCTGGGGCCTGATTTTTCAGTCGTCTTCGATGCCGGCTAGGGCTATGTTTAGGGATGCTCATGAACAGCGAACCCGGAGGGTCCAGTTGCATGTGGGGCTGCGTAAAGGCTCCCCTGGGGAGTTCACTTGTACCCAAAGCCTTCCTTTGGTGACAGTTTTGGATGGTCCAAAGGGGTTCTCAACGCATTTCATGGGGTCTGATTTTTCAGTCCTCTCCGATGACTGCTAGGGCTACGTTTACGCTTGCTCATGAACAGCGAACCCGGAGGGTCCAGTTGCATGTGGGGCTGCGTAAAGGCTCCCCTGGGAACTTCTGATGTACCCAAAGCCTTCCTTTGGGGGCACTTTTCGATGGTCCAAAGGGGCTTGCAACGCGTTTTCTGGGGCCCGGGTTTTCAGTCTTCTCCCATGCCGGCTAGGGATATATTTAGGGTTGCTCGGAAAAATCGAACCCGGAGGGTCCAGTTGCATGTGGGGCTGCGTAAAGGCTACCCTGGGGAGTTCTCTTGTACCCAAAGCCTTCCTTTGGTGACACTTTTGGATGGGTGAAAAGGGCTCGTAACGCATTTCCTGGGGCCTGATTTTTCAGTCGTCATCGATACCTGTTAGCGCTATGTTTATGGATGCTGGGAAACAGCGAACCCGGAGGGTCCAGTCGCATGTGGGGCTGCGTAAAGGCTCCCCTGGGGAGTTCACTTGTACCCAAAGCCTTCCTTTGGGGGCACTTTTGGATGGGCGAAAAGGGCTTGCAACGCATTTCCTGGGGCCTGATTTTTCAGTCGTCTCCGATGACGGCTAGGGCTACGTTTTCGCTTGCTCATGAACAGCGAACCCGGAGGGTCCAGTTGCATGTGGGGCTGCATAAAGGCTCCCCTGGGGAGTTCACTTGTACCCAAAGCCTTCCTTTGGTGACACTTTTGGATGGTCCAAAGGGGCTTGCAACGCGTTTTCTCGGGCCCGGGTTTTCAGTCTTCTCCCATGCCGGCTAGGGATATATTTAGCGTTGCTCGGAAAAATCGAACACGGAGGGTCCAGTTGCATGTGGGGCTGCGTAAAGGCTCCCCTGGGGAGTTCTCTTGTACCCAAAGCATTCCTTTGGGGGCACTTTTGGATGGGCGAAAAGGGCTTGCAACACATTTCCTGGGGCCTGATCTTTCAGTCGTCTTCGATGCCGGCTAGGGCTATGTTTAGGGACGCTCAGGAACAGCGAACCCGGAGGGTCCAGTTGCATGTGGGGCTGCGTAAAGGCTCCCCTGGGGAGTTCACTTGTACCCAAAGCCTTCCTTTGGGGGCACTTTTGGATGGGCGAAAAGGGCTCGCAACGCATTTCCTGGGGCCTGATTTTTCAGTCGTCATCGATGCCGGCTAGGGCTATGTTTAGTGATGCTCGGAAACAGGGAACCCGGAGGGTCCAGTTGCATGTGGGGCTGCGTAAAGGCTCCCCTGGGGAGTTCACTTGTACCCAAAGCCTTCCTTTGGTGACACTTTTGGATGGTCCAAAGGGGCTTGCAACGCGTTTTCTGGGGCCCGGGTTTTCAGTCTTCTCCCATGCCGGCTAGTGATATATTTAGCGTTGCTCGGAAACAGCGAACCCGGAGGGTCCAGTTGCATGTGGGGCTGCGTAAAGGCTCCCCTGGGGAGTTCACTTGTACCCAAAGCCTTCCTTTGGTGACACTTTTGGATGGTCCAAAGGGGCTTGCAACGCGTTTTCTGGGGCCCGGGTTTTCAGTCTTCTCCCATGCCGGCTAGTGATATATTTAGCGTTGCTCGGAAACAGCGAACGCGGAGGGTCCAGTTGCATGTGGGGCTGCGTAAAGGCTCCCCTGGGGAGTTCACTTGTACCCAAAGACTTCCTTTGGGGGCACTTTTGGATGGGTGAAAAGGGCTCGCAACGCATTTCCTGGGGCCTGATTTTTCAGTCGTCATCGATGCCAGCTAGGGCTATGTTTAGGGATGCTCGGAAACAGCGAACCCGGAGGGTCCAGTTGCATGTGGGGCTGCGTAAAGGCTCCCCTGGGGAGTTCACTTGTACCCAAAGCCTTCCTTTGGGGGAACTTTTGGATGGGTGAAAAGGGCTTGCAACGCATTTCCTGGGGCCTGATTTTTCAGTCGTCTTCGATGCCGGCTAGGGCTATGTTTAGGGATGCTCAGGAACAGCGAACCCGGAGGGTCCAGTTGCATGTGGGGCTGCGTAAAGGCTCCCCTGGGAACTTCAGATGTACCCAAAGCCTTCCTTTGGGGGCACTTTTGGATGGTCCAAAGGGGCTCGCAACGCATTTCCTGGGGCCGGATTTTTCACTCGTCTCCGATGACGGCTAGGGCTACGTTTACGCTTGCTCATGAACAGCGAACCCGGAGGGTCCAGTTGCATGTGGGGCTGCATAAAGGCTCCCCTGGGGAGTTCACTTGTACCCAAAGCCTTCCTTTGGTGACACTTTTGGATGGTCCAAAGGGGCTTGCAACGCGTTTTCTCGGGCCCGGGTTTTCAGTCTTCTCCCATGCCGGCTAGGGATATATTTAGGGATGCTCAGGAACAGCGAACCCGGAGGGTCCAGTTGCATGTGGGTCTGCTTAAAGGCTCCCCTGGGGAGTTCTCTTGTACCCAAAGCCTTCCTTTGGGGGCACTTTTGGATGGTCCAAAGGGGCTCGTAACGCATTTCCTGGGGCCAGATTTTTCACTCGTCTCCGATGACGGCTAGGGCTACGTTTACGCTTGCTCATGAACAGCGAACCCGGAGGGTCCAGTTGCATGTGGGGCTGCATAAAGGCTCCCCTGGGGAGTTCACTTGTACCCAAAGACTTCCTTTGGTGACACTTTTGGATGGTCCAAAGGGGCTTGCAACGCGTTTTCTCGGGCCCGGGTTTTCAGTCTTCTCCCATGCCGGCTAGGGATATATTTAGCGTTGCTCGGAAAAATCGAACCCGGAGGGTCCAGTTGCATGTGGGGCTGCGTAAAGGCTCCCCTGGGGAGTTCTCTTGTACCCAAAGCATTCCTTTGGGGGCACTTTTGGATGGGCGAAAAGGGCTCGCAACGCATTTCCTGGGGCCTGATTTTTCAGTCGTCATCGATGCCGGCTAGGGCTATGTTTAGGGATGCTCGGAAACAGCGAACCCGGAGGGTCCAGTTGCATGTGGGGCTGCGTAAAGGCTCCCCTGGGGAGTTCACTTGTACCCAAAGCCTTCCTTTGGTGACACTTTTGGATGGTCCAAAGGGGCTTGCAACGCGTTTTCTGGGGCCCGGGTTTTCAGTCTTCTCCCATGCCGGCTAGTGATATATTGAGGGTTGCTCGGAATAATCGAACCCGGAGGGTCCAGTTGCATGTGGGGCTGCGTAAAGGCTCCCCTGGGGAGTTCTCTTGTACCCAAAGCCTTCCTTTGGGGGCACTTTTGGATGGGTGAAAAGGGCTCGTACCGCATTTCCTGGGGCCTGATTTTTCAGTCGTCATCGATACCGGTTAGCGCTATGTTTAGGGATGCTCGGAAACAGCGAACCCGGAGGGTCCAGTTGCATGTGGGGCTGCGTAAAGGCTCCCCTGGGGAGTTCACTTGTACCCAAAGCCTTCCTTTGGGGGCACTTTTGGATGGCCGAAAAGGGCTCGCAACGCATTTCCTGGGGCCTGATTTTTCAGTCGTCATCGATGCCGGCTAGGGCTATGTTTAGGGATGCTCGGAAACAGCGAACCCGGAGGGTCCAGTTGCATGTGGGGCTGCGTAAAGGCTCCCCTGGGGAGTTCACTTGTACCCAAAGCCTTCCTTTGGGGGCACTTTTGGATGGGCGAAAAGGGCTTGCAACGCATTTCCTGGGGCCTGATTTTTCAGTCGTCTTCGATGCCGGCTAGGGATATGTTTAGGGATGCTCAGGAACAGCGAACCCGGAGGGTCCAGTTGCATGTGGGGCTGCGTAAGGCTCCCCTGGGAACTTCAGATGTACCCAAAGCCTTCCTTTGGTGGCACTTTTGCATGGTCCAAAGGGGCTCGCAACGCATTTCCTGGGGCCGGATTTTTCACTCCTCTCCGATGACGGCTAGGGCTACGTTTACGCTTGCTCATGAACAGCGAACCCGGAGGGTCCAGTTGCATGTGGGGCTGCGTAAAGGCTCCCCTGGGGAGTTCTCTTGTACCCAAAGCCTTCCTTTGGGGGCACTTTTGGATGGGTGAAAAGGGCTCGTACCGCATTTCCTGGGGCCTGATTTTTCAGTCGTCATCGATACCGGTTTGCGTTATGTTTAGGGATGCTCGGAAACAGCGAACCCGGAGGGTCCAGTTGCATGTGGGGCTGCGTAAAGGCTCCCCTGGGGAGTTCACTTGTACCCAAAGCCTTCCTTTGGTGACACTTTTGGATGGTCCAAAGGGGCTTGCAACGCGTTTTCTCGGGCCCGGGTTTTCAGTCTTCTCCCATGCCGGCTAGGGATATATTTAGCGTTGCTCGGAAAAATCGAACCCGGAGGGTCCAGTTGCATGTGGGGCTGCGTAAAGGCTCCCCTGGGGAGTTCTCTTGTACCCAAAGCATTCCTTTGGGGGCACTTTTGGATGGGCGAAAAGGGCTTGCAACACATTTCCTGGGGCCTGATCTTTCAGTCGTCTTCGATGCCGGCTAGGGCTATGTTTAGGGACGCTCAGGAACAGCGAACCCGGAGGGTCCAGTTGCATGTGGGGCTGCGTAAAGGCTCCCCTGGGGAGTTCACTTGTACCCAAAGCCTTCCTTTGGGGGCACTTTTGGATGGGCGAAAAGGGCTTGCAACGCATTTCCTGGGGCCTGATTTTTCAGTCGTCATCGATGCCTGCAAGGGCTATGTTTAGTGATGCTCGGAAACAGGGAACCCGGAGGGTCCAGTTGCATGTGGGGCTGCATAAAGGCTCCCCTGGGGAGTTCACTTGTACCCAAAGCCTTCCTTTGGTGACACTTTTGATGGTCCAAAGGGGCTCGCAACGCATTTCCTGGGACCTGATTTTTCACTCGTCTCCGATGACTGCTAGGGCTACGTTTATGGTTGCTCGGAAACAGCGAACCCGGAGGGTCCAGTTGCATATGGGGCTGCGTAAAGACTCCCCTGGGAACTTCAGATGTACCCAAAGCCTTCCTTTGGGGGCACTTTTGGATGGTCCAAAGGGGCTCGCAACGCATTTCCTGGGGCCTGATTTTTCACTCGTCTCCGATGACGGCTAGGGCTACGTTTACGTTTGCTCATGAACAGCGAACCCGGAGGGTCCAGTTGCATGTGGGGCTGCGTAAAGGCTCCCCTGGGGAGTTCACTTGTACCCAAAGCCTTCCTTTGGGGGCACTTTTGGATGGGCGAAAAGGGCTCGTAACGCATTTCCTGGGGCCTGATTTTTCAGTCGTCTTCGATGCCGGCTAGGGCTATGTTTAGGGATGCTGGGAAACAGCGAACCCGGAGGGTCCAGTTGCATGTGGGGCTGCGTAAAGGCTCCCCTGGGGAGTTCACTTGTACCCAAAGCCTTCCTTTGGGGGCACTTTTGGATGGGTGAAAAGGGCTCGCAACGCATTTCCTGGGGCCTGATTTTTCAGTCGTCTTCGATGACTGCTAGGGCTATGTTTAGGGATGCTCAGGAACAGCGAACCCGGAGGGTCCAGTTGCATGTGGGGCTGCGTAAAGGCTCCCCTGGGGAGTTCACTTGTACCCAAAGCCTTGCTTTGGTGACACTTTTGGGTGGTCCAAAGGGACTCGCAACGCATTTCCTGGGGCCTGATTTTTCACTCGTCTCCGATGACTGCTACGGCTACGTTTATGGTTGCACGGAAACAGCGAACCCGGAGGGTCCAGTTGCATGTGGGGCTGCGTAAAGGCTCCCCTGGGGAGTTCACTTGTACCCAAAGCCTTCCTTTGGGGGCACTTTTGGATGGGCGAAAAGGGCTAGCAACGCATTTCCTGGGGCCTGATTTTTCACTCGTCTCCGATGACGGCTAGGGCTTCGTTTAGGTTTGCTCATGAACAGTGAAACCGGAGGGTCCAGTTGCATGTGGGGCTGCGTAAAGGCTCCCCTGGGGAGTTCACTTGTACCAAAAGCCTTCCTTTGGTGACACTTTGGGATGGTCCAAAGGGGCTTCTAACGCATTTTCTGTGGCCCAGGTTTTCAGTCTTCTCCCATGCCGGCTAGGGATATATTTAGGGTTGCTTGGAAAAATCGAACCAGAAGGGTCCAGTTGCATGTGGGGCTGCGTAAAGGCTCCCCTGGGGAGTTCTCTTATACCCAAAGCCTTCCTTTGGGGGCACTTTTGGATGGTCCAAAGGGGCTCGCAACGCATTTCCAGGGGCCTGATTTTTCACTCGTCTCCAAGGACGGCTAGGGCTACGTTTAGGTTTGCTCATGAACAGCGAACCCGGAGGGTCCAGTTGCATGTGGGGCTGCGTAAAGGCTCCCCTGGGGAGTTCCCTTATACCCAAAGCCTTCCTTTGGGGGCACTTTTGGATGGGCGAAAAGGGCTCGCAACGCATTTCCTGGGGCCTGATTTTTCAGTCGTCTTCGATGCCGGCAAGGGATATGTTTAGGGATGCTCGGAAACAGCGAACTCGGAGGGTCCAGTTGCATGTGGGGCTGCGTAAAGGCTCCCCTGGGGAGTTCACTTGTACCCAAAGCCTTCCTTTGGGGGCACTTTTGGATGGGCGAAAAGGGCTTGTAACGCATTTACTGGGGCCTGATTTTTCAATCGTCGTCGATGCCGGGTAGGGCTATGTTTAGGGATGCTCGGAAACAGCGAACCCGGAGCGTCCAGTTGCATGTGGGGCTGCGTAAAGGCTCCCCTGGGGAGTTCTCTTGTACCCAAAGCCTTCCTTTGGGGGCACTTTTGGATGGGCGAAAAGGGCTCGTAACGCATTTCCTGGGGCCTGATTTTTCACTCGTCTCCGATGACGGCTAGGGCTACGTTTACGTTTGCTCATGAACAGTGAAACCGGAGGGTCCAGTTGCATGTGGGGCTGCGTAAAGGCTCCCCTGGGGAGTTCACTTGTACCCAAAGCCTTCCTTTGGGGGCACTTTTGGATGGTCCAAAGGGGCTCGCAACGCATTTCCTGGGGCCTGATTTTTCACTCGTCTCCGATGACGGCTAGGGCTACGTTTACTTTTGCTCATGAACAGCGAACCCGGAGGGTCCAGTTGCATGTGGGGCTGCGTAAAGGCTCCCCTGGGGAGTTCACTTGTACCCAAAGCCTTCCTTTGGGGGCACTTTTGGATTTTCGAAAAGGGCTTGCAACGTTTTTCCTGGGGCCTGATTTTTCAGTCGTCTTCGATGCCGGGTAGGGCTATGTTTAGGGATGCTCAGTAACAGCGAACTCGGAGGGTCCAGTTGCATGTGGGGCTGCGTAAAGGCTCCTCTGGGGAGTTCACTTGTACCCAAAGCCTTCCTTTAGGGGCACTTTTAGATGGGCGAAAAGGGCTTGTAACGCATTTCCTGGGGCCTGATTTTTCAGTCGTCATCGATGTCGGCTAGGGCTATGTTTAGGGATGCTCGGAAACAGCGAACATGGAGGGTCCAGTTGTATGTGGGGCTGCGCAAAGGCTCCCCTGGGGAGTTCACTTGTACCCAAAGCCTTCCTTTGGTGACACTTTTGGATGGTCCAAAGGGACTCGCAACGCATTTCCTGGGGCCTGATTTTTCACTCGTCTCTGATGACTGCTAGGGCTATGTTTATGGTTGCTCGGAAAAAGCGAACACGGAGGGTCCAGTTGCATATGGGGCTGCGTAAAGACTCCCCTGGGAACTTCAGATGTACCCAAAGCCTTCCTTTGGGGGCACTTTTGGATGGTCCAAAGGGGCTCGCAATGCATTTCCTGAGGCCTGATTTTTCACTCGTCTCCGATGACGGCTAGGGCTACGTTTACGTTTGCTCATGAACAGCGAACCCGGAGGGTCCAGTTGCATATGGGGCTGCGTAAAGGCTCCCCTGGGGAGTTCACTTGTACCCAAAGCCTTCCTTTGGGGGCACTTTTGGATGGGCGAAAAGGGCTCGTAACGCATTTCCTGGGGCCTGATTTTTCAGTCGTCTTCGATGCCGGGTAGGGTTATGTTTAGGGATGCTCAGTAACAGCGAACTCGGAGGGTCCAGTTGCATGTGGGGCTGCGTAAAGGCTCCCCTGGGGAGTTCACTTGTACCCAAAGCCTTCCTTTGGGGGCACTTTTGGATGGGCGAAAAGGGCTTGTAACGCATTTCCTGGGGCCTGATTTTTCAATCGTCGTCGATGCCGGGTAGGGCTATGTTTAGGGATGGTCGGAAACAGCGAACGCGGAGGGTCCAGTTGCATGTGGGGCTGCGTAAAGTCTCCCCTGGGGAGTTCACTTGTACCCAAAGCCTTCCTTTGGGGGCACTTTTGGATGGGCGAAAAGGGCTCGTAACGCATTTCCTGGGGCCTGATTTTTCACTCGTTTCCGATGACGGCTAGGGCTACGTTTAGGTTTGCTCATGAACAGTGAAACCGGAGGGTCCAGTTGCATGTGGGGCTGCGTAAAGGCTCCCCTGGGGAGTTCACTTGTACCAAAAGCCTTGCTTTGGTGACACTTTGGGATGGTCCAAAGGGGCTTCTAACGCATTTTCTGTGGCTCAGGTTTTCAGTCTTCTCCCATGCCGGCTAGGGATATATTTAGGGTTGCTTGGAAAAATCGAACCAGAAGGGTCCAGTTGCATGTGGGGCTGCGTAAAGGCTCCCCTGGGGAGTTCTCTTATACCCAAAGCCTTCCTTTGGGGGCACTTTTGGATGGGCGAAAAGGGCTCGCAACGCACTTCCTTGGGCCGGATTTTTCAGTCGTCTTCGATGCCGGCAAGGGCTATGTTTAGGGATGCTCGGAAACAGCGAACCCGGAGGGTCCAGTTGCATGTGGGGCTGCGTAAAGGCTCCCCTGGGGAGTTCACTTGTACCCAAAGCCTTCCTTTGGGGGCACTTTTGGATGGGTGAAAAGGGCTCGTAACGCATTTCCTGGGGCCTGATTTTTCAGTTGTCATCGATGCTGGGTAGGGCTATGTTTAGGGATGCTCGGAAACAGCGAACCCGGAGGGTCCAGTTGCATGTGGGGCTGCGTAAAGGCTCCCCTGGGGAGTTCACTTGTACCCAAAGCCTTCCTTTGGGGGCACTTTTGGATGGTCCAAAGGGACTCGCAACGCATTTCCTGGGGCCTGATTTTTCACTCGTCTCCGATGACGGCTAGGGCTACGTTTACGTTTGGTCATGAACAGTGAACCCGGAGGGTCCAGTTGAATGTGGGGCTGCGTAAAGGCTCCTTTGCGAACTTCTGATGTACCCAAAGCCTTCCTTTGGTGACACTTTTGGATGGTCCAAAGGGGCTTGGAACGCGTTTTCTGGGGCCCAGGTTTTCAGTCTTCTCCCATGCCGGCTAGTGATATATTTAGCGTTGCTCGGAAACAGCGAACCCGGAGGGTCCAGTTGCATGTGGGGCTGCGTAAAGGCTCCCCTGGGGAGTTCTCTTGTACCCAAAGCCTTCCTTTGGGGGCACTTTTGGATGGGCAAATGGGGCTTGTAACGCATTTCCTGGGGCCTGATTTTTCAGTCGTCATCGATGCCGGCTAGCGATATGTTTAGTGATGCTCGGAAACAGCGAACCCGGAGGGTCCAGTTGCATGTGGGGCTGCGTAAAGGCTCCCCTGGGAACTTCTGATGAACCCAAAGCCTTCCTTTGGGGGCACTTTTCGATGGTCCAAAGGGGCTTGCAACGCGTTTTCTGGGGCCCGGGTTTTCAGTCTTCTCCCATGCCGGCTAGGGATATATTTAGGGTTGCTCGGAAAAATCGAACCCGGAGGGTCCAGTTGCATGTGGGGCTGCGTAAAGGCTCCCCTGGGGAGTTCTCTTGTACCCAAAGCCTTCCTTTGGGGGCACTTTTCGATGGGTGAAAAGGGCTCGTAACGCATTTCCTGGGGCCTGATTTTTCAGTCGTCATCGATACCTGTTAGCGCTATGTTTAGGGATGCTGGGAAACAGCGAACCTGGAGGGTCCAGTCGCATGTGGGGCTGCGTAAAGGCTCCCCTGGGGAGTTCACTTGTACACAAAGCCTTCCTTTGGGGGCACTTTTGGATGGTCCAAAGGGGCTCGTAACGCATTTCCTGGGGCCTGATTTTTCAGTCGTCATCGATGCCAGCTAAGGCTATGTTTAGGGATGCTCGGAAACAGCGAACCCGGAGGGTCCAGTTGCATGTGGGGCTGCGTAAAGGCTCCCTTGGGAACTTCAGATGTACCCAAAGCCTTCCTTTGGGGGCACTTTTGGATGGGTGAAAAGGGCTTGCAACGCATTTCCTGGGGCCTGATTTTTCAGTCGTCATCGATACCGCTTAGCGCTATGTTTAGGGATGCTCGGAAACAGCGAACCCGGAGGGTCCATTTGCATGTGGGGCTGCGTAAAGGCTCCCCTGGGGAGTTCACTTGTACCCAAAGCCTTCCTTTGGGGGCACTTTTGGATGGCCGAAAAGGGCTTGCAACGCGTTTCCTGGGGCCTGATTTTTCAGTCGTCTTCGATGCCGACTAGGGATATGTTTAGGGATGCTCGGTAACAGCGAACCCGGAGGATCCAGTTGCATGTGGGGCTGCGTAAAGGCTCCCCTGGGGAGTTCTCTTGTACCCAAAGCCTTCCTTTGGGGGCACTTTTGGATGGGCGAAAAGGGCTCGCAACGCATTTCCTGGGGCCTGATTTTTCAGTCGTCTTCGATGCCGGCTAGGGTTATGTTTAGGGACGCTCAGGAACAGCGAACGCAGAGGGTCCAGTTGCATGTGGGGCTGCGTAAAGGCTCCCCTGGGGAGTTCACTTGTACCCAAAGCCTTCCTTTGGTGACACTTTTGGATGGTCCAAAGGGGCTTGCAACGCGTTTTCTGGGGCCCGGGTTTTCAGTCTTCTCCCATGCCGGCTAGTGATATATTTAGCGTTGCTCGGAAACAGCGAACCCGGAGGGTCCAGTTGCATGTGGGGCTGCGTAAAGGCTCCCCTGGGGAGTTCACTTGTACCCAAAGCCTTCCTTTGGTGACACTTTGGCATGGTTCAAAGGGGCTTGCAACGCATTTTCTGTGGCCCGGGTTTTCAGTCTTCTCCCATGCCGGCTAGGGATATATTTAGGGTTGCTTGGAAAAATCGAACCCGAAGGGTCCAGTTGCATGTGGGGCTGCGTAAAGGCTCCCCTGGGGAGTTCACTTGTACCCAAAGCCTTCCTTTGGGGGCACTTTTGGATGGGCGAAAAGGGCTCGTAAGGCATTTCCTGGGGCCTGATTTTTCAGTCGTCTTCTATGCCGGCTAGGGCTATGTTTAGGGATGCTCGGAAACAGCGAACTCGGAGGGTCCAGTAGCATGTGGCGCTGCGTAAAGGCTCCCCTGGGGAGTTCACTTGTATGCAAAGCCTTCCTTTGGGTGCAATTTTGGATGGGCGAATGGGGCTTGTAACGCATTTCCTGGGGCCTAATTTTTCAGTCGTCATCGATGCCAGCTAGCGCTATGTTTAGGGATGCTCGGAAACAGCGAACCCGGAGGGTCCAGTTGCATGTGGGGCTGCGTAAAGGCTCCCCTGGGGAGTTCACTTGTACCCAAAGCCTTCCTTTGGGGGCACTTTTGGATGGGCGAAAAGGGCTCGTAACGCATTTCCTGGGGCCTGATTTTTCAGTCGTCTTCGATGCCGGCTAGGGCTATGTTTAGGGATGCTCGGAAACAGCGAACCCGGAGGGTCCAGTTGCATGTGGGGCTGCGTAAAGGCTCCCCTGGGGAGTTCACTTGTACCCAAAGCCTTCCTTTGGTGACAGTTTTGGATGGTCCAAAGGGGTTCGCAACGCATTTCATGGGGTCTGATTTTTCAGTCCTCTCCGATGACTGCTAGGGCTATGTTTAGGGTTGCTCGGTAACAGCGAACACGGAGGGTCCAGTTGCATATGGGGCTGCGTAAAGGCTCCTTTGCGAACTTCTGATGTACCCAAAGCCTTCCTTTGGTGACACTTTTGGATGGTCCAAAGGGGCTTGGAACGCGTTTTCTGGGGCCCAGGTTTTCAGTCTTCTCCCATGCCGGCTAGTGATATATTTAGCGTTGCTCGGAAACAGCGAACCCGGAGGGTCCAGTTGCATGTGGGGCTGCGTAAAGGCTCCCCTGGGGAGTTCACTTGTACCCAAAGCCTTCCTTTGGGGGCACTTTTGGATGGGCAAATGGGGCTTGTAACGCATTTCCTGGGGCCTGATTTTTCAGTCGTCATCGAAGCCGGCTAGCGATATGTTTAGTGATGCTCGGAAACAGCGAACCCGGAGGGTCCAGTTGCATGTGGGGCTGCGTAAAGGCTCCCCTGGGAACTTCTGATGAACCCAAAGCCTTCCTTTGGGGGCACTTTTCGATGGTCCAAAGGGGCTTGCAACGCATTTTCTGGGGCCCGGGTTTTCAGTCTTCTCCCATGCCGGCTAGGGATATATTTAGGGTTGCTCGGAAAAATCGAACCCGGAGGGTCCAGTTGCATGTGGGGCTGCGTAAAGGCTCCCCTGGGGAGTTCTCTTGTACCCAAAGCCTTCCTTTGGGGGCACTTTTCGATGGGTGAAAAGGGCTCGTAACGCATTTCCTGGGGCCTGATTTTTCAGTCGTCATCGATACCTGTTAGCGCTATGTTTAGGGATGCTGGGAAACAGCGAACCTGGAGGGTCCAGTCGCATGTGGGGCTGCGTAAAGGCTCCCCTGGGGAGTTCACTTGTACACAAAGCCTTCCTTTGGGGGCACTTTTGGATGGGCGAAAAGGGCTCGTAACGCATTTCCTGGGGCCTGATTTTTCAGTCGTCATCGATGCCAGCTAGGGCTATGTTTAGGGATGCTCGGAAACAGCGAACCCGGAGGGTCCAGTTGCATGTGGGGCTGCGTAAAGGCTCCCTTGGGAACTTCAGATGTACCCAAAGCCTTCCTTTGGGGGCACTTTTGGATGGGTGAAAAGGGCTTGCAACGCATTTCCTGGGGCCTGATTTTTCAGTCGTCATCGATACCGCTTAGCGCTATGTTTAGGGATGCTCGGAAACAGCGAACCCGGAGGGTCCATTTGCATGTGGGGCTGCGTAAAGGCTCCCCTGGGGAGTTCACTTGTACCCAAAGCCTTCCTTTGGGGGCACTTTTGGATGGCCGAAAAGGGCTCGCAACGCGTTTCCTGGGGCCTGATTTTTCAGTCGTCTTCGATGCCGACTAGGGATATGTTTAGGGATGCTCGGTAACAGCGAACCCGGAGGATCCAGTTGCATGTGGGGCTGCGTAAAGGCTCCCCTGGGGAGTTCTCTTGTACCCAAAGCCTTCCTTTGGGGGCACTTTTGGATGGTCCAAAGGGGCTTGCAACGCGTTTTCTCGGGCCCGGGTTTTCAGTCTTCTCCCATGCCGGCTAGGGATATATTTAGCGTTGCTCGGAAAAATCGAACACGGAGGGTCCAGTTGCATGTGGGGCTGCGTAAAGGCTCCCCTGGGGAGTTCTCTTGTACCCAAAGCATTCCTTTGGGGGCACTTTTGGATGGGCGAAAAGGGCTTGCAACACATTTCCTGGGGCCTGATCTTTCAGTCGTCTTCGATGCCGGCTAGGGCTATGTTTAGGGACGCTCAGGAACAGCGAACCCGGAGGGTCCAGTTGCATGTGGGGCTGCGTAAAGGCTCCCCTGGGGA